>NC_139152.1:93348704-93999797 GCF_964270905.1 Leucopleurus acutus
ACGTGCAGGAAGAAACAGGCGCCGTCTCGGCTCCTGGGACCCACAAACCTTCCCGTTGAAGCCCTGCCTGGGACAAGCCTTATGCGTCTCAATCACTTTTATGGGGCCTTGTGCGCCAGTGCCTGTCCTCAAGTAGTGCACAGCAGAACAGGCTGCAGGAACTCCCAGAAGGAGCATCTCACCCAGGCCAGGAATGGGAGAGACTCCCTGGAAAAAGCCATTGCCTGAGCTGAATCTTGACGGATGAGTAGGAGTTGGTCAACTGAAGAAGGTGGAGAAGTATGTCCCAGGCCGCGGGAACAGCATGTGCAAAGGCACAGAGGCATGAAACCACCTGGTGTGTGCAAGGAACTCCAGGGAGTTAGGTATTACTAGAGCAGAACCTCTGTTCAGAAATTCCTCCCTCCTGTCAACTGAGAACAGAAAAGCTGGTCCAGGATGAGGCTAGGAGGGTAGACAAGCGCTGAGACACAGGCCACCGAGGTCACGGTTTCTCCGAGTAGGAGACAGACTTGGGCGTTCCACCTCTGCCCTCCACAACTGGACTCCAGGCTACTTGGCACACTCCTATCCACCCTTCAAGGCCCCTTGCTGCAGACCCAAACAAGCCATTATGTTGTCTCTGCCCGCTAAACGGAGCTCTCCTAGAGGGTAGGGGCCACATGGAATACATTCTTCGTCTGCTGCATAAGGCCAGGCGAGAAGCAGGGTCCCAGCCCAAAGTCCTTGCTGGAAGGAACGACTCGCTCACCGCCCCGCCCACCTCAGGCGGAAGCACAACGGCCTCTGCGCCCTCTGGCGGATCTAGGGAGCAACTGCAGAAATCTCCGCAATGTACCCCTGTGGCTGAGGCTCTCCCGTGCAGAGGCTTGCAGAAATGGGCACTGGAGGAGGTCCACCAGTTGTGCTCTGGCCCAAGAAACTGAGCAATGATTCCAAGGAACGCCAGGCAGCACGCAGCAAAACAGTCTGTTCCGGTTCAGTTTGCGTGACTTTCCCATCATCTGCCAAAGGACAAGTCACACCCCTCGCTGAGCCTCAGTTTCCTCCTTTGGGAAATGCGAGTAACAGAAGCAGCCCTGTCCCCAGCACAATGCTGGGGGTCACCACAAGGGCGCTCCCTTCCCCTCGGAACCTCCAGGCTTGGTGGATTAGCTCGGAGATGGCTTTAAGCTCTGAAACGTTCTTAAGAGTCTCCCTTCGGAGGCTTCGTCCTTAGCAGTCAGACATAAATTGGCAAGGCTTCCAAACTCTTAGTCACCACCACCAGATAGAAGATGGAGTTGACCTGGGCTAACTGAGGATGGTGATCTGGACGCCCGACTCGGCTCTCTCTGGACCAGCGCCGTCCAATAGAACTTTCTGCGACGGTGGAAAGGTTATATAGCTGCATCATCCAGTACAGTAACCACTAACCACATGTGACTGTTGAGTGCTTGGCACTGTGGCTAGTGGGACTGAGGAACTGGGTTTTTAATTTTGATTTTATTAATTTAGATTTAAATGGCCATATGTGGCTAATGGCAACCACATGGGTTAGCACAGTTCCAGAAATACAACACCTTTCTCCCCACAATGTAGCCCAGACAGAGCTAATACACACACACACACACACACACACACACACACACACACACACACACACGCACGCACACGGGACCCCGAGCACTCTGGCCAGGCCTGAGAGGTGGAGACGAAGAGACTGCTTGGAATCTCTAGCTGAACACGTAAGGTTGAGAAAAATGTGGGCAGCAACAATCCATCCCCACTGTCATTGTTCTAGGTTAGGACTTGCCGTCTTTCACCTGAACACCTGCAGCAACCCTCCCTCATCACCCCCCTATTTAAACCCTCCAGTAGCTCCCCAGAGCCCATGCAGGGATGCAGTGTGTTTCATTTTGCATGACGATGCCAAGTGATTGGCAGCAGCTACCTGGGTGCTCCCCCTGAAGACAGTGTCATCGTGATCGATTGGTGATGTCTGCCTTGGGTGCAGACGCAGAGATGAATGGCACGCCCTCTCTGCTAGGGAATAAAACCCAAACTCCTCACCTTGCCCCAGTAAGGCCCTCTGCAGTCAAGCCCTTACTCTTCTAGCATCATCTTGTACCACCCCACACATGTTCTGGGTCCCAGACACCAATATCCGTCCTTTCCAGAACATCCCATGAATCTCTCACCCCATAACCCACACACCTTTGTGCTTTTGAGCATGCTGTTCCCTCAACTTGGAAGACTTTCCTCCTTTCATATTCCTTCCCTACCTGTCTACTTCTAGTCTATCATTAGGTACTGCTCAAAGGCTGCCTCCTCGTTGAAGCCTTCCCTGACCACCCCTAAGCTGAGCTGGCCAAGTTACTTATTCTTCCACCGGCCCCCAAAGCAGTCGGTGCAGGCCTTAATGACAGCACACATCACATTGCATCGTTCATTCTCACATGTGTCCTCCCCCGAATTATTTCTCACTCCGTCACCTCTCTCATAGTAGCTAGCTTGTATGGGGCTCACTCAGAGCCAGGCACCGTGCAAGGCCCTTAACATATATTATTCTCATTAAAAAGTCACAAAGCGAACATTAGGGGGTTTTTGTGGGAGCCCAGCATCTCTCCTCCCTCCCACCAGCCTCCCAATTTCCTCTCTCCCCACTGCCATGTACAGTCTTGGTGGAATTTGAATCAAGGTGCCTCCCCCAGCCCCCAGCTGGGCTGAGTCGTGAGTGGAGTGGCGCGTGGACATGAGAAACAGCCGAAGCAGAACCACCCCAAAAGCCTCAGTGCCAGAAGATGGGCAGGCATTTCCGGCAGCCTGGACCCCTGTCCTGAATCCCAGACCCTGGGATCTTCCGGCAGTGCCTGGGAGCCGCTTCTCACAGCCCACCCTCAAGCACCCTTTGTCCTAAGTTGACCAGATGTGGCTTGCATCCAAACGACCCCACTGCCCGCGCCGTATCGCCACAAGGACATGTTTCAGGGAGATCTTCCTTTCTGCAGCCTTAGGAAACAGAGGAGTGAGAGTGTGAGGAACCCATAAATTGCTGAAAAGCTTCATGGGCTGTTTAAGGTGAATAACAAGACCTACCCTTTGTACTTAGGTGAATTTTTTTTCCCTCGGTCTACATGGCATTTCGAGTTGATGCTAAGGAAATTAGGTTAAGTGGTTCTTTTAGAGAAACACACACACACATTGACCGTGGACGGGGTGTCATATTCCTGTTTTGGATCCAGACCAAAAATCAGATTTTCTGCTGTGCTTCCAATGCTGGAACCAAGGGCTATGATCGCAGAGGGTGGGAGCCAGTGATAAGACACGGAACCCAGAAGGACAAATAATGAAGATTCCCCGCTAAAACCCCTGCCCCTTGCCCACCACGGAACCACCCCAAATTGAATATAAACAGACAGATTCAAGCTGCCTTCTCGGGAAAGTGGGGTCACTTAGCTGAGGGCATTTTGGTTTGCAAGGCCCTGTGAAAGGTCAGAGTGTGCCGGGTTAAAAGTAGGGCTTAGGGAGCAGGTAATCGCTGGGGTGTATTCAGGATGAGAGGATTCGGAGCTGGGGATTGAGGAAGGGTGGGCAATATAAGCCCCTCCCCCAACTTCAGCCTCCCCTACCACCTCTCCCCACCACTGTCTTCAGAAAAGTCTACATGCTTGTCATATAAATCATCTATTGCTATGTGACAGATTACCTCGGGGCTCAGTGGCTTCAAACAGCAAAGGATAGTTATTATTTCACAGTTCCTGTGGTCAGGAATCTGGCAGCAGACGATTCTGGCTTGAGATCTCTCATAAGATTGCAGTCCAGGTGTTTGGCTGGGGTTGTACTCATCCGAAGGCTTCACTGGAGGACCTGTTTCCCAGATGGTTCATTCACACTGGCTGGCAAGTTGGTGCCGGCTGTCGGCGAGAGGCCTCAGTTCCTTGTCGTATGGACCTCTCACCAGGACTGCTTGAGTGTCCTCACGGCACGGCGGCTGCTTCTCCCGGAGTGAGAACAGGGAGGAAGCCACAATTCTCAGATGACCTCTCCTCAGAAGGTACACGCTATCGTTTAGGCAATCTCCTATTGGTTACACAGATCTGCCCTGTTCACTGTGGGAGGGGACGACACAGGTGTGAATTCCAGGAGAAAGGTATCATCAGGAGCCGTCTTGGGGGCCAGTGGGCTTGAGGTCGATCAATTATATTTGGAAAAATTGGGGAAGTTCCGTGTTCTGCAAGCACACTAGCAAAGGTAAAAACAGAACTAGGGGTGCGGATACAGGAGCTGGAGGATCCTAGGATTCTCTGATTCTGAGAGTCTGTCATCCTCCATCAATCAAGGGCAGCTCAAGGCCAACGGAGCTGGAAGAATGAATATAAAATTCCTGATGAGGCCAGACAAGAGTACAGGGTGGCTGCATGTGTGACGCCCATGAGAGGGTGTCTGTGAGGGCCAGAGGCCAAGACCACACCCTGGGGGATATTTTGAAATGTCCAGGTGGATACCCTTTGGTCCAGAGATCCAGTTATGGGAGGGGCCCCAGGGAACCTCGTTAGGGGTGCCGACAGCATCATGCTTGCCCGGCTTGGAGCTGAGATTCCTGGGGGCTGAGGTTGGACAGCCCGCCTCCCTGCCAGTCTTGGTAGAGCAGGCCCGGAGCGTACCCTGGGACAGGGAAGGACTGTGAGTCCCCCTGTTGATACACCTGGTGCCTCCACTAGAATGCGAGCAACTCCCAGACGCCACCGTGTCTGACCTGGTCGGTACCCTGGGTGCCCAGCCCCTCGCCAGGCACAAAAGTGGCCCCACCCAATGGTGCAAGGGTCAAACCAAGGAGAGCCGGCTCCAACACAGGTGGGGTCTGCAGGCACTACAGGCCTATGACAGACCACCTGCCCCCAGCTTTCTGAGCCAGGGGTCTCCTCTGAGACCCCCGCCAGGGAGAGCTGGAGGGGGTGGGGGATGCTCAGGGCTCTGTGCGTCTGTCTGACTTCCACTGCCCACTAGCCGGAGGCCACTGAGCCCTGCACTGTGGCGGTGTCTGCCATTTGGGTCTAAGCACCCTTACGTGGGGCGCCAGAATTCTGTCGGGCGGGGATCCTGCTGGAGCCTCAGGCCTGGGCCCTGTGGCCACAGCGTCGGGGCCGTGGGGGTGGCTTGAGTCTCAGCTGGCTCAGTGAGCCGGGCTCTGCCCGGAGTGATGCCGGGGGTGGGGGTAGACTGGCTTCCACTGCCTGTGTCCGGAGGTGGGGCAGCTGGAGGGCTCTGGGAGCTGGAAGTCACTGGCCCTGCGGCCGGGCTTGTCACCGCTGACCTGTAGCCGGTTCCAAGGCTCCGGATGCTGCAGGGACTGGAGAGGCGCTGACTGTCTGCTTTCCTTGTGTCCTTCCTCTGCTCAGAAACGTTCAGGCTCTGACTCCATACACCAGCATCTGGAGTCTTCTGCAACCTGGCCACATTCTGCCTAGAATCATAATAATCACTTAAAATGGAGGCATTTACTGTCTCATTCAGGCTGGATCCAAGTGTTCCCCATGAATTAAAGTCTCAGTGAATAACGACAGCAATCTTACTAGGTACTTATTGTTAGTATTCCCGTTTTACTGATGTGGCTCAGAGATGCTGAGTGATTTGACCAAGATCACACAGTGAGAAAGAGGCAATGCTACATTTCACCCAGTTTTTCCTGCTGATGGAAGCGTGCTGTGGCCACGGGAATTCTTGGGGTATTTTAGGCGGGTAGCCCCATTGTTAGCCCCCATCTGGCTCGTCATTCCCAGCACCTTGCCTTTATACCTAATGTCCTCTCAGTCTAGAATCCAAGTGTGGGGGTGGGTTAGTGTTAGCGTTAGGGTTAGGGTAACTGTGTGTTCCCCAGGCTCTGTGGGGAAAGGCAGGTGTATGCGGCTGCTTCAGAGTTACTCAGGCCCAAAACCCAGATGCCTCCTGGGCTCCCCTCAGATCTGACCCATCAACAACTCCTACCCGCTCTGCCTCCAAAACGTACCCTAAACCCAGCCCCTTCCCTCCCTCTCGCTGCCACAAAGGCGAGGGCGGGGTCCGTCCTATTCACCTCGGTTTGCTCAGGATTTGGCATGCAGCCAGCACTCCAAAAATATTTGTTGAATAAAATGATCAAGTTCATGCCTGAGTGGACAAACGAAGGAAGGAAGGAAGAGTAAAGCAGATGAGGAAAGAAAACGTATGGGGACAGAAAGGCAAGTGAATTCAGTTCTGCCCTGAAGGCCGGGTGGGGGAGGGGGTGTGGTGGGCAAAAGGAATGCTTCGCACAAGAAAAGATGCTCCAATCTAAAAAATACAACAAACTAGTGAATATAACAAAAAAGAAGCAGACTCACAGATATAGAGAACAAACTAGTGGTTACAGGAGGCGGGGCGGTGGGCAATATAGAGGTGTGGGAGTGAGAGGTAAAAACTCTTGGGTGTAAGACAGGCTCCAGGATGTATTGTACAGCACGGGGAATACAGCCAATATTTTGTAATAACTGTAAATGGAAAGTAAACTTTTTAAATTGTATAAAAATTTTTTAAAAATTAAATCACTGGGCTTCCCTGGTGGCGCAGTGGTTGAGAGTCCGCCTGCCGATGCAGGGGACACGGGTTCGTGCCCCGGTCCGGGAAGGTCCCACATGCCACGGAGCGGCTGGGCCCGTGAGCCATGGCCGCTGAGCCTGCGCGTCCGGAGCCTGTGCTCCGCAACGGGAGAGGCCACAGCAGTGAGAGGCCCGCGTACCGCAAAAAAAAAATTAAATCACCACAAAACAAAAGAAGAGAGAGAGATGCTCCAGCTACCTGTCAGCCTGACAGGTGGAAGGGACAAGGCACAGATGCACGAAGTGGCCAGGACAGCACGGGGCAACTGAGGCTCAGGAAGGCAACCCCAGGACCTGCCTCGTCCCTCCTCGGGCTGAGCAAGGTCCTTCCCAGCCCAGCTCCAGGGCAAGGTGGCTGCACGCCCTCAGCACTCTCCCTGGATTTCCCTGGTGGTGTCTCAGCCTTCCTGGCCCACAGCCCAGACCTGAGATAAAAGAGCGACTTCTGCCCTTTCTCACTCAAATCCTTCTGATTGCTCTGCCTGTGGTTTCTCTAAAGCCTCCCCTCACATCTCCTGCTCCCCGCAACCTCACACTTGGGGCCCATGGAACTCCAGTCTCCACAGCCCCGTCATTTCATTTCCAGAACAAGCACTAGACAAACCTTGGCATTCGAACACTCAGCTACACCTTGATTTCACTGGGTCTGGCCAGGCCAGTGTTGGGACTTTGCCCCCCACTTCTGAGCAGGAAATTTTCTGCCAGAGGCTGAGTTCCATTTCTTCCTCCCTGATACCCTTCCCAGAGCAAAACCCAATCTCAGCTGCAAACTCAGCTCCCAACACCAAGAGGAGGAGGCCGGGATCAGGGCCTGGAGAGGGGAGGGCGTGTGAAGCCAGATGGGCTCATCTGAAGCAGGATGCCCAGCAGGGTACGTGGGAGCCAAGAGGGGAGCAAGGCAGGTGTCAGGGCCACAGCCAAACGAGCGGAAGTGCATGGCAGGCCCCAGACTCCTTGCAGAAGAAAACATATTCCTCAGCATTTGCAGGTGACTGCCGTGTGCCAGGCTATACACAAACGCCATCGAATCTTCACACAACTTGAGAAGTTATGTTAGGACAGAAGTGACAGAAACCCAGCTCGAGCCCAGTTTTAACTGATTTAAACTCAAAAGTGGATATATTGGCTCACATAACAGGGAAGGGCAGGAAGGGTCTGCCTGAGGAAGACTGGGAAGGAGGACGAGGCCACCTAGAAGGCCGTCATCATTCTCTCTCTCTCTCTCTCTCTCTCTCTTTCTCTCTCTCTTTCTCTCTCTCGGAGGCTTAGTTCTTTTGGGTCACCGTCCCCACTCAGTGAAACCAGGAGACCCCAGGTTTACAGCCTTACATATTCATGGTGAGAATGGAAAGAGATTTTCATCCAATTCCAAGCTGAACAGTTCTAAGGAAGGACTCTGACTGGCCCAGTGTAGGTCACATGCTTACCCCTTGGACCAAGAGCCGGGGTGATGAGGGCAGATTAATGGCCCAGGCTGGGTCAGGTACCCACACCCTTGTAGCCAGAGAAGGGCCCGTCAGCAGAAGAATGGGGGAGGGACACGGCAGACAAAAGCAATAGCAGTGGTGCAGGTTTGTTGTTTTTTTAATAAACATCTTATTTTGGAATAATTTTAGATTTATTTTTAGACAGATGCACATAGAGCCCAGAGAGTAGCTATGTACCCTTCACCCAGCTTCCCCTGATGTTTACATCTCACATCACCACAATGAATTTGTCAAAATTAAGAAATGAGCACGGGTATATTACAATTAACTAAACTCCAGATTTCATTCAGTTTCACCCATTTTCCACTAATGTTCTTTTTCTGTTCCAGGATCCTATCCAGGATCCCACGTTGCATTTAGTCATGTTTCTCCTTAGCCTCCTCTGATCTGTGACAGCGTCTCATTCTTTCCTTGCTTTTCTTGACCTTGACAGTTTTAAAGGGTATCGATCAGGTATTTTGGAGCATGGCCCTCAATTCGGGTGTGTCTGAAGTTTTCTCATGATTGGTCTGGGACATGGGTGGGGAGGAAGAGCGCAGAGGTGTGGTGTCCTTGACATGGCCGCATATCAGGATGTACAGGACCAGTGATTAATGTGGGGTTTAGGCCCACTTAACAGATTGGGAAACTGAGGCTCAGAGAGGCTAAGGTGCTCATGCTAGTCAGTGGTGGGAGGAATGCGAACCACGCCTGATTCCCATTGCCAGTTCTTTGGAGTTGCAGCCTAGCTCTAGGAATGGGAAGGTGAGAAAGGCTTCACCGTGGAATCTACGTGAAGTTTGCAGCAAGAAGACTGAGCCCAAGGCTTCTTCTTGGGAGACAAGGCCCTGGAAGGATTGGCCCGGGGGCCTGGAAGCCACAGTAGATGCTAGCCAGGAGGGGCAGGGAAAATAGACAGGCTGGCACAGGCTCAGCCAGATAAGAAGGATGAAGGAAGGGGGGAATGGCAAGCAGGATGGGTCATAGCAATCCAGGAAGGCTCCCTAGAAGAGAAGGCTGCAATTTGTAGGAACAGTCAGGAGGCTGGCTCAAGGTGTGAGTTCTGTCCCAGGAGACAGGAGAGCAGAATGTTTATGACCACGAGCCTTGGAGTCCCACAAGACTGGGTTCAATTCCTCGTGCTACCTCTTCCTGCCTAGATGGTCTTGGGCAAGTAACCATTTCCCAAGCTGATCTGGAGCTTTCTAGCCTCCAGGCTTTGCCTGTCCTGCTCTCTCTGCTGAAATACTCATTCCTGAGGCAGCTCTCAGACCTCCCCAGCCTGGACCAGCTCCATAATTTGTGAGACCCAGTAAAAAATGAAAATGCGGGACCCCTCGTTCAAAAATTATTAAGAATTTCAAGACAGCGATGCAGAGCATTAAATGGAATGTGGGGTCCTTTAAGGCAGGAGGCCCTGAGTGACTGCACAGGTTACATGCCCATGAGGCCGATCCAGTCCCCCGCCCTCAGTGACCATCCTGACCCTGTGCTCTGACCCTGCCATATCTCCTCCACAGCTCCTTGGACATTGACCACAGCTGCCTACCGATGTCGCTCAGGCCACTGTGTCAGGAGGTTGCTTTGCTCTCCCGTGGTTTTTCCTTCTCTTGCCCTGGGTGGAAGGTTGGATGAGATGAATTCCAAGGTGTTTCCAACAGTTAAATTTGATGTCCTCTAATTTTATGGCTCTAATATTTTCTTCCAGGAAGCTTCAGCGCTCCCGTGCCTAAGATACTATGGGTCGAGAGGTGTGGGCTTCCCTCACGTGGTCTCAAAACCCTGACCTCCCTGGGCAGTTGGAAGTTTTTAGATGAAAGAGGAAAGGTTGGAAGAATTTCATTGACTTCCATTTTGCAAATTTGAAATGGAATATTCATTGTGATTTTTTGCAGGTGCTGTAGCCTTGCTGTCACACTTTTTACATTTTGTGCATTTCCGCTTGTTGGTTAACTTTGCTTTCCCCCATTGTTAAGAGGCAGAATATTAGAATCAGACTACCTGCACTCATCTCTTATCTCTGCCATGAAAACGTGTGCAAGTTGCTTCATCTCTCTGGGGCTCAATTGCTTCAGTGGAAAAATCGAGATGAGATGAGTTCTACATCTTCTGGTTACTATTGCTGCTAAAAATTCTAGTGGTAAAAAAAAAAAAAATCCCACACACAACCATTTTATTCTGCTCACAGTTTTGTGGGTCAGGAATTCTGGAAGGGCTCAGCTGGGCGGTTCTCGGTGGGGGTTCTCACGCAGGCACAGTCAGATGCCGGCTGCGGATGCCGTCAGCTGATGCATCATCTGGGCTGCACTGGACGTCCAAGATCACTCACTCACAGGGCTGGCATCTGGTGCCTGCTGTAGTTTGGCAGCTCTGCTGGAGCTGGTGCCTACATCCAGCATGGCAGAATCAGGGGAGTTGGTGGCTGGCTTCCTCCAGAACAAGAGTCGCAGGAGAACCTGGTAGACACTACATGGCGTTTTTGCACCTGAACTTGGAAATCAGAAAGCATCACTTTCACCACCTTCTATTGGTGATAAGCGAATCAATAAGTCCAGCCCAGATTAAAAGGGAAGGGATGGAGATTCCAGCTCTTCACAGGAGAATTGTCCAAAAAATTGGGAGCGTGCTTTAAAATTGACACAATATATATAAAGCACTTAGAATACTGCCTGGCACACGGGAAGCCCTCAGACATGTTTGTGTTGTATTACAGCCCCAAATAAAATGGATTGATGATGCAGAATGGTTTGTTGAAACATGAAAGTAGTGATGAAAATATTAACAAAAATTCTATGATTCAGAATAAGGCATAACCATCAATAGTGACTAGGATTTTTTTTGTTGTTTTTGTTTTTGTTTTTGTTTTTGTGATACGCGGGCCTCTCACTGTTGTGGCCTCTCCCGTTGCGGAGCACAGGCTCCGGACGCGCAGGCTCAGCGGCCATGGCTCACGGGCACAGCCGCTCCGCGGCATGTGGGATCTTCCCGGACCGCGGCACGAATCCGCGTCCCCTGCATCGGCAGGCGGACTCTCAACCACTGCGCCACCAGGGAAGCCCATGACTAGGATTTTGATATGCCTGTGGAATGCGCTGGTTTGGAGAGGTATGATTTTGCACCAGCAAAGACAAACAGTAAAAATAGAAAGTACAACCCTACGTACCTGCCAGTGGATCTGTGTCATACCTGTGACCAGTGCGGGGTCTCTCATGTCAGGTTGTCCGGTGGTGGGTAGGAGCCTTTGAAGTTTTCACATCTGTTTCCCCAGAAAACAATCAAGGCATCACTCTGGGAAAACATTGGAGTGTTTCTAGAACAAGCACAAAATAAAGCTTTCCAGTACAAAATTGATGACTTCCATCACTAACGGCAGAGGAGAGACCAAAAACACAGAGGCATTAATCAAGGTGGCTGGCCTCATAGAAAAGCCAGGTACAAACCACTCTGTTACCAGGACCATTATAAAGCCGGCCACACGGTGACTAAGTCAGAGCAAACAGGTTAAGCTATTGGCAAAATTATTTTATCTTTTATCAGATACCACTATTGGAGTTGGGGGTGGTGGGCCATGAAATTAATGGCCAACGATGTAGAAGACTTGTAATGCTCACACATGCACAGTGGCTGATACTTCCCTTTCTTTACAGATGCACAAAACCACTGGCAGGGAGAGCATAGCAGACCTTGGCACATGTACGGGAGGGCGTGGCAGACAATCCCTCTTCCTCCTCTTAGCTGCACCCTGGCTGCATTTGATGAGGCAGTGTGCCCTCCTCTCAGCCAATCTTGAGAATCCTGTTCCTGATTTCCCAGCCTCCCTTGCAGCTAGGGGTAGCTATGTGACTCAGTTCTGACCAGTGAGATCTAAGCAGAAAGCAGCTGGTGGGTTTCTGAGAAAGCTTTTCTTTTCTTTCAAGTGAGACAACTGGTGGGGCCCCACCTTCCTTCCACCTTCCTCCCACCTGGAATGCTGGCATAATGCTGGAGCCAGTGGTGGCAGCCATCTTGTCCCTCCAGGAGGCTTCTTGTCACGTGAGGAGAGCAGCCCCTTGGTAGCAGATGCGTAACTTCTCCTATGTCCCCAATCCTCCAGTCTCTCCTCCCCACCTTCACCCAAGCTACCAATGACCTTGTTTCTTACCTCACTGAGGAAGCAGAAGTAATCAGACAAGACTCCACCAATGCCCACATCCCTCTTCCTAAGACCAAGCCTCCATGGTGCTCTAGACCCAACCCCTCTCATCTCCTCAAGGATGCTCTTCCATCATTTCCTCCTCTTTCTCCTTCATCTTCATTTTCATTTTTCCCTCTCTAAGATCATTCCCATCACCACACACGTACTTATTTCTCCATCTTAAAAAAAAAAGAGAACAAACGTATGGACACAAAGGGGGGAAGCGGCAGGCGGGGAGTTGGTGATGGTGGGATGAATTGGGAGATTGGGATTGACATATATACACTAACACATATAAAATAGATAACTAATAAGAACATGCTGTGTAAAAATAAATTAAATTAAATTTTAAAAAAAACTGTCTTGACTTCACACCCCCATTTCTCTCCTTTTTTTTACAGAAAGAAAAAACACCCAAAGACCTGTCTCTATTCGCTCACCCACCCCAGTGCCTCTCCAGGAGGCCCTGCAGTCAATCTTTGTCCCTCCTCTCCACTCCTTGTCAAGGTCACCAGGCTCTCACCTCAACTCTGACTTGTCTGGTCAGCCACCTTAGACACGGCTGACGACTCCCCCTTGAAACTCTCCCCTCTTGCTCTTCTCCCACCTGACTGTGAGCTCTGGGAGAAACAGAACATTTGCCGTCTTGTTCACTGTTCCATCTTCACCCCCACAGGAGGTCAATGCTATTTAGTCACTGAGTTAATGAAGAGACTGCTAGTTATCCCCCAATATCCACGCTCCCCTTCCTCCACAGCACTCATAGAAGTTTTGCTGAATACGTACATAGCTGCCTAGATAAAGGCTATATTTCCCAGTTTACCAGGCTGGTAAGTGTGATCCTACGACTGGATTCTGGCCAGTGAAATGACAGTAGAGAGGAGTTGTGCAGTTTCCTACTCATGCCCTCAAAAGGAAAGATGCATACCTCCATTTATTTTTCTGCACTTCCAATAGGCTGGAATGCAGATGCAGTGGCAGGAGCTGGAGCAGCCATCTTAAACCAGATGGTGGAGCCACCTGTGGTTGAGGAAGGCAGGTAATAAAATAAAAAGCTGTAGCCTATCTGCACTGGTCACATTATGCTCAGACTGTTAATCAAGAGAGAAGGAAACTCAGACTTACTGAAACCACTGTTATTGGGCTTTTGTTATAGCAGACAGGCCGATATTCTCAGGAATGCACCTTTATTTATTAAAGTACTTAGAGCTGGATTTTTTTTCCATCACCTGCAGCCTGATTGGTACAAATATGAGGGAAATGTGCTCCATGATTTATTTGGGTCCTGTTCATCACTCAACATTGTTGCTGCAGGAGAGAACTTTTTTGGTTAAGTTGATGGTAACACTGTGAGCCACGATGTGGACTGGAAAGTGACACGGAGATCAGCACTGACTCTCGGCCACCCTGTGGGCGGCAGGGAAGGGCACAGCTCCGTGGATGGAGGTTCTAGCTCAGGCATGCCAGCGCTCAGCGCTTGTTCACCGAGAAGCTGGCAGGCAACAATGTACCACCCCATCTTCATTCAGCACCGAGAGAAATGGAGAAAATAACAAGTACAATCAAACCAAGGCCACTGAGTGGATGTCTTTTCAGCATCTATCAGAAGAGACGGGCCGAACAAAAATCTGTGTTTGCAACCTGAGCAACGCTCGCTATTGAATAAAGGTGCACATCAAGTTTTTTTGAAATGAGAGACAAGATTGAAAGTCTTTCCCCACAAAACAATGATGCCAATGAAAAAAAACCAGGGTTTTGTAAGACTGAATGTGGGGCACGTGCCTTTGATTTTAAAAAACATGACCTGGCTATACAGTCAGCACCTCGAATAATCTGTCTCTGTCACCTGGGGGCTACATCACAATGTTCACACTTGATAAAGGATACCGGGGTTTTGTAAGACTGAATGTGGGGCACATTTCTTGATCCCCAGGAGCCTGACTCTGTCCCAGCACTTGATGATTTTCTCCACTTGCTCAGGGGGAGAAATCGATTACACAGCAACAAACATATTAAAAGCCACATCGAAGCGCTCCAGCTGAACAAGAAGGAATCCTCTCCAGTGTGAAATGCAACAAAAGCCTGGGCCTGGCTCTTTGTCCCCACGTTTTCCAGCTCGCAAGGGTGGCGCCTTCTCCTCTGATGAGTGCTAAAGAGAGGCCTCCGTGAGAAATTGCTTCTTCCGTCACCTGGGGCCGTGTCTAATCCTCAAAGCCCAGAACCACCTAATCGCTACCAGGCACTTGTCCCCATCCCCGACCACCTGTGGCTGATGCATGGGTTGTAGGGTTTGGTGAAATCAAGAGGGAAAGAGAAACAGCTGCCTGGACCAGGAGCCCTGAGCCGCTGGTCAAGCTGGCGCCACGCGGGGCCAGATGGGAAGCCTGGCTCGTTCATCCGCTCTGCAAGGGATGAGTGAGGGCCTGTTATATGCCGGGGACATGGGGGCCTGGAGGATCGGTGGTGGACGTTAAAAAGTAAAAACAAAAGAGATAGAAGGATTACAAACAAAATCATCTCTCTCAATGAAACCTTTTATCGTGCTAAGATATACATAACAAAATTGACCATTTTTAAATGTATAGTTCCGTGGCATTAAGGATGTTCATACTGTCGTACAACCGTCACCACCATCGATCTCCAGAACTTCTTCATCTTCCCAAATTGAAACTCTATACCCGTTAAACACTAACTCCCCATTCCTCCCTCCACCAGCCCCTGACAACCTCTATTCTCCCTCTGTGTCTATGAATTTGACTGTTCTGGGGACCTCATGTAAGTGGAATCATACACTTCCATGAGTGTATAATATGGAAAATCGAATTTGACTGGAATCGAATTTGGAAATTTGATTGGAAATCAAATCTGTCATTTTGTGTCTGGTTTTCTTCACTTAGCATAACGTCTTCAAGGTTCATCCATGTGGTGGCATGTAAATCAGACTCTTATTCCTTTGTTAAGGCTAATATTCCATTGTATGTATTTGTGTTGTATTTTCATACCTTTATATATGTTATGTATTTTGTTTATCCATTCATCTGCAGGTGAGCATTTGGGTTGTTTCCACCTTTTGGCTGTTGTGAATAATGTCGCTATGAACACTGGGGTACAAGCTGTTTGAGCTTCTGCTTCATCAGCGGATGTACTTCCAAACTCCTTTGGGTCTGTACCTAGGAGTGGAATCGCTGGATCATATGGTAATTCTCTAACTTTTTGAAGAACTGCCAAACTGGTTTCCACAGCGGCTGCACCATCTTGCATTCTATGATTAATTTTAAACTTACTTTATTTCGACTTTTTAAATGTTGACCAATCTTTGAGGTGGTTGCGGGAGGGACAGAAGTTCCTGCTCAGCATCGCAGCTGGGCTGTGCAAATGGAGAGGAAGAGGCAGAGATGGGACAGATGGTCGAGGAGAGAGAAAGTCCTGGGGATCCACCTGAGAGAAGCCATGTGTCCCAAATACACTAAGCTGGCTGAGGGCTGCCTGGGGCTGGCATCGTGTTTGGGAAGAGCTGAGAGAAGAGAGAATCACTCATTCATTCAACCAACATCCTCCGAGCACCGGCCCCACCGCGAGCTGACCTATGGAGAAGGGAAGACCCAGTCCCCCGTTGTGTCTGTACTTTCACCGTGTCTGACCAACCTGCTACTCATCTCCCCAAATGACCCACACAACAACAGCAACCAGTCATTAGGGGTTCACCAGGCGCCAGCTGCAGCCTAAGCACTTCACAGAAGTTAATATTTAATCCTCACAACAATCCCCATCTCACAAGCAAGGCGATAACTGCAGCTCAGAGACGCTGAGTAGCTTCCTCAGGACCACACAGCTGGGAAGTAGAACAGCCCACACTCCTCCCCCCAAACGGCCTCCCCCCAAACTGCCTCTCTCTTCAGCCTTTTCTGAAGATGCTGAAGGTGACACCAGCAAGGGGGTTAACATCACACACTCCACGGAATCCGATATTCTCCAAAGTCCCTCTTGGAGGCTGGGACGCCACCAAGGATTTCTCCCTCCAGCCCTCTCTGGTGTCCCTGGGTCCTCCTTCCTTCTGCCAGATTCCTGCAGTGCCCAGCCCCACCCTACCCCCAGCCCTCTGCGGTGACACGCTTCTCCTCCTTCTGGAGAGCAGGGGTGACACACCCACTCCACCGTGGCGGCCTCCACAGAAAGGTGGGCCCTCCAGATAGCAGCCCCACCTCCCCGAGCGCAGGCAGGACTGCTGAGAGCAAACATTTTTCCCCTTTGTCACATAGAGTAACAGACTCTTGAAAAATCACATACGCAGAGGATCACAGCTGAATCTTATAATCTGAGGCTCTCCACCAAAGAACCTTAGAACCATCGACTAATAGAATCTTGGAGTCAGTGACTGGAGAATCCCAGCACACTACAGTCTCTCCATCACAGACTGGGCGGTGGCTGATGTCATGGAGGGGCCCAGGCCAGCAGGCTGACACAGAGCAGGCCAGGAGAGTGACGGGGTCTGGGAGGAGAGGGAGGCTTGAGGGTGCAGAGGACAGGGTGTGGGTGGAGGAGGGAGGCTTGGCCTGTCATGCTAGAGAAAGCAGTTGGGGGGTGAGGCCAAGTTCTTGTTACTGATGGTTTTAATTATGTAAATCAGCCCAGGGCCTGCGCCTGGCACAGGCTTGGCCTCTAGCAGCTGGTAGCAGAATTAATCAGTAAATAACCAGCTGGATGGGGCCTGTGAATAAGCACCCCCCCCCACCCTTCCAAAGGGGTCCTGTCAAGCTGGCGGGGGTGGAGGGAGTACGTGAGAGCTTCAGCTCACAGCTGTCAGTAGAGCTGCACGCACATACACACACGTGTCCGCACACACACATGCATACTCGCGCATGCTCCGTACGTGCAGCTGCAGCTTTGGACGCACCATGTATACGCACAGGTGTACACACCTGCACACACAGACCCTCGGCGGCGGCAGCCCCGTGTGCCTGGCACACATCTCCCCACGAAGAGCCCAGCACGTGCCCAGGAACATAGCAGTAGGAGGCAGGTTCCTCATCCCCACCTCACACTTGTCATCTCTTGGGTGGGACAGAGCTTTGCAGCTCATGGCCACGGCCTTTCTCCTCCACAACCGCCCTGTGAGGATGGCCAGCTGGGCTGAGGCCCTGGTTTTACAGATGGGGAAACTGAGGCTCAGAGAAGGCACTTGCCCAGGGTTGTATCCAGAGGCCTTTCCTCCCCATCCCACGCCCCAGTCAAAGGTTCAAAGAGGTTACAGACACAAGAGAACTGGGGAAGAGAAGTGGGGGGTACTGGGAGCCCCAAAGATATGTCCTATCTCACTGAAGCAGGGCGGGCTGGGCAGCCCAGTGTGGGCCGGGCCAGTGGGGGTCCAGGCGGTGGAGGCTCTCTGCTCTCCTAGAGAGCTGTGATGAATTGCTCTCTCCCTGCAGCCGGTGCCCTCACTCCCACTGGGGTGCGGCACTCCCCAGCGCTGCCTGGATAAATCCCAGCCTTGGCTGTCTGTGGATCACGGTTCCCCGATCGGGGGTTGGGCTTTGGCACCATCCCTAGCGGCAGGAGGGGACTCGCAGGGAGAATCATAAAATTAACGGAGGGGTTTCCTCTTCCCCTCTCCCTTCTCTCTGCCTCCGGCTTTCTGCCGGCCTCTACTTCACTCTGGTCGGGACCCCTTTATAAACACTGATTGAGGGAATGAACTGAGACACGAATGAATTTCTGAGACGTGGAGCCGCGGGTCCCCGTCTGTGGGTCTGGCTTACTGTGCAGCTGAGGTCAGCTCTCGGCACCCGCTTCCCTCAGCCTCAGCGGAGGGGGCTTCCAGCAGGAAGAGGAAACAGGAAGGTGCCCTTTGTGGTCAGCGGGCCGTGGGGGAAGCTGGGAAAGGAACTCGCAAGCCAGGGGCCCCCAGGGGGTCAGCCTTTGGAGCCACCACTCCCTAGAGCAGCTGACAAAAGCCGGGGGCTTCTGAAAAGGCCAGGATGCGCAGCACTGGTTAGTGGCTTGGCCTCTGGAGGCAGCCTCCTTGAGTTCGAGTCCGGGCTCAGCCATGTAGTAGCTGTGTGACCTCGGGCAAGCAGCTGCACCTCTCTGTGCTTCAGTTCCTTTTGTGTAAAGTCGGGTGAGTAATAGCACCATAAGTGAGTGGGTACAGACTCTTTTAGAAGAGTCACTGGTGAGCACAGTTAAATACCCTAAAAATTAGCAACTGTTACCACAAGTAAAGGCACTGGTGCTCAGACATACATGTGCATCAGAATCCCCTGGAGGGCTTTTAAAATACAGATTGCTGTCCCCCCTCATCCCGCAGAGTTTCTGCCTCAGTAGGTGTGAGAAGGGGCCTGAATCTGCATTTCTAACACTTTACCAGCTGATGCTGGGACCGCTCGTCGGGGTCACACTTTGAGGACTCACTAAAGCCCATGTTGGTGCTTAGTATCCGGCTCAGCCCCCCACCCCCTCTATAACTTGGGGACTGAGGCCCAGAGAGGTGAGCTAGTGCCCAAGGCCACACACGGTGAGAGTGGCCCAGGCTTCAGCCTTCCAGGGGTGCGACTCTCAGCAGGAAGGGGATGGCCCTGGAGGTGAAGGTGGCTCCATTACTACCACCCCCCACCCACCCTAACTCTCCCCCCTCCCCCTCATGGCTCTAGGAGCAAAGAGGCAGAATTTGCCTTCCCTGCCAGAGGTAATCTTTTAATCTCTTTGGCTTTAATCTTGCAGCCCAGCATCAACCGAAATCCACACAGGGGAAGGAAGGGGTGGGAGACACAGATCTCTGTCCTGGGGAGGCTTTAACCCTGCTCCTCCCCACAGATCTCCCAGCCCATCTCTGCCTCCCTCACCCCTTGCTCCTGGGAGGCACTCCTAATAGAGGATGAGAAGGCAGATAGAGTAGCCAGATGGGGCGAGGCCGGGTGGAGTCATATGTTAAAAAGACTCCTTTGGGAGGCAAAGCTTTCTTAATCAGGACACAGAAAACATTAATCATAAAAGAAAAAAATGTAAACTAGGCTTCATTATGATTAAGAACTTATATTCAGCAAAAGACACTGTTAAGAGAAGGAAAAGCCAATCCAAAGATGCATTAAAGGGCTTCCCTGGTGGCGCAGTGGTTGAGAGTCCGCCTGCCGATGCAGGGGACACGGGTTCGTGCCGCGGTCCGGGAGGATCCCACATGCCACGGAGCGGCTGGGCCCGTGAGCCATGGCCGCTGAGCCTGCGCGTCCGGAGCCTGTGCTCCGCAACGGGAGAGGCCACGACAGTGAGAGGCCCGTGTACCACAAAAAAAAAAAAAAAAAAAAAGATGCAGAAAAGATAATTCAATACATATATCTGACATAGGACTAGTATCCAGCATATATAAAGAACTCCCACAAATCAATAAGAAAAAAACCCACACAAAACAATTTTTTAAATAGGCAAAGGATATGAACTGGCAGCTCACAAAAGGGAATATCAAAATGGCCAATATGCACATGCAAAGATACTCCACATTAGCGACTATCAGAGATATGCAAACTGAAACCACAATAAGCTACCATTCACACTCACACAAACAGTCAAAATTAGAAAGACTGATAATAACTGAGACACAGATGTAGAGAACAACATTAGTCATCTTATTGATGACTAATAAGAACCTGCTGTATAAAAAAATAAATTTAAAAAATTCAAAAATAAAAAACAAAAATAATTAATTCATTTAAAAAAAAAAGACTGATAATATCAAATATTGGAAGGAAGTGAGAATCAACTTTCCTACGTAGCCAGTGGGACCGTTAATCATTCAACCTCTTTGAAGAACTGTTTGGAGTTTCTTACAAAGTTACACCCATTGATCACCCACTTGTAGGGATTTACCCAAGATAAGTGAAAGCATGTGTCTACACGGAGACTTGAACATGAATTCTCACTGCAGCTGTACTTATTACACTCTGAACAGAAAACAGCCCAAATGGTCATCAACAAATGAATGAATAAGCAGATGGTGGTATATCCCCACAATAGAATATTACTCAGCAAGGAAAAAGAATCAACTACTGATACACATGCCACAACCTGGATGAATCTCACAGGCATCATGCTAAGTCCAAGAAGCCAAAAGAAAGAAAACACGCTCTATGACTCTGTTTAAATGAAGGGTAAGAACAGGCGAAACCAATCTCTAGTGATAGAGGTCAGGGTAGTAGCTGCCTTGGGGGAGGAGGGGTTAGTGACTGGGAGGGAACATGAAGGAGCCTTCTGGGGTGCTGAGAATATTTGATGAATATGTAAGTCCATCAAACTATACATTTAGAATCCAGGCACTTTCTTTCCTTTTCTGTATGTAAATTATACCTCAAGTTTCTCTTAATTTAAAATAAAAAAGAAATGAGGGAATTCCCCCGGCAGTCCAGCGGTTAGGACTCAGTGCTTTCACTGCCGGGGGCCCGGGTTCAATCCCTGGTTGGGACAGCCAAAATATATACATAAATAATAAAATAAAAAAGAAATGAAGAGATAGTACATTTGGAATATGTACTCAGACCATCTCTCACCCACTTCGGAATCAAAGAACCTGGGACCCATCCCAGCTTGACCACGGTGTGACTTTGAACCCATGGTTTAGCCTCTCTCAGCCTCAACTTCCACATCTGTAAAATGGGGGTGAGACTCTCTGTCAACCTCACCAATATGTGGAGAGGATCAGTGAGGAAATGGAGGAATGTGCCTTGAGCAGTTAAATGCTCCCTCGGATGGTCAGGGCCCAGCAGAAATGGAGGAGCATACACTTGGCCGCTGAGTCTGGGTTGCAGGGGGCTGGCTGGGCCTGCTGGAGAGGGTCAGGGTGTCTTCCCAGACAGGGCACCCACATCCTCAAGACACCAGACTAGGGCTTCCCTGGTGGCGCAGTGGTTGAGAGTCCGCCTGCCGATGCAGGGGACACGGGTTCGTGCCCCGGTCCAGGAAGATCCCACATGCTGCGGAGCGGCTGGGCCCGTGAGCCATGGCCGCTGGGCCTGTGTACCGCAAAAAAAAAAAGACTCCGGGCTACCCCATCCTGCCCTCCCAGGTGGATCACCTGGACCTCCCAACTCAGGGCCAAGCTGTACCATAACTGCTGCTTCACAGTTCCTTCTGGAACATACCTGCAAGGCACAGAGCCCCAAGCTTGGACGCTTCCTCCCTCTCTCCCCCAAACCCCTCCATGGTTGTCCAGCAGAACCTGCCTCTCCAAGGCTGGTACCACTACTGGATACTATAAAGGGGAAATAAACCCCCGAACTAGTAGACCTCTGGAGGGCCTGGGAACTGGCACTCACTGCTGGGGCTCCTTCCCCTCACCCTGTCTGGCTGTTTGGTTTGAAACAGTCACAGAACCTGGAAAAAGAGATGGATTTCACCCTGGGGCGCACAGGACTCTGCTGTAGCCTGTGGCAAAGACTTACAGTATCCTGTCTCCCATTTACCTTAGTGACAAACACTCACTTGGGCCCAGCCAGAAAATTCCATTTCCCAGCCTCCATTGCAGCTAGGAGAGGCCAATGAGGGAGCGAGCCTAACTTGTTAGGTGGGACAGAGGGGGACATTCAGCCAGTCTGTGCGCACCACACCCAGATAGTAGATGTGATAGTGGAGATCCAGCAAACTTCTTGGAGCGTGAAGTGACCTTAAAGATGAAACCCACATGCTAAAGTTGGCGGGACTAAAAGAGAGACGGAGCCCAGGTTCCTGATGACACCGTTGAGCCCCCCACTAGTCCTGGACGCTTTTCTCCTGACATCCTTTATGTAAGAGAGAGATAAGCCTAAATCTGGTTTAAGCCACTGTCGTTTCCAGTCTCTATTATCAGCAACAGGAAGCAATCCCAACTAAAACACAAAAGCCTTGTGAGGTAGATATTACTGTGCACCCTCATTTTCCAAGTGCACCCCCGGCCTCCCTGCCTCCCTCTCAGATTTCCATTATGCCCAAAAGACTAGCATTCAAATCCCAGCTCCCAGACACTGTGAATAAGCCTTGGTCTGGGGGCTTCCCTGGTGGTGCAGTGGTTGAGAATCCGCCTGCCAATGCAGTGGACATGGGTCCGATCCCTGGTCCGGGAAGATCCCGCATGCCGTGGAGCAACTAAGCCCGTGCGCCACAACTACTGAGCCCGCGTGCCACAACTACTGAAGCCCGCGCGCCTAGAGCCTGTGCTCTGCAACAAGGGAAGCCACCGCAATGAGAAGCCCACACACTGCAACGAACAGCAGCCCCCCGCTCACCGCAGCTAGAGAAAGCCCGTGCGCAGCAATGAAGACCCAACATGGCCAAAAATAAATAAATTAAATAAATAATTTTTGTTTAAAAAAAGCCTTGGCCTGACCTGGAGGGCGCCCCACAACTCAGGGTGAGTGGTGCTCCACGCTGGTCACTGCGTCTGGAGCTGTCGAGACAAGTGTAGTTGAGAAAGCAAAGCACTGGGCTGAAACTCATGCCTGTTGTAGAAATAAAGGAGAAGCTGGAGGATATTCGCAAAGAGCAAACAAACAAAACGAATACTAGCCAGGTGGGGTAAAAGTCTCTTTTAAACGTATCCTCCCCTGTCTTTGCCATGTGAAACTAAGGTTTGTGGGTCTCCTGCAAGAGGGGAAACCATTAAACTCACACCGAGACCATCTTACAGGGCTGTCCTACAATTCATGGCCTAGCGGCTGGCTACTAAGCAAGGGTACCAGCCAGCCTGGGCTCAAGTCCCTGCTCCATGAACTGTGTGATCTCAAGGCAAATCCCTTACCCTCTTTGTGCCTCATCTATAGAATGGGCACCATAGGTGGCTTTGAGGGTTTTAGCAGCTGACCTGGGAAGAGCTCAGTCCTGATATGTAGGAGGAGATATTAAGTATCAGTCACTGTTGACATGTTCGTGCTGAGAACTTTCTTTCTCGTGTGTCTGTTACAGGAAACTGAATTTACTCATCAGTTTTGGAACATTTCATTCGCAGACTTCACACTCACTGCTCTGATCATAATTAACCCTGTGTGGCGCCTCCGGGCAGCAGGAAGAGCAACGCTTTCTCTTGGTGAAGTTTATGCGAGTAAAACTAAGTGGTGGTTATACATGGTTCATTTGTCAAACACAGGGTCAAGAATCTCAACTTGTCCATGTTACTAAGGCAACACCAGGAAGCACCCTATGTCCCAAACCGTGGCCCCCTCTGACACTGACTGAAATGCCACCACGAGAGCCAGAGAACCCCTAGGAAGAGAAGCAATTTAGGAACAGAGCGTCTTGGAGTAAACGCACATATCCAGGTCAGGGGGCGCGAATCACAGCAAGGAAAGGGAGGGAAGGGAACACCATGGGAACATTTTGGAGCTTCTTTGGGGTAGGTGAGCTGTGAGCTCAGCCTCACCCACCTACCCAAGCGTGCGTGCGTGCGCACACACACACACATGCACACATACACGGATAATCGCTTTACCCCAGCAGCAGGGGCTTAAGCTGCTATCTAGGCTAGCACCCCCCCCCCAAAGCTGCACCAGCCACCTCTGTCCCAAGGTGAGGTTCCCAGAGGTTCAGAAAGGAAACCCTGCAGGGCTGGAAGCTGAATCCCACAGAGCCAGCAGCTACCGATAGTAACAGACAACCTCACTCTCTGTCACACACACACACACACACACACACACACACTCATGCACAGACACACAGTCAGAAACAAAACCCCAGACACAGATGCACACTGAACTGTCCTCCCAAAGGCAAGACAAATCCAGAAAGACCACAGGGAATCGTCCTGTCTCGGAGAAAGCCACAACTGTGCACTCCCAGAAACAAGGTGGACACGCACCCTGAAACACACTCACCAACAGGCCTGCTCCCCTGGGGTGTCTCTGCCCTGTGCCCCCACTCCTACCCCTAGCTAGCTCTGCCCCCCTAGTCTTCTACCCAGGAGTCAAACCCAATCAGGATTCCCTATCCTCACCCATCCCCTTTCCCAGATACGCAGGCCCCCTAGGAATATCCACCCTCCCACATGTCCTCCTTTAACGCAGCTCCCAGGAACAGGGCTGCAAGCAGTAGGTGCTCGGCACACCTCCCCCTCCCCCTTGCCTGGGGCTCACTCTTCATCTCCCTTCCTCCGTGGAGCTGGCGACTCTTCTCATTTTCCAGTGAGTGCGTGAAAACATAGATTAGAGCAATTAGAGAAAAATCATTGGAGGGCAAAGCAGGAGCCACCACCGCACCTAATTACCAGCTCCAGCAAGGCGTGGTGAAGCGCAGACTCACTGGCACAGATTACAAATTGGCACAAATTCCAAACAGGAAGGGGTGGGGGGGGCGGGGAGGGGAGGCTCCAAGTTCCATCTGAGATCCTCTTGTTTCTGTTTAAACCTCTTCTTTGCTGTTTGCAGCAGTTTTCACAGCCGTGCTCCCAAGAGAGGCAGGCAGGGCAGAAATGATTTCAGCCCCATTTTACAGAAGGGAAAACTGAGGCCCAGGGGAAGAACAGTTGTAGAAGGTCCACCTGGACTGGTCTTCCTGGCTGGAGGTGGGGATCAGTGTGGCCTCAGACCCCAGGAATGGCCTCAGACCCCAGGAAAGGCCCCCACTGACCCCCATCAGCTCTCTCCTCTCCCTGGAAAGAATCAGCAAAGGGTTGAGGTACAGGGCAGGTTCCGGATGGGCCACAGGCGTGCTGTCTGGTGCTCATGGTGGGCAGCATCTGCACATGGGGTAGCCTTGCCCTTCACCAAATGGCAGGATTATTTAATTGATGGCTGCTGTCCCCAGGTGCTCCTGTGTAAAAAGATGTACTGTGTGCTCTTTTCCCCTGACGGGGAGGAGGGGAAACTTCCTAGAATCTGAGTGCAGGGGGCCCATTTCTATGCCTCCTTATCCCACAAGGCTCTTCCCAAGCCTGGCCTGGTCCCCGCCCCCAGCAGCATCCCAGGCATCCTAACCTTCCAGCTGGGGCCCACCTTGCCCGTCCCTGGCCTCGGGGAGAAGCCAGCAGTGAGGCAGGAGTGACCCCTGGTGGTAACAGCCTACATTACCCACTGGGACTCAACCCCCAGGTCTAACATCTGGGCCTGAAGACACTGGGGATGGCTCCATTCCTGTTCCAGCCGCAGGGAGCCCGGGAGGCTCCAGGGTGGCAGATGGACACTAGGTATGGTCAAGAAAGAAGGCAGGGGAGGATGCCCGTATCAAGCATGACCCATCAGAGGAGCTCAGGCAACGTGGGATGGATGAATAAAAGAATGAGTGAACAAATGCAGAAATGAATTCATTGTTTCCTAAAAGGTGGTGTAAATACCACTAGTAATATACAAGATACCTTTTAGATAGTAGTGTACTTTTTAGATAATAATTCTTGTTTATTTTAAGAATTATGTACTTATTTTGATGTATGTTAGATATAATAGATCTGGCCCATCCAATCCATTATCTAAACTTTCTGTTTAAAACAAAGGTCTTTAGGTACAAAAAAAAACCATTAAGTAAGTAACATATGGGTATTCTCAGGACCTAGCACAGAAAGTGTTCAATTAATGCTAATAAATGAATGAGGAGATGACCAGCAGATTATGATGCTCTTTGTAGAGCAGAAGGTAGACAGTCCCAAACTTTGCTGTAAACAGATCACCGGGGGAACTTTCTAAAAAGAATATGTCTGGGCAGGTATGTGTCCTTGAATCTCCGGTGGCTGAGGAAGAAGCCAGTGTGTCCTGGACAGCTCCCAGAGGAGGCGAAAGACACGAACCACCCGATTTAGGTGACTTATAAGGAGCAGCATGGCTTCGCTACCATTTGAGATAGTAAAACTCATCACTGGAGGAAGAAAGCTGTGCTTGGGTGACCTGGGACTCCTTTGCTGAGTAAGAGATTGGACTGGATGAACTTGAAGTTATCGTGCAAGGAAAGAGAAGTGAGTTATTCTTTATGTGAACTAGCTTCTACATTGACACACAGTCCAAAGTTAATGTGTGTTCACTATGGTTTTAACATACTAATTAAGTATTTCTCATTTATTCCCCCTGCACATCATGTTTTATTTGACATATGTCTTTATTATCAGTTAATATAAATATTACATTAGTTGCCGTACAGAGGATATAGAATTTGCTGTCCTGAGTTGATTTACAAGTTAGTTCATTTACGGGAGTTTTCTCTCCTGAAAAAAAAAATCCCCTTCTTCTTGAAAACTGTGTCTAGTTAATTATGAACATATATTAATATAATGTAGTTAATGTGGCTACAGTCTGTTTATCTGTTTTAATTGGATCCCGGTTTGATCACAACATCTTTCAGTTACTTTCTTAATTAGAAGTTGGAGGAGTGAGGTGTTTGGCGTTGGCTTTGCAAAGGGATGCTGTTTGCTTCTAAATCCACACGTCATCTAAAAAGCGCAGGTTGAGTTAATATTTGATGTGTGAGTTGTTCCATTATCTTGTTAGATACCACTGATAACAGAAAAGAATTTCCCATCATGAATTTTCATGGCTATGCCTCTGGGAAAATATTGATAAAAATAAATTGCATCCTATTTGGAAAGATTGGCATACCTATCGAGATTGAGTCTAATTTTTTATATCATTTTAATAGTATTAAGGAGCAGCTTTTTAAATTTGAATAGATTTTTAAAACATAAAACATGAATAGGGCTTCCCTGGTGGCGCAGTGGTTGAGAGTCCGCCTGCCGATCGATGCAGGGGACGCGGGTTCGTGTCCCGTTCCGGGAAGATCCCACATGCCGCGGAGCGGCTGCGCCAGTGAGCCATGGCCGCTGAGCCTGCGCGTCCGGAGCCTGTGCTCCGCAGCGGGAGAGGCCACAACAGTGAGAGGCCCGCGTACCACACACACACACAAAAAAACCATGAATAGATTTGTCATAGCACAGGGTCAAAAATCAGTTCTGTTGTTGGCAAGTTATTCGATATTAATTCCATTTTATGAACAAATGCAATTGAGTTGCAAATCCCTTAACAGAGGGCAGCGTTAGGCCAATGTTTTAATCGGTATCAGGAAATGTCAGACTAGCATCCCCAAGGAAGAAGAAATCTTTGGCACGATGCCGAAAACATATGTGTTAGTTTTAAAGCTGCACCTTGCTCTCTTACATAGCTACAGGGAATATAAATCCGTACATCCTCTCTCAAGGGCAATTGGACAGTATCTACCTAAACGATAAATGCAGCTTCTCTTTAATTCACCGATCCTACTGCTAGGAATTTATCTTTCAATATACTCACACATGAGCATAATAACATGTGTACAAGAAAATTCATTGTTGCATTGCTTGAACAGCATATGATTGGAAACAACCCGAATAGCCATCAGCAGAGGACTGGTTAGTAAAAGAATCTTATAACTCTTCTTTGAAATGCTACGTGGCTGCAAAAAAGAATGAGGGCTCATCTACAACAAAAAACAACCCAATTTAAAACTGGGCAAAGGACTTGAAAAGACATTTCTCCAAAGAAGACATACAAATGGCTAATAAGCACATGAAAAGATGCTCAAAATCACTAACCATCAGGGAAATGTAAATCAAAACCACAATGAGATGGCTCCCACCCATTGACGAGACCTCACATGCATTAGGTTGACTATTATTTTTTAAAAAAACAGAAAACAAGTGCTGGTGAGGATGTGGAAAAATTCGAACCCTTGTGCATTGCTGGTGGGAATGTAAAATGGTGCAGCTGCTGTGGAAAACAGTATGTCAGTTCCTCAAAAAAAATGTACACAGAATTACTATGTGATCCAGCAATTGCACTCCTGGGTATATTCCCAAAAGAATTGAAAGCAGGAATGCAAACAGATATTTGTACACCAGTGTTCACAGCAGCATTACTCACAATAGTCATAAGATGGAAGCAACCCAAGTGTCCACGGATGGATGAATGGATAAACAAAATGTGACATATACAGACAATGGAATAGTATGCAGCCATGAAAAGGAATGGAGTTCTGATCCATGTTACAACATGGATGAAACATTACAAAGAAGTTTTTGTGGTGATCGCACAACATTGCAAATACAATTAATGCCACTGAAGTACACTTAAAATGATTAAAATGGCAAATTTTATGTTTTATATATATTATATTTTAACACAATTTTTAAAATTAATAACGTAATTTCTTAAAGGCAAGGGTGGGAAGTCTAAATCCCCTCTTTGAATATGGGCTGGCCTTGGTTGAGCTGCTGGACTTCCTAAGCTGGGTCACAGGGGGCAACCCAGCTTATACCTGGGACCCTGAGCCAGCATGTAAGAAGTCCCTCTACCCCGCAATGTCATACCAGAGAGGGCCTCATAGAACGAGAGCAGCAATTTGAGTCTTCCCCAGCCAGGTGTCAGACACGAGGAAGAGCCTTCAGATAATCATAGCCCCAGCCGGAGCTGCCCCAGCTGACACCAAGTGCAGCAGAGACAAGCTTTCCCACAAAATCCTTCCCAAATCTCAGATTCATGAGCAAAATAAGTGGTGTCACTGTTCTAAGTCACAAGTTTTGGGGTAGTTTGTTATGCAGCGATGGGAAATGGAATGGTAAACATATTACTTATGTATTAGAATTTATTTCAATTTAATTTAAAAATAATCACATACAAATAAAACAGATTTGGACTACATAAATATCTCTTGCAAACCAACTGGTAAATTGGATGTTTTCACTCTCATGGTCTGTATCCTGCCTCTGTAAAGTCAGTAAAGGTGCAAATATACTTTCTCCCAAATACTGAACAAAGCTGGGCTGGGGGGAGGCTCAGTGGGCTGGAGAGGTGGGAACACAGGTCCATCTGGAGACTCTTTTCCCAGAAGGCCAGGTTACGGGAGAGAGAAAGGTCACTGGAGCTATGTAGCATGAAGGGACAGGTTTCTGACCCAGCAGGGCCAGACGAAAGACAAAACTTGGTCAGCAGGTCCTTGAAATAAAATCCAGAAGGTGGAGTTATGAGTGACATACATCACACAAGATGGGGTTTCAGGAGGCTTGAGAAGGAAGTGATATAGCCAAAGCTAGAGAATTTCAGACCTGGACCATTGAGGGGCTAAAGGTTTATTCTTTAAGCTTAGAAGAGCTTAAAGATATATCCATAATGTATCCTCCAAACATCCCCCCACTGTCTCCTCCCTGTGTGTGGCTCCCCTCCCCCCATCAGCTTCTAGAACTCCCGCTCATTTGTTTACTTGTTTGCCGTATCCCCCTGTATTATTAGCCAGGGTAAGCTAAGTGCCGTAACAAACATCCCCAAACCCGAGGGCTCAACTCAACACCAGTTTGTTTCTGGTTCTTCTAACACTTCAGTGCATCTGTCTGATGGACAGACTCCCACGAAGAGATTCTGGGACCTGGGCTCCTCCCATCTCCGGGCTCCTACAACGCAAAGTCCTCCCCATCCAGCCAGTGATGAGGACAGAGAGAGATCATCTCGTGGGGGGCGGATTTTATGGGCCAGGCCTGCAAGTGGGGCACATCCATCAGCCAGAACTCAGTCACGTGGCCACCCTCTCACTGCAAGGGAGGCTGGAACTGTAGTCTCACGGGAGGCCAGGAGTATGGCCCTACCCCCCAGTTTACTCCCCCTGTGTGCCAGTTCTCATGCCCCTTGTTCACAGTGACTGTCACCGTGCCTGGCATAAATGTGGAGTCTATGAGTGAATGAATGGTGCTGGGGCTGCACCGCTGGAACCGGGCTGAGTAGGCATGTTCCTTATAAATGCCCTGGGAGATGGAAGGATGTAGTCACTCCCATTTCTCAGATTAGGAAACTGAGGCTCTGGAAGCTAAACAGCAGGCACAAGGCCACACAGCTAGTCCGTGCGCCAGGGCCAGGTCTCAAATCCAGGAAGCCTCTTCTGCCACGTGTCTGTCCTCTCCACTCCCCTGGCAGCCTCTCCAGTAAGCATACTCACTGACTCCGGGTCTGGTTGTCTTCGAGGCAGCTCTGCTTTCTAACAGTCAATGAACCATATTTGGCAAGCTGCTGGCTCCTGAGGGTGGGAGCTGTATCTCACCCATCCCCCTGCCCCCTGGCTACCAGCACAGCCCTTGAACACAGTAGGTGCTCAAACCACGGTTGGGGGATTAATTTGTTCACACCAGCTCAGGCTTCATGCTTTGCCGCTTGCACAGTATGAGGGTCGCTTACAACTTACAAAAGAAATAGAGGGAATATTTATTATCCTGCCTCTCCCTGTGCAGTCAGAGCTGTCTCCCGCAGCAGGACCAGTGTCCACCCCGAAACGTGCTCCTGAAGCAAAGACAAGGGCTGTGTCACTTGAGGGCCAAGGCCACAGTTGTCTCACAGCCTCCATCAGGGTTAGACCATTAACTCCCGCCGCATACATACCTAGAATGCCCTCGCCCCATCTAGTCCCAGGAAGGAGAGTAGATAAAGGCCGCGGCGTGAGGTTCTGTCCATGGTGCTGAACGCACCTCAAATCCTTGTTCTCTAACCCAGCAGCCACTTAGATCCTCTTGGGAAACCAGGTAAAAATGCAGATTCCCTGGCCCCTTCTTTGGAGACTTGCATTCTGAGGATCTAAGATGGGGCCTTGGAATCTGTTTTTACCAAGCACCTGTGATGCTAATACAGCCAGGTTGGTACTAGCCTGAGGTTGACTCACCCACCTAAATAGTCAGTGGTCTTCAGGAAGCACCTGCTATGCGCCCAGCACTGTGCCAGATACTATAAGGCACAGAGCCGCATCGAGCAAGGTCTCTGTTCTGGGGGGAATCTACAAAGTCATTCGGGAGGAGATGTAGGGAGGCAAGGAGGGAGAGAACTTGCTGTGTTTTACGTGGACACGGTGCCAGGTACGTACTTCACCTTTGTCCTGCAAAGTGAGATAAGTAGGCACGTGAAAACAGTAATCATAACCGTAACTAACATTTATCTTTCCTTAGGGTCTCCCTAGACCCATCTTCAAGGCAATATGTGATGCATTCCGTTCCTGCTCACCTCCTCATGGCTCAAGACTCAGATCTTCCTGATTCCTGCTGCCCCTTATACCCCCAGAATTTAGTCCTCCCTTCTTCTGTCCCATGGTCACAGTTCCTGCTGCCCCTTATACCCCCTAGAATTTAGTCCTCCCTTCTTCTGTCCCATGGTCACAGTTCCTCATCGATTACATGATACACCATGTTTTCAATATTGTCCCAACTGGGAGTCGCGCTCCCTATTGAGGGTAGGGCTTACACTTGACTCCCCTGTGTAGCCTCTACCACCGGGACCTCCCCATGCCCCCACCAGAGGAGGTAAACAGTAAATTCTTATTGGATGGATGACTAGGGGGAGTGGTAAGTGGGCGGAGGAATCTGCCCAGTGACTGTGCCCAAGGAAAGTGCTGCTGGGTTACGAAGCAGTTGGGACAAGTGCTCAGAACCAAAAGAAGTCAGGATGGGCCTCAAGGAAACCAGAGAACAGGCAAAATGCAAATCAGGCAGGGGCCAGCTTCTGGTCAAGGCCTGCCTCTCCTTTCTCTGGGTGTTTGGGGAGAACAGGAAGTAGACTCAGGACAGCAGTGTCTGATGAGAACAGATGTTCTCTGGGCCTGAATGTGGGGCATGGAGGAGGGGACAGGGGAGAGAGAAAGGGGAAAAGCAAAGGGGGAGGGCCATAGCTAGCAAAATGGAATATCCACAGGCCCTCTTATTTATTTAATTTTACTTTTTTATGGAAAATTTCAAACACACACCAAAATAAAGGGAATAGGAATAATGAACCCCCATGTGCCCATCACCCCACTTCAACAACCGTCCCCATTTTGACATCCTTATTTAATTCCTTCCCCCAAGCATCTCTTTAAAGAAAATTCCAGACAATATATCATTTCAGAATATATTCAGAATGTATCTCTCACACATTAGAACATTTCTGAAAAAGTAACCTCATTATCACACCTAATAAAATGAACAATTTCTTAATACCATATAATGCAAAGTCCACATTCAAATTTCTTCATTTTTATCAAAAATGTCTTTTTAACACCCGACAGGAATCTGGGTTCATTGTGACAAGGGACACAAACCTTGTGGCCTTCCTATGAACAAATACCCAACACATATCCATCCCCCTGCACCTCCACGTGGCTGCTGGGCAGGACCAGTGAGACAGGGCTCAGTACTGGAAGGAAAGCTACAGTATTCAGTGGGGGAGTTTGCCACCTACAGCCTGTCCTGTCCACACGTGGGTGAGCCATGAGTGGTCTTATAGGCATATAGGCTTTGAACCCCTCCCTTCAAAGAAAAACGAAAAACAGGTTCCAACTATATGCCATTCTGGAAAAGGCAAAACAATGGAGACAATGAAAAGATCAATGGTTTCCAGGAGTCTGAGGGGAGAGGGGAGATGAATACACAGAGTGCAGAAGTTTTTATGAGCAGTGAAAATACTTTGTATGACATCATAATGATTTTATGTCATCATACTTTTTTTTTTTTTTTTTTGCGGTACACGGGCCTCTCACTGTTGTGGCCTCTGCCGTTGCGGAGCACAGGCTCCGGACGCTCAGGCTCAGTGGTCATGGCTCACGGGTCCAGCCGCTCCGCGGCATGTGAGATCTTCCCAGACCGGGGCACGAACCCGTGTCCCCTGCATCGGCAGGTGGACGCTCAACCACTGCGCCACCAGGGAAGCCCTATGTCATCATACTTTTGTCCAAACCCACAGCACGTGCAACACTATTCACTTCATAAAGTGAACCCTAAGATGAACTAGGAACTTTGGTGATTATGATGTGTCAGTGCAGTTCAGCCTTGGTTTAAAAAACAAAAAAAGTCTTAAAAAGAATTAACACTGAGGGTAGACGTTTTTGGCAAAACTTTTGTTTCACTTTTCTATATGTATACATATTATATATGTGTGTTTGTTGGATTGTGATGTAAAATGTACTTTTTAGATTAAAAAAGTTTGCAGGCTACTGTAGTTATACTGGCAAATAAAAGAACAAGTTAATCTAAAAAAAAAAATGTCTTTTTAGGGTCCATTTTTATGAACCAGGATCTAAACAAGCTCCGTGCACTGCATTTTGTTGCTATGACTCTTAAATCCATTTTAATCTCTAACAGTCCTTCCTCCTTCCCTTTTTTATGTCATTTTACCTGTTGAAGAAACCAGGCTCTTTGTCCTGTAGAATCGTCCTCATTGTTGATTTGGTGGCTTGAGCCCCCCTGATGTCCTTTTACATGTTCCACTGCCCGCGCCCCGCCCATTTCCTGGACACTGATATTTAGACCCAGAGGGTTGATCTGTGTAGAGTCAATTATTTTGGCAAGCAGACTTCCTGGGTGAAGCTGTGTCCTTCCTAGTGCACCATATCAGAAGCAAGTAAGGTCAGATATTCCTTTCGTGTGTGACACTAAAAATGATCAATGTTGCCAGCCTGATCCTTCCATTATAAATCTTCCCCATCACCTGGTCCCCAAGGGGTTTTAGCACCTTTCGTAAAATCTTAAAGCTGACAAAGCTGGAATAGCTCTGAGAAACTCATTCACTCGTTTTTCAACTCATCCCACAAATATTTGTTGAGCATCTACTATGCACCAGGCAGTGAGCAGGAGTGAGAAAACCACCACAATCCCTGGGATCACAGAGCCAACGGTCAGATGGGGGCGAAGAACAAATACACGAGCAAGCAGGTGCCCCAACAGGAGACGCTTAGAGCTACCCCGGAGCAAGGTGACGGTGGTCAGGCAGCCACTTTGTGGTGGGTGATCAAGGACAGCCTCCCTAGGAGAGGACACTGGAGCTTGACAGGAGCGATCCAGTCATGCATTCCAGGGAGAGGGAGAGCTGCGGCAGGCAGAGGAGCTGCGCACCCATCAGCAGTCACGAGGAGGCGCGTGTGCTCAGCACCGGTGGGCAAGGGCGAGTGGGCCTGAGGGGAGGCCAGCGAGGAGGCTGCTATGGTAACACAGGAGAGACTGACCATGACCCAGACCAGAGGACGGAGTGGAGGTGATGGCCAGTCCAGCGCCCCTTCCACCCCCTTTTACAGCCGAGAACACGGAGCTTGGGGAGGGCAGGGAGATAGTGGTTATTGAGTGACTACCCGCCACAGGAGCTTTCTTTGCAGCATCTCAAAACCGCCCCTGCACACTAGGTAGAGGTCTTTGTGCCTATTTCCCAGGTGAGGCCAGTGAAGAGTAGTGAAGTCACCTGCCCAAGGGCACAGAGGCAGAGGGGGAAAGGAGGATAGAGCCCCGACCTGAGGAGGCCCTCTGACCCTGCAGGGTCATCCCACGCTGTGACGACCACTGTGGAGTCTCAAACCTTGGCCCTGGCATCTGAAAGCCCTGTGACCTGGACCAAGGGCCTTCTCCCTGTGCCTCAGTTTCCTAACCTGTAAAATGGAAATAATACTTGCCCAAGGTGCACAGCAAAGCCTAGACAAGGTGGTCCAACCTTGCTCCCAGTCCCTGCCTGTGGGGCCCACACAGGTCACCTTAGCAGAGCCTACAGGCAGCTTCACACCCTCCCACACGGACCCACAGAGGGTTCAACTCAGCCTCCCTCCTTCCTCCATCCCAATTCTGATCCTTGCTGACTCTGCTCCCCGCCCTACAGCAGCTATTCTGGGACAATGGAGGCAGCAGATGGCCCGAGTCCTATTCCCTCCGCCCGACCCTCAGAATCTGGGAGCAGCCTGCAAATTTGCTGCTGCTTCTAAACGCGGCCCAGCCAGCAGCCTTCCGCGCGCAGGGTGGAGAGGACAGCGGCAGTGCGGCACACTATCCCATCCCCACTGGGCTGTGGGCCCAGGGCCCGCCCCACTCGGCTCGCATCCCACAAACCCAGCATTAGGTCAAGCCAGAAAGAAAGGAGGCCCTGCGCCTAACACGCACAGAGCGGCCTCCCTCTGGGTCAGGCTCCCCCTTGGAAAAGAAGGTGCTAAGACTCCAGTGCTCGGCGGCTCCATCAGCCCAGACAGAGCTGCGGCAGGGACGAGGCCCTTCGAGGGCTGGAGGACGTGCTCCTAAGGAGCCCCCAGCCCCAGCTGCCTGGGTCAGAGCCCCTTTGTCCTCCCTCCCTCCTCCCCTCAGCCCTGAGCCCCACTGTGACGCCAATTACACAACATCTCTGAGCACAATGCTGGCGGGGAGCAGACAACTTCCCTTCCTAGCCCTCCCCACACGTACCATCAGGCCTGAAATTTCACCACGATCACTTTCATTCAGTCATGCAACCTCTTTGGGACATGAAATTCTAAGGGCATTTACCTTTACTCAGCTCCTACCGGGCTGTCAGAGTGCCCATTTATCTGACACCAGAGGCGGAATCCCTTAGCTCCATTCAGCCTTCCTTATTCTCTGGCCACACCAACCCAGGCCCTGAAGACAGATAAAAGGAAGAATCGTCCCCAGCAAACCAGCACCTCATAGCACACAGATATTCACACGCGTGCACATCACACACACACACAGGTGTGACACAGGCACAAACACATCCATACACCCCACATATGTCCTTAGGCACAGACGAGCGCAGAAGGGTGTACGGCACACACGCACTCTTATATGCCCTGGCATGCAATGACACAGCACACGCTACTTCCACCACTGTTCACTGAGCCATTCCTTTCTCCATGCTGTGCCCTTTACAAACTCTGCATCATTTCACCTACAACCCGCGAGGTAGGTATTCCTTTTCTCATATATAAAATGAGCAAACAGGCCAGAGAGACCAAGTGGATTCCTCAAGGTCACACAGCCAGCAAGGGTAGGGCAGGGCTGACTAGCCGAGGCTGTCTAACCTGCCCCGGTCAGGAACGACTTTGGCTGCACGTAACAGACTGAACCAAGAGAGGCTGAAACAAATAAGGGTTTAATGTTCTTACACAACCAGATGCTGGAAGGGGCAGCTGTGGATGATTGTCTTGGCCTTTCCTTCATGGTGGCAAAGTGGCTGCCCTAGACCCAGACATCACACCCACATTCACAGCAGGAAGATGGGGTCTGGGGCCGCAAAACCTTCCCCAGAAGCCTCTCTATTGGCTTTGCTTTATTTGCACTAACAGACAGAGCTCTGGCTCTGGCCAGAGCTGGGTCATATAGTAGCTCCTAACAGAAAGGGAAGCTGGGAAAGTGAGCAAAAGGATCATCGTGATTGGCTAGGACCCATTCTGATTCATCATCTGGGTCTGGACATGCGGATGCTCCAGACAGAATCGGGTGGGGAGCAGGGACCAGAGACTGGTCAGCAATAACAGCATCTGCCGCAGACGCTGGATTCTGCCCTTCTTCCACCTGCGTCCCATCGGTGGTTGGGGATCCAGCCGAGGAAGCCAGGAGTGGGTGGCCCAGCGCTTGACCCCGGGAGAGTAACTGAGGGACCAGAGGTGGGGGCTCTGACCGCACCAAGGGACCCATGTAATTCTCTGGAGAGTTAGGACTCCTGAGCCCGAGCAGCTCAAGGACCCCTACCCTTGTTCAGTTCAGCCACCCAAGGCCCATGAAGTCCAGCCCCTGAGGCCTCTCTGGCCCTCCCATGGTGCACCTGGTCCTGGGCTGTCCAGCCCACCTCCCAGGGGCTTGGGATGCCTTTACCGCCAGCCACCATCCAATCCTGGGCCTGCCCACCACAGAGGCCCTGCCAGGGACTGCTGCCCACACAGGAACTGCCACGGGCCCTCAAGGCCGCCTGGGAGGCTAAGGGCAACCAAAGGCTTCAGCTCAACCTTTGCCCGGAGGTTCAGGGTTCATCGGGCCACCAGCTGTGGGCACCAGGGAGTATCCGGGTAGAGTAGACAGTGGAGGGAGCGAAACCTGTGGAGAGACCAGAAATGGACAAGATGGGTCACTCCCACGGGTTCCTGGGGAGCACGTCACAGAGACGCTCTGGGGCACGGGTTTTCCACCTCAGCACGATGAACACTGGGGGCCAGATAATTCTGTTGTGCGGCTGTCCCGTACGTCGTAGGAAACTTTGCAGCATCCCTGGACTCCACCCACCAGATGCCAGCAAGCATCCTCTGAGTCTTAACAATCAAAAATGCCCCCACACGCTGCCGATTGTCCCTTAGTGGGGGGCGTGGCGGGGAGTTGCAAAATGGTCCCTGGTTGAGAACCGCTGGTGTATAAAGACTTCAAAAGCCAGAGAAACCATGAAGAGGCCTCAGCTGAGGCCACACCCTCTGACCGCACATATCTGAGTCCCCAGCTGGCTCCAGCCCCATTAGGTAGCAACCTTTAGACTCTAAATCTTCAGGCTTTGAGAGCATTTAACACGAATTCCTAAACGCCTTGGCAGTATAGCCATAGCTTGCACACCTCCACTGACGGGGAGTTCACTCTATTAGAAGGCAGCTCCTTTCCTCTTAGAAATTGAGCCAAACTCTGTCTCCTTGGAATGCCCAACTTGTTCAACACAGCCCCGGTCCCGGCAGCCTTGGGATAGCTGTGAGTCCTCTGCCCCCAGCCAGACAGCTCTGCAGAATTTCAGAGGCAGGAGTGCTGGCTCCCCTAAGGATGACCCTATAGATAAATCCGAAGTCCAGACAGAGCCCACAGGGCCTTCGGGGGCATGGGGGAGGGTGTTCCCCGCCACCTCCCCAACTGAATCTGACTCCACTCTCCTCTCTCCTCCCACATTCCAGCCACACTGGCTTCTTTTACTTCCTTAAGCAGGTCTTGCTCCCCTGACACTGTGTCACTGGCTGTGCTCTGAGTTGCCCTACAGCCATCGGGGCTGCGGGTGGGACGGAGGGGGCTGGGCTGAGCAGCACTAATCCCCCCAGGGAGTCTTTGGGGACAGAACTGGAAGGGGCCTAAGTGGCATTCTAGCCCCCATTCCAACCTTCTATCCATCAAAAAGTATCATCAAAGAAACAAAGAGCCTAAGAAAGATTTTCTTTTCATTTCCCCATGACTGCCTGGAGCTCCTCCATTAGAGCATCTCCTTTGCTCAGTGAAGAGAGCTCAGTCTTTCACAGTCTCCCAGAGGATCAGGCCTGGGAGAGCCCTTCAGATCCACATAGCTCAGCCTCCTTGTGTTACAAATGGGGCAACTAAGGTCCAGAGAGGGCAAGGCACCTGCCCAAGGTCACACAGCAAGCCAGTGACAGAGCAGAGACTGAAATCCACTCCCTCCACTCCCAGCTCTGCGCTGTCAGTCACTGGCCTCTCTCACTTCCCTCCCTCCTGGCTCTCCCATCTTTGGATGCCTGGACGCAGGCCCCACTCCTCCCATCCTACAGTTTCAGCCTCCAGACCCACCTGGAGGAGTCCTCCTCAGGGGAGAAGGGGCCATGGAGCTTAATGACGTTGAGTTTCCCCTCAAAGACGCCATAGCTGAGGGTGACCTGTGCAGAGAGACACAGAGAAGAGAGTGAAGGGTGCAGGGCGTCCCACTGGCGACCCCACAAGGGGGCAGCATTTGGGCAGAAACAGAGACGGCACAGAAGGCATTTTGAGGGGCACAGAAAGCATTCCTCTGCACCTGAAACTCCACCGTCAGTAATGGGTGTTCCGCTGAGGGCCCCACCCCACTCCCCTTTGACCATAATCCCATTTGTGCCGCCAACGTTCCAGTTTACTAGGGAGGCTGGAACGATTCCCTCATCTACAGATTGGGAAACTGAGGCTCAAGGCGGGAAAGCACCTTTCCAGAAAGTTGCATGCCTGAACGGAGGTTTCCTGAGACCCACTCTAGGGCCTGGGCAATCCGTCTCCACCCGGAGCCTAAGGTCACTCCACGAGAAATGAGGATACAGGATGATGACACCCGTCAAGAGGTAGCCAAGCACAGTGGTTAAAGACTGTGGGCTTAGGGGCCACCCAAGCAGGGTTCAAATCCCTCTCTGTCCTCTACTAGCTGTGTGCCACAGTTAGTTCCACTCTCTGGGCCTCAGTTTCTCCATCTGTAGAATGGGAATAATGTTAGGACTCACCCCCACGTGAATGCTGTGGGGAAGCAGAGAGTTAAAGAAGTAAAGGCCCCAGTGTGCTGCCTGGCACAGCGGGGGATCTGAAAACCCCACCTTTAGGGTGCCCTGGTTTTGGCCGTCCAAAATCTGCCCCTCTTTCCTGGCTGTGATCCTAATGGCACCAATCTGCATCCCCGTTCTAGGTCTGGCCAATCAACTCTAACTCTAGGCACTGGTAGGAGACAGGTCATGTGACCCAAGTGGGCCATGTGACCAATGAGCACCAGTCCTGAAATCTGGTGGAAGGAGGAGCTCTCTTCCCATGGGTGGGGTGGAAACCAGGGGCTGCCACCTTGCCAGCATGAGGGTTGAGCCTGCCTGAGAATGAGGCCCACGTGGGGGAGGGCACGTGAGAGAGGGGACAGGGTCTGAGCACCCAGACCCTGCCAGATCTAGCAAGTCAGGCCAAGCCCTCAGCTTCTCAGGTACGCGAATTAAACAGACCTTTTCTGTTTAATTAGTCTGTTGCCTCTCTGTCACTTGCAGCCAAAAGGGCTCTGACTCACTCACACCATGAGGCAGAAGATCCCAGGGGCCTCCCAGCCAGGACCCTCTATGGGGCTGGAAACCCATGAGTTGGAGGGCGTGTCTGCAAGGCAGAGCCAGTTGGACCTCAGCAGAGTCATTCCTTGCCAGGTAGTGGGATGGGTCCCTCCCCCTCCCCCTCCCCCAGCCTGACATTACACTTGGATGTCCCTACTGAAGACCTGGTCCTTCCCAGTGACACCGGTAAGCTTTGGTGAAGGAGGGGGCTGCCAATAGGCAGGTGAAAAGGACTGGCCCCTTCAGAGGGTGCGGGGAGCATGGGAGGTTGAAGAGAGGAGAGAGGGAAGGAGGTAGCATGTGGCGAGCTGGGTGGTCTGAACCTCAAGACGAGCTTCATCTCATGTGTGCAGGTCCCTCCAGCTGGCATTTGGGAACCAGATCAAATAATTTTAGCATCATAAATGCAGACCCCTGAGGGTTAGAGGTGGAGAGAGCTGAGTCACTGCATGCCCTCAAGGGGATCCTTTACCACCCTGGGCCTCAGTTTCTCCATCAGTAGGGGAGAGCCCCCACAAACACCTTCCCCAGTGCCACCTGCCCCAAGGCTGGCTCACCTGCTTTGGGAGCTGGGCAGCCCCCAGCAGCTGCAGGGTCTCCAGGTGGGAGTGGAAGAGAGGGCTAGGCTGCAGGTGGCCGCCCAGCTTGCACTCGACGATGTAGCCCACAGTGCAGTCGTCAGGCAGCCGAATGAGGGCAGATGTGTCCACGAAGCGGGGGCCACTGAGGGACACAGTCATGCTGCAGCCACTGGCCTAAGGCCCTCGACACCTAAAGCCCTCCCTGCCTCCCTGAAGACCCTGCCTCCGCCCAGGCCAGCTGGGAAAACGGAGCTTGGCTCTAGCATCTGCCTCTTGCATACTGTGTAGCCTTGTGCAAGTCATAAGCCTCGGGGAGCCTCAGTTTCCTCTTCTGTAAAATGGGCATGATAATGGCCCTGCCCTCACAAGGCTGTTGTGAGGATTAAGTGGAGGAAAGGTGAAATGCAGCCCTTTATAAAAATGTATCCTTTCTTTCTCTCTCTTTCTTTTCATTCATTCACTCACTCATTCATTCATTCTTGAGTTTGAGCATCTACCTGCTGCCAGCCACCATGACACAGAGGCTGAGGACAAAGAGATGAGAAAGAAATGCTTCCTGCCCTCAACAGCAGACCCGATTCTGGAGGGAGACAGATAGATGAGCAGGTCATTTCAGAGGACTGGTACTAAGTCAGAGGGAAGCACGAGGCGTGGGGACACAGGGAGGACAAGGTGGATTCCCAGAGGATGTGGCAGTCTTCTGTTTTGCTCTTTACTTAATCATGGCAGTAGCAGTTTTTAAACAGCGTCTTACAGGATGAGCTGGAGTCAGCCAGGTGCCGAGCAGGGGAGGAGCGGTGTTCCAGGCAAGGGCGTCACCTGACTGCATATCCCACGAACGCCGCGGGGGTGCCAGGCGGGGCAGCTTGCCCCGCTGTGCAGGATGCCTGACCGAGGGGTCGCGTGGGTGCAGAAACCCAGCCGTTGCCCCCCTCCCCAGGCTGCACCTGCCCAGAGTGGGTACATTTTTCTAATTCACACAAATGTACCATAGAGGTGGACAGAAGCCTAGATGGGGGCAGCCCAGGCACAGGGATGACCCCTGGTTGTGTGTACATGCCTGCTGTCGACAGATGCTAGGACAGCACTCCTGCTCCCAGCCAGGGCACAAACTGGCCCCGGAGGACCCCTCCCGTCCAGGGTAGGGCACGGCAGGCTGGTGTAGTGACAGAGCACGCAGGCCTTAGAGCCAAACCCAGCAGCTGAGTGACCTTGAACCAATTATTTTGCCTAACTTCTCAGCACCTCAGTTTCCTCAGCCATGTAGAAATAAGGCCAACACTCCTTCCTCCCCGGGGGCTGTGATGCTCTTAGCAAAGCACAGGCCTGGCTCAGAGCCAACCCTCAATTCAAGGTAGCGACACTGATGCGGCTGTTAATAACAGCCTGCTCGGCAGACCTCAAGAGGCTAGACCTCGGCCATGTCCTCTCTAGAATATCAGCACCCCCACCAGGTACTGAGGGCTTCCACTACTCCCACGATCCCCCTCAGTCTGAGCCCTCTAGGACCATCCCAGCTCAAATTTCACCTCTTCCAGGAAGCCTTCCCTCCTTTCCCCAAGCAGAAGGCCCTACTCCCTCCTCTGAGTGCCCCTCCAGTTGGCCTTCACCTCCCCTGTGACAGTGACCAGTCAGAAGAGGGCTGAAAACGGGACCTAACGTTTGCCGGGCTCCTGCCAGGTGCCAGCCCAGACACTTTTTCATTTAACCCTGACAACAACCACTGGCCATTGTATTAGCAGGTCCATTTTACAGATGGGGGCACTGAGGCTCCTGGAGATTACACAACTCGCCTGTGTGTGGCAGAGTGCCCTAGGCGGTGTGCCCCCAAGGGCATGGTGACAGCTGGCTTGCTCACCACTAACTGTGTAACTCTGTGATGCAGCGGGAATGAGAGGTAGTTTCTCCTGAGCTCGCTCTCAAGCCCTTCCTGCTACAAAGGCCCCACCCACACACCAGCCAACACCCCCTCTCTGCATCCCCCCCACCTCTTCCACCAGTCTCTAGGTCTCTGCTTACCTGGCCCATGGGGCCATCTTCAAAGCCAGTTTGCGGTTGATGCAGAAGCCGGCGCCCCCGGTGGCAAACCAGAACTGTACCAGCCTCTGCGGGGAGAGATGGGGAGGGCCAAAACGTAGGGTGAGCCTGGGGTGGGGGCAACAGCCAGGGCCCCCCTTACCCCCAACAAGCATGGCTCAAAACTTTTCATTTCACATCTCACTAGAGTCTTCCTACAGCCTGACATTATTATGCCCATTTTATAGATAAGGAAACCGAGACCCAAAGTCACATAGCTATTTAAGAATGATGGGGACAATTAGACCCCAATCTGGCTGGATTTCAGTTAAACAGGACACATATCATATTTGTCCACCCAGCGCACCTTATCCCTATCCTCAGAGAAACATCCCCATGTGGTTCAGGAGGGACTGCCCAACACAGCACCTGCTCCCACCTGTAGGTCACACCTGTAGGTGTGTAGGCTCCCACCTGTAGGTCACAGATACAGGCAGGTGCCCCAGGAATGATGGATCACAAGACCACACCTTTGACCCAGTGACTGGCTCAGCAACAGGCTCATGACTCAGCCAGCCAATCAGAGTCCTCGCCTGAGCTCCATATGCTGTGAGGGAGAGATGCTTTGACAGGGTCACCAGTAAAGGTAATCCTGATGCCATTTACACCGGGCCATGAACACTGGCCTCGCCACTCCCAACTCCTGGGACCAAGAAAGCTTTTCTGCAAAAGGAGAGAATGAGGTCTCATGGGGAAAGAGAGAAGGGCAGGCAGGCCTGTGAGCCCCTAAGGCCAGCAAACCCCTTGGCATTTCAATCTCAGCAACCAATACCACCCCTTTGGGGTGTAAACCACTTTCTGCCCTCACCCAACATCACCATGGCCCAAGGCCTCTTCTACCTCCTCTGCGAGGACCTGTGAATTCACCCATGAATTTCTTTAAGGCTTCTGAGAAACACTGAACCTCTTCAGCTGTATCATCTCTTGGTCACACAAGTGCCCTAAAGTTACCTTCTCCCAAGTACAGAGTTGGTGCTTCACTGATGCGTGTTGCATTGGGTTGGGTCACCTCCCATGATGCAGCAGTGAGAAGAGCCGTGGGCAGGGAGCTGGAAAGTGGAGGGGCCCCCGCCTCCTCCACTGCACAGCTGTGTAACCTTGAGAAAGTTCCTGCCCCTCTCTGTACCTCAGATTTGTCACCTGTGAGTACAACATTGGCTCCAGTTCTGAAATCCGGTGGTTCTCCTGGCCCAGAGGTGTCCTCCTCCTAAAGACCTCTACGAGCTTACTTCTGGAAACTCTGTCCTCTTAGAGAGAGGTCAGGCCTCAACCAGGCAGAATGAATGGTTTCTTGAGGACCTGACACACAGGAGGTGCCCAATAAATGCTTGTTTAATGAATTGATGAGGGCAGGGCTTCCACTCCCAGAGAACTGTAGCAACGTCAGCAGCGACCATGCAAGTGCCTAACCCTGAGCACTGACTATGCAGAGCCCTGTGCTGCAGGTGAGGTGACCCAGGTGCACAGAACTGAGGTCACTTGACTGAGGTCCCAGAGCTGGGACTGACTCCAAGCCCGAGCCCTTGCCCCCTTTGCTGTCCCACCCTGGGGGATGCCAGGGTCTTAACAGACCAGGACACTTTGGAGCAGAGTCCTGGGATTCCGCTGGTGGGGTGTCTGACAAGGAGGGCATTCATGCACGTTGTGAGGTCGGGGACTGGGTGTCCCCAGGTCGGGGACTGGGTGTGTCCTGAACCAGCACGGGAAGAACACAGCTCAGAGATGAGGCTGTGCTGAGTCGGGTGCTGATTGATAACACTCTCTAGTGTCCACCACGTGGCAGATCGCGTTCCAAGCCCTTGGATAGATGACCGCATTTAATTCTTTTTTTGCTCACAACAGCCCTATGAGGTAGTGACTGTTTTCACTGATTTTACAGATAAGGAAACCAAGGCACAGAGAGGTGAGGTGACTTCATTCAAGGTCACAAAGCCAGGAGGTAGCAGGGCTGGTGTGTGAACCCTGGGAGTCAGGTTCCAGAGCGGAGCTCTCAAACCCTTAGGTCAGGGGTGAGGAGGTGTGGGAGTCTGGAAGACCCCGCGGCTCACCTGGCATCAGCTCGCTCACACACGCTCCCCCAAGGCCCAGGAAGATTTAATTAGGGCTCAGAGGCTGATTAGCTGCAGATAATTAAGGTTCTGTGCTCCCTGCTCTTGGTTTCCCTAGTGAAGCAGATGGTGACCCTGGGAGGGAGAAAACCCCACAACTGGCCCAGCTCCCGCTCCAGGCACCACGTCTAGAGAGGGGGACCCATGGCCTGACTCTTCACAGGGGCCAAGGGAGCCCTAGGGGCAAAATCTGGCGACCTAAACCTGTCCATTCAGGTCTGGAGCTGAAGCCGGTGCTGGGAACCCTGTTGTACCAGGTGTCAACTCAGTTGCTGGTTCGTGAAATCTGGAAAGACGAGGGGTGTCTAGAGGAGAGGAGGGGAGGGGAGGGTTCAGGGGCTCCCGGCAGCCACAATTTACTACCCGGCCCAGCGGATTCAGCATTTTAACAATCTGTACAACTACATGGTGATGCCAGGTGGCTAGGAGCCCCGCCGTGGAGTCAGAAAGCCTCAACTCACCGCCCCCCCCCATGCTCACTGTGTGACCAGGACGAGCCACTGCTCCTCCGTGGCCGAGGCCCTACTAAGCGCCAGTCTCTGTGCCTTACCTGCATTATCTCAATCTCCCCATTTCATAAAGGACGAGACTGAGGATCACAGGCGAAGCCACCAGCCCAGACACACCCGGATGCAACCAAATCTGAAACCCAGAAAACCCACCGGACCCCTCCACAGCCCCGCCCCCGCATGGCCCCGCCCCGCATGGCCCCGCCCCCGGGGCCAGCGGCCAATGCACAAAGGAGGCAGCGAGGGAACCGACCGTGCGGTTGTTCGGCTGCGGCTCAGAGGCGTGGATAGGCCGGTTCAGGCTGGGCCGGCCGATGTAGACGTCGCGGGTCCACGGGAAGGTTTTTAGCAGCTTCAGCAGCGCCCTCGGGTTCAGATAGTTGTCGTCATCCACATGACAGAACCACCTGTGGGGATGGAACGCGGGACAGTGAACTTGGAGGGGGTTCCCAAGGGCTGCCAGCCAGCCAGACTCCGCCCTGCACCTTCATAGTAAGTCAACAGACTTATGCGGTGGGGGAGGCTAACACTGAAGGCACTGGTGTGTGCTGTGCCAGGCAGCGTCTGGTGTAAGCTCATGAGGAAGTTGTGCCCACTTCACAGGTGGGAACCAAGACTCAGGAAGGTTAAGACACTTGCCCAAGGTCACACAGCCAGTGAACAGCAGAATTTGAATCCCATCTGTCTGTCCAGAGACAGATCCCAGCAGGCCCTACATGTGATTAAATTCACAGGGCCCGGACAACCTTATTTTTTTGACAAGACACCTCATTTAGGAACTGGCCCGAGGCAAAGGTCACGCCTGCCCCCAAAGACCAAGGTGAACCCACCTCAGTCCGCTGGCCAAGAAGGCATCAAACTCAGCAGCCATCTTGCAGGACAGGGCAGGGTGGCTGTGCTCCGCAGAGCAGTTGGTGACCACGAGGTGGGGCCCTGAAGAAGGGAGGACAGGTCAGGGGCCCCTGCCCAGCTCCTCCCAACAGCCCTACACAGCGTGAGAATGCAGAGGAAGGCGGGGCCTCAGAAAGCCTGGAGCAGTGCCTCCAGTCCCATTTTACATATGGGGAAGCTGAGGTCGGGGGGGCTGACCTGCCCAGGACCCTGGAGCTAATGGCCAGTAGGCCGGGCTGGGACCCAGGTGTCCAGGGTCTTGTCTCGCACAGTCCCTCCCCACACCCATACCCGTTTCCAGGGAAGGAGCCTGCTCCCGTCCTGGGCCAAAGGGGAATCCCCCTGTGACAAGGGTGGGCAGCCGTGTTTCCTGGGGAACCCCAGGCCAGGGGACAGCCACCCCAGCTTTCCCTGGCAACAGCCAAGGGGCCCCCAACCCACCCAGAGTTACCCAGTCTCTCCTGGAGGCCTTCATCCAGGCTGTCGGTGAAGATGAACGTCTAGGAAGGAGAAAGGAATCAGGACTGGGGCTGGCCAAGGAGAGTCCCGGGCAGCCCACAGCCCACCACAGCCAAGTCCAGGTGGATACACACATGGCAGACCTCTGTCCTCCTTCAGTGATGGACACACACCCCTCTCACAGTCACACGCTCCTTTAGGACAACATGACTTTCTCAACTACCCAACCCACCCCCCCCATACAACACACACAACCCAGCTTTTGTACAACTTCGCAGTATACACCAGCCCATCAGGCTCACACTCAGCCCCCTTACAGACCAGCACCCACAGGGTCCCTACCAGAGTCACACACCCTTAGCAGAATCACACCTTCATCAACCACACACACACATGCACACACACACATCACATCACACACACATCACACACACACATCACATCACACACACATCACACATCACATCACACACACATCACACATCACACATCACATCACACACACATCACACATCACATCACACACACATATCACAACACACACATCACTCACACACATATCACACATCACATCACACACACATCACACACACACACATCACACACACATCACATCAACACACACATCACATCACACACACAAACACATCACATAACACATCACATAACACACACATCACATCATGCACACACATCACACATCATATCACACACACACATCACATCGCACATCACACACATCACATCGCACACACATCACAGTCCCGCTTGGCCCCTCCACATATACAGAACCCTAAACACTTGTTCAGTAGACAGACCCACACACTAGGACACCAAACTACTTAGAGAGACAGTCACGACTTTCACAGCCACGCAAACTCCCTGTGCAAGTGTCGGGGCCCCTGCACATCTGCCAGGTAGGAGAGGTGACCCACCAACAGCATTCATACACCTGGTCCCCCATGACCTCACTAAACCCCCAGACAGGTATAATGATCTGTCCGCTTCGCAGATGGCAAAACGGAAGCTAAGTGATGGAGCAAGGCGGTGCGGTTGGCAGGAGGAGAGCTAGCATTTGAACCTAGCCTGGACCTCTCCCCGCCCTCAACTCCCACTACAGCCAGACTTTTCCCTGGGGGTCTAGCAGGCACCTCAGACTGAGGGCGACAACACCGAGCACACAAGCGTCCCCGGACCTGGGCTCCTCTCACTCTTCCCCATCTTGCTGGAACCCAACACCTTGGGGTCACCGTGCCTCCTCTCTTTCTCTCACACCCACATCCAGTCTGTCAACAAATTCTGTCCACCCAACTTTCAAACTGCCCAGGGTGCACCCTCTCCCTCCAGCCTCCACGGCCAGCCCTCGGTCCAGCCCACCCTCGTCACCTCCTGCCCGTTTCGCTGCAGTCACCTTTTCCCTGCTCTCCCTGCTCCGTCCTGCCTTACCCCAAGTCTGTTTTCAACACAGCCCCCGGGGGAGCCTGACCTTTCTTGCCCTGCTCCCTGGCAAACTTTTGCCACCAAACAGTCACCCAGATAGCGGAACTCTCTCAAGTCTGGAGCGTGGGCCAAATGGGCCAGGGAATGCCTGTGAATGAATCGGTGGGGGGAGGCGGAAGGGAGGGGTCCCCGCAGCAGGGCCCGGGGGCTGAGCAGGGTGCATGAGGCTGGTGTTTCGGTCCCTGGGAATCCTGAGGTTGGCACAGAGCGGCGGGCAGTTTCCTCCGAGCTGAAGGTTGCATGTGATTTGTTCAAGGAGGGACTCTGACAATGGTTAAAACCTCACGGGAGAACAAAGGGACAGACAGCCTGCTGGGGTCAGGGGAGGGGTGGCCGGGGGCCATCTGCTGCAGAGGAGGGGAGATGTGGGGCCATTGTTCCTCCCCCATCCCCCACCCGCCCTCCTCGAGGACTGTGGGGAAGAGGAAGACCCCCCCCCCCCCGAATCACAAAACGTGCCTTCCCCGAGCCCACCCCCTTTTCCTGGGACAAAGGCCCCACACGAGCCCCAGCTCGCTGCCACAAAGGCCCACCTGCCACCCGGCTGCCTTAACCAGCTGGGGCGGGTGCCCAGCCCTGGAGTTAACCAGCTCAGGACCGCTGCTGATGGCAGAGCTGAAAGAGGTTCCGAGACCCTCCTGCCCTGTGTGGCTGGGGAAGCTGAGGCTGAACGGTGGAAGGCCTCGGCCAAGGTCACAGGAAGAGATGAGCCGAAGGGTGGAAACGAAGGGGGCCCAGATGCAGTGGCAGGAGTGGGTCTCTCTGTCTCCTCTCCTCTTCCTCTGAGTATCTTTCCTTTTTTCAACCCTGCCTTAAAGGACAAGATTTCTAGACTCTGCCCCTTGTGCTAGGGGCAGGGGTGGGGGGGTGGGAGTGTCCAACTGAGGGAATTCATCTCCTACCTCTGCTTAACCTTGCTCAGTTTCCTCACCTGTAAACTGAGAATGTCAATACCTACCACTCGGGTTATTGTGAAGGTTCCACAGAGCGATGCACCCGACATGCTGTCACTTAGATGCTGAGCAGCCGGTTAGCATCTGGGACTGAGCTCGGGGCACAGCGGGGGGCTGCTTGCCTCTCCTCTGCCGGCCTGGTCCTGCCAGGCCCAGACACGCAGGCTGGAGGCCCAAGTGACTAGGCAGCTCTGGGATCCCGGGTCTCAGCAGAGAAGGAGGGGCCCCAGCGGGAGATGGCAGCCGGCTCCTACTGGGCTCTGCCCCCTCAGGCCTTCGGGGCAAGCGCTTCCTCCTCTCTGGCCTCAGTTTCCTCACCCGGGGCAAGCACACCACCACAGTGATCAAGACGAGACAGGAAAGGGCCTCTGACCACGTGAGGCCATGCTCCCGGGCACACACAGACACAGCACCATAAACAGGAAGGGCTGCGGGGAGGGCCAGGCTTGGCGGCTTCCGCCAGTGGAACCAGAATCTGCCCAAGGCGAGAAGCTGTGCAGAGCCCCAGGGAAGAGCCTGGGGTGCTGGGGGTACAGCAAGGAAAGGGTTAATCCAGGTGCTAGGAAATCAGGGCAGGGGTGCCCCCTCCCCAGGGGGCCGTGGCCTCTTCCAGGCACCACCTCCCTGCTCCTTGGTCTCCAGGAGCCCCCAACCCCCTCCGAAGGCTCGTCACTTCCACTGAGCCGAAGTGGGGACAGTGTGTGTGTGTGTGTGTGTGTGTGTGTGTGTGTGAGAGAGAGAGAGAGAGAATCTCCCTCCCCCAGGGATGACTCCCAGCACCCCCGAATCACTGACTTCGCTTGAGGAGGGCAAGAGCCAGAAGGGACTCGGCGTGTCACAGCCACCTCCCCAGAACGACAGCAGCCACGCAGCCCTGCGGCACACACGCCTCTTGTCACGGCACATCTAACACTGACACTGGCTCTGTGCAGGTGAGCATATACGCGGGTGTACACACACACACACACAATCCCACACGCCAGGCAGACCTCTGCCCTGACCTCTCGCCCACCACTACCTCAGCCGCCACCATCACAGCACACGCCCCACCTCCCTCGCTCGGAAAGTGCCCCACAGGAAATGGAGCACAGGAGGTGAGGTGCACCGCCCTGGGCACACCCTGGGCCGCAGAGGCGTGGGGGCAGGGACTCTCAGGAGTTCTGAGAGGATGCCCCCCTGCCGCTCTCCCCGAACAGCCCCCCCCCCCCCCCCCCCCGCCCCAGACTGTCCCCTCTTCAGCGGCTCAGTCCCTGTGCTCCACGCTCACAGCCAGGGCAGAAGGACAGCACCCAGGGCCTGGCCTGGGCGCATGTCAGAGTCAGGACCTCTCGGGGGCCTCTGTCGCAGCTGCCCAACACCCCCCATTGCCCCCGATGCCAGGCTGGGCCAGAGTGGGCAGGAACGAAACCTGTGCCAGGACAACCAGGGAATAGAGAGACCACCCCCCAGAAGGGACCCAGGAGCCCGGGGTAGGGGCCCAGCCTGGCCCCAAAAGAAACGAAGCAGTGGGCCTGAGAAGCGCCTGGCTCCGGGGCCAGCAAGGGACACAGTCAGGGCCGCAGGAGCCCCCGATCCTCCCAGGAAGGAGCGAGAAGACAGCCCAGGTGGGGCAGGTGGGTGAGCAGCTTCTCCCTCGAGGCCGCCAGGGACCCCAGCTCGGTAGAAAGTCCTCTGAGTCCCTCAGACCAGAGGCCACTCCTGCGGCCCGCAGTCACCCGCTTGTCACCTGTTCCCTGGTCCTGGAGACCCACGTGTCGAGCAGCAGCTCCAGGCGGGAGCGGTGGAAGGCCCGGGTTGTCTTGACTGCGATGAAGACATCGTGCAGCTGCAGCTCTGGCGGCCGAGGGCTTGGCGGGCTCAGCCCGGGGGTCTCCGGCACGCCCTGCGGGGATGGGCTTGAGTAGTACCGTAGGGAGAGGAGCCCCATGCACAGAAGGGTGAGGAGGACTCCAGCCAGGCCCCGGAGGAGCCGGCACTGCATTGGCCCTGGGACCCCAGACGGCTCAGCCCCCAAATCCCAACCAGACGGGGAGGGGAGGCTGGTCAGGCGGGAGCCCCGGCAAAGGCAAAGGTCTGCCAGGCATGGGGGGCAGGCCAGGAGGGGAGAGGTGGCAGTCGGTGCTCTGGACCCGGAGGCCGAGCCATGGCAGCCCCGCTGCCGCTGCCGCCAGCCCTCCACCTGCTCCCGGGCCCGCCCTCCCACTGCCGGCTCTGGGGCGCCTGGCCCCGCCCCTGCCTCCAGGGCAGCCCAGGGGCGGGGCCGGCCCAGGGGAGCCCAGAGGTGGCTGAAAAAGTGTCCCCGGCGGAAGGGACAGCCCGGCCCTGCCCGCTGCTGCAGGGGGGGGGTGGGGGCAACAACAACCCCTCCAGGCCGTGGACATACATCCACTACCAAACGTAAGGTAGACAGCTAGTGGGAAGCAGCCGCATAGCACAGGGAGACCAGCTCGGTGCTTTGTGACCGCCTGGAGGGGTGGGATAGGGAGGGTGAGAGGGAGGGAGACGCAAGAGGGAAGAGATATGGGAACATATGCATATGTATAACTGATTCATTTTGTTGTAAAGCAGAAACCAACACACCATTGTAAGGCAATTATACTCCAATAAAGATGTTAAAATAAATAAATAAAAATTTAAAAATAAAAAAAAGCAACCCCTCCATGCCAGACGGAAGGGAGGGGCCCTCCAGCCTTCCCGCTCCCCAGAGACCCCCGGCTAAGCTCACTCAATACCCAGTATCTTCTGGTGTCCAGCCTCCCAGCTTTTGCTCACGCTGTCCCTCGCCCTGGATGCTCTTCGCCAGCCCCCACCATCCTCACCCACGTTCCTTCCACCAGGCTTAATTCTATTTGGACTTCAAGGCTCAGCTCAAGGGTTCCCTCCTCCAGGAAGCCTCCCAGCCTCTGGGGCTCCCACAGTAGTTAGCTCAGTTCCTCTGGTCTTCACAACAGTGTTAGAATTATTTCCAGTTCATAGCTGGGCACATAAGGCTGAGAATGATCTAAGATGATCCAGCAGCTCAGCCACAGGGCCAGGTAGAACCCAGGTCACTGGCCCTCGTCTGGCCCACCGGAGGCCCCTGAGGGCGCCTGTCCTGCCGTGGCCCACTGCAGCCCATCTTGCTCAGCAGTCCTTATTGCTGCCTCTCTCCCAGCCAGGCCAGTGGACAGAGGACCTTCTGCAGCTACCACCTCCGTCTTGTTTTGTACAAGGTCACTCATATCTTGTCCTCCCTCCGCTAGAACCCTGATGGCTCCCACCTCCCTCAGAACAAAAGTCAAAGATCAGACACCAGCCTACAGGCCCTGTGTAAGGGGGACCCTGTTACCTCCAAACCCATATCCTACCATCTTCCCCTTGCTTCCTCACTCCAGACCCAGTGGGCTTCTGGCCAGTTCAGGGACACACCCACCTCAGGACCTTTGCACATGCTGTTCCTGCCTGGGTCTCTCCCTAGAGATCCATACACCTCACCCTCACCTCTTTCAAGTTTACACAAAAATGTCTTCTATGTGAAGCCTTCCCAGACCACTTTATTTAAGTTGGAATCCCTTCTCCCCCGTCCTTCGCAGCAGGCCCCTTTTTCTGCTGTGTTTTCTCCATAGCACTTTTCATCTTCCAACATCCTGTACATTTTATTTATTGTCTGTCTTCCTCATGAGAATATCAGGGCAGGGATTTCTGTTTATTCACTGAATCCCCAGTGCCTAGAACAGTGCTGGCACATGGTAGGAGCTCAATCAATATTTGTTAATTAAACACAAGAAACTACCAGATGGCTGGTGAATTGCATTAGCCCCACAAAGGAAGAGGAAAGGAAAAGCAACCCTTTTGAGTCACCCTTCTATGGGCCAGCCCCGTGCCAGGCCCCTTCACAGTCTGTCTTCTCAGAATGGCATCACCAAGGGATGAGCCCCTGCTTCATGCCACACAAACCAGGGTTCAAATCCTGATTGGGGCTCTCCCTAGCTGTGTGACTCTGGGCAAGTTACTTCACCTCTCTGAACTTTACTTTCATTTGTCAGATGGGGACAAAAAGAAGACTTGGTGACGATTAAAGAATTGGTGGGCTTCTCCACCCCCATAGAAAGGGCACCTAAGATGGGACCAGCTGCTGGGCTCCTGCATCTTCACCCAGACTCATATGTCCATAGACCAAGCACTAGGCCAGGCACACAGCAAGGAAGTGGGGAGCTTTGTTTATCCAAATGAGCATGACCCAGTCTCCATGGCCAGGGAGCCCAGAGCCACCCACAGAGACCCACCATCCTGCCACAAAGCAGAGCATGGCATGGCCCAGGAGAATTCCCAAGGGCTGGGAGAATCAGGCAGGCTTTGCGGAGTTGGTGTCTGAGCCTGGCCTCCAATTTAAGCAGCCCCCGACCCCTGGACTTGGACTTCTCAGCCTCATTTCCCACCACTCCCCAGGTGGCCAATCTCAACCCATTTTCTGCCTCTGAGCCTTTGCTCTTGAGGTTCCCTCCACCTAGTACACCCACTCCCCAAAAACCTCCTAGGAGCCTGCCCAAATTCATCACTGCGACTGAGGACAGTCACAGGAGGACCAAGAACATATAGGCATGGAAGTCCAATAGGTGCTTCCTGAAGAAAGGAATCCCACAACGCAAGCACAAGCAGCACCTCCTGCAGTGAGGCCACCTAGATTTCTCCCATTGGAGGTGATCACCCTGTCCAGTGAAGCAGTTTCAGGGACCTGGTAATACACTGAGGGTTTGCACTTAGTCAGCAGCTGGGCCCCTTAGCCTAAGACCACACCCTGCTGGCTTGGCATCCCCACTCCAGGGGACACTCCTTTGATGATCAGACACGAGCAGAGCTGAGCGCAGGGGTGGCCCATCTGTGGGGCCCTCCTCCAGTCACTCCGGGGCAGGTAAGGTGATGCCAGCACAGATGGCAGGCAGCTCCGGGATGAGTCAGGAGCGAAATCTGACCCTCCCCACGGGAGAGCGGGAACCTGAAAGGTGGTATCAACCTGAGCTCGTGGTGGCAACAAGTGCGGGGGATGGAAAGGGGGCCCCGGGCCAGGGATGCAAGCAAGCAAAACGCCACCAGCTTCTATGACAAACTGTTTAATGCTCCATGATGTGCAGCTTCTAAGTGAAAAAGGCCCGTTAAAAATCTACGAGCTGTACATTCTGGTAACGGGGCAGCCGGCCTCCTCCCCGGCCGTCCCTCCGGGAGGCAGGACCGGGTACAGGCACCGTGAGAACATGGTCCTGGGCGTGCTCACCAGGAACACACGCAGGTCAGTGCCCAAGGGTCACGGGGGTGGGGGCATGATATTTACACAGGGGAGAACCACAGACACACGTGTGACAGGAAGACACGAGGGGCACAGGTGACAGTGGACCCGGGAAGCCACAACGCCCCCGTGGAGGTATACGCAAGAGATGTGAGCTGGACGGGTGGGCACCACGCATGACGGGCTCAGGGCTCCTGTGAGCAGAAGAGGCTGTGGAGCCCGGAGACCTCGTGTGCCAGGGGGAGGGGCAGACGCGAGCCGGCCCCATGGGAACTTGGGTGTGCAAACCAGTGCACAGGGGTGAGAACGCAGATGCTCCAAGGTGAGCGACGAGGGAGAGGACACAGACGTGTGCATGAGACCCATGAGATGGGTCCGTGGAGACACGGGGCCACGGGAAGGCCCAGAGCAGCAAGTACAGGGATGGGAGGGAGCTCTGCCCCGGGGGCTCCTCCGGGTGAGAGAGCCCGGAGCCCAGAGCCAAGGGCCCCACGCCGAGCGTCTCAGGGTCTAGGAAGGCTCAGGATGGGGAGGACCCAGCTCCACTGCACACACCAGGGTCCCCGCCGGGGGCCGTTTCTGAAGTGCGTGAGGAACGCACAGGCGTCGGAGGGGACTCCTCAGGCCTCGCTGCTGCTGCCGCAGCCGCTTCTGCCGCTGCCATGCTCCACCCACACGAGGCGGGCCTGCTCCTGCAGGATGCGGCCACGCACCACCTTGGCCAGCTCCTCTGAGTGGCCCCACTCGTGGGCCGCCACCTGCACCCAGGAGCAGGGCAGCCCCCAGAGCACCTGCTCCGAGCCTCGGCATTGCCGCAGCAGCTCTGAGTCCCGCCAGCCCGGCCGGCCCAGCAGACCCCTGCCGAGAGAGAGGAAGGTGGGCGGTGGTCAGAGTGGGGGATAAAGATAGACAGTGAGACAGAGAGAGAGGGACAGAGTAAGACAGGAGAGTCAGAGGGAGAGGATGGACAGCGGGAGACAGAGAGAGAGACAGAAGGCAAGCAAAGAGATGGAGAAGAGGAAGAGATGGAGAGAGAAGGACAGAGACAGAGACACAGGCACCCAAAGAGGGGGAAGCGCTGGGGTCCTTCCCATCCTCCCGGCCCATCTCACCTGACTTCCCGGACGTTCTTGTCAGTCACCTCCACGTGGATGACGATGGGGTAGATCTCGTTCTGGACCAGCTCCCGCACGCCCCGAGCACCCAGCTCCAACAGGCAGTGCTTCTTCTCCGGGGGTCAAGGCTACATTTTACTCTCAGGCCAGAGACCCTAAGCTCCCTGCCCCCTGACTGGGCCCCATAACACAGCCCCCTACAGGGTCCTGCTTCTGCATCCAGGGGGACCTTGGCAACAAGGAAAGAACTGGAGGGGAAGGGCCAAGACCCAGGGAAATAAGTCACTTCCCCCCACTGGACCTCAGCCTCCCTATCTGTAGGATGGAGCTGACCCCGGCAGCCCCAGCTCCCAGGGAAGAGGCAAGTCTGAAGGCAAAGACAAACAGGTGAAATGTACCAGCCAAATTCTCCAGGGTGACCCACATGAGGTCGACTGCCCCAGGCCACCCATCTCACAGGTGAGGAAACAGGCCCACGGAAGGAAAGGGACTTGCCCAGGGTCACTCTGCACTCAGACTCTGCTCTTGGGCCCAGAGGGCACCCCCCGCCCCACCCCAAGCACCTACCTTCCCGACAGACTCCTGGATGGCACGGATCCTGCTGCCCAGCCCAGGGGTGGCAGGTCGGGCCTTGGGGGCTCCGGGCGCTGACGATGTGCACTGTTCCTCCCCAGAGAGGCTTTCTACAGGCAGGGAAAGGTAGGAACGAAGGGCCAGTGGGCCTGGCTGCCCCAGGGTGCCACCCAGCCCTCCCCTCTCCGGGCGTGCAGGCTCACCTGCTGGGCACACTTGAAAGTCCAGCCGGGAACTGGGCAGGTCTAGGAGGTTGCGGATGAGCCTGGGCGCCAGGCACTCAGGCAAGAGCACCACGGGCCGCAGGGCAGAAACCAGCAGGGGCCGTACCAGGCTATAGGGCTTGAGGCTCCGCTCTGGCTCTGGGCAGGGAAGGCAGTGTGAAGAGATGGGGGTGCAGGCAGGGCCCCAGCTCCTCTTTCCTGGGGCAGCCAGTCCCCTTGATACTCTCAAGGCCCCTAACTTCTTTCCCTTCCTAAGCCCTGCTGCTCCTCCTACACACAGCAGAGCTGCCCCCTCCCTCGCTGGGACCTGGGACCCTCGCAGGAGACTCCGCCCCATCCCCTGCCTCACCCTTGTCCCCTACAGGCCATTATCCTCTCAGCAGCTGCAGGGACGCTTTAAAACTGAGGTCAGATCCTGTAACTCCCCTGCTTTCAACGTACCAGTGACTCCCCACAGCTCTCAGGAAGAAAACCACATCCTCCTCGTGGGTGAGCCAGACCTGCCGGGGGCCTGGAGAAGCCGCGAGCCAAGTGCCCCTCACAACAGACTCCATTCCTGCCTCACAGCTCAGCAGCTCTAGTCACAGGGCCTTTGCATGCCCTGGGGTGGCCCAGTTAACTCTCCTTTCAGAGCCCAGGTCATGCTTTCCCAGGTCTCCAGGTAGGCGGGGACCCCTGGGGACCCCTCCCCCTCCCCCTCCCCCGGGGACCCCTCCCCCCTCCCCCCTCCCCTCTCCCCTCTCTCCTCCTCACTGCCACACACATGACAGAGTTATGCACTTGCTGTACTCAGTGTCCTCCAAACACAGTACATGCAGCCATGCCTCTGAGCCTTCACACGAGCTGTGCCTTCTGCCCGGCACAAACTCCTCTTCATCAGTGAAGGCCCCAGTTCAAACAACCTCCCTTCCAGGAAGTCTTCCCTAACCACCCTCTCCTCCTTGCCCCTCAGAATTGCTATTCCCTCATCTGGGCTCCCCCAGCCCCTCTTCCCTTCTCTGGCCCAAGGCCTCACCCTCCTGCCTCCAGAAACTCCCTCTGGGGTCGTCACGGCACCTGCCACCACACACAGGCAAGAAACACAGCTACGCATGCTTTGCAGGATAAGGAGAGGCCCGTGCTCGTGCGTGCCCTAAACTCACCCAGACCCACAGTCACACCTGGACATAGACAGCTCCCTCAACCCTGGTGGCCCATCTACCACCAGGCCCCTGGCATGGGCCCTGCCCCCCACCGGAACCCAGGCCCTTCCAGGCCAAAGGGCCCACCAAGGCCGAGGACACCCAGATGTGCACACTCCTGGGCCCCGTGAGCAGCGCGGGCTGCATCTTCACACCTGTGCACGCACCTGAGCAGGGCTCCAGCAGCAGCTGCTCCGGGGAGTCCCCAGCAGGACTCCCCACATGCTTGGGCTTCACCAGCCGCAGCTGGTCCAGGGCTCGCTTCTTCAGCTGGGGAACGGGTAGGGAAAGAGGGGCACCTGAGAGCTCAGCTCCATCCCACCCTCAGGGAGAGAGGGCCCCGCTGCCACTACTGTCCAGGCTCATGGGTCAGCACAAGAGCCCCCTCCCCACCAGGCTTTCCCCTGCCCCCACCCGGCCCAGCACAGCCCCCAAGGCAGGGAAGGGCAACCATCACTAGGGACCAAGGGAAGCAAGACTGTCAGACCCAGTTAGAGCTAGAGGAGCCTTAGGTCTGCCCCCACTTTAGAGACTGAAAAACCGAGGTCCAGAATAAAACATAAGAGACAAACTCTGGGGTCTCTTCCAATGAATTAGCAATGTGACCTTGGGTAGATAGATTACAGAAACCAATATGGACAGCACTAATTATACCAATAGCTGACAGGTGTTGAAAGCCTACAACGTGACAGACACTAACTAGATCCCACGTGCACGAACCCAAGAGGCAGGCAGCATAATCCCCCCATTTTACAGATGAGGAAACAGAGCCTCAAGGGAGGGTCCCGTGGTTGTCCAAGGTCACAGGCTGAGAAGGAGCAGAGCAGGGATGCAAATCTGGGTGGCCTGGCTCCAGAGCCCAGGCTCTCCACCTTCTCTCTAGCACCGTGGGCTCTTGAGACCGCTTTAGCCTCTCTGAGCCTCACGGAGCCCAGGCGCACGGTGGGGGCCGTCACCCAGCCCAGCCCTGGTCCAGGGATTAGAGAAGGGTGTGACTGTTGCTCCGTTAAGTGCCCACCACGTGCCACACATGCTCCTGGGCAGCGGGCACACTTCCTCGCCTCCCCTTCTCAACTACCCAGACGGGGGCCCTGTTGTTCTCTTTGCTGGACACATCGGAGAGGATCAACCAGTCTGGGTGGAGAGGCAACCAGGAAGCTCACCAGGAAGACGAGCCACCAAGCATGGGGGGGGTCTCCTCCCCCAGCTCCCGGATAATGGAGCCTGTCTGCTCCCTTTTGGGGCCCCCCTCAGTACCCCTTCCCCAGGCCCTCGCCCTGCCCCCCCAGCCCTGCTTACATTACTGCGGGGCCCCCGGTGTCGGCTGGAGGGCAGGCATTTCTCCTGAACTTCTAGGAGCTGCTGGGCTCTGTGTAAGGGGGTCGTGTCACGCGTTTGTAGGGAGAAGGGGAGCCCCTCACCTTCTCTCCTCCAGCCCCCCATTCCTGTCCCAGAGGATGGCGAGGGACTAAAGGAGGGAGAAAGAGTCCCCCATCCCAGTCCCAGCTCCCAGGGCTGCTGGAAGTGTCACCTCTGATAATTGGGCACAGTGCCCCGGTCCAGGTCCCGCAGCGTGAGGGGGTCAACCCGCGTGCAGAACCACTCCTGCCGCCGCTTGTACGCCGGGTCCACCAGCCGCAGGATCTCCTGGGCTTTCACGCACAGGGCATGGGGGTCGGTCCGCTCAGGCAGGGTGAGGTTGGCTCGAATGTAGAAGGGCTCAGCCCCCGGCCTCTTCACCCAGGCGTCTAGGGCCTCATGGAAGGACTGGCAGGCTGGGCATGGACAGGCAGGGGGCAGCAAGGAGGATAAGGAGAGGGGAAAGTCAGGCATCAGCCTCAGAGAGGCCACAAATGTGGCCCTCTCGAGGCCTGAGCGGCCAGGACCCCACCTTCCCCTTCTTAAAGTGAGAGTCCAAGGCCCAGAGAGGGTGGGGGACTGGCCCAAAGCCACCAAGCCCACTCGGGACAGAACCAGGACCCAAACCCAGGTCTCTGGACTCCTATCCAGTGCTCCTTTCACTGTAAGCTGTTTACTGAGGACAAGACAGAGGAAGGGCACAAGGACAACCGGCAAGAAGGCAGGGGTGTGGGAGGGAAGGGAACTGCCAGGGGTCAGGAGGCGGAGCACCCCCCTCTCAGGCCTTGGCTGTCCCACCCACACTATGGACCAGATGAGCCTTCTCTTGGGCCCTCAGTTCTGACCTTCTAGGTCCCTCCCCCCAGGCCAGATTTACCCTTGAAGTCCATCAGAGGGAGTGTGGATGTCTGGTTCCAGGGCAAGGTTCTCTGCTGGGCCTCGCCTTCCAGGACTGCCCGCTCCAAGCCAGCAGCCTCTGCCCTTGGCTGGGAGAAAACCCAGGCAGGGAGGGAACTGAGTTTCCCAGGGCTTCCGGAGACAGCCCTGGGGCTGGAGGACATCGGGTGTGGGGGTGACCATGTCTCAAAATTCAGCTGCCCCCACCTCACAGGGTGGTGCCCAGTCAGACACTGCTCTTGGCAACTGCCCTCCTCACCCAGCCTGTCTCAGTCTGGTCTTTCCCACGTGTAAGGGTGGGGATGTGTCCAGGTTCAGTCAATCTGCCCCACCTCCCAGCCCCTGCCCAATCAGATTTCACTTGATGCTGGCTGAGGCGGGGCAACCAGCCGCTAGTCACTGAGCCCGCCTCAGCTTCGGCCAATCCGTAGAAACTCCGCCCAGTGACCTAGATCCACCAATCAGAGGGTATCCATCCCCAACTAAAGCACTGACCCCGCCCCCAGCTCAGAGGGGCGGGGCCTCACCTCTCTTGGTTCCACCCTGGCCGATCCTGGCCCAGAGAGCACCCTCCGAACGACGGCCCCAGACCAGCTGTCCCCGAGGAACGACAGGCCATCTAGGCCCTTGTCCTGGGGCTCAGGCCCCCCCGGGGGGCTCCAGCCAGACAGTCGGATGGCCAGAGACCTGAGAAGAGAGAAAGGAGATGGGAATTAGCGTTCAGTATTTTGATTCAGTTCAACATTCTTGGAGAACCATAGTGATTCCCCAAGGATGCCATGACTCCCACCTCGGGCCACTGCACCTGCAGGGAATGCCCACCCCCTTCTTCTCTGCCTGGCAAATTCTGCTCATCCTTCAAAGCTCAGGTCAAAAGCGACCTCTCCCTCCCCAACCCCTGCACATGGTGAGGCAGAGCTTCCTGCTGAAGCCCCACGTTTTTGTATTTTCCCATTTGTTGCCTCGCTCAGAAAGAACGCCCTGAGAATAAGCCTGCTGTCATGTTCAGATCCCTACCACCAAACACAGTGTCTGGCACATAGCAGATGACTAATATAAGCTTGTTATGCTCATAGTCTAGGGCGGGAGGTCACCTTTAGATCACAACAGATCAGAGATGGTTACTGCTGGCGGTGGCAGCACACAGGGAAGGGGCTTCCCCAGAGGAAGCAGCAGCTGGGCTACATCCATCATGGTGAAAACTAGAAGCACTTCGGGACCCAACAGAGAGCACACGGCTCCAGGCTGAAGAGCTGGCATGGGCAAAGGTGTGGAGGACAGGATACAGGATACAGTGTGGAAGAACTTAATAACAACAACAATAATAGTAGCAGGAAACCCTGGGTGCTTCCCATGTGCCAGACACCGTGCTAAGCTCCTTGCCCTAATTAACTCCCAGAAAAGGCACGCTGGAGCCAGCCTATGGAGGGCTCGGAATGAAGGCGCCTGGCCTTCCTCTCATGGGCAGTGAGTCACCAAACCCCCATCATGGCAGCGCTCTGCGTGTCCCCGGATGAGAAGTGGTGAGGCCCTGTGGCCAGACTAAGTGACAACTGACCACAAGTCTCCCCATGGGCCCCCACAGTTCTGGGGAAGAAGAGAGACCAGGGTCCATGGGTGTGCCCCAGCTGGAGAGGGGGCCCAGGAAGAACCCAGGCGTTCACTCGCCTCCCCACCCACCCTGGCAGCTGCAGCCACAGGGCCACACTGCCCCCTGCTGCCAGCCCGGGGTGGGCAAGGCTGCAAAGACCTTAACCCAATCAGCACCCATGCAGGGGGGGAACCCTGGCCCTGGGGAGTCCGACTTAGCTCCTGCCCCCTCAGTCCAAACAGAGAGCCAGGCCCCAGGGACTGGGGCTAGACACGGTGCTAGAGGCATCAGGGCTGCCTTTACAGGCTCCTTCAGCCCCGGGACTGTCCTGGCCACATCAGTGTGGCACAGAAAGGCCTCAGCAGAGACAGGAGGCCTGAGGCCAGGCCTGGCTGTGCTGCGCAATGGCCCGATGGCTGAAGCCACACAGTCCAGCTCCAACCCCAGCATTCGCTGTGGCCTAGCTTTGGACAAGTGAGCTGGCCACTTGATTCTGTCCCCGCATCCCTAAAGCAAGAACGATGACGGCACCCGTCTCCCACTGTGGGTGTGAGGGTCCAATATAGAGATAATGCAGGTAGAGGTGGAAATCAGAGGGCTGCAGGGCCTTCCAACTAAATGGGTTGTGAAATTCACTGGGTCATGACCAGCACTGTTTTTTAATGGAATGGAATAGAAAACATAAGCCTGCCTCCCTTCAAGTAAATCCAACTATCTTCCTGTAACCCTTTTGCTTCAGGCACATGTACTGGGTTTCTCACGTGGAGGGCTGTGGTCAGAAGAGTTTGAGAAAAGTGGCATGGAGGGCACCAGCAGGAACTCTGGGGCCAGGCGGCCAGGTTGCTTGCCTCGTTCTCAGCAGTCCCACCTGCATCTACCTACCTCATTGTACAACTCAATGAGTTAAAACATGGGCCATGGGACTTCCCCGGTGGCGCAGTGGTTAAGAATCCGCCCGCCAGTGCAGGGGACACAGGTTCGATCCTTGGTCTGGTCCACATGCCGCGGAACAACTAAGCCCGCGCACCACAACTACTGAGCCTGTGCTCTAGAGCCCGTGAGCCACAACGACTGAGACCGCGAACCACAACTACTGAGACCGTGTGCCTAGAGCCCATGTTCCGCAACAAGAGAAGCCACCACAATGAGAAGCCCGCACACCGCAACAAAGAGTAGCCCCCACTCGTCACAACTAGAGAAAGCCCGTGCACGGCAACAAAGACCCAACGCAGCCAATCAATCAATCAATCAATAAAATAAAATTACTTTAAAAAAAAAAATGGGACGTTGTTGGAACAGTGCCCAGTGAATCTAAGTGCTCAATAATAGATATTCACTGTCATCAGGTGCGATTCAGGACTAGTCACCTCTCTGTGGCCCCATTTCCCCACCCATTTCAAACCCACAGACAACTGACCATCACAGCTTCCCCAGTCGAGGGCCCAGCGGGCAGCCCGCATCCAGGCCCTCCAGGACCGACCTGCTCGCCACCCACCCCTGCCTAAGCACGCCCCCTCCCGTCCCTGTAATTCCAGGATCAGGGCAATTTCTCAGCCACCCCAGGTTTTCAGGCTTTTCTTGCCAATTCCTGCTGCTCTGAGACCCAGCTCAGGCACTGAGACCCAGCTCAGGCATCTCCTCCTTCAGGATGCCCTTGCCCACCTCCCCAAGGGACCAAGTGACTTCTCTGAGCCTCCACAGCCCCAGGCTACTGCCTGGCGGTTCATTGGGGGCAGGGTCCAGGCCAGGTCCCTCAGCCCCAGGCCTCAGCAGACAAGTGGGTTCGGAAGAGAAAAGAATGCGTAGGGGGCAGGGGCTGCCTGCTCCAGCCTCTCAGGACTCCTGGGTCTCAGGCAGCACACTCTGATTGACCCCAACCCTGCCTGTGGGGGGTGGAAAGGATGGGATCCCAGGACACTTCCCCAGTGTCAGGTCAGGAGTTGGGTCACAGGGGAATGGGGCCAAGTCCTTCACTCTGCCAGCCCTGAGCAGTGATGGGCTAAGTGGCCTGGATGAGTGTTGCCCTACCCCAGGGCACTGTGGGAAGATCCCTAGGCAGGCCAGGGACCTTTGAAGTTGACACTTAAGCATGTCACACAGATTGCCTCACTGAATCCTCCCGACAACCCTCAGGAGCCGCCTGTTATTCCCCCCACATTAGAGAAGAGGGAAACTGAGGCCCTGGGGAAGTTATAACTTGACAAAGGTTACACACGTGGTGAGTGGTGGAGTCAGGTGATGACCTATCCAAACCCTCCCTGTGCAGGGTCGGCCAGTGCTGGAGACCCAATGTCTACGTGACAAGCGCGGACAGGGGTGGCCCTGCCCGGGAGACAGCACCCCAGTACTCTCCCAGTGCCCTCCCCATTCAGCACCTCACTTTCACTTTTTCTGCCTGTCCATCCATGTCTCCCATCCTGCCCTGGGAGCCAAGAGGGGCAGGTGAGAGCAGAGGGCTGAAATGCCCAGAGCACAGTGGGCACTCAACACGGGTGCGAGGTTAAAGCAGCTTCGACGGGAGGAAGGGACAACAGAATCCCAGCTCCACCACCAAGTGGCCATGGGACGCATTCCTGACTCTGAGCCTCATTTTCCTCATCTGTATAATGGGGCTTGCAGGGCTACCCTGAGGGTTAAGCCACAACAGCACCAATAATAATAGCTGAGAGCTAGCTTCCCGTCACCGCGAGCCAGGCACTGTACTAAGCGCTCTAGTAGGAGGAGCACCGGAACCCCCAACAATGACCCCAGGGGACAGGCACTATTGTGAACCCATTTTACAGAGCAGGAAACTGAGGCACTGAGAAATTAAATGACTTGCCCAAGGCCCCACAGTAGCGAGTGACAGAGCCTGGACTTCAGCTGGCTCCCAAGTCTGTTCTTCCCCCTGTGCTCTGAGCTGTAACCCTGCCTCCAGCCCAGGACACACGCAAACAGCACTCGCCAGTCCCTTAGGGCGCTGAAGTCCCTGACCTCCCATCGCTCCACCCCTTTCTCTCCCGGTCCACCTCAGTCTTCGTTCTTCCCCCATCTCCCTCCTCCCCAGGAACTTCGTGGGCGGCAGGGGTGGCCCCACGTGATCATGGGGCCCAGGTGGGGGCTGGGCCAGAACCTCCAGCTCCCTCTGCTGCATCCCAGCGCCCCCTGGACAGCAGCCAGGACCCCTGCTGCAGGCCTGAGCGGAGGAAGGGAGGAAGGGCCGAGGCAGGCAGGAAGGGAGGCGCCTCCGCCCCTTCCCCCAGAAGCACGTCCTGCACAGTGAGAAACAATGTCGCACTGGGCCCTGTGCCGGAGGGTGAGAGTGGGGGCAGGGGCCTGGCCAAGCTGCTTCCAGGAGGCAGGAGGCCCCTGGCTCTGCTGTGACCTGCACTCTGGGATCAGTATCCCCCGCATTCCAGCTCTGACACCAGCGCTTCCTATGCCCCCTCCAAAACCCAAATCTGATCAGGTCACTCTGCACCTTGGCCCTGGCACGTCCCAGCTGTGTGACCTCAGGCAAGTCAGTTAACCTCTCTGAGCCTCGGTTTCCTCTTCTACAAAACAGGGGTAATCATAATAACGCCTGCCTCCCAGGACAGAGGGAATGCTGTAAGGCAGCCAGCAGCCGGCCCTGCATTTAGTAATAGCTAAGCTCCCCCAGCCACCACCAGGTCTCCCAGGGTGCAGAAGCCAAAATCCACACTTCCCCATCCTGACTCACAAAGCCTGCCCTAGCCTTTCGCCTTTCCCCTCCCCCACCCTCACGCTCCAGTCACCACCAAACTCCAGGTCCATCCCTGAACAGATTCTGTTCTCTCTTCTTCCACGTCACCCAGCGGCACCCCCATGCCTGCTCCTGAGTTCAAAGGCCACATTCTCAGACCGGCCTCCTCCATCTCCTGCCCTCCTGAGATCACGGACAGTCTTGAGCAGGGAGACCACGCATCCACCGAGACGGACAGAGCACACGGCCTGCAGCACGCTCTGGGCCGAGGCGATGCATGACTTCAGTTGTGGGCCTGGGGCCAGCCCAGCTGCAGGGGCCCCACCCCACCCTCAGCGTGAACTGTGCTGGGAGGCTCAGTCCCGCTGGGAACCCCAAGCCGCGAGGACAGGCAAGCAGCACGAGTAACAGCTACCATCCACCCACCACGCGCCTGGCAAAGTGGGGGGCTCTGCTGCCACGAGTCCTGAACCTCCGAACGCCACCTGTGGAAGACGTCACTGTGGCCCTCTAGCCAGTGAGTAAGCTGAGGCCCAGGGAGGTGAAGGGACCAGCCCAAGTCTCCCAGACGATAAGCGGCGGTGACGGCATATGAATCCGACGTGCGACTCTGTCTAAAGACCTTAATGGTGTGACAGCCGTGAGGCGAAGGCTTCACCCCTGCTCGCCCCTCTCTGGGAACCCGAACTAGCCCCCAGCTCCACACACCCCCACCCCAGGCAGCTGCAGTACCTGTTGAGGAGATCCAGGCCACAGCCTCTGGCCAGAAGGCCCTCCGGCTTTCCCAAAGGCCACACGCTGTCGGAGGACGAGGACGAGGAGAGGCCAGGGGACCAGGGCTTAAGCGTCACACTCCCTGGAGAGGAGGAGTGAGGTTTAGGGGTGCCAGACTGAGCAATGGGGTAGGGCCTGGGGTTGAGCCCCTCAAGCCCTGGGATGGCCCATGGCCCAGAGGCCTGGGGATTTGGCAGGTTGGAGGCCCTTGGAACACGTTGGACTCACGGGGCTCAGGGCTGGGCCCGGGCTGACCAGGGCGACCCTTCAGTTTCCCAGAAGAGGGTGGAGGACAGGCTGGAATTGAGGGGCCCCATAGAGCACAGCCGGGACCAGGAGAGAGGACCAGGGTGGGCTCGGGGTGAGAGGTGGGAAGCAACTCCCCCAGGGCCTCCCAAGCAGAGCCTCCCTGCCCGGCCAGAGGACAGCAAAGCCTCAGGGAGGGGGACGCAGGCCAAGGGCAGAGCAGGCAGCATAGCCCTCAGGTGGGCCCCCAGATGAGCCCTCCCCACGGAGTCCCCAGGCCTTTACCTGTGATGTCCGACATGCTGCTAAAGGACCTGCGCAGAGAGAGGGCGAGAGGGGCCTGCACTGAGCACGGCGCTCCAGTGCCTCCCAAATGTCCTGCAACCCCCAAGCACGTGCAGGCTAGACCCCGGGAGCGATCTCAGGCACAGTGCACTCGTGCCACCCAGTCCCCTAAACACACTGGAGAAGCTAACATCCTGATCTCTGCCCGGCTCTTCCACCTAGAATGCCCTAGCCTGTCCTTTAATGCCACCCCCTCCCGGAAGGCTGCCCTGACTTCTCACACCTCATCTCAGCCTCACTTTCTACCTTCGTCATTCGTGACTCTGGGTTCTGCCTCCCTCCAACACTAGACCATGATCTCCCCATCACACACCTATCATGGCAAGTTCATCCATCGGACCAAGCCCATGACGGGCGACACATGCCAGGAGGCGTCTCCTGCCCTTCGTCTTGCCATCAGTGACACGGCTCAGTTTTTCTGGCCCCCATTTTCTGCTGCTGCTTGAATCTGGGGCCTGACTTTCTTGCTTGAGGTCCCTGACCCCTGGGAACTTCCTCCATGTCTCCTAGCCCTGAACCACCCAGGCTTCCCCCTGGATTAAGGATCTTTGAGGCTTGACCCCCAGTGACTTTCATGTCAAGGTGCTCATCAGGGACTGAGCCCACTCTGCCCTTTGACCTTGTCTTAACCCCTGACCTCATTCATGCCTATGACTCCTGCAACCTGGGTTTCCAGAGCTCCAGCCATTTAAGGGCAGTAAAGGGAGGTGACAGCCTGGACCTGACTCTGGCATCAGGGATCCTGGGAGGAAGCTGTTTACCTCTTAGGGGGTGCGGGATCCTCCTCCCGCTGCCGGCGGAGGATGGAGCCCGCGCTGGGGGGGAAGGGCAGGATGGAGAGCCGGTTGATTTCCTTCTCGCTGTCTGTGGCCTCCTCCTGCAAAGCCACAGCAGGGCCTGATCACCCCCACGGGACCTGCCCACAACTCATCGTACCTAGTTTGTGCCCATTTCACAGATGGGAACTAGGGCCCAGAGCCGAGGGGTAGGCTCTGCAAGGTTATGGGCATGTGAGTGGCTCCCCAGGTCTCCCAGCGCCCAGGCCCAGGCCCAGCACTGAGCTGGCTCTGCGCGCGCTTAAACAAGGCACTTGGCCTTCGTGGGCCTCGATTTCCTCTCGTGTGAAACCGAACTGTCAGCAAACTGAAGAGTACTCTACGTGTCAGTAATTCTACGACGGCCATCCATACCCGCCATGTCCGGGCTAGGGCAGGTGTCTTACCGAGGTGTGGGGCTCAGATCCTCCTGTGACAGCCGCCTCCCCCGCTGTTTCAGAGCCTCCCAGCGGGCAGGGGAACTCGCTCAGGCTCCAGGTGCTGCTGAGATTGGAGCACAGGGAATGGGAAGAGGCGCAGGCCTGGGAGAGGAAGGGGGTGGGGAGAGGTCAGCAGCCCTGGGCCAGGGCCAGCCCCTGCCATTTTCTCAACACCTGCTGGGAACAGGGATGTGGTGGGGAAGGAGGGCTGGATCTCTGCCCTTGTGGAGCTCACACCCTAGTGGAGGAGATAAGCTATAAACAAGCAGATAGATGAAGGAAGTAAGCCTCAGCGGCCAGGAGGGCCAGGCGGGAAGGTAGCCAGGGTGGGGAAGGCACTCAAAGGCCCCACCCAGCCGGGGGCATAAGAGCGCTTTCCAGAGAAAGTGTGGTTGGAACTGAGAACTCAAGGTTAAGGAGGTGTGAAAGTTGGGGCGGATGGTCTAGGCAGATGGAACAGTATGTGCAAAGGCCCTGAGGCAGCACTGTGACACATTCCAGGAATTAAAAGGCTGAGACCGAGAGAACCAGGCTCAGGGGCGGAGGGGCACCCTGTAGGGCCTCTAGGGCACGGTAAGGGGTTTTGCCTTTACCTAAAAGCCACTGAGGATTTTTAAAAGTCAGAAATCACAGATTCACACTTCCTTTGTTCTATTTCTTCAAGCACTAAACTCAACTGATCATCTTTAAGCAAACCCAAGATAGGAAAAGGCAGAGTTCCAGGCAGAGATCTGAGAGCCAGTGTCTGGTTTATAAGGGATCTGGGGGCTCAGCTCCACTGTTGGCTGGCTGTGTGATCTCGGGCAAGCCTCTGACCCTCTCTGGGCCCTGTGCAATGAGGGAACTGGACTAGCTGGTCTCTGAGGGACTTCTAGGGCCCACATTTTGCATTCTAAGATGCTCATAGGCCCTCGGGCAGCCGGGCTTCTCCAAGTATATGCTAAGCCAGGCTTCAAACTATCCTTTGTGCCCCAGGTGCAACTCCAGAAACTCAGAGACTCCCATGCTCCTGTCCTGTTCCCTGATATCCAACCCACAACTACCCGAGCAACATTTTGTCCACCCTGGCCAACAGGGCCCTCCAAGACTGGCATGTTCTTGACCTTGGGTGAGGGCTCCAGCCAAGACCCACGTATTTCCTCCCAGAACCTGCATCTTCCCAGGCCCAGCTGAGGACTCCCAGTGGGTCCCCCCTGTCCCCATCCCCGGCTGAGTTCTCCCACCAGGTCCCACCCTGGCCAAGAGCTCTAGCTTGGGTTCCTGACCCTGCTCACCTTGAGGTAGGGGCCACCCTGGACCCGCTGCAGCTGCACCTCCAGCAGGGCCTTGGCACCCTCCAGGCTGGTGAGCGCAGTCAGCAGCTCATCCCGCTCGGCCTCCAAGCCCCGGACCTGCTTCCGGTACTGGTCCTTCTCGATGAGGCTCTGTGAGTACTGCAGCTGGATCCGGTCTCGGCTCTGGATGGCCTGGTGAGAGAGGGCAGGGAGGGTGTTGGGCCAGCAGCTGAAAGAGCCACATCGGCTCAGCTGTCCTGGCCTCTGACCTCTCAGATGCGGGGGTGGCAACAGGAACAGCAGCTAACGTTTCTTAAGGACTTCCTGGGTGCCAGGCCCTCTGTGTTAAGTATCAGCTCATTTAATCTTCACACTAACTCTCCGACTTAGAGATTCTCACTATTCTCATTTTACAGACATGGACACCAAGCCAGCAGGGACAGAGTTGCAGAGTCCAGGCGCATACCGTTTCCCCAAAACAACTTAGAACTCTTCTGTGGGACCCACTGGGTGCAGGGGTCTTTATTCCCAGCCTTCAGGGTTCAAATCCAGCCCAGTGTACCCGAAGTGCCTTTCCCCACAGTGAAGACCAGGGTCCCTGAGAGCTGGGCCCATGGCCAGGACCTGCTACCCATTGTCTCAGAGGGAGCTGGGGCCAGAGACCCACAGGCTGGGAGCAGGCAGGTGAAGCGCACATTCCTGAGCCCACCCCAGACCACACGAATCAGAATGTCTGGGGACGACGCCTCAAATCTGCGTTTTCACCAGGCCCTCCAGGGGGTCCTGAGGCCCATTCTCACGTGTACACTTCAACTCCTCTAGTGGGATTCAAACGTGGTCCAAGGACAAAACCTCCTGCCCTTCCCGCTGCATGGGGAGCCTCACGCAAGGAGGGCTGCGGGCCCGGAGGAACTGGCCCGAGGTCCTCAGCCTACCCTATGGCCTCAGGAGATGAGGGCTATGGTACCCAGGGCCTGGGAGCCAGAACTTCTGAGGATTTCTTCACCAGCAAATATCTGTAAGTACCTCCCACCTTGCCCTTGAGGCAGGGAGAACAAGGGATTCAGATGCAAAGGCCGCCAGGACCAACTTTCATACCTGTCACAAGAGCCCAGTGAGGCAGGTGTGTTGAGGGGGTGGGCTGGTACATCTCAGGCCCCCTGTCTGTTTCTCCTGGCCTACTTGTCCCCTCCTAAACTGATAAGGGTACTGCTCATCTCTGTCTACAATTCCAGTCCTGTCTGCCTCTCGTCATCTTCCCCTGGACGAAAACCAGGGCCGGGCACACTGCAGGCCGGGCTCACCTGGTCCCGCTCCTTCTCGATCTCCTCCAGCTGGGCCAGGACGGTGGCCATGCGGTGCTTATACAGGTCACAGTCTTTCTGCAGCGTACGGTGCTTCAGCCGCAGGTCCTCCATCTCCTGCAGGTACTGTGGGCAGGCGGAGCGGGGTGGGACACGCCCAGGCCGGACCCCAGGGCTGGGGACAGGGGCAGCTAACCAGCTGGTGTCCAGCAGGTCCAGGGAGAGAGGCCTGAGCCCCAATAATGAGTGCCCACCTCCCCAGCTGGGTGGCCTGGGCCACTGACTGACATCACCTCATTGGGTCTCAGCTGCCTGATCTGTAAAAATGGGGATAACAACCCCGTCCCAGCCAACCTGGGCCTCCCCATTTCAAGTGCAATCTGCCCCCTTACCCCGCTTTACTTGTTCCACAGCACTCATCGCCCTCTGTGACATGAGGTAATGGACTGCGGATTACGTGTATGGCATCCTGTTTGTCTCCCCTGCTAGAATCTGCCCTCCCCAGGAGCAGGGACCTTTGTTCCGTTCACCGATCGATCTCAATACATATTTGAGAGCAAATGAATGCACAGTTCTTGGCACAGGACTTGGCGTACAGCGGATGCTGGGGGAAGGCTGGCTGAAGTAAACTGGTGATACCCTCCCCAGGCGGTTAGCAAGAAGGCAGGTGGGAGGGTGGGAGGGAGGGAGACGCCAGAGGGAAGAGATATGGGGATATATGTATATGTATAACTGATCCACTTTGTTATAAAGCAGAAACTAACACACCATTGTAAAGCAATTATAAAGATGTTAAAAAAGAAGAAGGCAGGTGGGGGCAAGGCAGGTGCGAGGGGAGGGGGGAGATGTGGACACTACCTTGTCCCGCAGCTCCTCGGCCCACTGCAGCTCCCCCTGCACGGTGTGCAGCTTCTGACACAGCTCCTGCCTGCTGTCCTGCGCCTCCCGCCAGTCATGCTCCAGGATGTCTAGGAGGATGCGCTCTGAGCCTGGGGCCCCTGGCCGGCTTGCCTCCTGTGGGGTCAGAGTTCAGGGCTGCCTCAGCCGCTGGCTCAGGGCCCACCCTGAGTGTGGGGTAAGGGGGACAAACAGCCCTCAGCCCTCATCCCCACCCTACTAGCTCTGCCACCTTGGCCAAGGGCCTTGACCTCTCTGGACCTCGGCTTCCCCCTCTGTAGAGTGTGTGTGGCGCCAACAGCCCTGCCCACCCTCCAGGGAGCATCTGGGGGTACAAATGAGGTAAGTGGATGAGGGCGTGCTCAGACAAGTTGGACCAGGACCTTATTCTTCAACAAGAACCAGGCCTGTTCTCTCTTGCTCTGGGCCCTACCTGCCACCCAGGACAGCAGACGGGTAATATTTCCAAGGCCTATTCCCCCCACCCCGACAATGGGTCTTCACAGGGTCTGAGCCTGGCCCAGGGAGGTAGACGGAAGGCTTAAGATCCAGCCCACAGACCCACATCCCAGCCGGCGCGCCCAACCCTGTGAAATACACCAGAGCCCCGGCTCCCTCCCCCACTTCCTACGAGGAGCAGTGGCCAGTTGGTAGGCCCACAGTGCCACTGACCTGCCACAGGACCCTGCGCAAGCTCCGGGGCCACCCAGGGGCCTCAAGCTTTCCAGGGTCAGACTCCTCTACAAAGCCAAGGAAAGCTGAGGCCCTCTCCCCGGAAAAATGCGCACACACAAAATCAGGCACCCAGTTTCAGTGAGTTTAGAGGCTTCCTGCCCCACCCGACCCCACCCCCCATCCCCGCAGACCCCAGACTCAACACCCAGCGCAAGCTGAGCACTGAAGGCCCTCCACTCAGAGCTTAAGACAAGGGGCCAGCCAGGATTCCCTCCAGATCTCAGATCCCCGGATCTAGAATCCTCATTCTCCAGGCCTCAGGGGGACGAGCGAGCAGCAGGAGGGTCGGCCTCCCCCCGCCCCCCAGCACTGCCCCCACTCGCCCCCACCCCCGACCCCGTACCTGCTGCAGGCCCTCCTGCAGCTCCTGCAGCGATGCCACCAGCCGCTGGTTCTCCGCGCGCAGCTCGGAAACCAGGTCCGCGCTGTCAGGCTCTTTCTCCTTCTCCTCGGCCCCAGGGAGCGGCCCCCTGGCCCTGCGCAGCAGTGTGCACTCTTCTTCCAGCCGGCTCACCTTGAGCTTCAGCTGGTCCACCTGGGGCCCAGGACAGGGGTCAGCTCAGGGAGGGAGTACCAGCCAGGCCAGAGAGGAGAGGTCCTGTCCCACATTCCTGGGTGCCTCCCCGATTCCCAGAGAGGCCCAAGCAGGTGTCCTCCCCAGACGTGTCTAGGAAGAAGGGACAGGCTGGACAAATACAATAAGGAAGGAAGGGAGGCAGCAAGGCCAAGCCACCCTCCCAGGGGAATCTGCCTCAAGGACTTGTGGGTGGAGGGGCCATATATAACACGCTCTTCTGTCCCACACTTCTGACACTGTGCACAGGACCAGCATAACGGAGGGGAAGGAGGAGGACCCAGGGGCTGGGCCCAGCTCGGCCTCTAACTCAGTGTGGCCTTGGGCAAGTCACAGCCCCTCTCTGTGCCTCAATCTCCTCATCTCCTTGTGGGGGGAAGAAGGAGGAGGATTCTGAGGGTTTCACCCAGCCCAGGGGCCAGGATGTCCCCCTCTCACCCAGCCTCCCCACTCAACATACACTCATGGAACACATGTGAGTCTCACCCTCCCTTAAAGATATTCCTACCAGAGCCTCCACTTGGGAAGATTATGAGGTTGGTTCACCCCAACATGAATTCCAAGTCCCGGATCCATATTTCAATTGTACCATTTTACCCTCTGTCATCCTGAGCAAGTCACTTACCTCCTCTGAGCCTCAGTTTCCCCATCAGGAAAATAGGCCCATTCAATCCCCCTGCTCCACCACCTGCCTCCCAAAGTCATTGCAGGAATCAAACAAGACAGCAGGTGGACGGAGGCCTTTAAACTATGGAGCTGCTGAGGGTGTGACAGCAGCTATCTTTACAGCTTTAAATAAAATCCTAGGACCCCAACTGTCACCGGTTCAGTGTGGGCAGCCAGAAACTGGCCAAGGGTGCTGGGTGGGCGGCTGGGTGGTGGCCGCCTGGCAGACGGCAGATATGCACGGCCAGTTTGCTGGATTATGAATGCACTCGGCCAGAGTGATTTTCCAAATTCATGCGGGGTCTGGTGTCCAGCAGGTCCAGGTGGCTAGACCTGTGATGGCTAGACAGTGACAAGAGGAGAAGCAGGTGGCAGGCCACAAAATGAAGTCACTGTTGGAAAAAGGGCACAATGACCTCTGGGGCTATACTCAGGCATGCTGACATCTGGTGCCCTAGGAGTGCCCTGGCCTCGCTTGGAAAGGACTTGCAGCCCCACACCCCCAGAGCCTGCATGGCAACCCCCTCCTCCCCCCGCCCACGACACACACACACGCAAGGGTCTGGAGGCTGGGTCAGGCCATTCCACGAATTAACACCCCCACTCCTCCTCCGCAGAAGACTCAGAAAGAAATTCATGACTCTCACATTCCTTTCCCCTCACAAAACACGCTTTGTGAACTGCCAGAGAAAGACAGCTAGTTACAAGGGCAAATGTGGTCACACCCTCTCCAGCAAACCGCAGCCACACACCATGGCCTCCCGCCCAACCCACGGCCAGCAGGCTCCCCCAATGAGCTCAGGGGACGGGGCACCTGGAAGTCTCCACTGAACGCCAAGAAATACGGATGCATTTAATCCTGGTGTACAAACTCACTTAGCACAAAATTATAGCGTTCGTTCCTTTAAGTTTATGTTGCTTAGGAGTAACAGTTCATTACATTTGCACCTTATAAAACACAGTATTAAATCACAGCCACTACACACCCGTCCACAGGGGGAGGGAACCCAAGCTGCCGGGAAAAGCACCATCAGCTGCTCTGTTCATTTCCATCGGCAAAGCCTTTGTTAATTTGTTGCCAAAAAGCTCCAGTAAGTTAAGGCAAATGTAGGGTAGCTACATTTAAAGAAAAGCTTATCTATTAATTGAATTTCATCCCTTACCCTCCATCGCTAAACTGGGAAAAAGCAGCTATTATCTGCCTACTGGCAGATCTCCATACCCCTAGGGCCATACTGTGCGCACCTACAGCTGAACCGCAGACACACAGAGAACCTCCGACACCTCTTCTACATCCCGCTACCCAACCCCAGGAGACTCCAGGCAGCTGCACACGCACACAGGGCATCCCCCACCCCAGTCACAAAGGTGAGACCAACCGTGCAGGCCACAGCCCCTCCCAACACCCAGGGGGGCCGGTGGCCATCGTGCTGTCCTCTCTGAGCAGGCTCTCCCCACCGGCCCCCAGCCCACCCCACCCCACCCCACTCCCAGTAGTGCCCAGAGCAAAGTCAGAAATGCTCAATCTTCGAACCTTGGGAAAGCACTCCAACCAACCTCTCTGTGCCTCAGTTTCCTCATCCATAAATGGAGATAATAACAGAGTTCCCCCCAACCCCCATTCCAGTGGAGTTGCTGGGAAATTAAAGGAGTTGATGGACGGCAAGCCCAGAGGACCATGCCTGCTGCACAGGAGGTGCTGTCTTGCTGTGAGGTCATCTGCATCCATGACCTTGCGCTTCAAGGATGAGGAAGCTGAGGCTAAAGTAGGCCTGGCAGCCTGGGCCCGTCAACCTGTGGCCTCAACACCCCCAGTCAGGACTCATTTCCCCAGACATCAAACCCCCAGCACGCACAGCCGCAGGCTCCAGCGCACCAGTGCACCCGCGCTGACAGCCTCACATGTGCCACCCATCACCCACGGGCACCTGTCATCCCCTGGGGTGCTCCAGCCACAGCTGAGGCTCATGGGGTCAGGGGGCTTCAAATCCCACGGTCAGAATCCCCCCTGTGGAACCTCTCTGGGTATGACTGGGGAGAGCCTACTGTGTGCCGTGGGCATCGTCAGATCCTTGGGACAACTCTCTGCAGCAGTAAAATCCCATGCGAAGTCCCAGTAAGGAACCAGGAAAGAGAGGCTCAGTTTCTCAGCCTGTAAGAGGCATGGCCTCACTCGTTGATGGAAAAGAATTAGGTGAGATTTCACCTGGACAGGAGCAAACAGAACAGCATCATGGGGCGGAGGCCAGCGCTGGAGCCAGGTGGACCTGGTTCAAACCCAGGCTGTGCCATTTCCCAATCTGCAGCCTTGAGCAAATCCCTTTACAATCCTAAACCTGTATCTGTTTCAAAATGAGAACCTGGCACACGGTGCCTTAGTGAGATTACATGACAGGATGCACGTAACCTGTGTGGCATCGAGTAGCACTTAATAATGATATCAATAACAACGGCTAACGATAATCCAGGTTTTGAGCACTGGCTCTGTACCAGGCACTGTACATGTCTTAAATCCTGTGACTTAAACTCAAGGAATCCTCGTAACCCAAGGTTGCTCTGGCTCAGCACTTGCTGACATTTTGGGCTGGACAATTCTGGGTTGTGGAGGGCCGTCCTGTGCAATTCAGATGTTTAGCAGCATCCTGGGCCTCTACCTACTAGATGTCAACAGCACACTCCTGGTCGTGACAACCAAAAATGTTTCCAGACATGGCCAAATGTTTTTTTTTTTTTTTGCGGGAGGGGGGAGGCAAAATCGCTCCCAGTTGAAACCACAGTCATAATTCAATGAAACAAATGCTCCCGTAATAAATCAACACTCCCATGTTACAGATGAGAAAACTGAGGCACAGGGCAGGGAAGGGACTTGCCCACAGTCCAACATGCAACAGATGGTGGCTTTGGGACACCGGCTGTCTTCCATATGACCGTCATTTTTTGCAAAGCTGCCCCTTTCCCACAGCACCCCCCATCTCCCCAGGGCCTACCGCCAGCTGCAAGTCTCGGCTGCGCAGCACGGCCGAGTTCTTCTCCTCACTGAGCTGTGCCAGGCGCATGGCAATCATGTAGTTCTCGTCCTTAAGCCGCAGCAGCTCCAGGCTGCCCGCCTCCCAGTCCTCCCGCAGCCGCTGGCAGCGCTCCTGGGCCTGCTGTTGTTCCCGAAGCCGCTGCTCCAGCCCTGCCCGCTCTTCCTCCAGCACCCGGCCCCGGGCCTGCAGCTGCTGCTCCCGCTGCAGCTGGCTCTTGCGAGCCTCCCTCAGCCGCCGCACCTCTGTCATCAGGAATTGGGTCAGGCCCTCGGGCCCTTCCTCATCTGCCAGGGGCAGGGGAGAGAAAAGACATAAAATAAAATCCAAGGGGATTTTATAAAATTGAAAAGTCAATAAATAAAATCCAAGGGGATGACAGACTGCACAGAAAAACCCAAACCAGAAGAACACTAGAAGGAAAACTGGAACCAATTTTTACAATTTGGGGACAGGGAAAGCCTTCCTAAACAAGGCACAAAATCAAAGAGCTATAAGAGATTTCTAAACCATTACAGATATAAGAAACAAAGTTAAAAGACAAGTAACAGAGTGGGAGAAAATATACCAAATATAACAAATGACTCAGAGCCACAACATATAAAAAGCTCCTACAAATCAATAAGCAAACAACCAAATAAAAATGTGGGCAAAAACTATCAATAGGCAAATCCCAAAACAAAAATGGCTGGTAAACATAGGAAAATACGTCCCAACTCACTAGCAATAATAATAGCAATAATAGTAGTACCACTAACAATTGACTTTATTCTTTGGTCTACATACATATATTAATTTATTTAATCTTCAAAACAACACTTAAGATAGGTACTATTTATTGTACGCATTTTAAAGCCAGAAAAACCAAGGCACAGAAATGTCAAGCCATTTGCCCAAGGTTGACTAACTAGTAAGCTGTGAACATCTCTCAACAAAGTACAAACTTAAAACAACAACATTATTCTTCACATATCTGACTGCATAAAATGTTTTTAAATGATCCCCAGGATGAATGAGGGTACAGCAAAATGGGCACTCATACACTGCTGGAGGGATGTATGCTGATTTAACTTTTAAAATACACATTCTCTAAGAAATTTGACTTCTCAGAACCTCTCCTCCTGAGACACACATTTGCACAAAGATGCACCTAGAAGGATGTTCCCAGCATTGTTTGTAATGGTGCAAACTGGAAACAACCTAGATGTCCATCCACAGGGGATGGGTTAAATGACTGGCACGTCACTAATAAACACTACGCAGTCATTTAAAACAAGTGTAACAGATGTGGAAGAAACACAAACATCAGTTGTTCTGAGAAAAAGTGAAACACAGAGCAAGACATGTAAGATGATTCCCTGCGTGTGTGTCTGTGTGTATAACTGCAAAGAGAAAGGAAACTCGCCACACTGATACCGGCAGAGCAGAGCTGAAGGAAGAAGTAAAGATCTTTCCTATTTACTTTCAAGTCTCCTGGAGTGTTTGAATTTTTTACAGAAGAAACTGTAAACTGGCACATGCCTGACACATCTTTGGGGGAAAGAGCTGCATTAAGTGTGGGCTCTGAACTTAGACTATAACTGCATTAGAATCGCAGTCCCACACTCAGCCTGCTGGGGGGACCTTGGGCAAACCGGTACAGTTCTCTCTGTGCCTCAGTTTCCCTATCTGTTCAACAGCGACAATGGGAGTGCCTCCCTGACAGGGACGGGGTAAGGAACCTCTGCACTGGTGTCCGAGGCGCTGGCACCCACTGCGGACCCACTCACCGAGGATCATGGAGCAGCGCTGGGCAGGTTCTTGGCCCGTGAGCAGCGTGAAGTGCTCGGGGTAGTAGAACTCCAGGGCTTCCAGGAAGGCCTCGTAGCCCCTCTTCCCGCGGCAACGCAAGATGTCCATCAGGCGCCCTGGGAAGTGGGGTGGGGGCGGTGCCCAAGGGTCAAGGTGAGGGCTTCTCCCCGTGCCTAGTTGCTTTCTCCCCCCTTCCCCACACCCCGCCATACTCCAGGGCCCACGTTCCCCAGATTTCTGAACCGGTGACACACACAGGGGCCTGACTCAACACATCAGCGGCGAGAGCCCGTCTGCCACGGCCAGGAAAGCCAGGACCCACCCCCTCCATGGCACCCCAAGCCGCTGCCTGCGGCCCCCACAGATACAGGGCCAGCAAACGCAGCCTGCCTTTTCAATGGCACAGGGAAGCCCCCTCCATCCCCAAACGCAAAGAAAAATATTTCTCTCGTTGACCAACGCCTGAAATTCCACCATTAGACCCTCATCCCTCTGCCAGCTCTGTTCAAAGGCACAACTTATGGGAGAAGGCACCCTCAGAAAGCTGAGACGGGCCTTGAGCACTTGAGGAAAACGCTCCCAGGAGTGTGTAGCACACAGAAGTGGGGGGCGGGGGGGGGGAGCAGAGAGAACAGAAGAGATCAAAGGACACAGGAAAGCTGCCGAATCCACCCGCTGTGATCGGGAGGTCCCAAGCCCAGCCCGCACCGGCAACTACAGCCAGCCCCGTGCTCTAAGGGGGGCCCAGGAAATGGGAGAAAAATCCAGACGCGGTCTAGGCACCGCGGACACGCTGGGTCACGCTGTGGTTCAGGAGGAGGGAGGATGGTGGGCACACCAACCATCCCACTCTACCGATGTGGAGACCGAAGCCCCGGGGATCGGAGCCCTTGGACCGACGGTCCCGAAGAAGGCCCCAGGGAAGGCCGGCACCGCCAGCTCAGGCCCGACCCCGCGCCCCCCACGGCTCACCGGTGCGGTTGACGCGGCACGGGAAGCGGTAGGTGCTCAGCACCTCCTCCTCGTCCTGCTCGTCGATGACCCGGCATTGGCGCAGATACGGTGTGAGCTTGGCCGGGTTGAGGGCGCGCGTCAGCCGGTGCCGGACGCCCTCGATCCGCTCCCACAGCGCGTCCTCCTCCGCCTCGGACCCGGAGCCGGCCCCAGCCTCCTCCTCGGCCTCCCCTGCCTCGGCCCCGCCCGGCATGACCGCGTCTTCGGGGTCTGCGGGCCAGAGGCGAGCGGGGGGTCAGCGCGGACGCCGGGCGCGGGGTGCGCCGGCCGATCCCAGCACTGGGCGTCGCCCGCAGGACCAGCCGCCCGTCGCCGCCGGAACCCCCTCCTCCCGCGCCCGGTCCGCCCGGCGAGTGCCCGGCCCCCGCGTCCCCGGGACTCACCCCGCACGCCGGAGCCGTCTCGGACTCCCGGGTCAGCGCTCTGGCGGCGGCTCCGCCGGCGCATGGGGGCGGGGTCCGCGGCGCCCCTGGCCCCGCCCCCGGCCCCGGCCCCGCCGCCGCCCGGGCTGCCCCGGCCTCCCGACATCGCCGCCCGGGCCCGGGCCGAGGAGCGTCCGGCCGGCCAACCACCCGCACGTCCGCCAGCACGCCCGGCTCCCCGCCGTCCGGCCGCCGCGCGCCTCCCCCCGCTTCCTGTTTCCCGCCGGCTCTCCCGGCCCTGGCTCGGCGGGGTCCCGATGGCCCGCCCACACCTGCCTGGCCTCGGGGCCCGGCGGCGCGGGCGGGACGTACAAGCTCTCACCCTCTCGCGTGCGCGCGGGGCACGCGGCGTCGGCTCCCACGGCACACCGCGCGCCCCCCGCGCCCTGCCCGCGGCTCCCACCTGGCACCTGGCGCCCACCTCGACACACAGCCTGCATGGTGGCCAAACGGCGCACACATCACATCAGCAAGAGGAACACCGGTCACACCGGCACACGACGTCACACCAGCGCAGTGTACTCAGGACTCAAAGGTCCCAGACAACCCACGTGTCACACCAACCCTGTGCAGATGCCACGCACCCGGTCACAATCTTATCTCCTTCGTCTCTCAGGAAATGACCATGCAGTGTGGGGCAGGGCTCCCATGCTTCTGAGAACTCCCCCAGATCTCTCCCCCAGAGCTGTCCCAGGGTCAGAGCACTTGTATGGCCCAGCTCAGCTGTGGGCCTACTGGGACCCGTCGTGTGAGAGCACTGCCTGGAAGCAGGAGATCCTATCCCAGCCAGGCCTCTGACCTGCTCCTGACCCGGGCGAGTGCTTGCCCTCCCAGACCTCAGTGTCCCCAGGTAGACTGCCAGCTCTCGCACCTTCCCTCAAACTAAAACGCAGCCCCTGGGTGGGCCGCAAAAGACGGAAGTATGGCTGTGTTCTCAGAGATGGGAGTCTGAACTCTCAGGGCACCACTGCCAGATCCCCTTCTACCTAAAGTCTCATGGCAGAACACGAAGACCAGGGATCCATTCCCCCAAAAGAGTGTTCCTCCAGATGCTAGACCCAGAAATGCTTGGGAGTGGTTCTGTGGTCAAGTCAAGAAAGTTTGAGAAGCTCTGCCTGCATCTTCCCCCTGCCACCTTGGGAAACTCGTAGTCACTTATCATGATAAAGTGTGCACCCACTTCTGCTGGCACCGCGATAGCGTCTCTCCACGGGTTAGAAACTGCCAGTGGGGCCTGCTGAAAGTGAAGAGCGGAAGGAAGGAGTTCTAAGCTCCCCAAACTCCTTCCATACCATCTGACTTAAAGGCCATGTGCATTTGTGTTATTTATCCAAAGAAGTAAAAGTTTTCAACAAATGAAGGCCCTGAAAAGCCCTGCAATAAAGAAACTGGTTTAACTTTATAAATCCTAGTGTTCTTTCCCAAACTTAATTAACCATTTTTTGTTTTGTTTTGGAGATCACCAGTTTACATGGGGGGAAATGCTTTGGAAGTACTGGATTCTAGTGCAAATTCCTCAGTTCACAGAGGAGGAAGCAGATGCCCAGTAGGGCAAGGAACTTGCCCAAATTCACACAGCGAGGAAGAAATGGGACCAGGCCAGAGCCCAGCCCAGGCCCCTCTGTCTCCTCAGCCAGGCTCTGAGCCCAGGCACACACCAGGCCTTCCTCCCAGTGGCCCCAGGTACCCTCGGCTTCCTGTAATCCTCCTGCCAGCAGCCCTGTTCATTGTCAATATTTTTAACTTGGCCAGGATAATGGGATGAAAGTCTTTGAAAATCTTTCTGTGGTTAATTATTTCCTCATCAAGAAGCCTAAGCAGGGCCTGAAGATAAGGCACAGAAACCAAGGGGCCTGCAGGTAAGTAGACAGAGAAGTGATGGGACACTAACCTGAGCAGGGGGTCGCTGGATGCCCAGCAGTCCTGGAGAACCTGCAATTCCCATGGGCACCGTGCTCACATATTCACATGCAGTTATACACACTCACAGGCACACTCACACACACTCACCCACAGAGGGCATCCAGCCAGGTGGGAGACAAGGGGGCACACACCTGCCCTCCCCACAAGGCAGAGCTTCCTTGAGCGTCCACAGCACCGAGGGTGGAAGAGTGCAATTAAACATCACCTCCTCAGGATTTCCCTGGTGGTGCAGTGGTTAAGACTCCACTCTCCCAATGGTGGAGGGGGGGTGGGGGCCGGGTTTGACCCCTGGTCAGGGAACTAGATCCCACGTGCATGCCGCAACAAAGAAGCACACATACCACAACTAAGGAGCCAGCGAGCCACTACTAAGGAGCCCACCTGCTGCAACTAAGACCCAAAGCAACCAAATAAATAAATTAAATAAATATTTTTTTAAAAAATCACCTTATGTCCTCTTGTGGATTCTGCTACATTCATCTCTCTACAGCCACACCAGGAAGGCAGGAACTGAGGCAGGGAGACAGAGGGTCTAGACCTCGCATCAGGGGCCCTGGGTCTTAACCCAGGCTGACTGCCACGAGTGCTGTTCTGGGCCTCAATTTCCTTGTCTGAAAAGGCAGGTGATGAGTAATTCCAGCTACACCTAGAGAGGAAGACTGTCTAGGAGCAGAGAAAGTGCCCTAGGGACTTTAGGGCACATTTGACCTTAGTTATGTCTCCTTGGACAAATTCCTTCCCTTCCCAATTTCTACATCTGTAAAATGGACATAATGGTCACCCTATGCAGGGACTGCCTCTGAGCTACAGTTCCTTTATTTGTGAAATGGGCACTGGGCAGTCAGTCCTCTTCCTGCTTCAGAGCAAAGCATGTCCCCATATCGCAAACCAATCCATGTCCCACCACCTCTGACCCTGCTGGTCCAAGCCACTAACCTGCCCACCCACAGGGCGCTGGACTACAGTGTGCTCTGCAGCCAGAGGGATGGCTTTAAAAACAGTTAATACCCTCCAGAGGTTTCCCGCCAAACGGGAATATAAAGCAAGTTGCCCCCCAGACCCTGCCAGCTGCCCCACCCCAGCTCCTCCCACTGCCCCCCTCACTCACCAGCCTCATTCTGTTCCCGGAACCGGTCAGCTCTTCTCACCTCAGTGCTTTCATTCAGCCTGTTCCCTCTGCCTGAAACGCTTGTCCCTCAGCTCCTGGCATGGAGGGCTCCTTGTAGCTATTCAAGTCTCAGATCAAAGGTCACCTCCCTTGGGACTTCCTCAGCAGTCTAGTGGTTAGGACTTCGCCTTCCAGTGCAGGGGCTGCGGGTTCAATCTCTGGTTGGGGAGCTGGGATCCCACATGCCTCGCGGCCAAAAATCCGAGACATGAAACAGAAGCAATATTGTAACAAATTCGATTAAAACGTTTAAATTGGTCCACATCAAAAAAAAAAAATTTTAAAAATAAATTGGGCTTCACTGGTGGTGCAGTGGTTAAGAATCCACCTGCCAATGCAAGGGACACGGGTTGGAGCTCTGGTCCAGGAAGATCCCACATGCTGCGGAGCAACTAAGCCCGTGCGCCACCACTACTGAGCCTGCGCTCTAGAGCCCGTAAGCCACAACTACTGAAACCCTCACACTCTAGGGCCTGTGTGCCGCAACTACTGAGCCCATGTGCTGCAACTACTGAAGCCCGCATACCTAGAGCCCGTGCTCGGCAACAAAGAGAAGCCACTGCAATGAGAAGCCTGCGCACCACAACGAAGAGTAGCCACCGCTCACCGCAACTAGAGAAAGCCTGTGCGCAGCAACGCAGCTAAGACCCAACGCAGCTAAAAATAAATTAATTGATAAATAAAATTTAGTTTTAAAAAAAGTCACCTCCCGTGGGACAGGAGCATCCGCACAGGCAGAGCTCCCCCTGCACGGTTCCCATGCACGCCCTCAAGCCACTCTGTGCTGTTTTCTCCATTATCAGACACTTCCCCATTCTTCGATTACTTTACTTGTTTGTTGCCTGCTTCTGCTCCAGGAACAGAAATGTCTTAGTCAACAGGAGTGGGCTGGAATGTTCCAAGAACAGTGAGGATGAGATGAGGAGTCGGACAGGAGAGGAGACTGGAGAAGGCAGGAGGATAGGGGAAAGGATACAGAGCAGAAGGCCATACAGGTTATTGTCAAGACTTTGGCTTTCCCTTTTATCAGTAGTAATACTGGGGGCCCTTGAACAACACAGGTTTGAACGGCACAGGTCCACTTATTTGCGGATTTTTTTCAGTAAATATGTACTACGGTATCATCCTTGGTTGGTTGAATCCAAGGAGGCGAAACCTGGGATACGGAGGGCCAGCTGCAAAGTTATAAGAGGATTTTTAACTACACGGGGGTTGGCGTCCCTAACCCCCATATTGTTCAAGGATCAACTGTACCAGATTATTATTGTCTCCCCCAAACCAGCCTCAAGGCCCACAGAGGCGGGCATCTACTTTTTCGTTCACCCCTTCAGGGAGGCCCCCAACACTGGCACCTTCTCTGTTCCTCTTAGGCGGCCTCTGATTGCATCCCAGGAATCAGAGCCTTGACTTCTCTCTCCTCTAGATTTCTCTCGCCTCCCCGACCCCAGCCCCCAGGCTGATCTCACCTTGTCTGGCCATCTCTTCACCAAGAGCAGGGCCTGGGTCCCATAGGTGTATATGTGACAGCACCCAGCATGGGACCTGGCACACAGTAGGTGTTCAGTAAGAGACTGGTGAATGGACCTGGCACTGGGGAGAATTCCTTTTGATGGGATGCACGACACCAGAACCAGACCGCCCCAGGGTTCAAATCCCAGTATAATGCTCGCTTGTGACCCTGGGCAAGTCACAATTTAAGTTTTCTCTATCCTTCATCTGACGGGCCTAAATGCACATGGTCAATTGAATTCATCTAACAACATCTCTTTCTGTCCCACTGCCCAGTGTCCCCCTAGGGTCACTCTGTGCAGTAGGCCGGGGGGACCTGCTTCCCTGGGACCTGTTCCATGGAGATGGGGAAGGACGGTGGAGGCTGGGGAGTCTTCTGTGGCCAATCGCAGGAGTCTAGGCCAGAAGGGCCTTTAGGACTATCACCTTTCATTAGCTGTGAAAAGGAAGGAAATCCTACCATTTGCAACACCATGGATGGACCTGGAGGGCATCACGCTAAGTGAAATAAGTCAGACAGGGAACACAAGTACTGTATGATCTCACTTATATGTGGAATCCGAAATAACCAAACTCATCGAAACAGAACAGATTGGTGGTTGCCAGGGATGGGGGCTAGGGGCATGGGAAATGGGTGAAGGGAGTCAATATGTACGAGCTTCTAGTTACAAGATAAGTGCTGGGGATGTCATATACAGCAGGGTGATTATAGTTAACAATACTGTATTGTATATTTGAAAATTGCTGAGACAGTAGATCTTTAAAGTTCTCATGGCAAGAAGAAAACAATTTGTAGCTATGTGAGGTGATGGACGTGAACTAAACATATCGTGGTAATCCTTCACAATATATACATGTATCAAATCATTGTGCTGTACACCTTCAACTAATGCAGCATTGCATATCAATTATATCCGAATGACACTGGGGAAATAAGAGTACCATTTTACAGAAATTGGGGCAACTGAGGCCCGAGGCTTTGGTGGCCTGGGTGAGTCCTGGGTTCCCCAAAGCAGGAACAGCTGGGCACCCTCCAGCATCACGTGACTGAGCTAGAGACTCCACAGGGGGCAGGAGGAGAATGGGTGGCCGCGTCCCCCCTTCTCTTTCCCCCATGACCACCTTCAGCAGCCTCGGCAGCAGCAGAGCAGAAAGGCGACTCACCCTCATTCCAGTTCAGATCAATTAGGGAGAGATTTGGGCCTGTCTGACCTTGGGCTCCCAGGGGCTGGGAGCTGGGCTGGGCTCCTCCTGAGAGAAGATGGAGACCCCGAGGGGGACACACCTGAGGGACACACCCGAGGCCGCCATGGGAACATGAGCGGCCTGCCAGCTCTCCAGGGAGTGCATCCACGAGAAGGCAGCCACTCAGGAACGTTGCCTGGGGGCCCTGAATTCCACAGAAAAGCCAGCGGAGTTGCCTGGGCTGAGTCAGTAGGAAAGGGCGGGCCAAGGGACCTGCCAGCTCTGAGTCACTGGGGCCCCACTGGCTTGCGTGCCTTCCTCTGCCGCCTGCCAGGACCAAACGCAGGATCCTACAGACCCAGGTTCAAAGTCCAGCCCAGACACTTCAGTGAGGTCATGACCCTGGGCAGTGGAGACAATAATGGTTGTATGTCATTAAATGAATGGCTTTATGGAATGTGCTTGGCACAGAGTTGGCACTCAATAACAACAATAGCCAACCGTTTTGAGCACTTGTATATGGGACATATTATGTACAAACCGTTTCCAAAATTAGCTCCTTAAAATCTTAACAGGGACTTCCCTGATGGCGCAGTGGTTAAGAATCCGCCTGCCAGTGCAGGGGACACGGGTTCGAGCCCTGGTTCGGGAAGATCCCACATGCCGCAGAGCAGCTAAGCCCGTGCGCCACAACTACTGAGCCTGAGCTCTAGAGCCCGCGAGCCACAACTACTGAGTCCACGAGCCACAACTACTGAAGCCTGCGCACCTAGAGCCCGTGCTCTGCAACAAGAGAAGCCACCGCAGTGAGAAGCCCGCGCACTGCAACGAAGAGTAGCCCCCGCTCGCTGCAACTAGAGAAAGCCCGCGCAGCAACAAGGACCCAACATAGCTAAAAATAAATAGAATAAAATAAATAAATTTATTTTTTTAAAAAAATCTTAACAAACAGCTAGACATGTGGAGTCACATGGGTGATGTTGTTGGTGCTGTGCTGAGCATGGAGGGGAGAAATCTGCCCCCCCTTCCGTGTGACCCTCCTTTCCCCCTCCCCCAGGTCCACCTCCAGCACAGTTCCCTGCACAGTCTCCCTGCACAGCCCTGTTTGGTGCCCTGGGTCAACCACTTTAGGTTAAGTTGCTCGCAGTGGTAAGAAGAGGGAGTCCTCTGCCCAGGGGCTGAGGAAGAGGCAAGAGAAGGAAGGGCAGTTCAGGCAGAAGGAGTAGCCAGTACAAAGGCCCAGGGGCAGGAAATCTCACATTCTGCTCCCAAAGGGCCCCTCGTTTCCCTCACCTGCTGGGACTTGCACCTTTCTGAGCCATCGGTGCTGCTCACCGTAGGCCCCGTGACTCAGACACCACCCCAGGGCGGGGAGGTGAGCTGTGGGGCGGTCCTGCCGGCAGGCTGGTGAATAATCATCCCACTGGCGTAGAACTCAGACCCAGGCAGGGCGCTGAACTCCTCCGTCTCACACAAGCCCAGGGGGCAGGGCCTGTTGATATCCCAGGCCGGGTGAGGAAGCCAAGGCTCGGGTAAGACCACAGACAGAGTTGCCTGTCCCAACCAGGAACTTGCTGACTCCAACACGCTCTTGGGAGAATGAGCAACCTCAGTGTGGACAAGAAAACCCGGTTTACATCCTACTCTGCCTCTCATTTGTTACCAGACTTTGGGGAGCCAGAACCTCCTTTCTTGGCCTCATTTTCTACCATCTGTGCAGTGGGGGTGGCCTGATGAAATGAACCTGCAGCCTGGCGCAGGCTCTGGAGCCAGACTGCCTGCACTTAAACCCCTCTCGGTGCCTCAGTCTCTCTATCTGTAAAATGGGGAGGAGAATAGTACCTATCGGATAGGGCGGTTCTGAGGATGAAATAAGTTAGTGTACGTAAAGTGCCCTGCACATAGTAGGCTTTCAGGATAGTGATGGCTGTTGCAATCCATGAGGGCTCTATCTGCTGGGAAGACCCTGCCCGCCTCCCTCGTCCCCCATGTCCACACTCATCCTCTCCCAAGTCCTGGCACACTCGGACCCCACAGAAGCCTCTGCGCTGGTCCCATGTCTGGCTGGAAGGCTTTTCCCTCCCCTTTCCTGTAACTGGCTCCTCCATGTCCTTTGATTCTGGCTCACATGACCCTTCCTCAGAGAGGTTCCTTTGTCCACTCTGTGGAAAGGAGGTCATCCGCCACCACTGTGTGCTCTCATGAAGATCTGTCAACTCTTTGATGTATCTGTCCACTTCCATCCTCCATAGAATGTAAGGCCCTGAGGACAAAGGTGGCGTCCACCTCCTTCGTCACTGAATCCCTAGTGCCTAACTCTGTACCTGGCACACAGCTGGTTTTCCAGAGATATGGGCAGGATGAATGAATGAATGAATGACCCATATTGGGTTTCAATGCATCTTACACACTGAGGAAACTCCCAGAGCTCCAAGATGGTAGGACCCCGAGGCACCGGACCGTTCTGCGTACTTTCCGTAGATTAATCCCTTTAATCCTCACGACAGACCTGGGAAGTAGCCACGATTACTACCCCATTTTATAGATGAGGACACTAAGGTTCCAGTTAAGTACCTTGCCCAAGGGCACCCAGCTGGGAAGTGGGAGCTCTGAAATTTGAACCCACACACAGTCTGGTCCTGGAGTCAGCTTGTTTTGTTTTGTTTTGTTAATAGACTTTATTTTTTTAGAGCAGTTTTAAGTTCACAGCAAAATTGAGTGGAAGGCACAGACACTTCCCATATAACCTCTGCCCCAGCACAGGCATAGCCTCCCTCATTGTCACCATCCCCCACCATCAGCTTGCTTATAAACACTTGCTTATAAACTGTCCAACATTGCAAACAGGAGGGCTTCCTGGAAGAGGCAGGGCAGAAACTGTGTCTGGAAGCGGGGAGCGGATGCCTGCACCACAGACAGGGAGCTGGTGTGTGCAGTAGGGAACTGAGTGCACCCAGATGTGACTGGATGAGTGGCAGAGGGAGGGCCTAGAGAAAGCCCTGGGGAATAAAGTTAACGGATGTTCCACTTACCTAACGGCATGTATCAATCCACCCCAAAACGCAGCACACAACAACAACCACCACTTATGTAGCTCATGGATCTGCACTTGGGTGGCTCGTCTGCTCACATGGCGTCAGTGGGGATCAAAGAGCATCTAGAGGCTGAGAGCCGGGGCTCCTCAGGCACCTCACTCTATCTTTTAGCGGTCTCACTGCATGGTCTCTAAGCATCACGGCCTCAGGGCAGCCGGCTTCCAACATGGCATGTACAAAGAGAGCCAGAGGACTCCATCGCCCTTTATGACCTGGCCTTGGAAGTCAGCCAGTGTCACTTCTGTCACATGCTATTGGTCAAAACAGTCACAGGCTCGCCCAGGTTGGGGGTGGCCACGGGAGCATGGGCTGTACCTCTTGATGGAGGAGTGGCAAAGTTCTGCAAGAGCATGTGTGGGGTGATAAATACTGTGCTAGACATTTTTCAAAATGACTGGGGCTGGATCAAGGTGTCAGTCAAGGAGCCTGCTCTGTCTGTGCACGGCAGACTCAGCTCTAAGTCCTGGGTCAAGTGACTGTATGCCTCAGACCTTTTTTTAAAGCTTTTAAAAAAGGTTTACTTAGGTATAAAACACAATGAACTGCACAGATCTTTTTTTTCTAATTTTATTTATTTTTGGCTGCATTGGGTCTTCTTTTTTATTTTTGAGGTACGCGGGCCTCTCACTGCTGTGGCCTCTCCCGTTGCGGAGCACAGGCTCCGGACGCGCAGGCTCAGCGGCCATGGCTCACAGGCCCAGCCACTCCGCGGCATGTGGGATCCTCCCGGACCGGGGCACGAACCCACGTCCCCTGCATCGGCAGGCGGACTCTCAACCACTGCGCCACCAGGGAAGCCTCTGCATTGGGTCTTTATTGCTGCGTGCGGGCTTTCTCTAGTTGCGGTGAGTGGGAGCTACTCTTCATTGCGGTGCGCAGGCTTCTCATTGTGGTGGCTTCTCTTGTTGCGGAGCACGGGCTCTAGGCGCACGGGCTTCAGTAGTTGCAGCACTTGGGCTCAGTAGTTGTGGCGCACGGGCTTCGCGGCATGTGGGATCTTCCCGGACCAGGGCTTGAACCCGTGTCTCCTGCGTTGGCAGGCAGATCCTTAACCGCTGCGCCACCTGGGAAGTCCAAGTGTACAGATCTTAAGTGGGAGCTCAGTGGATGTTGACCAATGTCTGCACCCAGGTGACCACCACCCAGATCAAGACACTGACCATTTCCAGCACCCAGTCAAGACCTCCTCCAGAGGCAACTACTCTTCTGTCCTCTGTCGCCATGGATTAGTTTCACCTATTTTTGTTCTTCATAGAAATGGAATCATCCAGCATGTGCTCCTTGGTCTCTGGAGTCTTTCATTCACCACATCAGTGAGGTTCTTCCACGTAGGTATGTATATCTGTAGACTGTTGTGTATTTGTAGATTATCCAGTCTTGTTACTGAATAGCATTCTGTTTTGTGGATATACTGTTTAATGGGCATCTGGGTAGTTCCTGTTTAGGGGCTATTACAAATACTGCTGCTATGGGAATTCCCTGGCGGCCCAGTGGTTAGGACTCCATGCTTCCACTGCAGGAGGCACGGGTTCGATCCCTAGTCCGGGAACTAAGATCCCGCATGCTATGCAGCGTGGCCAAAAAAAAAATACTGCTGCTCTGAATATTCATGTGCACGTCCCCTAGTAAACAGGTTTGTGCATCTCTGTTGGATTCACACCCCAGAGTCGGCTTGCTTGGTCATGGGGTCAGCATATGGTCAGCATCAGTGTATCTACCAAGCAGTTTTGCCATGTGCTTGACCATTTTCCACTCCCACCGGCGGTGTGTGAGCAATCCACACACTCACCAACACTCAATGTGGGCAGTTTCATTTTACTCAATCTATTGAAGGTAAAGTGGAAACCAGTTTTCTGAATGAAATCTCACTACGAGCCACCGTTTCTAAGACAGATCAAAGGCGAGGTGAAGTGAAAGCAATTACTATGTACAAGGGGGAGCCTACAGAAGCCCTTTGCTATGGTTTTAGTTGGTTTTGATTTATTTTCTATTGTTAAATTAAAACATAAAGCATATATGAGCCCTTCTTGGAAAAACTGTGAAGCCCTTCCTGCTGGACGGCAAGCAGCTAAGAGGTGACTATAAATAAAGGAACTCAAAAATGGAGGAGCTGAGGTGAGTATGGAATCCACTTCGGTAGAGAATTAAAACTAAACAAGCGGGGCTTCCCTGGTGGCGCAGTGGTTGAGAGTCCGCCTGCCGATGCAGGGGACACGGGTTCGTGCCCCGGTCCGGGAAGAAATGGAGGAGCTGAGGTGAGTATGGAATCCACTTCGGCAGAGAATTAAAACTAAACAAGCAAAGAAGTTATGGCGAAAAAGCAGAATTTAAATGCTATAAACTCCAACAAAGCAAAAAGAATATGAACAATAATAACTGGGAAGTGGGTAGGAGGGGAAGTGGAAGAAAATGTAAAGGAGTGAATTTATCTTTTATTTCAAAGAGGTGATACAGGATGACTAAATTCAAACACGTAGTTTTTAAAAAATTACTCCAAATATTTCAAGTGAAAGTGAAGATTGTCAGACTAGATAAAAATAACAAACCCAACTCTACGCTACTTACAAGAGATATGATTTAAATATAAGAACACAGGGACCTCCCTGGTGGCAGAGTGGTTAAGAATCCGCCTCCCAATGCAAGGGACAAGGGTTCAAGCCCTAGTCCGGGAAGATCCCACATGCCGCAGAGCAACTAAGCCCGTGCGTCACAACTACTAGAGCCCACATGCTGCAACTACTGAAGCCCATGCGCCTTGAGCCCGTGCTCTGCAACAAGAGAAACCACCGCAAATGAGAAGTCCTCACACTGCAATGAAGAGTAGCCCCCCTCGCCACAACTAGAGAAAGCCGGCGTGCAGCAACAAAGATCCAACACAGCCAAAAATGAATAAATAAATAAATACATATAAGAACACAGAATGCATGAAAACAAAAGTGTAGAAAGAGATATACCACACAAACAATAACCAAAACAATTTGCTGTAGCTGTCCCAGTGTTACAGAGTAGACTTGAAGATAAGAAGCAGTACTAGAAATAAAAGGGACATTTCAATCAGGAAGATATCATAATCTCAAATTTGTATGTACCCAATAGCAGTGGTTCAAAATACAAGCAAAACCTGATGGAACTAATAGGAGGAAGAAACACATCTGTAGTCATGGTAGGAGACTTTAACAGACATCTCTCAACAATGTATGTGAGTTTAGCAAAGTCACTAGAAATGGGGTCAGTATACAAAATCAACTATATTTCTCTCCTTTGGCCACAAATATAAAACAACATTTTAAAACAGAAACTATTAAACTCCTGGAAGATAATATAAGAGAAAATTTAGATGACCTTGAGCTTGGTGATGACTTTTTCAATACAATGCCAAAGGCGTGAGCCACGAAAGAAATCATTGATAAGCTGGACTTCATTAAAATTGAAAACTTGTAAAAGACACTGTCAAAAGAATCAGAAGGGCTTCCCTGGTGGCGCAGTGGTTGAGAGTCCGCCTGCCGATGCAGGGGATGCGGGTTCGTGCCCCGGTCCGGGAAGATCCCACATGCCCGCGTAGCGGCTGGGCCCGTGAGCCATGGCCGCTGCGCCTGCGCGTCCGGAGCCTGTGCTCCGCAACGGGAGAGGCCACAACAGTGAGAGGCCCCACCTACCGCAAAAAAAAAAAAAAAAAAAAAAAAAAATCAACTTCCTAGGAAGAAATCAAACAAGAGATGTGCAAGACCTCTACACTGAAAATTACAAAAGAATTACATGTGTTAATAATTAGGAGAATGAAATAAAGACCACAGTGAGGTCCCATTTCACACCCAGGAGGATGGCTATAATCAAAATTACAAACAATAACAAGTGATGGCCAGGATGTGGAGAAATTAGAACCCTCTCACACTGCTGGTAGGAATGTAATATGGTGCCGCTCCTTTGCATAACGGTTTAGCAGCTCCTCAAAAAGTTAAATATTGTGGTACCCTATGACCCAACAATTTCACTCCTAGCTATAAAATATCCAAGAGAATTGAAAATATATAATGTACACATGATGTTCACAGCAGCATTATTCATAATAGCCCCAAGGCGGAAACAACCCAAATGTCCATCAACCGATGGGTTGATGAACAAATGATGTATAGCCTGACAATGGAATAGTATTCAGCCATAAAAAGGAAGAAAGTGCTGATACATGCTCCAACGTGGAGGAAACTTGAAAATACGATGCTAAATAAAAGAAGCTAAACACAAAAGGTCACATGTTTTATGATTCCATTTACATTAAAAGTCCAGAATAAGCATGTCCATAGAGACAGAAAGTAGCTAGTGGTTGCCAAGGGCTGGGGGGAAGGGCACAAAGGGAATGACTGCCAATGATATGGAGTTTCTTTGGGGAGTGATAAAAAATATTCTGGAATTAGATAGTGGTGATGATTGTACTACTTTGTAAATATACTAAAAAAAAAAAACACTAAATTGTACACCTTATTTATTTATTTATATTTTCTTTTGCCGTGCCCCGCGGCTTGTGGGATCCTAGTTCCCCAACCAGGGATTGAACCCAGGCCCTCAGCAGTGACAGTGCAGAGTCCCAAGCACTGGATCCCCAGGGAATTCTCTGTACACTTCAAATGAGTGAATTTTATGGTATGTGAATTATATCTCAATTTTTAAATTTTTAAATAACATAATGTGAAATTAAATACGATCTAAATAAACTGAGGGCTATATCATTTTCATGGACTAGAAGCCTCAATATTATAAACAAATCAATTCTTCTCAAATTACTCTACAGATGCAATGCAATCCCAATTCAAAATCCCAGAAGTGGGACTTCCCTGGTGGTCCAGTGGTCAAGACCCCGCACTCCCAATGGAGGGGGCACGGGTTTGATCCCTGGTTGGGGAACTAGGATCCTGCATGCCACACTGAGCGGCCAAAAAAAAAAAAAAAAATCCCAGAAGTTTTTCTGCTGAAATTAACAAGCTGATTCTAAAGTGTATATGGATATGCAAAGGAAAAGCCATTTATATAAAATACATAAATAAAGAACAAAACCAGAGAACTTACTGCACCAGACATCAAGAACTATTGTAAGAACAGGAATTTGAACAGTGTGGTGTTGGTATAACAATAGACAAACAGACTAACGGTCCAGAAACAAACCCACACATATGACACATGTGACACTGCAGTGCAGTGGGAGAAGGATGATCTTTTCAGTAAATGGTTCTTGGTCAACTGGATAGAATTGTGGGGAAAATGCATCTTGACCCCTATAATAACTTCCTGTGGCTGCTATAAAAAATTACCACAAACTTGTGGCTTAAAGCCATAGAACTGTATCCCCCCACAGTTCTGGAGGTCAGAAGTCCAGAATCAGTATCACTGGGTCAAAATCAAGGTGTTAGCAGAGCCAACCTCCCTCTGGAGGCTCCAGGGGAGAATCTGTTGCTGCCTCTTCCAGTCTCTGGAACTGCCGGCATTCCTTGGTTTATGGCTACATCAGTCCAATCACAAGGCCAGCAACTTCAAACCTCTCTGTTTCTCTCTGCTCCAACTTCATAAGGGCTTCCGTGTGTGTGTGTGTGGTGTGTGTGTGTGTGTGTGTGTGTGTGTGTGTGTGTGTGTGTGTGTATGAAATCTCCCTCTGCCTTCCTCTTACAAGGATGCATGTGATTGTATTTAGGACCCAACTAGATAACCCAGGATAATCTTCCTATTTCAAGACCTTTAACTTAATCACTCTGCAAACACTGTGTCATATAAGGTAACAGTTCCAGGAATTAGGAGGTGCGCATCTTGGGGAGCCCAGCCTAACATAACCCCTACCTCACACCATAAACAGAAATAAATTCCAGACCTAAATGTGAAAGAGTAAAATAATAAAGACTCAGAAGAAAGCATAAGAGAACATCTTCACAACCTTGAAACATGCAAAGTTTTCTTAAACAATAAACAAAGGAGCTAATCATTTTTTAATGGGTTGTATTAAAATTAAGAACTCTCTTCAACAAAAAAATGCATTTCAAAGAGTTAAAAGGCAACCCACAAAGTGGGAGAGGATATTTGTAATGTATATATACAGCAAAAAACTTCTGTTTGAAATATACATAGAACTCCTACAAATCAATACGTAAAACACCCAATATAAAAAGACACCAGAGGCGCAGTGGTTGAGAGTCCGCCTGCCGATGCAGGGGATGCAGGTTCGTGCCCCGGTCTGGGAGGATCCCACGTGCTGAGGAGCGGCTGGACCCGTGAGCCGCGGCCGCTGAGCCTGTGCCTCCGGAGCCTGTGCTCCGCAAGGGGAGAGGCCACAACAGTGAGAGGCCCGCGTACCGCCAAAAAAAAAAAATAAATAAAGACACCAGAATAGAAAAATAAGCAAAAGACTTGAACAGATCAAAGAGGATACCCAAATGGCCAATAAATACATGAAAAGGTGTTCAACTTCATTAGTAATCACAGAAATGCAAATTAAAACCACAGTGCAATAGCACCATACACCTACCAGAATGGCTAAAATGAAAAAGAAGATATCAAGGGTGAGTGAGGATACGTAGTAATCAGAACTGGTGGGAACGTTAATTGTTACCATCACTTTAGAAAACTTTTTGGCAGCTTCTACTGAAACAGAACATACATAGACCTTTGACCCAGCAATTCTGCCTCTAGGTATAGATCCAACATGTTCGCCGAAAGACACATACCACTCTAGAATATTCATAGCAACACTATTTTTAATGGGCAAAACCTGGAAACTATCCAAATGTCCATTCATAGTAGAACGCATAAAATAAAGTGTGGTATAGTCACACATTTGAGCATTACACAGCCATGCGGTTAAATAACGTACAACCACAGGCAACAACATGGCTGGATCCCACAAACAGAATGTTGAGTGAAAGGAGCTGCAGACAAACAAGGACATGATGCCATTTACACAGAGAACAAAAACTTCAAAATCTGAGCGGTCAGGATAGTGGTTCCTTTTGCAGGGAGTTGGAAGTGGGCACAGAGTGGGCTCATGGGGAGCTGGTTGTGTTCATGTCTTTTGTGTGTGTGTGTTCATATCTTTATCTGGGTGCTGGCTACATGTTGTGTTCACCTTGCATACATTTATGATGTAGATGTAGATATAGAAATAGATATATAGATATATGTTGTATTTCAATAGAAAATTTTACTCCCCAAAGTAAATTTTATATATATATAGTAATCATATGGATTAAATGCAAAAATGTCATTAAGTGACAAAAGCAAATGCAGAATGTATATTGCATGTCACTGTTTTTTTTTTAATGGGGGTGTGTGAATATACATGCATTGTTGTCTGTATATACTTATGTGTGTGTGTGTGTGTGTGTGTGTGTATATATATATATATATATATATATATGCATATGCAGAGATCATTCCTGGAAGAATGTGGAAGAAACTGCCCTAGCTTATCGCCTTTCAGAGGGGAACTGGAAGTAAGTATATATTTTAAATTATTAAATAGTTCACACTTATGAAAATGTTTAGAGAAAAACAATAAACACCTAATTTTTTTTTTTTTTTTTAAAGACCAGCGTTTGAAAAGTATAGAGAAGCAGCGAGGTACACAGACTACCTCAGCGAAAAGCTGAGTTCTGTGTTCCTCGGGTTTCCCTGCAAGGGGCGACCTAGGGGGCTCATGTGCGCGTCCCCGCCCCGCTTACAGCTGGGGAAACGTAGATCCGGAAAAGCCCCGCAGCCGCCGGGGTCGACAGGTCCCGCCCCGCGCCCGGTGCACGTGTCTACTTTTTACGGTGCGGCTTCGGAGTCAGATGGGAGTGGAAGTTGTGTGACCCTGGCCAGTCATAGCCTCTCTGAGCCGGCGTCTCCTGGTCTGGAGAATGGGGGTGATAACCCCCACTTCACACTGAGGCCGGCAGAACCGATGTGTGTGGAGCGGCTGGCAGACAGCTGGAGCACTGTAAGTGGCCGCGTGCGCCGCTTGTCTCAGGGCGAGGACCCGGCTGGAGCCTACGACCGCACTGCTCCCAAACGGACACAAGGTGGCGCTCACCCCCCACAGGTCCAGCCAGGTCCCCGCCTCTGAGGGCGTTGGCTACTGGAAGGAGGGAGACGGGGAGGCTGCTACTTCTGCACACGTGTCCAAACGCTTCTGGGCCCTGGGGGTGGAAGGGTGAACAGCGGGGCGCCCTCCCTGCTCCAGGGGGCGGGACTGGAGGGACTGGGAGTCCCGAAAGAGGAGAAAGGGGAAAGACTCTGCACCTGGGATGGAGCACAGGGATTAGAGTTTAGGATCTTGTAGTGTGTTGGGTGGTAACCTCCCCCACCCCGTCCCCCAAAAGATAGGTCCACCTGGAACCTGTGGGGGGTGACTTGATTTGGAAAAAGAGTGGTTGCACATGTAACTAAGATAAGGGTCTTGTGGGACTTCCCAGGCGATCTAGTGGTTAGGACTCTGCGCTTCCTCTGCAGTGGGCACGGGTTCCATCCCTGGTTCCGGAACTAAGATCCTGCAAGCCGCATGGCCTGGCCAAAAAAAAGAAAAAAGATAAGGATCTTGAGATGAGATGATCCTGGATTTTATCCAGGTGGGCCCTGAATCCAATGAGAAGCATCCTTATAAGAAAAGACACTGTCACAGAGAAGTCCATGTGGAAACAGAGGCAGAGACCGGAGTTTTGCAGCCGCAAGTAAGGAACACCTGGAGCCACCAGAAGCTGGAAACAGCAAGGAAGGATTCTCCCCTAGAGCCTTGTGAGGGAGCACAGCCTTGCCGGCACTACGGTGAGAGAATAAATCTCTATTGCTTTAAAGCAGAGTGCCTTAAGGAACGCAGTTTGTGGTCATGTGTTTCAGCAGCCACAGGAAACTAAGAGATGTTTATATTCTCTTCCTGTTGCTCAGCCTGCTGACCTGCACCCAACCCCCAATAACCTACAGATGGCACCCAAGGCCCCCCAACTCCTGACCCCATCATTTCCTCCCCAAACCCACTGCTTTCACACTTCTGCTTTTGGTGCCCTCTGTCTGGACAGCCCTTCCCTCATGGGTCGCCTGGACAACTCCTATACACCCTTCAAGGCCCTCCTTAAACACCCTCTCCCAAGTATATTAGTATGTTCCAAATCAGTGGCTCCCAGCACACCTGGACTCCTCCTTTCTCCTCAGCACACTGTGTCTATTCCCTCATCGTATCATCACTGTCAGTTCAGCTAGGTGTCCCCCTACTGGTCCTCATCTCCAGGTTTCTCCATCCCCACAGCTACTGTGTGAGTTCAGGCCTCCCCATGTCTCACCAAGACCCTGTGCCACCTCCTCACAGGTCTCCCTGCCCCAATCTGGCCCTCCAGCCCATCACGACTCTGTAGCCTTGGTGCTCAGGTCTGCCATGTCACTCCTCTGTTCAAAAGCCTTCCATAGCTCCCCACTGCCCTAAGGAGAGTGTCCACAGGGAATGACAATACTTCAAATGCCCCTTCCCACCTCTCACCCCCCCACACTGATGTCCATCATACCCATGTGCGGCACACCCCTGGGCCTTTGCACAGACAGTGTCCTTTACCTGAAAGCCCTCTCCCCGTCTGCCAGGCACGCTCTGACCCGTGTGATGACCACACACCAGGGGCTGTTCTAAGTGTTTTACATGAGTTAACCTTTTTTTTTTAGTATTACTTCTTTTTTTTTTTTTTAACATCTTTATTGGGGGTACAATTGCTTTACAATGGTGTGTTAGTTTCTGCTTTATAACAAAGTGAATCAGTTATACATATACATATGTTCCCATATCTCTTCCCTCTTGCGTCTCTCTCCCTCATGAGTTAACCTTTTGAATTCTCATAACAACCCTAGGAGAAAGGCTCCATCGCTGTGCCCAGTTCACAGGTGGGAAAACTGAGGCCCAGATGGGAGAGGAACCATTCAGAAGTGGCAGAAGGATCTGATCCCCACCCACACTGCCATCCCCCCTGGTAGGGGCCTCAGAACTGCTGAAACTTCCCCGATCCGTGCCACAACCACCCAACCCCAAATTAATCGTTCTCTCGTCTGTGGGTTCTGAATTTTGTACACCTGCTCCCCATTGCGCTGTGCAGGAATTAGCCAATCACACAGTAATCTCCCCACCAGGAAGCTTCTGGATAACTTCACTTTACTTCTCTAGGTCCATAGTAACTGGCACAGTGTAAGGGGTTCAATAAACTAGAATGAATGAGTGAACAGTTTCCAGGGATGTCAGGTACTGGGCATTTCTCACCCTCCTCAAAGAAAAGAACACTTTATGCAAATTTTCTGAGGCCAGACCTTTTCCCTTCTCCCTCCCAGGCTCCCTCCTCCTAGCCCCACCCCCCCACCCCACCCCCAGTTTCTGGGAGGGCACTGGGCTCTCCAGAAAATGCCCCGGGCTCTCTAGTGGTGCGCTTCCTGATTACTGATGAAACCAGGGCTTAAAGCTGGTGAATCATGGGCCGCTGCCAGCCAGGGCATGTTGGGGTGCCAGGCGGGAAGGGAGAAGCCGGGCTCCCCATCAACCTCTCTTGCCATCGCTATATGGCCTCCCCAGCCTCTGGAGTCCTGGTAACACTAGCTGGAAAAGGACTAGCCCTGGATGCAGGTGACGGGAGCACCTCCTAGACTGTCCCCAGGCCTCCTACACCCCCCATCTCGGCCACTCCCAGGTCCCAAAGAACACACAGCCCCAACAGTTCACAAACCCCTTCCCATCCTTGGTCTGGTGACTCACTGACAACACCCAGGGAGGTGGTGCCTCCCCATTTAGAGGTCGGGAAACCAGCTCAGGGAGACCAAACTCCTGGAGACCACCCGGAGGAAGTAAGCAGGGCACAGCAACTTGGATCCCAGTTTTCTGCCTCCCAAGGGGGTTCAAAGCAGGACCCTTGATTCGAGGGTCACACCCTTAGAGGACAAAGGAGTGAAAAGTATGGATTCCCAGCTCCGGCCCCGAGACACCTGGAGGAATCTTATCAAACATTGCAGGGACTTGAGGCAGGTGGGGAAACTACAACCCAGTGGGTAAGGGCTCATGTCCAGGTTCAAGTCCCAAGTTGACTCCTAACGAGTCACAGAGTTCCTGCGACCTTGGACAAGTTTTTTAGCTTCCTCAGTTTCCCCATCAGTAAGACGGGAGCAGCTCTGAGTACCTACATGTCACAGGATTATTGTGAGGGTTGTATGAGTTAACACAGAAAGGCCTAGAACAGGCAAGGCATACTCAATAAACAGCAAATTTTTTTTTTTTTTTTTTTTTTTGCGGTACGCGGGCCTCTCACTGTTGTGGCCTCTCCCGTTGCGGAGCACAGGCTCCGGACGCGCAGGCTCAGCGGCCATGGCTCACGGGCCCAGCTGCTCCGCAGCACGTGGGATCCTCCCGGACCGGGGCACGAACCTGTGTCCCCTGCATCGGCAGGCGGACTCTCAACCACTGCGCCACCAGCACTCCAACAGCAAATATTTTTAAAGGGAATTTTAAAGGAATTGTCTCCCCAAGGAGGAAGCATTTGGAGTGAACCCTTGTTGTCATAAGAGCGGAACGTTCCCCATACCTACCTGGTAGAAGGTTCAGGCCTGAGGCCTCCTTACAAATCCCGAGTCCTGTCGCACCCCAGACCTACCAGGTCAGAGACTGGGGGTGGGAAGCTGGTATTTTTAACGAGAACTCCAGGGGATTGCTTGGATCAGGCAAGCCTGGGAATCCCAGGGGCGGAGTATCATGCCTTTTTTTGTGGTCTTTTTTGGTAAAACACCTTGCACCCACCTGTCGGCACGTCCTTGGAGGGAAAACCAACTTTCTCTTTTTCCCAATTAGTAATAACATTTAGCTGGCATTAAAGGCTCACTAGTGCCAGGTGCTTTGCTAAATTAATTCCAACTACCAACAGCCCTCTGAGGCAGGTCCTCTCTTTAGCCTTTAGCTCCATTTTATAGAGGTGGAAACTGAGGCCAAGGAAGTTAATAACTTGCCCGAGATCACAGAGCTGGAACGGCAGAGCCAGGACTGTCTTCACCACATGGTATGGCCTGTACAAGCAGCCCCAGTGCCCTGGGGAAGTGCCTAGATTCTCCGGCCCAGGGCAGGTCTCTCAGGAACTGGACAGCCTGCAGTCTTTTCCAGGCAGCTTCACAGAGCTAGAGGCCAGGGTTCCAGTCCCAGGCCCCAGGCCCTTGCCCTCATCAGGGCCACACAGCCACATTGAATCTCAATCTCAGTGGTTCCTTTACCCGACTCCCCTCCGCCACCTGGCCTGGGGCAAAAGAGGGCGCTCCAGAGCCAGGGAGAGTGCAGGCTTTGAGGCCCTGAGGAATGATCTCATCCCCCACCCCACCCATAATCTCCCGTTGCTCCCTCATCTGCACCTTTTTCCAGGCCCATCATGTCACTAGCATTTCTCTGGAAATGCCGTGTCTTTGATCAAGCTCTTTCCCAGGCCAGGCACATCCTTTCCCAATTTTAGGCTTCCATGTTGAGAGGGTGGCCTCCTCTGGGAAGCCCTCTCTGACTGCCTCCTCTGGGTTAGCGGACTCCTTGGTGCCCCATCGCCCTCCAGGGGATGACTGCCTTAAACACTAATGAGGTTGTGTCCTAAAGGTCTGTCTCCAGGTACTCTGAGCTAGGGGGCGGGATGTTAGGGGAGGGGAGACAGAGGACAGGTGTCGCTGACCTCCTTGTGGGTTAGGTGGGGGAAGAGGAAAAGGGCAGATCTCCCTCTGCCCGGCCTCTTCCACTGACCATGACCCTCGGGCCCTCAATCAGTATCTCCTGTTGGGCAACCACAGGCAGGATTGGCTGGGGCTGTCTGGAGGTGAGGAGGGCAGGGCTGTTTGCTTTCCCCTGGGCACCTTTGGCCAGCCCCGCCCTCTGTCTGCCCCACCCCGACCCCCACCCCAGCTCTTAGGACCTGGGGCTTAGAACAGGGAGGGATACTTCTTGAAGGTGTGAAGTAACATCTTGGTCCCAGTTTTCTCCGGCTGGTCCCAAGCCTCCTAGCAGCCCTGCCCATCCTCCCGGCATGGAGGCCTCAAGGCAAAATGCGGTGGGTGCAAGATGAGGCTGATGGAGTTACTGGCCCATCACCCCCACCCAAAGATGGGAGACTGAGGCTGCCAGAGCCTGGTCAAACCAGAGCTGAAGCCTTGTGGCCCCACTGGGGCAGGATGGGATCTGGCCTCCTCCTTCCCGACTCCCTCAGGCCCTCCACCGTCAAAGCAGGGGAGGGCTCTGGGGTTGGGGGAGGAGAATGGGGAGGGTCACCCAGACGTTGGGGGGCTGGGCCCTGGAGCCAGGGATACTTCCTGCGGACACTGGACTCCCACATTCCTGGCCATTCCGAAGACTCAGTCCTCCTCCCTTCTCACCCTCCCGGGCATGGGGGGAGGGCAGTGCCTGGGTCTGAGCTGGCTGCTGGTAGCGGGGACCCTGCAGGGAAGGACTGAGGTTCAGACTAGAGGGGCTGCCCGACAGGCCTGTCCAAGGCACCGCCCTGGGGGTCCTTCTGATTCTCATAAACAGGAAGTCCCCCCCCACCCCGCTCCCCTGTCAACAGGCCCCTGTGTATGCAGACGCTGGACTCTGGAGGCCCAGCAGCCCTTGACCTCTCCGGCTGCTTCCTGTTAGCCGGGCCAGAGGAGAGAGAGGCAGACAGAAATGGCCTGAGGGAGTGTGAGAGCAGAAGAGAAAAGCGCTTAGAGGCTGAAAGGAAGGAGGCCAGAACAAGCCCGGCACATAGTAGGTGCTCAATAAATCATCCGGCCTGAGGTCGGATAAGGAGGAGAGGGGCTGCTCTGGGAGAGCAACACAGCTGGGGGAAAGAGGGGCTGGAGGTTCCCACCCCGCGCTCACTGAGGCCCGGCACATAGTAGGTGCTCAGTAAATATTTGAGACGGATGTTTAGGATAGGCATAGGATAGGCGAGGAAGGCGAGTCCTTGGGAGAACAGCACTGGTGGGGGGCAGGGAATGGGCTCCCCCGGCCTGGCTGCTCCCTGTGGGTGGACAGCCCCTAAGAATCAGCTTCCCATTGTCCCTGTCTGGCCCCCACCCCGCCTCACGGCCGGCTGGGCCAGGCCACTGTCTCAAGGCCCTTTATTTTTAAAATCCCTGCGGTGTTCCCACCCCAAACCTAAGGAGCAGTGCCAGCCACAGATCCGCCTGCGGCCTGGGCTCAGGGCCCAGAGGCGCCGGGGGTGGGGCATCCGGCCGCCCCACAGCTGCCGCGCTGCAATTCTGGGAGGGCTACTAGGCTGACCAGGCTGCCGCGCAGGGGTAAGGAGGCCCCTGGCACAGCCCCCGCTCTGGGCCCAAGGTGTTAGCCCAGAGGCCTGCTACAGGAGCAACCAGATATGTATGTCGCATCCAGTGTCTTATTCTTCTGTAAAATGAATGTTTCCAGAAGATCCGCTTTACAGAATCTTTCCCCACGTTCCACCAAACAAATACATGCACAGCACCTACGGTGCGTAAGGAGGGTGGCATGGGCTCGACTACATGGGGGTGACAGGTGGGGCCTGAGGAGGATGCAGGCGGTGCAATTATGGGGACAGTTCTGGAAAGAGCCCCCCGACCGGCTCCATTCCTTCCAGGCTCTGTGACCTTAGGCAAGTCGTTTGGCCACTCTGAGCCTCGGGGCTCCTCCCCTGTAAGATGGGACAATAATAGCTACCACTGAAGGCTGTGGTCCATCTCCAGGCACAGCAGTGAACAAAGAGCCTAATGTCCTGGGGGAAGATGATCCCCCATATGAACAAGGTCACGGCAGTTGCGAAAGACACGGAGTGGAAGGGAGGGTGCTGGTGGGGTGAGGGGCCGGGGAGAAGTTAATTTGGATGGGTTGTCTGATAGGCTTCTGAGGAGGTGACACTTGAGCTGAGAGGGAGGCAGCCTTTCACTCACCTGGGAGAAGAGTGTTCTGGGCAGAAGGAACAGCAGTGCAAAGGCCCTGAGGCAGGGGAGTGGGGGTGACCTGACATAATGGGTATGGAAGGACTTTGTAAACTCTCAAGTGCTGTGCACTTGGAAAGAGGGGTTATTATTTTTATTGTCACTATGTCAAGTTTGGGGAGGAGACAGGGATGTCAGGCAGACACGTGCCACAGCTGAGAGCTGCCCCTGCCTCCCTTCCTGTTCAAGTACTCAACCTAGAGAATGCCCAGCTGGCAGGCTAGCAGACGTGCCTGGGTCCTTGAACTGCAAATGGCATTCACTCCGGCCAAACTCCTTTTCTCCTTTGATCCTCCCAGTAGCTATGAGGTAGGGCTGGCAAGGCTTATTATCGTCATATCCATTTGATGGATGGGGAAACTGAGGCACGGGGTGGACACAGGATGGTGGCAGTGGCTTGCTGAGATCACCTAGCTCTCTAATGGCGAAGCTGAACCACATGCTCAAGTAGCCCGGTTCTCAGGCTAGGCTATCCCCCTGCCTCGCCCCGGCATCTGGCCCAGCACCCACAAACCAGCACACAGCCTCCACCAGGAGGTGCCAGCCACCCCCCAGCCTCCAGCCCGAGAAGAATGCGGCCTGAGCCTCCCCGTGGGAGCTCTGGCCAGCAGGCCTTGGCAGGAGAGAGGCCGGCTGAGTCAACAAGAGGCTGGCAGGGGCTCAAGCTGCCCACCGAGGTGGAGTCAGAGACCTAGAGGGGGCTACCCACCCCCCACCCCTCACTCTCCATGAGACCCTCCCTCCTGCTTGCCTGAGTGGCTGCCAGCCCAGTTAACCCCTGCAGGCCTGACAGGGGAATGGCCTGGTGAGTATCAAACAGTCAATCGCCCTGCAGAAAAGTGCTGTGGGACCTCAGGTAGGTCACTTCACCTCTCTGGGCCAGTTTCCTCACCTGTGAGCTCCACTACTTACCCATGAGGATGGTGTCAGAGTCTTTATGAATTAATAAAGGTTACTCTGCCCATAAAACTGTACAAGCCATTGCATCTCCCCTCTGCGAGCTGGGGTGCAAATTGCTGCGTCCAGAGGCAATGGCTGTGCCCTGTTGCCAGGTGCCGAGGAGTTACTTAATGAGTGCTTGCTGTGACGTGACAGTTCAGTTCAGGAAACAACTCAGAAAAGTACAAGGAGCCTGAACATCTGTAATCATTATGATACACACCCCCAACCTGTGTTTGTAAAGCTTCTTTTCCAGCCATCTTCTTTGATTGCAGCATTATTATTCCCATTTTACAGATGAGAAAACTGAGGCACAGGGAGGCTAAGGTACTTACCCAAGATCTACAGCTGGGACTAGTCGGAGCCAGCTCTTCTGACTCCTGGGCAGACATTTGGAAGGGCAAACATCGGGGAGGGCCCCAGGAGGTGGAGGGAGGAGCAGTGAGCAGAGGTTATGGGGAGTTGATTTCTGCTCCATTTCAGGGAGAAATTCTTGACCAGCAGAGCTGTTCTCTTGGAATGAGCTCCCAGTCACCAAAGCGGTGTAAGTAGGGGCGACATCCATCAGTCAGGGAGGCTTCTGAGCAATCCCGGCCCCAGGAAGATGTGTGTGCAACACGCAGGGTTCCTCCCCACATCCTCACACTGCGAGGACAGGCTCCCTTCGTGGTCTCAGAGCCTTTGCCCTCCAGGCAGCAGGGCAGTGTGAACGCCACAGACTGCGGTTTGAATCCAGGGGGACCACTTCCGAGCTGCAAGAGGTTGAAGAAGTAACTTTACCTCCTTGGCCTCAGTTTCCTTATCTGTATAATGGTGTTGTGAGGATTAGGGCCAATGCAAGTAAAGCACCCAGCCCAGAGCTCAAGCTCGCGTCTGGCACTTAGGAGGTGCTTAATTACTGCTCCCCTCACTTCAGCTCATCCTCCTCTTATCATACGTCCAGGAAAGGGGGGAGGAAACCAGGAGCTAAGAAGCTGTGTGGGAAGGGGCATCATCGGAAGAACCCAGGGTTCAGAGCCGGGAGTACCGGGTTCGACTCCCAGCTCTACGGACAACAGGCAGGGGCCATGGGCCAGTGGGAAGGGCTTTCCCTCCTCTGTTTCTGCGTCCACCACACAAAGGAGATCATGTATGTTAAAGCCCTGCATCCACCAAAGTGGGCTGGCTTTTGTTAGAAGAAAACAGACGGACCCATGCATCCAGGAATAAGCCCATGGTTGTGGGGCTGAGGAAGGAGCCCCACCAGCCCTAGGCAGGACCAGGTGAAGCCCCAAGGGCTGGGATAGGCTGGGGGCATCAATGCTAGCGATGGCCAGGGCAAGGCAGGGCTGGCCTCCAGCCCACAGGCCTATCTCTCAGGCCAGGCTGGTCAGCAGAGAATAGGCCATTGTTTCTGCTCCTCAAACACTTTTCCTGTCCCCCCCCCTTGCCCCTGCTCTCTCCACACCGGCCCCTCCTCATGTTGAGAACAAAGATCTCCTGGAGGACCCGCCAACTCGTGCAACACTGTCCTTCCATCCAGGCCCCTGGCCACCTGGCCCAGGTCTGAAGAAGCCAGCCTCATCATCCCTGAGATGGCAGGGTCACCAGGCCCTGGCCCTTCTGCTGTCCCTCCCCACCCCCTGCAGCTACAGGCACCTCAGACCCCCACTCCCCGCCCCCCATCCATCCGACTGTCCTCCTCAGGGGCGGGGCTGGAGGAACTGACCCCACATCCTTCCTCAGCCCCCCTCCAACTTCTTGTCCTGTTCTCCAGGAGAAAGGGAGCCTGAGGGGCCGGCGGGGCGGGGGGTGGCTTCCCTTCCCCCATTTCCCTGTGGAGCAGTGAATAAGGAACCAGAGCTGCGTTGGCCTGGAAGGCTCCGGCTGAGAAAACTCTTCCACGCGGCCAGCCCTCTTTCCAGAGCCTGGAATTCCAGAGGCGTTTCCGGCCCTGACAGCTGCCTGCTTCTGGGAGCCACGCTCTCCCTGTGGGCCTCACAGTCCCACCCTCTAAAATACCCTTGGGATTAACTCCCATCCTGACCCTGCTGCTCCCAAGAACCCACTGACACCCGGGCATCACCTCAAGAAACAGCCAAGCGGGGACAGCCAGGGACTAATCTATCATCACCCAGCCCCCAGGCCACCCGCCAGCCCCAGGCCAGGCCCTGATGCCCCAGCAACTCAGTCATCACTCCAGCTGACACCCCATGGCGCACACACCCACATCAGACACACACATTCAGTGTACCCAGCCTGGCTCTCACACCTTCTGGTTCGCACAGCTTCACATGTCTGTGTAGAGCCTGGTCCCACCTCCTCCAGGCAGCCCTCCTGGAAGCCCTGCCAAGTCCGTGCTCTGTCTGAGCCTTAACTCTCTGTGAGCCTGTCTGCTTCAACGTGTTAGGCTGGGAGCTGGCACACAGTAGGTACTCAACACATGCCCATTCACACTGAAGGCAGCCATGGGGTGTGGGGCGGCCAAGGACTCCAGCTCCACTGCTGACTCGCTGTGCAGCCCCGGCAAGGCCTACACTCTCTGGGCCTCAGTGTTCTCCGAAGCCCACTGAGGCCCTGAAACTTCCACCAATTGTTGACTCTTGGGGATCTGGGGTAGGCGGAAGGAACGAGGAAGGAAGGGCTGAAGGTTCCTTCCAGGAAAGTCTCTGTCCCCTGGCTCCCCTCAGAGCACGTTCCTGTCCTCAAGGTCAACCAGGGAAAAAAACTTGGGGCCAGGTTGCCGCAGGCCTCTGCTAATGAGAAACCCCAGTAAGGATCCCAAGGCACCTCATGGTCTGTGACACCTGAGGGCAGCCATTGCTGGGGAAAGGGCAGGGGCCCAGACTAGCCCACACCACAGAGGGCCAGGCACAGCATTCAGGGCCTCTCTCCCATCCTCCACAGTAGACCCTCCCCAGCTTATCTTCTCCCCTCTCGAGACCGGCTTTCTCCCCAGCTCCACCTGTGGGCAATCTTACCCGAAGACACAAGGCCCAGTTCAAATGCCACCTCCTCCAGGAAGCCTCCCTGGACTTCCTCAATCAGTCCTCTGCCTCCCTGGCCCCTTCTACCACTGTTTTGGCCTTTCAGCCCTACCAGTTCCTGGCCTCTGTCTTCCTCACCACATCAGACAAATCTCTGAGAGCAGAGACTGCATTCCTTACTCACCACTGCCTCCTCACAGGGTACCCAGCCCAGGGTCTGGCCCACAGCAGGCGCTTACTTAATATGTGTTAAGTGAAATCGCCTCCTGGGAAAGGAAAGTCCTAACAATAGTAATAATAATGGCTACCCTTCATTGACCGTCACCTACAGGACAGGTAGTGAATTTTATGGCTCATCACAGGGCCCAGGTGAGGAAGCGGCTCAACCAAGGTCACTCAGCTAGTGAGAGGCAAAGCCAGGATTTGAACTCGGGTTGGTCTGACTTGGAAATGCATGCTGGGTGATAGAAGTGAGAGCATGGGGTAGCCCCCTTCGCCCCACTGCTAGTTTCCCCAAGCTGGGGAACTAGCCTGCAGGACAAATCACTTGGAGAACCCAATGCTGCCCCCTTCCCTGCAACGCCCAGGTGTGTCTGAGCCCCTGCCGGGAGTCCAGCCCATGGAGAGTGTCCCTGGAGTGGTCCCAGCAGGAGGACACCTGCCCTCAAGGTGGTTGCAGTCCAGTTGGGGTGAAAAGGACCCCCTTCCTGTGCTGGCTGTGACCATTTGTTCCCCAAATGCGCCAGGAGCACAGACATCACTGTCTCATTGGAGAGCTAGCTCACAGAGTAACCGATGCCAATATGGAGGAGGGACCAGGAGCAGGGGAGAGGCTTACTGTGGAGGAGGGCCTCCAGGAGGAGGTGACATTGCAAAGAAGCCTTCAAAGATGTTTTGCCCAAGGGCAACCCATTGATGAATGTGAGTGAGGTGTGTGCCTGAGAAAGATGACGACATGCTCAGAAAGTCATGTTGGTCAGCAGAGGCCAGGTATGAGTCGATGTAAGATCGTGAACAGGGAATGAGTGGGTGGAGGGACCCATGTAGGTACAGGCGGGCGGGTAGATGGCTGTGGGTGTGGGCAGTGGAACGAGGGTTGCTGGATGGATAGAGTGGGGGGGGGGATATATGGGGGGTAAATGGATAGGGGCGGAAGGAGGCATGGGTGGGGAGGTGGATGGATGGGTAGGGGGTAGCTAGATAATGGATAGGGCTGTAGGCAGTGGGTCAACTGAGGTGTAGTGGGTAGTAGGATGGCGTAGTGGATGGGTAGTAGGTTAACAGATGGATGGGTAAATTGGTGGGTAAATGGATGTGTAGAAGGGTGGGTAGATGGATGGATAGGAGTGTGGGTGGTGGGTGGGTAGATAGGTAGTGGACACTCAGAAGACAGAAGACTGGGGGAATTTTCTGGTGGTCCAGTGGTTAGGACTCTGCACTTCCACTGCAGGGGGCATGGGTTCGATCCCTGGTCCAGGAAATAAGATCCCACATGTCTCGCGGCATCACCAAAAAAGAAAAGAAAAGAAAAAGACAAAGGACTGAGAAGAGCAATCAGTGGGTCATCGAACAGATGCATAAACTGACCAAAAGCCGAGCCAGACTTTGGGATGGAAACGATGCATCCTCCTCGGGAGGGACTGGGATGGGGGCTGATAGATGTGGCCAACTCACTCAGCTCAAGGCTCCCACTCCAAACCTCACTGGAGCCTGGTGGGCAGCCACTGGCATTCCTAGGTCCCCAAGAGGGAAGTGACCCCTTTAGCTGTGCCCTGCCCCCTCCACCCTAGCTCCATAAAGGACTCCCTGCCCAGAAACTGCCTCCTTTCCATAAGCCCCAGGCCTCAGCCCACCCAGTCTGCAGGGTGAGCTGAGGCAGCAGCTGAGCTCTGTGATTATGGCTCAAGGGGCCTGGTTCCTCAGCACACAGGAAGAGAGGGGGCCGCCTGAACTCCAGGCAGCCAGTCCCACCTAGCGGCTCCCAGTCTCCAGCTGGGAGGCATTTGTTCTGCATTCTGCACGCTGATTACAGCTCTGCCAGGGTTAACCCCTGCGCTCCTGGGCACAGTCTCTTGACAAGGGAAGGAAGGGGATCACAGGAAATTGGGAGAGGAGAAAACCATGGGAAATGGGGACTGCTCATCCCTGCATCTTTCACAAGGATGCCCAGACCCCTCCCTTTCTCTCATTTTCCGGAAGGAAAAACTGAGCTGGATCCTTAAATCAGGAGTGAAGCCAAGAACAGGAATGCAGCCTATATAGAGAAGTACTGTACTTCTATCTGGAGAGAGGCTTAGAATGAGGGGAGAGCGCCTCTCAGTCTCAGTTTACCCATCTGTAAAATGGGGCAACGAATTTCTAACTCACAGGTTGCCTCACAGAGAGCTAGCAGAGACAAAGTGACCGGCGCATAGTAGGAAGGTTCTCAACCACTGGTTGTTCCTTGCCTGCCCCTGAGCCCGGAGCTAAAGCAGATAGAGAGTATGTACGGCAGGTTGTAACTCTCTCCATTAACACTGCTCTCTCGGCCATATCTCTGGGGCTCTCAGCAAGTAGTCAATACCCACGAGCAGCAAATTTCCACGCTGGTATTATACCCATTTTACAGACAAGAAACTTGAGGTTCAGAGAGGCCAAGTGCCTTACCCGTGGTCTCAGGGCCTCTGACATCACACCAAACTTTGCCAGCTGCTCCGGGGATCTTCTGACTAGATGTGTAATTTATTGTCTAACCAGGTCACCTTTGAGAGTGAAAGGAAGTGCTATTAATAACTACGCTGGGACAGTAGGCATCATCTGGGACCGTCCTGGGCAAACCGGGAAGTATGGCCATCCTGCCGCAGTTGGAGGCTTTGGGAAAGTCACTTTGCTTCTCTGCAAAATGGACATGATGGCAGTATTGCCCCTACAGGGATCTCATGAGGATTAAATGTGATGATGCATGTGAGGGACTACAGGGCCTAGTATGCATTAGATGCTCAATAAATTGCTGCTTGTTACTACTGCTGTTAAGGATGATAACCACAGAGCGCTAGTCCCTGCCTCCGTCACTGTCCTTCACGGACGTTCTCGGCTCACAGCAAGAGCTTCCAAATTCACACTTGATCACACTGCTTGCTGGCTTGGTGAGGTGGGACACCTGGCCCAAGCTTAATCCCCCAACGCCTGGCCCAAGTCTCTCCCAGCCCTTGACTGTGCCCCCCATCTGGGCCTCTCAGGGGCAGCCCCCCTTCCCCCATGCTATTCAGTGCCTCTGAGATGTTCCAAATTTTCCCGGGGCAAAGCATCTTCAAGCCTGACCCCAGGGAAAGAGCTCTGACCGACTGGAGTCTCGGTGCTACTGCTGTGTGAGCAAGTGCTGGAATTCTCTACACCTCAGTTTTCCCTTCTGTCCAGCTAGGGAAATAACCCCTCCCTTGGTGGCCAGCACGAGGATTCTGGGAGCCAATGAAAGGAGCACAGCGCTCTGAACCGCAAAAACGTCCTCCTTCCACGTGTGTGTAAATATGGCTCCTCCTCCAGCCACACCTGCCTCCTCCATGCAGATCCTTAGCTTGTTCTATCTCTTGCCAGGTGTGTGTGCATTTCCACTGCCCTTCCCTCTGCCTGTGTGTCCTTTACAAGTTAACTCTGGTATCACCTCTTCTAGGACACCTTGCTGAGCCCCGCCCCTCTCCTGCAGGCTGTGTTAGGGGTCTCTTTGGGCGAGGACAGCCCCAGGTCTTCCTGCCTGTCCTCAGGGGCCTCACAGTCACAGGGGAGTATCAGAGGAGGTCAAGACAGCATGAGGCAGGGATCAGAGATCTATCTCCCCTCCTTGAGGACGGCACAGAGTGCTGTCCCTGGCTGATTCCCTGCCCCTCACAGGTGGGGTTGAGGGTGCTCAATAAAGCTGTCGGAACCCATCTATCTGAGGCGCGACCTCATGTAATTGTTCAGCAAGATTCCTAGGTGCTGACACAGCAGAGGACACTTAACAACATAACATCTGATGCCTGCTGCTATTATGCCATTTTACAGATGGGAAAAGCAAGGCACAGAAAGGATAAGCAGTGACCAGAACAAAATAGGAAGCCAGGCTGTTGAGTTCCAAGGTCCACAGCCCTGACCACACGACACACCGCTCTACCAGTGGCCTGCACCCCAGTCTGGCTCATGTCTGTGTCCTGGTACCCGCGGGGGCCTGTACTGGAGCAAAAAGGAAAGGGGGGTTAGGAGTAAGGGTGGGTATCCCAGCTTGTAGAATTTAAGGTCTAAGCAGGACTCTGGCATTCAAGGCCTCTGAGATCCGGCTTCCCTGTTCCCCAAACTCCCGCAGGGAGCGGCTGAAGAGCCCAGCAGCGAGAGTTACCAGGTCAGGGCGTCCCAAGGCCACGCAGGGAGACGGTGGAAGAGGGCTTGGGATCCGAGGACCGAGTCACCTCGCCCCGGCAACCCGCACGTTCCCCGGCTCCCCCTGCCCCAGGCAGCAGGCAAAAGCCTGACCGGACGTCCCTGCCGCTCCCCCTCCAGCTTTCGCCGCCGCCGCTCGGGGCGGCGTGATCGGTGCCCGGGACGGGGGCCCGGCCCCGCCCGCAGACGGGAGGGGAGAGGCGGGAGGAGGGAGCGGGCCCACACCCCGCCCCCGCCCCCGGAGCCAGCCCGCGGAGCCCGCGGCCAGGGCGGCGCAGACCGGCCCAGCCACTCGCCCGGGCTGCGCGCCGGGACGCGCTGCCGACGCGTCCGCCCTTCGCCCCCAGCTCCTGCGGCTCGCGGAGAGAAGGTAACTGCGAGCTGGCCCGCGGGTCGTCGAGCCCGGGGTGGGCGTGGACACCGGCAGGGGGATCGCGGCGCCGCGGGGACTTGGCACCTCCGCTAGGCTCAAGGAGCGGGGGAGGGGGGCCAGCCTGCCAACGTCGCCCCGGGTGACAACAGGCAGGCCCGGAGCGCTGGCCGCGGGAGCGGCGCCGGGACGCTCCAAGTTTTCGGGTTGTTTTGCAATGTTCCCGGCGGGAAGAGTGGGGCAGAGAATTGGAAGGCAAAGCGGGTTGCGGGAGGAGGGGGCGAGTCGAGGGCAGTCTAGGCTCCTTCCTGCCCTGGGAAAGGAAGGGAAGGAACGGGGAGGGGGCTATGTGTCGGAATGTCTGGCCCCTTGTCGAGGCCGGCGCGGAGAGCGGGAAGTGGGGGGGACCGCTGGGGAGATGGTCCAGGCACCCTGCCCCCTCCCCAACCGCCGCATTCCAGGCTGGAGCAGCGGATGAGGTCATCCCGTCCGGTTCCCCTCGGGCCAAGGCAGCCGGCTGCCCCCTTACCGGCGGAGCGACCCTCCGCATTCTAACCCCGTACTCCCAGAGGGAATGTTTTCTGGCCAAAATCTTTCCCGGGACTTCCAATCCCGACTGCCCTCGAGACTGTTCTATTCTTGCCGAGACAGGCAAGACTCGAGAAGTTTGAAGCCCATTTTCTGGATCGGGAAACTGAGGCTCAGATTGGTGAAAGGACTGGCCCGGAAGCCACAGCCGCACGAAACGCGGCGCAGGGACTGGAACCGAGGACTTGGGGAGACCCTGCCGGAAACCAGTCAGCCTCGCCGAGCCAAAGGCTGATTCGGCTCTAACTTGGGGTGTCTGGGCAAGAAGCGTCTCCCCCTCTTCCCCCTTCCTCCCCTGTGGCCCAAGGTGCTCCCTCCTACTACTATCCCCCTTGACGTCCTGAGAATGGGGTCTCCGCTGCCACTGTGGACAGCTTGCTACGCTCTTTCTGGCCTCAGTTTCCGCGTCTTGAAGTGGCTGGACTCTGAGAACCAGAAGAAGGCAGCCCGCAGGGAGTTAACCCCTTGTCCCAGAGGCCAGAGCAGCCCTAACAGAGACAGGGTCCCGCTGCGCATTGGCAGGGGTGGTGTTACCCAGCGGGACACTTGCGAGAGGGGGGCTATGTGCAGGGAGTGGCCTCCAGGATGAGAGGTAGTGCCCGCTAGGGGCCTGCGGGTGACTCCCAGGTGAGCGCTAGGGTGCCGCGGCCCCCACACCCGCCTCAGCCTTGCCTCTCCCCCTCCCCCCACCTTGGTTCCTCCAACCACAGGTGCCTCCACAGCGGCCCCTGCTGGCCTTCCCTAACGCATGGTCGCTGCTTCCGGCCCCAAATCTTGTCCTCGCGGCCACCACTGCTATTGAGCAAGCGCGTACCAAGTACCCAGGCCTGACTGTCCCCTGTAGGGTAAGCATGAGGACTCCTGGGACACTGAGGCTGCACGGCGACCACTCTAGCCCAGGTCACAGACAGCGAATCTGCAGAGCTGAGTGTCCTGCCTCCCAGGCCTGCCCTTCTGTAGTCAGCGGCTGGGCATCTGCCCGGACCCCAACGACTCTTCCCCACACCCCTGGAGTCTTCGCCCACTCCCCTGGCATTTACTGTTGATGTTGGTCGACTCCTGGGGAGGTTCCCAGCCACACCACGTTGTTCTGTTCTCTGACTTGGGGCAAGTCAGTTCCCTTTCTGTGCCTCATTTTTTCCATCTGTAAAATGGGTATTTGTGAGCATTAGCAGGTAGTATTCCTGGACAGGTGAGGGGAGATAGGCCATGTTCCTGGACAGCCGGAGCCCTGCTTACTCCAGGGCCAGGTGGGGCACCCCTAACCACCAGCAATATCCAGTGGTCAGAGTCAAGTGCCAAGCGGGCTGCCATCAAGGGTCCCCAGAATGAGAGATGTTAGTGTCAGAATGTTGGCTTTGAAACCCAGCCCTGCTTCAGGAGCCAAGGGTTTAATTGACAGCATCTTCCACTCTTAAAACTCTCCTGCGAGAGGACCAGCTTCGATGCAGTTCTTGTTTTCCACGTGGGAAAACAGGTCCCCAGTAGCAGTGCCCTGCCCTCGGCTCCACAATGCCGCAGGTCTCTCTACAGCAGTGGGTGGGGTAGAGATCTTTTGGAGGTGCCCAGAGATATTTGGGAGGTGGGGGCATCACAAGATTGGGGCAGAAGCTGGTCTCACAAGTCAAAGTGGCCATGGGTGTTGGGTGGGGGCTGGAGCCCCTTTTGCTGAGAAAGGAGGGGCTGCTTCTAGAAGCCAGGGAATTGGGGGCTGGGGAGAGGTGGGTGTGGCCCCATGGCAGACACAGTGACCCCTCTTCATGACATTTCAGGATGACACCCTCCCCCCCTCCTCCAGAGATTTAATCCTCATCTCAGCAGAGCAGGGAAACCTGGCGCATGGCAGGTACCTGCCACGTGACCTTGGCCAAGTTCCTTCTCTCCAAGCCGCGGCTCTTCCTGTAAAATGGGCTAACCCTCCAGCTTTTCGGGGCTGTTGGAGAACCAGATGACATCATGCAGTGGCTGGCCAAATGCAGAGCGCTTCATAACTTCAGCAAACATTCCACAAGGACTTCTTGGTGCCTGGGGTGCCAGGGAAAGGGATGATTCAGAACCGCCCCCCAGGGGGGAGGAGTTAGGGTTGGGAGAGGATCAGATGGTGGGAAGGGAAGAGAATGTAGTCAGAAAACAAAGCAAGCTTTGTTTTATTGCCTCCTTTGTTTTTATCTTGTTATTTAACCTATTTTGAATTTCAAATAACATTTGAAGGGCAGAATTGAGGTTTTTACGCTTGGAGGTGGCAGCAAAAAATGTTTTTTTAAGTTGACACTCAGATCTAGGTGTTCTTGTTAAGAATCATTATCAACGCTTATCAGCTCAGGTGCCGGGCCTGTGGAGGTAAATGACTTGCCCAAGGTCACACTGTGAGGCCACTGAATCCTCCACCTACCCTCACTCGGAAGGTGACAAGGGGTGAACCTTTGGCATGAAGGTATCACAAAGAACTCCTGTGATTAAACTGGTATTGATTTGGCACTTCGCCGCCTGCAGAGCCCAAGCTGAGTGCTGGGACGGAGGGAGGAGGGAAAATCCAGGCAGTGGCCCCAGCCTCAGAGTGTGTTGTGATCTGGAGAGACAAGACTGGGCTCCACGGGCCAGTAAAGGCTACGTGAGTCAAAGGCTCTGAGTTGACGTCTCTACCGGCTCTTTTTTTTTTTTTTTTTTTTTTTTTGCAGTACGCGGGCCGCTCACTGTCGTGGCCTCTCCCGTTGCGGAGCACAGGCTCCGGACGCGCAGGCTCAGCGGCCATGGCTCACGGGCCCAGCCGCTCCGCGGCATGTGGGATCTTCCCGGACCGGGGCACGAACCTGTGTCCCCTGCATCGGCAGGCGGACTCTCAACCACTGCGCCACCAGGGAAGCCCTCTACCAGCTCTCTTGATGTGACCTTGAGCAAGCTTGGCCTCTCTGGGCCACAGGAAAACCAAATGTGGGAACATAGGCTCATAGGTGTCCTCCAGCGTACACTTTCTATGATACTAGAAGGGGTAGCGTCGGACCAAGAGAAGCTTAAGGGAGACTGGGACTGGGGAAGAAAGTGGGGGAGAGATCGGGAGGGCAGGGAGTAGGCAAGAAATAGCTTTTGGCACCAGCTTTTTCCAAAACTTGTTCCCCGGTGACAAGGCTTTTGTCAAAACTATGATAATGTTCTTTCCTGCGGGCCTTCTCAGAGCCTTGAATATGCTCAGGCATGTAGTAGGCATCTGGAAAAACCACTTTTGACCACAGGATCCTTTTTCCAGGAAGCATCTAGAAGGCGAAGGGTTCTGCTGTTTACACAGCAGTTCACAAAACCTTCATTGGGCACCTCCTCCCTCCTGGCCTTGCTGGAAGACAATTTAACCCACCGAGAAGGGAGGTGACTTACTCAACCCACCAGCAGGAGGCCCTTGGGGTTCAAGGGCTCTGGGGTTGGGAGCCCTGCTTCACCATTGCCTACTGTGTGGCGTCGGGCAAGTCCCTTCACTTCTTTGTGCCTCAGTTTCTCCTCTCTCTATAGAGCCTCCCTCAGGGCTGTTGTCTGGGTTAAATGAGTGATGAACTTAAGCCATTGGCGCTCAGTAGGTGCTTCATCAGCGGGCGCTGTATAACGACCACTCATACTTTTTACCTACACACAGCTTAAGTGTGCAGCTCGATGAATTTTTTGTGCCCCCTCCCAGTCTATACCTGTTCAAAGGCAACCACAATTCTGATTTCTATCATATTGTTTTGTTTTGCCTGTTCTTAAATTTTCTGTACGTGGAAATATGCGATGTGTCCTCCTTTGTGGGTCTGTCTGCTCAGCATTTTCTCCATGTTCCCCATCATTTGTTTTTTTGGTTTTTTTTTACTTTTTGCTCGCACCACGAAGCATTCGGGGATCTTAGCTCCCCAACCAGGGAGGGAACCTGCGCTTCCTGCAGTGGAAGCACAGAGTCTTAACCACTGGACCACCAGGGAGTCCCCATTTGTTCTCTTTAGCTGTTACTATTTGGACCCAGGATGCCCCCAGGCCTACCACTACTTTTCTTTCTTTTAGGTCTCCACCCCTGGGCAGGAGAGGGGCTGTCCGCATTTGAGGCACGTCTGGTGCTTTCTGTTTTCTTGGACAGAACACCTACAGCTGCTTCCACAGGGCTAGGAGCCAGGCCTCAGGGACAGACAAGCCATGGACTTCCCATAGCCTCAGTATTTGGGGGCAGCACCTTAGGAGAGCAGGGGCGCAGGCTCCATCCGCCCCCTTTCACCGAGAAGGAGGGAGCTGAGAAGCGGACCCTTAGCCCAGCCCAGCGCCCTCCCCAGGCCCCCCCGTGGGCATGGACCAGCAGCTGTGAACAGCCAGAGCCGATGCCGGGCCCCCAGGGGGCCGGAGGAGCCCCGGCCATGAACCTGGGCAAGCTCTCACCCGTGGGCTGGGTGTCCAGCTCGCAGGGGAAGAGGCGGCTGACTGCGGACATGATCAGCCCCCCACTCGGGGACTTCCGCCACACCATGCATGTAGGCCGTGGCGGGGACGTCTTCGGCGACACCTCCTTCCTCAGCAACCACGGTGGCAGCTCACGGGGCACCCACCGCTCGCCCCGCAGCTTCCTGGCCAAGAAGCTGCAGCTGGTGCGGAGGGTAGGGGCACCGCCCCGGAGGATGGCTTCCCCACCTGCGCCTTCACCTGCTCCACCCGCCATCTCCCCCATCATCAAGAACGCCATCTCCCTGCCTCAGCTCAACCAGGCCGCCTACGACAGCCTCGTGGTGGGCAAGCTCAGCTTCGACCGCAGCCCTGCCGCCTCCACAGATGGCCACTCCAGTTACGGTGAGGGCCTGGGCTATCTGCCTATCTTCCAGAGGCTGAGGCCCGGAGGGTTTGATGGTTCAGGCAAGACTCCAAGTGAGCTCTTTTCCCCACGGCATTTCAGCCTCCGTGGAGGTCAGGCCCAAACCCCAAATCATGGATGGAGCGGGTGGGGGGGGGGGTCACAGGGTGGGAACCTGCTCACTCCCCAAAACACTGAGGTTAAGAGGTGAGGAGATGGGGTTTGAGTTCTACCTGCCCCTGAGCTGCCCCCCCCCCCACCCCCAGGCTCTTGGCCTGGCTGCCCACTTCAATGGAAGCAGCTCCCTTGTGTCAGAATGATATAGTGGAGAGGCAGAGAGCCAGGTCTCTGGATTCAAATTCTGGTTCTGCCTGATTCCCAGTGATCCAACTGACTTCTGTTAAGTCAAGTCCTGGCCTGTATAATGGGCCCCTCAGGGTCACTGCTAAGGTTCAGTGAGATGATACACATACTCAGTGTGGCCCAGAATCTGGCACATAGTAGGTGCTCAGGACACAGGAGCTGTCGCTGTGTCGTTATGTGAACAAAGGTTCCTGTAACTTGGCAAATTTGGAAAACCACTCACGTGGACAGAAGCCAGAGGCCCTTCCTGCCCCGGTGGGGAGTGGCGGGTGTAACCTTGGCTCCCCCTCTGGACAGCTCACCTGGGAACCGGGGCCCCTGCTGCCACCTGGTGGCCATTTCCTGCCCTGCAGTTTTGCCCCAGCACCGGAGGCTTCCTCCGGTGCTCCGTCTCCAGGGGTGATGCTTAGAACCTCACTGAGGGCTGGTCCACAGTCCCACCACTATATCTCAGTCCTGGTAGTCCTGGAGCCAGGGGCTGGGACAGAGGACCTCTGGAGGGCATTTGCCTGTCCTTTGGGTCTTGATTTCTATGTAGTCAGACTCTGGGTGCTGGTTCCATCCCTGTGCCCACAAACCAGCCCATATGCTGTAGGTTCATGGCAGGGAACCAGGGGTCATACAAGTTCGCAGCTGGGACTGAGAGTCAGGAGATTTGAGCTCCAGGCTTGGCTTCAGCCCATCAAACTCTGTGGCCCTGAGCTAGCCCTTCCCCTCGTCCCAAACTGAGCCTCACTTTCTTCATCTGCAAAATGGGAATGAGGATTATGTAAATTTCCAGGGTTATCACACAAGAGACTACGGGGCTCGCTGTATTGGGAAGACGGGGAAAACTGAGGCCAGATGGGGGAGTGGCTTGCCAAAGGCCACAGAGCAAGCTGGAGTTGGTCCTGGCTTTCCCCTCCCCAGTTCCTGGTTAGGGACCCCAGCTATGACCCTGGTCCCTATTTCTCTTCTAGGCCTGGACTCCGGGTTCTGCACCATCTCTCGCCTGCCTCGCCCAGAAAAGCCTCATGACCGAGACCGTGATAGCTCCTTCCCCTCTGAGCCTGAGCTTTGCCGCTCTGACTCCCTCCTGTCCTTCCGCCTGGACCTTGACCTTGGGCCCTCTCTCCTCAGTGAGCTGCTGGGGGTCATGAGCCTCTCAGAAGGCTCTGCAGCCGAGACCCCAGCCCCAGCCCCTGCTGCAAACCCCCCAGCCCCTGCTGCAAACCCCCCGACCCCTGCCTCAAGCCCCCCACCCCGTGGACAGTGCCCCAATGGGGTAACCCTGGGGTTGGGCCCAACGGCTGAGGCGGGGGCCAGCCCAGTAGGGGAGCGTCCCTGTGCACCTGCTGGCGTGGGCCCCGGCAGGCACTGGGGAGCAGGCCATGGTGGCAGCCAAAGCAGCTGCCACTACGCTGAGATGGGTGCTCGGCGCGAGCTGGTCGAGGCGCTGCCCCAGGCTCGGGCCTCTTGGGAGAGCCTGGACGAAGGGTGGGGGCCACCGCAGGCAGGCAGCAGGGCCTCCGTGCCCAGCACGGTGCAAGCCAACACCTTCAAGTTTGCTGAAGCTGAGGAGGATGACGAGGTCAAGGTGTGAGCGGCTGGGCATGGGCTCGGGACCCCAGCCAGCCTCGGGGCACCGCCTATAAACTCCCCGGGCGCAGAGCCAGCCCCTCACCTGACAGCTGGGTCCCGCCAACGAAAGGTGGGAGAAAACCCAAGTTGTCCCCAGACCCCTCCACACCCCTGCAGGACAGACATGGGAGGGAGGCCAGAGGAGACCAGGCTTGTCCTGGGACCTGCGTGTTCCCATGGGCCGTGCTGGGCCGCCCTGCCTCCCCCCACTGCCACTCTGGACCCAGTAGCCATTGCTCGGGCCCACCCGCCACCCCAGGCCATCCCCACCAGCTGGAGGGCCTCGCGTCACAGTGCAGCCTTTGTGCTGGGAAAGCTGCCCTTGCCGGGTGGGGGTGGGGAGCATAGCACATAGAGCCTTTGTCCCCTCTCCCAAAGGGACCGCCTGCCCCAGCTCATCCTGGAGTTGCCCCCAGCAGGGTCCCCACTGCCTTTCTGAGAGCCCCAGCCCTTGCTAAGGCTGCTTCCCCGACATTCCCCCCCGCCACCCCACTTGTCCCAGAAGCCTCAGAGAAAAGTCAGGTGTGACCTCACAGTGGGGGAATCCCACTTTCCCGTGCACCCCAGACCTGCCTGTGGGTCCTGATTAAAAAAGGCTTTTTTGATAAAAGGTGTCCTGCAAGATGCTTGAGGACCTGGGAGGACACTGTCAGCGCCACCTGCTTGAGTCCCCTAAGCACTGGGTTTGGAAAGCCAAGGACTCCCCCAGGGGGCCCCAGTGAGGGGAAGGGCCAAGGCATTGGGTAATGAGTAATTAGGCCGGAATGAATAGCCCTGCGATAAGAGGCCCAGGTGGGAGCCCTTATCTATAGTTCCGGGAACAGCCCCGAGCCCAGGTGCCTGGAACCATAATCCCACAGGGCAGCTTGGCACTTGCCCTGGTGATAAAAGGGGACAAGCAGGCAGGACTGGTGGCTTAGAGGTGTTCGGGAGCACATCCCAACCCCCATGTGGCAGTCCAAGGACCTTATGCCTCAGTTTCCTCATCTGTATCATGAGGATGCTGGGAGCATTAAGATAGTGGAAAGCACCACAGTTCCTACCACGGAAAGACTCTATAAAGGTGGATTCTTTTGTTGGTTCTTAGCCTTGGGGGATGAGCGCAGAGGGTTAGGAACAGCAGATGGGAAGCGGGGGACCCAAGGGCTGCTGATCCCGCGTGACTGGAGGTAGCTGGGAGTCAGGAGCCGGAATCCGCTCCGGGGTCTTGCGTTCTGGCGAGGTGCTGCCCTCAGTCTAGCTTGAAGGAGGAGATGCTGAACCCGCCCTGCACACTCAGGTATCTCAAGTGGTTGTGGCCCAGCCTGTTGGGAAAGGTCAACTGGTGCCCGTCTGGCATCTTCACCTTGAATTCGTTGTTCTCGAAGGTCACGAGGAGCTGCAGTGGGAGGGAAGGCATCAGGGAGGCAGGAGCACCCTGGAAAGGGGCCACGGCAGTGCCTGGTGGGCCAGGGTGCCCTACCATCTGGGCTCTCTCCTTGATATCCTCCTCAGGCCCCTTCCGCCTTTGACCTCACCTTGACCTCTGATCCCGGTGTGAAGCACATGTGACTGTCCCGTTGCTCCTGCCCCCAGCAGTTGTCATCCCATGTGTTGCAGACGATGGTGGATTCATCGAAACGTGGGTTGAAATGCAGGTTCAGTTTATCTGTCCCCTGGCCCAGATTAATCACAAAGCTGCAGGGGAAGGAGTAACAGGTGAGAATAAGGGGCCAGCCCTGGCTAAAGCAGCTTGGGTCGCAGGGTTGACCACAAACTGGAGGAATCACCAAAGGTTGTGTTAATCGAGGTCTGTGCCTTAAAACAGGGGAGGTGACAACTTGATCAGACTGGGCACTGGAGTATCACATTCCATTTAGAGCACAGACTAAGGTTCCTGACAAGAGGGTAACTAATAGTGACATTTCAGGAAATGAAGGTGTCTATCCTGGGGGAAAGAATTGCTGTTCTCAACTATCTGAAGACCCATTAAGTTTGGCCATAAATAGTTGGACACCTAAAGTGGTGAGCTCCCTGTCATTAGAGGTATGCAATCAGGAGTTGTGTGATCTCTTGAAAAGATCACTACAGGGGCCTGAGTTAGATAGACCTTCAGGGTCCCTGAGAGTGGGATGTTCTGAGTCATGGGGTGCCTTCATTGGGACGTCTCAGACCAGAGGTATCCCACATTTCTGCAACCCTTAGGGACCCACGCAGGAGAAAGGGGTGATTTTCTCTTGGCTCCTACACAATGCGTCTGTCTGCCCTTCCCCAACCAAAAGTTGATGGAGATCAGTCCCAAGAAATGCTGACATTGTCCTGCACACAGGAGAGGCTCACGCTGAGCTGTAACACCTGAGGCAGAGAAATGCCTCTGGTTCTAATCGAGAGAAGGCAAACAAGACCGCTTGGCGGCCCCTGGCGGCTGTCGCTAGTATAATGCGTGTGAAAGGTCGGCCTCTGACCCTTCAGCTGGGTCAAGAGGGTGGTTCCCTGGGGGTCTGGGCCTTCAGTAGAGGCACCTGACTCGCAGAGGACTGGGCAGAGCTTCCGGGATTTCTCACTTGCCCCTTCAGCGTCTGTTGGGGGCCAAGGAAACTGAGCACATGGCATCCGCTGTGGATTCGAAGCCTCAGATGTGAAAGCAGCCCTAACAGAAGAGGAGCCAGCAGGGGTGTGGGAGGGGGTGAGAGCGTGCAAGAGTGTACAAAAGGCCCCTGGTCTGAGGTCACGCTCGTTGTCCGACCATTTCACAAGGCTGCCCTTCCCAGCCTGCTCCAGGTCTGTGGGCAGCCCCCCTCCCCCTCCTGCCTCCCCCTCCCCCCCACTGGCTCACCCATCAGCATGTCCTGCCTCCCCCTCCCCCCACTGGCTCACCCATCAGCATGTCCTGCCTCACCTGCCCCCCACTGGCTCACCCATCAGCATGTCCTGCCTCCCCCTCCCCCCCACTGGCTCACCCATCAGCATTCCTGCCTCCCCCTCCCCCCACTGGCTCACCCATCAGCATGTCCTGCCTCCCCCTCCCCCCACTGGCTCACCCATCAGCATGTCCTGCCTCCCCCTCCCCCCACTGGCTCACCCATCAGCATGTCCTGCCTCACCTGCCCCCCACTGGCTCACCCATCAGCATGTCCTGCCTCCCCCTCCCACCCACTGGCTCACCCATCAGCATGTCCTGCCTCCCCCTCCCCCTACTGGCTCACCCATCAGGCTGTCCTGCCTCCCCCTCCCTCCACTGGCTCACCCATCAGCATGTTCTGCCTCACCTGCCCCCCACTGGCTCACCCATCAGCACAGTCTGCGATCTTGCCCTTGATCTTCAGGGTTGTCCCCACCTTCATGTCCATGTTCATAATCTCAAATTTCCCCTGCACCAACAGAGAAACAACCCACACAAATCAATCACACATGTGCCCAGCGCTCTTGTGCTGCTGAAGCCCATTCACCAGCATCATCCCATCCCGACCTGGCCCCAGGCCTCTGTCTCCCTCTGCCCACATGAGAGCACGGAGCTGGGAAGGGAAAGAGCCAGAGTGCTCAGATCAGAGCTTCCCGGAGCCCCTCTCTTGCCCATTTTGCTTCACTCTCATCCACTGCAGCCTGAAGAACAGCCAGATCTGGAGACATAGGGCCCAGCTGAGGGAACCTCAGTTTGCCCATCTATGAAATGGATAGAATGACTACTGCCCACCTCACTGTTCCCAAACATGTTCAAGTGATGATGCACCGCGCCCTCCGCACAATCCCCCAAACAAGGATATGCTTCGTTCTTGCACGAACTTGGAGTCATTTTACTGACAGAAAATGACTGTATCACAGGCAGGTCTAGGCCCATCCCAAACGAAGAATCTATAAAGCTCCACAAGTCACATGTCTGAACATGTCCATCAAAATCCCTCTCCATACCTCACTTTCCTCATCTATAAAATGGGCTGATTTGATTTATTCACTCAGAACCAGTTGCCGAGCGTCCACTGTGTGACAGATGCTGTTGGAGGCCCTGAGGTTAACAGCGCCTCCGTTGAGCTGGTTGGGAGGATGAGAGCTCATGTTTGTGAAGCCCACAAGTAGGGCACAGGCTAAAAGCAAATCAAGGGACTGTGGTCATTATGCTTATTTATTGCTACTACAGTATCCATCTGCTTCCTATTTTTCCATCGACCTTGGCACTGTCTGAATTTCTATATAGCAGGGGTTCCCACAACTTTACTACGGTTAGAGGGAAGCTCTCGAAGCTGGGTTTTCAAAGCTCATTATCCCAGCCTGAGAAAATGTCCAGTTTTCACATCCATGGTTGGAGGGTGTGTGGTTGGGCCAGACAGGATATAGCAGCCACCAAATATTTAGAACACTTTATGGGAGAACACGTTTACATTGTGGGATTTCTGTTCACTGATTTTTTTTTTTTTTTTTTCTGGAGGGAGCACACCTGGGAAGCCCTGAACCAACTCGTGGGACCAGGGCGCTTTGCTGAAAGTCAAGGACGGTGTCCGTGGGGGGAGGATCAATATTCCCCTGCTGGCACAGGGGTAGGGTTGCCCAGTTCTCCTGGAGGCAGTGCCTTTTAAAAGGAAGGCCTGAGGGCTTCCCTGGTGGCGCAGTGGTTAAGAATCCGCCTGCCGATGCAGGGGACACGGGGTTCGAGCCCTGGTCCAGGAAGATCCCACGTGCCGCAGAGCAACTAAGCCCGTGCACCACAGCTACTGAGCCTGCACGCCTGGAGCCCTTGCTCCGCAACAGGAGAAGCCACCGCAATGAGAAGCCCATGCACCACAATGAAGAGTAGCCCCCGCTCGCCGCAGCTAGAGAAAGCCCGCATGCAGCAATGCAGACCCAACGCAGCTTAAATAAATAAATAACTAAAACAAAGTTTTTTAAAAAGGAAGGCCTGAAAGAGGGCTTGCCAAGCCCAGGAGAGTGGAGCATCACAGCACGTCAGACCCTATGATGCCTCAGAGCAGGGTTTCCCAGCCTCGGCACCCTGGACATTGGGGCTGGATCACTCTTGTGGGTCTGTCCTGTGTGCTGTAGGTGGTAGAGCAGCATCCCTGGTCTCTATCCACCCGGTGCCAGTAGCACCCTCTCCCCAAGTTGTGATGACCAAAAATGTCTCCAGACGTGGCCAGACGTCCCCTGGGTGGGGGGAAATCTCCCTGCCTTCGAGAAAGTGGGATTCGGAGGCAGGAGACCTAACTCCTCAGACGGGCGCTTAGGGTAACAGCTGGATCACCGGCCAGACTGGATTAAAATTCTCCTTCAGCCTCTCACAGATAGACAGAGAATGCCTTCCTTAGAGAGGTTATCCAGTCCGTCCCAAAGGAGAACATGGGCGCCCTGCCGCCAAGCAGACCCTCACAGCTGTGTGCCCTGCGGCATGCACAGTCCCCACCAGATGGCGTGAGGACTCTCCTGTCTCCTCCTAGTTGCATGCGCCACCCACCAGGACCCTGGGACAGTCAGGGTGGGACTGGGATGGGGAGAAGCACCCCCGCTGCCCCTGTACATCCTGCTGGCTGCCCGGCTCAAACAGAAGAACCCGAGAGCCCAAGGCTGCTGCAGGGCAGGGGCATGAGAAAAGCCGGGCTCGGGGTGTATCTGGACAAACAGGGATGCCCATGGGAGGGGGCCTGACCCCGCTGCTTAACAAAGCCTGAAGCCCAGAGAGAGACAGGGAGGCAAAGCTGGGGTCGGGGTGGGGGCAGGTGTCAGGGGTCGGGATCTAGTGCCAGCTCTGTCCCTAGCTGGCCAAGTGACTAGGGGCCAGCTGTGCCGCCTTCCGAACCTCGGTTCCCCCATCTTTAATATAAGAGGTTTGGACTAGGTGGTCTCTGAGGAAGGAGGAAAAAAAGGGAGGGATGAGATGAACAGGGGTAGGAGAAGGTAGGGAAAGTCTCTGGGCACAAAGGTCCTCCCTGGGAGGCAGAGGGTGGGGAGAGCACCATGCCATCCATGCTGGACCCTCCAGTCACATCCACACCCTGCATCCCACCTGTGCTGACTTGAATATTGTCTCCCGGAAAACCACGTCTACTCAGAGCCAGTGAATGAGACCTATTTGGAAACAGGGCCAAGTTGAGGTGAGGTCGTAGTGGCTGAGGGTGGGCCCTAAATCCAATACGACTGGTGTCCTTATAAGAAGAGGGAAATTTGGACCCAGAAACACAGACACACAGAAAAAACCACGTGAAGACGGAGGCAGAGTTTGGAGGGATACAGCTACAAGCCAGGGATGGCCACAGATTGCCGGCAACCAACAGAAGCTGGAAAAGACGTGAAAGAATCCTCCCCTAGAGCTTCAGAGAGAGCACGTCCCTGTCAACACCTGGATTTCAGACCCCAAGCCTCCAAAACTGCGAGACAATCAATTTGTTAAGGCAGCCTCAGGAAACCAATATACCATCCTCAGAAGACGCCATCTGTGATCCAATTCCCCAAATATGGGAGACTGAGGCTCAGGGAGGGGACCTTGTCAAAGTACCTTGTCCAAGGCCACACAGGAGGCTATGGCAGAGCAGGGTTTGCAATAAAAGAATTAGCGAGGGGCCTCAAAGAACCCCCACCCCGCAATGTACAGCTTGTGATATTGGGCAAGTAAATCTTCGAGTCTCAGTTCTTCATCCTTAATAGGTTAAAGATGTCTATAGATGTTAGCAGTATTGCCACGATTCATATTTCTACTGAGAGGGAGTTCCCTGGCGGTCCAGAGGTTAGGACTCCAGCGCTTCCACTGCAGGGGGCCCCGGGTTTGATCCCTGGTCGGGGAAATAAGATCCCAGAAGCTGAGGGGGATAGGCAAAAAAAGAAAAAAAAGAAAATTACTGATGAGAAAACTGAGGCTAGAGGGGGAAAGAAACAGGCTAAGAACGGTGGTGGAGGGAGCAGAGAACCTTGGTGCTAAAGGGCTGTGGAGGGACTTCCCTGGTGGTCCAATGGTTAAGACTCTACACTACCAATGCAGGGGACCTGGTTCGATCCCTGGTTGGGGAACAGATCCCACATGCCCACAGCTAAAAATCCCGCGCGTGCAGCAACTGAGACCCGGCGCAGCCAAGTAAATATTTTTTTTAAAAAGGGGGTGGGCTGTGCAGGTGATCTGTCCAACTTCCTCAGTATACAGATGAGGAAACGGAGGCTGGAGGGGCAGCGATGCTCTTCCGCCAGCATCCACCCCACCCCCACTCAGGCGAAGAGGCAGAGGGTTGGAGGAGGTGGGCAGTGGGGAGCCAGCATCCTCACCGACATGGTGGCGGCTCCTGACGGCAGCTCTCGGTGGCTCCCGGAGATCTGGGCTCAGGGTCGCACCACACAGCCCAGTGTATATCCTGGAATATTACACATTAACTCCTCCAAGGCCATAAATGAGGACTTTGGTCCTTTCTGCCAGGGTGTTTCTCCATCCGCATCTCCTGGTACCCAGAACAAACAGGCAGAAGCCTCCTCACCCCGGCCCAGCCCACTCAGCCCAGAGCATCCTCCTGGCCTCCCTCCAGCCCAGCTTCCCAGCCTCCTCCCAGATCTCGAGGGCATGTGAACCCAGAAGCAGCGCTGAACTGGGCGCCAGGAGCGGGAACAAACCATGTGAGCTTGTCAGGCTACCCAACAGCCCTGAGCCCCACTTTCTCATCCTTAAACAGAGATTTGTTGGTAAAAATCTGTATACTTTTATGATGTCCAGATTCATTTTGAGAGTCTTTTGTTTTCTCCCCTCACCTCATGATTTTTCTGATTGTCTGTGTAAGTTTTAAAAGCAATACATGGTGGATTCAAAGAAAACATCTAGAAGTATCAATAACAAACTAAGTAGGGAAGGGAGTGGGAGGGCTGGGGAGGGTGGGGTGGGTCATGGGATTTCCCTGCTTTGCTCTTTACTCCTGCAACTTATGTAATTGACATACGATCAGTCATAATCCCACCGCCAGGATGGAACCTGCTTTTTTTTTTTTTTTGCGGTACGCGGGCCTCTCACTGCTGTGGCCTCTCCCGTTGCGGAGCACAGGCTCCAGATGCGCAGGCTCAGCGGCCATGGCTCACGGGGCCAGCCGCTCCGCAGCATGTGGGATCCTCCCGGACCGGGGCACGAACCCATGTCCCCTGCATCGGCAAGCGGACTCTCAACCACTGCGCCACCAGGGAAGCCCGAACCTGCTTATTTTATTGGCACATTTCCTTCCATGCGGTTTTCAATGGATTTATATCATAGACACACGCTGTCTATTCAATTGTTGATCCTGCTTCATTCAGTAAACATTAAAGCCCACAAATCTATATTTCAGAACTATATCTTAATGGCAGTGAAATACTCTACCTTTCAATGACTAAATTTATTCAACCTATTTCCTTCTGCTGAACACTTACATTAATTCCAAGTTTGCTATTAAAAATGCTACTGCATTCAGTTATTTGCACATAACGTCTGGCAGCATTGTGACAACTTTTTTAAGGCAGATTCCCAGAAGTCGAATTTTTCTAGAGCCCTGGTCTGGCGAGCTTGAGAGTTTTCCATTAGAGCTGGTGGTAGCCACTCTGGGTGGGGTGCTGGTGGGCCAGCCCTGCTGAAGGCCCTTCTGTGCCAGGAGCTGACAGGTGGCTCACTGCGCAGCACTCACAGAGGACACGACATTGAGTTCCCGGCCCGCCCCGAGATGAGAGTGATTTCCTCGCAAGGAAACTGATTCTTTCTTGATCTTTCTCCCAGGGCCATTGTAAAACCCAAACAAGATAAGGAGTTGAAAGGGCTTCATAAACAGAAACTCTCTAATCAACAGAAACTACACCTTGTACAGGTGACATTTTTCTGATGATAGTAGTAATTCTAGCCCACTGTAGAAAGTACAAAATAAAAAGAACTTAAAAGTTCACTTGTTTTAAAAGAATGTTTAAAGACAGAAGAACATGACCACACTTATGAATTGTGCTCTTTTCTGTGTGTATGTTTTACATCAATGGAAGATTTTGTGTGTGTGTGTGCGGTACGCGGGCCTCTCACTGTTGTGGCCTCTCCCGTTGCGGAGCACAGGCTCCAGACGCGCAGGCTCAGCGGCCACGGCTCACGGGCCCAGCCGCTCCGTGGCATGTGGGATCTTCCCGGACCGGGGCACGAACCCGTGTCCCCTGCATCGGCAGGCGGACTCCCAAGCACTGCGCCAGCAGGGAATCCCTACTTGGTCTTTTTTAAAGAACCGGCTCTTGGTTTTGTTCCCTTCATTATTTTCTGCTTTTATGCTAATTAACTTTTAGGGTTTTTTTTTTTACTTTTTCTTTTATTGCTCTTTTTCTAACTTCTTGAGGTGAATATTTAGTTCATTGACTTTTCATCTTTTCTTCTTACTAATAACTGTATTTAAAGCTATGAATTTTCCTCTACCTACTACTTTGGCCCCTTCTTGTAGGTTTTCAGATGTTCTGCTCAATATTCCAAATGTTACCCTTGAATCAAGCCAGATGATCATAAAGTTGTTCTCAGCACTTAGTACATGCTTAATAAATATTTACTGACTGACTGACTGAACAGCAAAAATCATCATCATCATCAAGGAAGAGTTAGAAAGTGAAACATCAATACTACAGGATTGGCTAAGTTAATGGTGCTAAGAAAATATAAATAGGGGCTTCCCTGGTGGCGCAGTGGTTGAGAATCTGCCTGCCAATGCAGGGGGCACGGGTTCGAGCCCTGGTCTGGGAAGATCCCACATGCCACGGAGCAACTAGGCCCGTGAGCCACAACTACTGAGCCTGCGCGTCTGGAGCCTGTGCTCCGCACCAAGAGAGGCCGCGACAGTGAGAGGCCTGTGCACCGCGATGAAGAGTGGCCCCCGCTCGCCGCAACTAGAGAAAGCCGTTGCACAGAAACGAAGACCCAACACAGCCAAAAATAACTAAATAAATAAATTTTAAAAATTAAAAAAAAAAAGAAAATATAAATGAACTATTACACGGCCATCAGAAATCACACTTTGAGGAGACCCTCAGTGGCCGTGGTTCCTTGCTCATGGTACAGTGTTAAGTGAATAAAGCGGCTACAAAAGCAAGTTCCCAGGATTTCATGATGGGCGCTTACAGATCTGCCTTCGCTGAATTGTACCGCAGGCCACCAGGCTGCACTGAGGGACGACAGTGAGGAGCAGCCAGAACAAAGCTGCTGGCGTGCCCACCTCTGAGGTGCCAAGGAGGACACGGCCTAGCTGGCCACACAGGGTCTCCCTCACGGAACACAAGCACAAAAGCCTTGATTCAAAGCATGGGATTGAGGGCCCCCATAGAAGAAAAGTACAAAATAAAGCCAGGCCTTAAAGAGGCCAAGTCTAGTAGCGAGACAAGCTTGGGCACAGGAAACGACTAGAAAATAATTAATGACACCCCAATGGAAGGCTTCAGAAAGTCCCAGATTCCTGGGGCCGAGGGGGTTCTCCAATGTCATCTGGAGGTCAGTACAGCTCTGGAGTCTTGGTTCTAACCTCTCTGAGTTCAGTCTCCTCCTCTGTAAAATGAGAGCAATAAGTGTTGCGAGGATTAAGGGAGACAAAGCCTGGTACTTCGTTAATAATTAACAGAAAAGATTTGCCATTATTATCAGGAGCCCAGTGCCCTACCTGTGTCAGCTGGAAGCAAGGCTGCTCACCTCCACCTGGCGGCCAAGTCTGAGCCCCAGGCCTGTGGGAATGTTCTCCTTGCAAACTCCCAGGGCCCCATCATGACTTTTGCGAGCCTGAGGTGCTTCTGCTTTCATGGGTCCCTTCCTCCATTAGAAAATATATATTACATACACATAGACGTAAACATACATATATTTAATCATATTTTATGACTGCATTGAATAAATATATCAATGTTACATATATATTTTTTTAATAAATAAATTTATTCATTTATTTCTTTCTGACTGCGTTGGGTCTTCGTTGCTACGTGAGGGCTTTCTCTAGTTGCAGAGAGCGGACTTCTCGTTGCGGTGGCTTCTCCTGTTGCGGAGCACAGGCTCTAGGTGCGCAGGCTTCAGTACTTGTGGCGCACAGGCTTAGCTCTCCGTGACATGTGGTATCTTCCCCAACCAGGGATCGACCCGTGTCCCCTGCGTTGGCCGGCGGATTCTTAACCACTGAGCCACCAGGGAAGTCCCTCAATGTTATTTATTAAAACACTATTGTCTACCTGAAAGTTCATTTTCTCTTCTGATTTTATTTTTTTGGCCACACCACGTGACATATGGAATCTTAGTTCCTCGACCAGGGATGGAACCTGTGCCCCCTGCCGTGGAAGCATGGAGCCCTAAGCACTGGACTGCCAGGGAATTCCTCTTCTGATTTTATAAGAGATTAAAACATTTTGGTGGGCCCCTAAAATTGTCTGGGCCTGAGCCACTGTGTTCTGCTGGGCTTAATGGACAGTTTGGCCCACGGCTTCCAGCAACTGTCACCCACCAGACCTCCTGCTGTTGGGGGACTTTGGTCCTGAGGTCTGTGGGTTCCCTGCCTATCTCCTCTCCTGCCTTCTCCTCCCAAAGAACAAACAAATCAACCCATCAGTGATATCTGTCCGCACTTCCCTCCCTGCTCATTCCCTCTCCAACTTCCTCTTTCTGAGACCAGGAGGTGCCAGGACGGAGGGGGGCTCATGGAAAGCACCGAGCTTTTGGCATCGAATAGGCAAATAACACATCCTGGCTGTGTCACCTGCAAGCTGAGGTGACACGTCAAGTCACGTCAAGCCTCAGTTTCTTCATTTGTGGAAGGGAGCTAATAGTATCTTCTTCACGGGGTGATTGTGAGAATTTTTGTTTGTTTGTTTTGGAGTTTTTTTGCTATGCAGCATGCAGGATCTTAGTTCCCCAGCCAGGGATCAAACCCGTGCCCCCTGCAGTGGAAGCACGGAGTCCTAACCCCTGGACCACCAGGGAATTCCCAATTGTGAGAATTTTTAAAGATTTTTTAAATTAAAAAAGTTAACCTTTGTAGCATGTGGGGCGCATAATAGATGCTAAAAGTTAAGTAAAGAAACAAATGTCTTCCTTCCTTGCTTGAAGGGAGGATTCCTAAATGGGCAGAGGTTTCACCTGAGACGATGAAGCCACGTATCCAGGACAGTGGAGAGAGCAGAAGCTCGGAGCGAATTTGCAACAAGCAGCATCTAACAGCCTGGACTCTGGCTGGTGAGCACATCACTTCCCCTGCCCCTGGAGGACAGTTCTCCTTGGGAAGCCAGTGTCCATCCTCCCAGAGCCCAGGGAGCCCTTGACTAGAGCATGACGGGTAAGGAGAAAGACGCTGGTGACAGCCAGATGTACCATCTCAAGGGGCCAAGTGATCACACCAGCAAGATCGGGGCCCTGTTTCCCCTGGACAGATCTACGGCTTATGATCTGTGCTTTCCAGTCCCTATACAGAGAAAAACCCCTCTTATTCCCACAATCTTTCTTCAGTTGTGTTAGCCTCAGGCACAGGGAGGTCTGTCTATAGCTGTGTGACCTTGGACAAGTCATGTAACCTCTCTGGGCTTCAGCTGGTCCATCTGCAAAATGGGAACTGTAACTGTCACACCTCACAGGGTAGATGTGGGCCTTAAGGGAGAATGTATGTGAAGTTTTAACCACAGTACCGACCCACGTTCAGCTGAATAAATAAATGTTTGCTGTTATTAAATATTAATATCAGGTCTGCTTGGATGTCCAGCCCTGCTTCTGCATCTCTGACCAGATGTCCTTCAACGGACATCCACAGAGCTCTTACCTCGTCTGGTCCAGGGATCTTCCTTGTTTAACCAGATCGCCAGGTTCTGTGGCCTCACCCTGAACCCCAGCTGCTGGCTGCACCTGGCCACACTCCCAATACGCATCCTTCCAGGACTGCCTAGGTCCACTGGAGCTCTTGGGTCATCCTCGCCTCCCCTGGAATTGGGGAGGGCCCTTGTGGGAGGAAGGGGTGGGTCACAGCCACTTCACTGTCTCCCCTTCTCTGCTCCTGCCCCCACAATCTTCTCACCACCCACTGGGGTCTTTGTAAAATGGAAATGACAACACCCCACTCTCCTGCTTGAAAGCCTCCAGTGGCTTCTTCTCACACTTAGAACAAATCCAAACTCCCCCCTTGGCTGACCAGGTCCCGCTGATCCGGTCCTGTCCACCTTGCAGCCTCATCTCATCACACATGCCCCCTGGCCAGGCTGACCCGTGGATTCGCCAAACTCATTGCAGCCTCAAGACTTTGTCCTTGCTGTTCCCTCCACCTAGAACTCTTCCTCAGCCCTTGGCTGGACCTTATCAGTTGATCTTAACTCAAGGGTGGATGGATGGATGGATGGATGGATGGATGAGTGCATGGGAGGATGAAAAGGTGAATAGGTGGTTGGGTGGGTGGGTGAGGGGTGGATGGATGAATGGGTGGTTGGATGGTAGATCAGCAGCAGGAACCACTCATCACAGGGCTCAGAAGGGGGGTATTTTCAGTGGCTCCAATTCAGTAGTGCATTGCCCCTTCACTTCCTCTTCCCCCCACCCCCCAGCATGTTACCCAGGTCCTTTGGACCAGGGAGGCTCCTTCTCGGGGTCATACCTACCTATGCACATGTGGTACTGGGTGGATTTACACAAGAGACCATAATGTTCTATGTTCTGCTTCTTATAAGTGGCAAGAGGAACATTTTTTCCATAGAGAACATCTCTCTAGAAATTAAACAATAAAGCAAACTGTTTCTGTTACTTGGGTAGTCCTGGGGTGCCCTTCCTGGGGGAGAGGGAGGAGACCTCGGCCCTGAGCCCGGCTCCTCCCCCTGCGCCCAGAGCACCCAGTCTTCCTGTGGACAGTGGGGGCTTGGATGCCCTAATGGCCTGGTCACAGCTGATGCGGCAGAGCCATGGAGTACAGAAGCAACACCTGGATTACAACTCCCAACCGAGAATTCCGACCTGCGCCCAGCTCCTGATCGGCATGTGAATTATATCTCAATAAAGCTAGTTTAAAAATCAGAGATTCCCTAGAGTTCGTAATGACAACTTATTTTCACTTATTTTCCTTTTAAGACCCCACCTGGAGTCTGGGTTCCAGCTACAGGGCACAGCCATGATGTTTTCCGAAGGTTGTAGAAGGGGAAAACCTCTCTCCAAAAGAGAGAAAGCATTTGCCTCCCCCTGCTGGCCACTAAGAGAACAATCTAAATTAGGTTGAAAAATAGATTGTCAACTGCTAAGCATTTATCTAAAAAAAAAAAGAGAGAAAGAAAAGGAAAAGAAGACATGTGTGCGATTTAAAAAACACTGCGCAAAGCTCAAAAGGTCTTTACAGGGAAAAGCAAGTCCCCCGTCCACCCCGGTCCCCACAGCTACTCAGAGGCGAATACCCTTCTGCTTCCTTCCAGAGATACCCTACACACCACACAGGTGCAAGTGTGCCGCACTGTCTCGTACCTTGCTTTTATTCTCTTAATATATCTTGAAGATTGTTCCATATCAGTAAAACACTTTTCTCTTTCCAAAGGCTGTGTCCGACTACTCTGAGATCCGACTAATGGGAAATTGAGTTGGACCTACATTTAGTTTGAGTTTAGTAGATCATAGTTAAAAGGTTCACAGTCAACTTCTAGAATAGTTAGGTGATTTCTAGCATCCTAGTGTAGGGAATGGTTCCCAGAAATACTCCAATCACCCATACCCAGTCACCATGTCAATTCACCTGGTATCCTGACATAAAGGTGCAGGGACAGAGGTCACATCACTACGTCACCATGACACCTAGGCACCTGACATGGGAAGAATGTGGGCAGTGGAGGAGAACCCAGGTCTGCGTTGTATAGAGCCAGAAGCTAGTCTATGGAAAACTCTTCCAATTCTCAGACGTGTAAACTTACATGTGGAGGATTGAGTTCCCACTGATCTAGTTACAGCAAAAGTCCACGCCATTGGGAACACAATTAATAACACAGCATATCTAATTATAAATGCACCACACGCTATTTTCTTTTGGGGGCGGGAGAATCACGTGCAATAGAATTAACCAGGATGCCTCTGTTGTAGGACACCAACCCATAACAGTACGGTACATAGCAAGTACATCTGTGTACGTCTTCAAATGTTTTATATATCATGACTCATGGGGTTCTGTCTCATACACACCACAGTTTGTTCTGACAAAGTCTGCGGCTCCTAGTGAAACAACACAGAAAATTTGTCTTTCCCAAATTTGACAAAATTAAACATTTTAGGTTTACATGACATTACCAAAAACTGATTGCAAAGCTGAGAAAAACTTTTCTAAAATAGTAAAACAAAAAACATTCTGATCAAACATGCTAGAAGCCTGACTTTTCTTTCTCTTTATAGAAAATATAAGAAAGTCACTGCTATGTGAAAAGCACGCATCCTCAAATTGCAGAAAAAAGGTAGTGAAGCAATACGTCAGGTAGTTGAGTGAAAATTTCTTTTTGTTCTGACTTTATGATTATGGTGTTTGTCAGACTCTTTTTTTTACTTTTTATTTTTTGTTTCTTTGTTTTGGCCACGCCACACGGCATGCGGGATCTTAGTTCCCCGGCCCAGAATTGAACTTCCACCCCCTGCAGTGGAAGCTCAGAGTCTCAACCACTGGACCACCAGGGAAATCCCAGTCAGACTTCTAAAGTTTGTAATTTATAGGAATTTATTTTTTTGCTCTAAATAAACACCTGATTTTGCATACATAATTTTATATTCTTTTTTTTTTTAAAGAGGTCCCTAAATTTTACAAACGTCAGCCTCCAAAAAACATGAGTTCAGCTGGTCCTAATGTAAAGTGCATTTCTTACATTGGATATCTGTCAAAAAAAAAAATTGAAAAGCTCTGGACTAGGGACTTCCCTGGCGGTTCAGTGGTTACACCTTACAATGCAGGGGGTGTGGGTTCGATCCCTGGTCGGGGAGCTAAGATCCCACATGCCTCGTGGCCAAAAACCCAAACCAAAACATGAAACAGAAGCAATATTGTAACAAGTTCAATAAAGACTTTAAAAATGGTCCACATCAAAAAAAAAATCTAAAAAACAAAAAATTAAATCAAAAAAAAAAAAAGCTCTGGACTATATATGTTATCGCAAACCTTTCTTCCAGCTCCAGAATTTTCTAAATCTGTGGGAAATGCACGCTGTCCCCTCCTCCGAGCAGCTGCAACTCTGAATGAAAGAGAAGGAAGTCCTTTCTTGGAGCTTATCCAAGTCTTTCCTGCTCTACTTGGAGTCCTTGTCCCCTAGGGAGGCAGGAAGATAAAATGCCAGTGTGCTAAGTTCCAGGGGGAGAAGTGAAGACAGAAGCCCTGAAGGTATAAGCTTTGGGGGAAAGGGAAGAGAGGGGGGTAGGACCAAAGCCCTAAATCTAGGGAACGCAATTGAGGGGCTCTCCCAGTATGACAGTAGTGGTCACCACCTGGAGCTTTCCTTATTTAGCATTTATTGAGTGCACATATATACTATGTTTTCTACATTATATTTAATCCTCTGCCAACTGAGGCTCAGGTGGTAAAACACTTGCCCGAAGTCACATAACTCTGCCCTCTCCTGCCCTGCACACTCTTCCCTCCATCTACCTCACAATTCCTGGGGTTCCTAAAGTTCAGTATGTGCTTCCCACGTGCTGCCCCCTCATCTAGGGGAGGAAATTCCTCCTCCTTCTTCAGCTGCTTGCTCAAGGGCACCTCCTCTTTCCACCTCTCGCTCCACCACCAGGGTAATTGGTCTTGCCCTCCTCTGCTGCTCTTAGAATACACCCTTGCAGGACTTGTTACAGCATCACTGGTGTTACAGCTCCCTGGTGCATTGTCTTCGTGGCACCACCCAGATCTGAAATTTAGAAAACAAATTGTTCATTTATTTATGTTCTTATTAGTTTACTAGAATGTAAGTTCCACGAAGGTGGTGCCTTGCCGGTCTTATTCATCCCTGTACGCCCTGACACAGGACTTACAGGACTTGGCACGATGTGGGCGTTCAATAATTGCTTCCAAGTGCAACCTCTACCTCAAAGTTGGGCTCCAAGCTCCAAGTCTCAGAGCACAGGAATGAATGGTACGCATCTGTCCATCAGCCAATTAACGCTGGGCAATATTTGCATATTGCCTTCCTATTGGTGAAATCCGTGTTCTCTAGTTTCCTTCCAGCCAGTGGAAGGAGGGTCATAATATCGGCCTCTGTAGCCACACCCTTCTGTAAAAACCAGATCTGCCTACCCGCTGGAAAGGGGTATGGATGGGGGTGGGGGGATGGAACGGGGTTGCTCAGACCTTTCAGTCCCCAGCCCTTTATCCTCTAACCCCGTTGGCACACAACGCAGTCACACAGCGAGTGTGACCCTACCTGGTATACCTGAGCATCGAGCTGGGAGGGGCTGATGTTACGAAGAGCTGGGGCAGAGGAAGGTCGGACACCAGGATCCCGCTAAGCTGCAGTTATCATCCACACCGTGCAGTCAGGCCGTCGGGTGGGTCTGTATTACCCCAGACGTGCACATCTCGGATCTAAGGTCTTTGAGGAACCAGAGCAGGCAAAGGGGGTTCAGGGAGCCGGGGATGGACTGAGCCTAGGATAACGCTAACTGTGGACTGCAAATTCCTGGGCCACGTCCCGGGAGTCCTACTTGAATATGACGTCGCCCAGGAGCCTGACTTCTTCATTAGTTCCCCAGGGGATTTTGACACAGGTAGCCACCTCAGAGAAAACCAGCAGCTGGATTAGTTGATTATAGCTGCTTCAAGGACAGCTCAGCTCTACCTGCCCACCCCCTCCTAGGGGTTACCCAAGTCACTCCAAGGAACACATTTGCAAATGGTGGAGAAGGGAACAGAGGCCAAAGGCCCAATTCCTGCATTTCCTCTTTCCTGTGTTGGTCCTCCTTCCTTTCACCATCCTCACCTTCGTCACCATCCTCAGATCCTTCCTTCCACACCTTCTACCCTGACACCCAGTTTGGGCCAGGCCCTACCTGCATAGCCACTTCCTGACTCCCTCACCAATCCCTGCTCTCCAGGACTCAGTGAGGCGAGCCTAGAGCCTTCACTAAAAGTACCATCTGGCTCCCCCCACACACACACTCGCTGTGCAACGTTGAGCACATTCCTGCACCCCTTCATCCATAAAGCTTATGAATAATAGTTTCAACTTATTCATTTATTCAATCCATGTTGATTGAACACCTATGTGCCAGTTACTCTTTCAAGCCTTGAGGATACATCGGTGAACCAAATAGCTGAAATTCCTCATCCTCACCGAGCTTACATTCCAGTGGGGGAGGAAGACAGAAAACACGATGTAGAAAGGAAATAGATGGTGCTAGGATAGATAAGTGCTAAGGAGAGAAGTCCAGCAGAGAAAGTGGGTGGAGAGCATTTATTGGGGTTCACTTTGCAGACACACTTCCACTGAATTCTCACAACCGTGTTTCAGATGAGCAGCCTGAGATGGAGAGCGTCTAAGTGACTTGTTCTAGATCATACAGTTTAGAAAGCAGCCAAGTCAGAATTTGAACCCTGGTCAAATCTATGTCGTCTTTAAAAAGTGAGTCTTGAGGGTTTCCCTGGTGGCGCAGTGGTTGAGAGTCCGCCTGCCGATGCAGGGGACACGGGTTCGTGCCCCGGTCTGGGAAAATCCCACGTGCCGCGGAGCGGCTGGGCCCGTGAGCCATGGCCGCTGAGCCTGCGCGTCCGGAGCCTGTGCTCCGCAACGGGAGGGGCCGCGACAATGGGAGGCCCGCGTAGCGCAAAAAAAAAAAAAAAAAGTGAGTCTTGACAGTGTGTATATGCCGCTAAATCAATGTGGTAAATGCGGTTGCGTTTTATTTCTGCAATAATTCATTTCAGTAATAAAAGAAACAAAGGAAAAGAGCTCTAAGTACATATTATGTTACAGCTTTTATTGAGGAATGCAATAAACATACATATCACTTTCCTCTATAATTTTAATGGCCCGTGGGGGAGAATTTAGAAAAGCGTCCCAGCTGGCTGAATGGTTGAGATTAGGGAAAAACTGACCCAGCACATGCCTCTCAACTCCCTAATGAGGTCAGTTCCGTTCTGCAAGGTGAATCGAGGTCGCCTGCCAGGGCGACGGCTGAGCAGAACCAGAATCGCCAGATTCTCTGTTTCGGCCTCGCTTTAACCCTGCCGGAGACCAAGAGGCTCGAGAGGACACCACGGGCCAGTTCCCCGGTGGGCCGCCAGGGGGCGACAGAATGCAACAGACCCGGGTAAGCCGGTAACCGGGCTCCCCTGGGCCGCGTATGGGAAAACAGATGAAAAGGGTCTGTAATTGAGAGAGAAACGGCAGGAGAAAAGGCACTGAGGCTAGGAAGCCTATTCATTCTTCCCTGCCTGACTTCAGTCTGGCACCCAGCAATATCTTCCGCCCACTGTGGCCGCCTGGACCTCTCTAAAACTAAAGCCTGACTTTGTCACCATTACGCGTGAAACTCTTTAAGGACACCTCCAGCATAGTTCACAAGAAAAAAGGCTAAACGCAGGACTTGGGTGATCTTGCCCCAGCGTATTTCCAGGCCTACATCCTCTGAAGCCGTATTGAAATACTTTCAATTATCTGACTTCATCATACTGTTTCTCTCCTGTGAGCCCCGAAACTTTTGGTTCCCTCCACCTGAAATATCTTCTCACACCAGGTTTACCTGGAGAATTATGTCTTTCAGCTAAATATCACCTCCCCTGTGAAACCTCCCCTGACAAGAGAGCCCCTCCCCCACCCCACCCCAGTTTGGGATAGAGGGCCCCTCCTGTGTTGCCATTACCCCGTGGGCTTCCCCTACCACGTTGTGTAATAAATATCGGGCCCTGCCTTTCTCTTCCAGCGCCTGTCCCAGAGAAAGGCGAATACAGAGTGCATGAAATGATTGCAGAATTAATGCGGTACAGGGTTCCGGCTCTGCCACTTATGTGATCTCAAACTACCTGGTTCATGTTGTGAGGAGTAAATAGACAAATGTAGAAAAAGTGATTAGGACTTCCCTGGTGGCGCAGTGGTTGTGAGTTCGCCTGCCGATGCAGGAGACACGGGTTCGTGCCCCAGTCCGGGAAGGTCCCACATGCCGCGGAGCGGCTGGGCCCATGAGCCATGCCCTCTGAGCCTGTGCGTCCGGAGCCTGTGCTCTGCAATCGGGAGAGTCCACAACAGTGAGAGGCCCGCGTAAAAAAGAAAAAAAAGGTGCTTAAAACAATACTTGTAACACTGTAAGCACTCAAACTTTGACTTACTTTCACAGCGGCCAACGTACGTCATTGCCGTTTTAAGGGACCCTCCCACTTTTGCATCTAAGCGGAAATACCGGCTCAGGTGATACGGAAGTGATCTCAGAGCCCCTCAAAAACATGGCCGCGGAAAGTTCTTCCGGAAGCGATCATAGGCATCGCCGTGACGCAGAACGACTTAGAGCGTCCCGCAGCGTTTCCATGGTGCAGCCCTCAGCCCCAAGTCCCTCGGCTTCCTTTCCGGCCAGAGCGCTGTGACCAAGGCAGGCGGCGAGTCCCTCCCACGATGTTAACGCCGCTTGGGGGAGGGGTTGGGAGAGCAGGTGGCGCTCTAGGCGAGTTCGTTCGCGTCTCTATGGTGCCGAATGCTCTTCTCCGCGCGTCGGGACGGACGTTACCCCTTTAATCGGCGGAGGGCGGTGCCGAGGAGGTCCCGCGAGAGCGCCGGGGGGCGGGGGGCGGTGCCGAGGCTGGGGGCCCGTGGCGGATGGAGCCTGCGATGGAGCCGGAGACTCTGGAGGCGCGAATCAGTGAGTGTCCGGGAGGGGCGCGAGCCGGACCGGAACCGGAACCGGGGGCACTAGGCGGGCCCCTTCCCGACGGGGGCGGGGTACGCGGCGCCCCCTCCTCACGCCCTGCCTCGGCCCGGTAGGGGCGGTGTCCCAAGCCCATACCTCCGACCCTGGGGTTAAGGGGGACCCCACCAGCTGCGCGGACCGGCGATGGGAGCAGGCGCCGCCCACCCTTCCGATTCCTGGGCCGCGACCCCCGGGGAGGAGTGAGCTGCGCCCGGCTCTGCGCCCAGAACCCCCGGGATAGAGAGAGCAGCCTCCAACTCTCGGGCCCAGACTTTTCCGCGGAGCGGACACCCAAGTCATTCCCTGGACTCAGGGAGGAAGCAAGCGAGCGGCCCCGAGAGCTGCACCTCACACCCGGGAGCGAGGGACCAGGCTCCCCTTGAGCCCCGAATCCTCCACTCTCTGGCGCTGCATGGCGTGACTCTCTCCTATCCCTTTCTTGAGCTTGCACCTCACATTTGTTCGTTCCCCCGCCGTGGAAGGTAGGACCCACTAACCCATCGAATCCCCCGCGCTCTGGCCACATAGTGAGAAACCCCCAAACCCCACAGGCTTGGGAGGGTCCTGTCTCAGACTCCAGAAGCGATTTCAAGTTCTCTATCACTACCCTCAGTCCAGACCCTGAGATTTTGCACCTCCCACCAAAGACTCCTTTCCTAGCCCTTGCTAAGTTTCCTCCAAAGGGCCCTGCATCTCCTCCTGTGTCTCCTCAGACACGATTTCCTACTACTTAAGCTGAGTACTAGCCCTCACACTGTCTACCTGACCTCCATGTCCCACACTGCAGATCCTCGGCTCTCATAACCCACTGCTGGACTCTGTTCCTGAGAGCACGGCTTGCTTCCCCCACTGGACTAGGGACAGCTCCCTCCCAAGTCTTTGCTCCCATTCAGGTCACATCTGTACCAGGGCCTCAGAGAGTCCTCTGGGTCTACTTTCATCTCAGCCCCTTGACTCCAGGCACACCAGGGAGCTGCGCAGGATGATTTGGGATTATGACCAGCCCCTTTTAAGCCAGTCTTGTGCAGAGTTGAATCCTGAGGATGGTCCCAGAAGCACACCGTCTCCACGGATGTTTCAGAGTCAGTTGGCCAGTGGTGGGGGAGGGCATGGAAAGGAAGCACTCAGCGGCCGTGGAGACTGTTCTGGAACGCCACAAGTGTCCAGGTCTCAGCAGTAACTTAGGGGGGATGGGCAGGGCCCTGGCTGACAGATCTGACAGGCCGCAAGCCTTGAGCCGTGGGTGCTACAGAACAGTGTCAGGTTTAGCAACAGTGGGGATTTTCTGAGAGGCCAAAGAGTCTGATCTGAAAAACAGACAGGAGTCAGGCCCCTCAGGTTTGGCAGGAGGCTAGGCTCTGATAGATCGCGGCTGATGGGGTTTTCTCTTTTCCTTGCCCTTTGTGCCCTAGCAAAATTGTAAGCTCTTACCTTGCAGTGACTGGAGGTGAAGAGTAGCTTTTGGTGGGTAACTGATGACATTGTCACCACTGTAGAGTGACAGGGTGGAGTCATGCCCTGTTGTGAAACAATTCCCTCCTTCCCTCTGTGTTCTACCCTGCTGCCTGCTGGGGAAAGTGTGCCCCCCAGGTAGAGGTAAGAGGGCTGGGAGTTGGGAGCCAGGGCCAGAGAGGTTGGTCAGATCTCCTTGGACCCAGAGGCCCTCGCCCTGAACCAGATGCAGAGAAGGTGTCTCATGATGCCACTACTTCTTCCTCACTGGCTTCTGACTTAGGAGCGGGCTCTAGAACCAGTTTCTCTGTCCTCACTCAGACTCATGTGTCTCTGACATTCTAAGGGACTTCCTGTTTTAGGGTCCCCCGGCTGGATGTCATTGAGTAGGCAATACCCAGCCCCATACTAGTTTTCTAAGCAGCCTCTGGCCGTGCTGGGGGGCTGGGAGGCTGGGGGGCTGGGAGGCAGAGTAGATGGGGGGGCAGCTGTTTTTGGTGTTCCTGGGTGGTCAGCAGGGGCTTCATTTCTCCCAGGGACTGGCGGGCTCTGCAGGGCTCCTGGAGCAGAGATTTGTATGCACAGAGGAAATGTTTCTTTCAGATCTTTGCTCAGCTGTACCTCTGAGAGCCCTCCCAGAAAGCAGCCCCCCACACACACTTCTTTATACCTTCTCCCTGCTCTGGTTTTCTTTCTTTCTTTCTGTTTTTTTTTTAATGCTCTGTTTTTCTTTATAGCACTCTGCAACAGTGTACAGTATCCTGTTTGTTTGTTTATCTGAGTAGTCAGTGTTTCTCTTGCTGGGCGGTGAGCTCCAAGAGGGCAGGGATTTTGTCTTGTTCACTGCTGTGGTCCCACACTCAGAATATTTATTGAATAAATATGAATTGAATGATTGGCTGCCAGGCACTGGGATCCTAGGGCTCCAGGCCTCCCGCCAGAGCACAGGGCCCCAGATAGGCAGGCGTCACAGGCCAAGTCCCCAGCCTCCTCCTGACCACAGATCCTTCCGTGTCCCACCTCCTGGGCTGTGCCCTCCACACCCTCGGCTCCGTCCTCAGGTTTGGGCAGAACTGACCAGCACAGGGTGACGCTTGGAGACAGGCTGTCGGGAGGTGATGAAGATCCAGCTCCGGCTGCCCCGCGCCTTACCCTGGATAGAGTTGCTGTCATCCCAAATCACTTCTTATTTTGCTCCAACTTACAGATGGGGAAATGGAGGTTCGGGGAAGTTAAGTGACCTACTAAATTTTGGGGGCTTTTAAAAAGTCTTATTGAAATACAGCTGATTTACAATGTGTTAATTGCTGCTATACAGCAAAATGACTCACCTTTACACATATATACATTCTTGTTTTATCCTCTTCCATTGTGGTTTATCCCAGGATATTGAATACAGTTGCCTGTGCTATACAGTAGGACGTTGTTTATTTTTAGCTGTTGTCTCACCAGCGTTGGGGGTCGGGGGTACTGTCTGGCTTTGTTTACCACCCCTTCCTGTTGGCCCTTTCCCGGCCACTACCCACTCCTGGATTCGGATTCCCCCAGAACCTCCCCCTGCCCGCCTGCAGCTGAGCCCGCGTCCATTCACTCATTTACTGGGTGTGAATTTACGGACGTGTGCACACGTGGCTGGGATGCGGTGCAGTAGCAGACTTGGACCCATGATGAAGGTCGGGTCTGGGGGACACAGCAGAGAGCTGCCTCGGCAGTGCTGCCCCGGGCAGGTGGCGCTGTTAGGGAAGAAGGAAGCGATACCTGAGCCGCACTCCTTCCCAAGGTCCCCCACGCGCTGCCCTGAGCTGTTATCCACAGCTCTTCTCACCCGCAACCCTTGAGCTGTTCCGAGGCACATCATCCCCAGCCTGGTTAAGTCCCTCCAGTGCTTCTTGTGTTGCCTCTTCCAGGCAGCCTGCCCTGGCTCCAGGCTCCCCTGAGTCCCCTCCTCCAGTTACCGGTTCCCACGGCTCCTTTGCCTCCCTCTGTCACATTCTATTGAGAACCTAGCTGACCTTGGCCCACTTCCCAGCTGCAAAGCTCCTTGAGGTTGGAACTACTGCTTTTTTCCCTTACCTCTAGATCTCCTCTGAGAGTAAATTCTGTGAGAATTATGGGGACACTTCAGGAGCAGAATCAGAGGAGGTGCAGACAGGCGTACAGCAGCAGGGGTTGGGGCAATGCGGGAGGGGAACGACCCCTGAGCACAATCTCTAGACGCGGGGCCCTTCGGGGAGAAGTTGCAAGGAGAAGCCCGCAGATGGCAGCTCCTCTGCGCATTGACTTGACCGACGTCAGCGCTGGGGTCTTGGGGCCGTCGGAGCAGGGAGTCCAGGGGAGGCCTTTTCGCATGCTCAGCCATACTCCAGGGCAGGGAGTGGGAGAGCCAGGGATCCCTTCACCAGGCCACTGGCCCTCTCTCCTCCAGACAGAGCCACAAACCCCCTGAACAAGGAGCTGCACTGGGCCAGCATCAACGGCTTCTGCGAGCAGCTCAACGAGGACTTTGAGGGGTAGGTGGCTTCCCCGTCTTTCACTCACACACTCAGCACCTGCCGTGCACACTCCAGGCCCTGGCCTTGGGCAGAGACGAGGATGAGTTGAGACCCAGTTTCCATTCTTAAGTGCTCCCAAATTAACAATGGCAGCACGCACTTTGTACTCAGTGCCACTGTGTGCCACCCTCTGAGGTGGGCCTTGCTGGACCCATCTTACAGGTGAGGAAACCGAGGCTCGGGGGGCTCAGCAGTTGCCCCAAGATCTCGTAGAGAGGAGGAGGTAGTCCCGGGCTTGATGAAGCCCAGGGCTGCCTGACCCGCACCCGTGCTTTGTTGGGGAGGCCCTCCCAGAGAACTGCGTGCTCCCCAGCTGGGAGGGGCCAGCAGGCCCTTTGCTCAAGGAAGAATCAGAACCATCTGCATTAGGATCACCCGGTGTGTTTGTCAGAAATGTCCATTTGTGGGCTGCACCCAGACTCGGACTAGACTGCCTGGCGGGGAGCTTGGCGGAGACGTTGTTAGCAGGCTCCCCAGGTGGCACTGAAGTTTGGGGAGCACAGCTCAGTGTGCTTCGCTTCTGCCGCACCCCATTAGCATAGACGCTCCACTTGGGATGCCGTGCAGACAGCGTGACGTGTGTGCTCCCCAGTCCAGCTGCTCAGGTGACAGTCCCATCCCTTCTGTTAACTGAGTCGCCTGGACGAGTAACTAGATGCCTCTGAGCCCCCATTTCTGAGACTGTAAAGTGGAGGTGATAGTGCTGCCTACCTCGGGGGGCTCTTATGGAGGTTAGGCAGGAAAATGGACGTGAGGTGCCTCGCACATCGTAAGGGCTCCGTATGTGTTAGCTGTTACTGTCACCGGTGACAGGTCTTTCATGATCTGGTAGATCATGTCACCATTGCCACCGTGACTTCTCCCAGCAGAATATTCTGTGCACATTGTCATGTTCTGCTCCCAGGCTGGGCCCTTGAAGGCTGTGGCCATCTCTCCGTACTTGTCCCTACGGCAAGCCAAGGGCACGGCAGGTCACAGTTCTCAGTAAAGCCAGCCAACGGGCTGAGCTCGCGCCTTTCAAAGGTCCCCGGCATGCGCTCCCTACCTGGTCCTGCCCTCTGGTGCCACAGTCTCCAGCCCCGTCCAGAGAGGGAGCTGGACCCTTGCATGTGTCCTGGAGAAGCCACTGCCGGCCGCAGTTCCAGTGGGGAAGGGTGGCCGCCCTCCCTGGGGTGCCCGGGGCTCTGTGGCTAGTCTGGCTCTCTGTTGTTCCTCTCACCCAGGCCTCCACTTGCCACCCGGCTGTTGGCCCACAAGATCCAGTCCCCGCAGGAGTGGGAGGCGATCCAGGCCCTGACGGTGAGGAGAAGGGGAAGCACGGTGCCATCTGTCCCCTGACCATGTGGGTGGCACCGGGGGGGCCAAGACTGAGGTTTTTGGGGTCCCAACAGGTTCTTCTTTTTTTTTTTTTAAATAAGTTTATTTATTTATTTATTTTTGGCTGCATTGGCTCTTCATTGTTGGGTCTTCGTTGCTGCATGCGGGCTTTCTCTAGTTGTGGTGAGCAGGGGCTACTCTTCGTTATGGTGTGTGGGCTTCTCATTGCAGTGGCTTCTCTTGTTGCAGAGCTCGGGCTCTAGGCACGCAGGCTTCAGTAGTTGTGGCACGCAGGCTCAGTAGTTGTGGCTCGCAGGCTCTAGAGCTCAGGCTCCGTAGTTGTGGTGCACGGGCTTAGTTGCTCCGCGGCATGTGGGATCTTCCCGGACCAGGGCTCGAACCCGTGTGCCCTGCATTGGCAGGCAGATTCTTAACCACTGCGCCACCAGGGAAGCCCCCAAGTTCTTCTTTAGAGCCCAAGGGAGTTGTGCCCAGATGGCCTTGAATGGGGGTGTGGCCCAGCCCCTGAGGGTCCCATGGCAACCAGTGAACTGGTGGGCTGGCCTCCCACCCCAGACCCTGCACAGTTAGGCTGCTTGTGGGGAGGAAGCCCTAGGTTGTTCGGGCTAGGGATTCCCAGCTCCAGCTGTGCCTCAGACCTTCAGGAGGCTGAATCAGGGCCCCACCCCAGACCCGCCGCCCAGAACCCCTATAGTATGTGCATCCAGGAATCTTCGTGTTTATAGAGCTCCGTGTTTATAGATGCATTACGGGGCCGGGCCAGGCCAGCCCAGCCCATCGACGGCCTCCAGGCACAGGACAGCACAGGGGTGCGAGGGGTGACAACTGGGCTCAGGCCAGAGGTTTCAAAGCTGAGCCAGTAGCAGAAGAGCAGGGGGTGCACTGTTGTGGCCCCCAAGCATGGGTCAGATAGCAACAAACCATAGAGCAAAGCTGATTTTAGACGGTGGTAGATAAACAGTTTTCCTTTTAATAGTTCTGTATTTGTTTAACATGTTAGGGTTTGGGTGGGTTTTTTCCCCTGAAATACACGTTAGTCCTCTGATTTCACACACATCTAGCTTTTCCCCTGAAATACATGTTAGTCCTCTGATCTCACATGCATCTAGCTTAGGACGAGGCTGAGATACACGTTAGTCCTCTGATCTCACACGCATCTAGCTTAGGACGAGGCTGAGATACACGTTAGTCCTCTGATCTCACACGCATCTAGCTTAGGACGAGGCTGAGATACACGTTAGTCCTCTGATCTCACACGCATCTAGCTTAGGACGAGGCTGAGATACACGTTAGTCCTCTGATCTCACACGCATCTAGCTTAGGACGAGGCTGAGATACACGTTAGTCCTCTGATCTCACACGCATCTAGCTTAGGACGAGGCTGAGATACACGTTAGTCCTCTGATCTCACACGCATCTAGCTTAGGACGAGGCTGAGATACACGTTAGTCCTCTGATCTCACACGCATCTAGCTTAGGACGAGGCTGAGATACACGTTAGTCCTCTGATCTCACACGCATCTAGCTTAGGACGAGGCTGAGTCTGATGGTGCCTATTTACGTTTCAAAAAATCATCGAAGGAAAATAGTAAGAAAGTAATTTACAAGTGGTCCTCAGATATGGCCAAGCCACGGAGGGACTAAGTCGGTGCTGCGAGTTGGGCATCGCCAGGCTCTCGGGGTGGCCCAGCCCTGTCCCCCAGCGGGTGGTGATCAATCTCGGGGGGTCTCTGAACTTCAGAATCCTCTTTTTCTCAAGAGTCATCTTCCCCCTTCTCACTGCCGGTCCCTGGGCTTCTGGGCCCTGGCTGAGGCGTGGGAGGGAGGGTACCTCCTCTGATCCTCCCTGGGGGTCCCCGCACCTCACACCACCCCCCCAGGTGCTGGAAACATGCATGAAGAGCTGCGGCAAAAGGTTCCACGACGAGGTGGGCAAGTTCCGCTTCCTCAACGAGCTCATCAAGGTCGTGTCTCCCAAGGTGGGTGCTCCCAGCGCACGCTCAGACCTGTGCTGTCAGATGGCGGTTGAGGAGGGGTGACTGACTGTCCTCATCCTGACCCAACACAAACACAGACCCTTTCTCAGGGTTCCCTTCACAGCTGAGCCCGGGACGGCTCGGTTTCCAGGAAGAACGCTTCCAGGCTGCCTGGTGGCCGACCAGCTCTGGAGCTGCCTGGCGCTTAGGGAGGAATGAGTACACTGAACACAGAACAGCCTCCCCAGCGCGGGCTGCTCGGGCTCTGAGGTCTCTCCCTGCAGACCTGGCCACGGCACCCCACCTAGGTGTCTAGTGGAGGGTGTCCCTGTCTCCCCCTCACAAGAGTGGCCTCCTTGAGGCCTTGGATGCTGAGGCCCCAAACCTGAGTGACAGAGCCTCTGATGGGCCTGAGGAGTCCTCCCCTAGGGCAGGAACATGTTTGATGCCCCTTGGGTGAGAGCCCGCCTCTTCGCCCATCCTTGCTCAGATGCATCCCTTGACCAGAGCAGCTGAATGACCCAGCAGCTCTTCTCAGGAGATGACCAGAGTGAGAGCCAGTTCCCTCTGCTGAGTTTGCTGCTGGGAGACTGAATGGAGCCCAGGGCCGAGCGGTTCCACACCTGCTCCTTCCCTGGTCAGCCCGGAGCCTGGTGGCTCCTCCTTCCTGAGGTCACAGTTAGGGTTTCCACGAGCTGGCTGAGAGCAGGCGCCAGGCTCTGGGCCTTACCTGTGTCAGCTTTGCTTCCCCAGCACGGTGCTGCTGCTGTCATCCCCACTCAGCAGGCGGGGCACTGGGACACCCAGGGCTCGCACAGCTAGTGAGCAGCAGCAGGGCCAGGAGGTGAGCTCAGGCCGGTCAGGTGGGAGGGTCGTGTAGGCTGAGGTTTCTGAAGGAGTCCTGGGGACGCAGCCAGGTTTAGGCTGGGCTTGGGACTACAGTGAGTGGGGCCGGGCAATGTCAAAGCCGCCTCTCCCTTCCGTCCCCGAAGTACCTGGGCTCTCGGACGTCGGAGAAGGTGAAGAACAAGATCTTGGAGCTTCTCTACAGCTGGACGGTCGGCCTCCCTGAGGAGGTGAAGATCGCAGAGGCCTACCAGATGCTGAAGAAGCAGGGTGAGGCACCAGAGGTGGGGTGTGACCACCTCCTCCCTGGGGCTCTGGCAGCAAGGTCCTAGGTCTGCCCTTTAACTTCTCAAGAACACAGAGCCAGTGGGGCCTCTTTATGGTTCTGCCTGAGGCCAGCTTGGATGGAGAAAAGATGGGGTTGAGTCAGAGACTGGTCCCCATGGTACGGCCTCAAAATACAGGTTTCTAACTGCCCCGACCCCGCACACACACTCTTTGGCGTGGTAGTTCAGGAGCAGGCCCTGACCCCACAAAGTGCAGCGCCAGCATACTGGAGAAAGCCTGCCCTCCACCTTCCAGCCTACCGCTGCCTGCCCCCATCCCCTCTCCCCTCCGCCCCAGACCCTGAGACGGTCTCCCCACCGCCGTCCACTGCAGGGATTGTGAAGGCCGACCCCAAGCTTCCAGATGATGCCACCTTTCCCCTTCCTCCGCCGCGGCCCAAGAATGTGATCTTTGAAGACGAGGAGAAATCCAAGGTGAGGCTTCAGGGAGGGCCAGATGAGGACTCCAGGCCCACTGGGGGTCAGTGGGTTCCAGCCTCTGGCGGCCTGTCCCTGGAGCAGAGGCTACGCTGAGCACGGCCGCCGTGGTGGGTGACGGGCGCCGGGTGTTGAGCCCTTACACATGCTGAGTGCTGCCCACGCAGTGCCCTTCACTTAGTAAATGCAAGCCTGAGGCTGGTGGCCCTGGGCTTGGTTTGAGGGCATTTCATAGGTTGATCAGGAAGGAACTTGCCTGTCTTTATGTCTGCGACCTTCTCAACAATGATTTTACTAGCTTTTTGTTAAAGAAGCATGTGGTCGTGGGCAAGAGCTTAAACAGCTCGGGGGTAGGATAAAAACTAAAAGCTCCTCTTCTACCCGGGCTAGTCCCGGGGGTAAAGGTTGAGTTTCCCGTACATCCTTCTAGAAGAATTCTCTAGCAATAGTAATGTAATGTTTCGCACCATTTCTGGAAAGCTTATTTCTGCCGGCGCCGCGGAGAGCACTTACGTGCAGTGTGTCACTTGTCCCACGGCCACCCTGTAAGGTGTCAGATCCTTGCCATCCCATGGAGAGCTTAGTAACTTATTCACATCCTACCACCAGGAAAAGGAGCCAGCATGGGACCCCAGGCCCAGGGACTGCTGTCACAGCCATGTCCCTCTGTCTCCACAGATGCTAGCCCGCCTGCTGAAGAGCTCCCACCCCGAGGACCTCCGAGCAGCCAACAAACTCATCAAGGAGATGGTGCAGGAGGTGATGGCCAAGGCCAGAGTGCAAGGAGGTGGCGGGATGGGATGTGGAGCTGAGCCACTGAGGGAGGTCGTGTGTACGTGTGCGCAGTGGCCCAACTAAAGGGCTGTGACAGCAGAGAAAGAGCTGACCGAGTCAGGGGGACCCTGCGGGCAGAGCCAGGATCAACGTGTGGAAGGAGGAATTTCCCAGAAGCCAAGCTGACCTGCACTGGCTTCTGTGAGGCTGAATACCTCTTCTGTAAAAGTTAGAGGGAAATTAGGCCTTACTATGTTCAAAATATAGTATATTTTACATACACATACATATAGAGAGAATAATATACATGTATTTTATAAGTATGTATACCTGTGTTGTGGGTGCATGCTGAAATCTTTTTTATTGATAAGGGTATGTTATCAAAAAAGTGCAGTCCAGAGACCCAAAGGGCAGACACTCTTGGCTGTCTTAGGGCAAACTGTGTGCTCTGACAGCCCAGAGAAAGGGCAGCTCTTCTCGAGGAGGGCGATTGTATCAGACGGCACAGCACAAGCCCGCCTTTCAATTCCACAAGGGAGGAGCATGCCTGGTGAGCAGAGTGGGAGAGGGATAGCAGGGTCACTGCTGCAGTGGCCTTTCAAGGGGGTCACGGCACTAGTTTCTCAGTTGTACTTGGTGACCGCTAAGGTCCCCTTTCACTCTCAAGTACTGAACCTCCTTTCAAGGGACAAATACAGAGAGGGGGAGGGTTCTGTAGAAGCACAGGTGTGAATCTAGCTCCCAGCCCTCCAGAATCAGCTGGTGAGTGTGCTGGAAACCCAGAATCCTGGGCCACCCCTAGAGATCTGATGGACTCGTGCAGAGGCCTGGGTCCAGGGGGCGTTGGCAAGAGGAGAGAAAGTGAACACAGGGTTGGTCAAGGGCTTCTTGGACCAGAGTGCCCTGTCCTGGGCCCGAAGGGCTCTTAGCAGGGGCTGATCTCACACCCAGCAGAGGGTGGTGTGGGACAGTGCCTGGCTCAGGTCCAGGCCTGACTCGGGTGCTCCGGGGCCGTTTGCCAATGCCTCCCCAGGACCAGAAGCGAATGGAGAAGATCTCAAAGCGGGTGAGCGCCATCGAGGAGGTGAACAACAACGTGAAGCTGCTGACGGAGATGGTGATGAACCACAGCCAGGGCGGCGCGGCTGCCCAAAGCAGTGAGGACCTCATGAAGGTGCGCCCGCCCCCACCCACCCCCCACGCACTGCAGGGCCCCCGCCGGCCCTGACCTGCCCGCCCTGCTGCCCCCAGGAACTGTACCAGCGCTGTGAGCGCCTGCGGCCCACACTCTTCCGACTGGCCAGCGACACGGAGGACAATGACGAGGCCTTAGGTGAGCTGCAGTTGGAAGGAGCTGCCACCAGGGGGCCCCCTTCTCCAGCAGTGACCTTGGGTTTCTCCACTTTGAGGAAGAAGGAAGCGGAGATCAGGGGCTGATGTGCTTTAGAAACCCTTTGGGTCAAGCCCCTTCACAGACACCTTCTTTACTGCCCGTAAGCTGCACAGGAGGGAGAATTGTCCCTATTTCACAACTGGGGCTCAGGGAGGGAAGTGACCTGTCCAGATCAGAGAGCAGAACGGTGGCAGAGCCAGGGTAGACCGGACGCTCTCTCCCTCCAGACACTGCCTCCCCAGTAAGGGTGAGCTCGAAACCTAGAGCAAATCCCTCAGGCCTGAGCGCTTCCAGAGCTGGACCCCGTGGCTCCTGCTAGGGCCACACGTCAGGATCTCGTCCTTTTTTGTGCCACCACATCAGCCAGGGCCTCTCGGGCAGCAGGCTAGGTACAGTCTCAGCCTCCGTTCCTCAGGAGTTCCCTGGGCACCTCCCATGTGCCAGGCACCTGGTCCCCACCCAAGAGGCTTGCCGCTCAGATCCCTCTAAGCCTTGACCCCCAGGAGGTGACATCAGTGAGGGCCTAGTTTGTGCCAGGCACTGTTCTGGGCCCAGGGGGTATGGCAGTGATCAGAAACAGAGCCAAGTCCTCATGGAGCTTGTAGCCTGATGAGACAGACAGTAAAGCAGGGGTGTGAGTGGGGCAGTTCGTCAGATGGTGGTAAGGGGCGTGGAGAAAAACAGAGGCGGGACTGGTGGTGCGGGCTGGGGGTTAGAGAAGGCCGCTCTGAGGTGAATTGGATAAAGACCTGAAGTAGGAAGGGGTAAAGCCATGCAGAGATCCGGGGGTCTCCAGACAGCAGAGCCCGCCTGGAGGCCAGGGCACACCTGTGTGTTCGGGGGCCGGCACGGGGCAGCGTGGAGGGGACTGGGCGAGGGCAGGTTGCAGAGGGCCTTAGTCTGAGGAGTCGAGGTGGGCTGCCCCCGGGCCCCTCCCATGAGGCTTGAGATGACCGTGGGGTGCTCATCCCCCCCCCCCGGAGGCCCCCACATTCTTTCAGCCTGGCCTCTCCCCTCCTGCCTGTTCCAGCGGAGATCCTGCAAGCCAACGACAACCTCACCCAGGTCATCAACCTGTACAAGCAGCTGGTGCGGGGCGAGGAGGTCAACGGCGATGCCACAGCCGCCTCCATCCCTGGTGAGGAGGTGGCAGGAGAGCTGGGAGGGCCCCCGAGTCGGAGGGCCATGGGGTCCCAGCTAGGGTGCTGGTCACAGAGCTTGGTGGCCCCTTAAGATGGGGGAGGCCCCCGCTGAGAGAGCTGGGGGTGGAGTCTGTGCCAAGCCTGCAGCTGCGGGGAAGAGGTCTGGATGCACTCGGAGGGGAGGGAGCCGAGGGTTTGGCAAGGACAGGCAGAAGAAGGAAGGCCTTTCTTTCGCTTGACAAGTCTGGCACCTGTTGTGTGGGGCTAGGTCACACCCCCGAGGCTTAGTTTAATTATCAGAAGTGGTCACGGAGGGTTTGACACATCAGCATTACAGGCTGGGCTCCACTCAGTGTAAAGTGACGGCCCCCCTGGGAGAGGTTAGAATTGGCCCTGTTTGGGAGAGGTGGGGGTGGGGTACTACACAGAAACATCGGAGTCTAAGAGGGGCCTTAAAGGATGGGAGGCAATTGGCCAAGAGAGAGGGAAGAAGGAAGTACATTCTGTGAGGAAGGGACACCATGTGCCAAAGAAGAGGCCTGGCAAGCAGATTCGGGGCAGAGGGAGTGTGGCCAAGGAGGGGAAGCTCGCTGCTCCCAGACCCCAGGGACTCGGAGTGGCCTCCGCCCAAGGCTGGCCTGACTCTCCTTTCCCACCCCAGGGAGCACCTCGGCCTTGTTGGACCTCTCAGGTCTGGATCTCCCTCCGGTGGGCACCACTGACCCAGCCACGCCCACCCGCCCTGGTGACCAGGCCAGCCTGGAGCAGCCCAGCACCTCAGCTTCCCTACTTGACGATGAGCTCATGTCTCTGGGTGAGGAAGGGGCGGGGCCCAGAGCAGGACAGGCTCTGCTGCAGGTGGGGGGTGATGCCCCCAGCACACGAGGCAGCTTTCAGAGCACAGTCAGGTCAGCGTGTTCCTCCTCCTCCTGTGAGTCCTCTGGAGGATGGGGGAGAGGCATCAGGCCCATTTCACAGCTGAGGAAGCTGAGGCTCAGGGAAATGAAAGAGCTTGTGCCAGGTCCTACAGTCAAAGGGTGAGGCTGGTGGGACTTCCCTGGTGGCGCAGTGGTTAAGAATCCGCCTGCCAATTCAGGGGACATGGGTTTGAGCCCTGGTCCAGGAAGATCCCACATGCCGTGGAGCAGTTAAGCCCCTGCGCCACAACTACTGAGCCTGCGCTCTAGAGCCCGTGAGCCACAACTAATGAGCCCGTGTGCCACAACTAATGAGCCCGTGTGCCACAACTACCGAAGTCGGCGCGCCTAGAGCCCATGCTCTGCAACAAGAGAAGCCACCACAATGAGAAGCCCACACACCACAACAAAGAGTAGGCCCTGCTCACTGCGACTAGAGAAAACCCGCGCACAGCAACGAAGACCCAATGCAGCCAAAAATAAATAAGTTTATTAAAAAAAAAGAATCCGCCTGCCAATGCAGGGGACACAGGTTCGAGCCCTGGTCTGGGAAGATCCCACATGCCGCAGAGCAACCAAGCCCGTGCGCCACAACTACTGAAGCCCACACACCTAGAGCCGGTGCTCCACAACAAGAGAAGCCACCACAATGAGAAGCCCACGCACCGCAACTAAGAGTAGCCCCCGCACGCAGCAACTAGAGAAAGCCCACGTGCAATAACAAAGACCCAACGCAGCCAAAAAAAAAAAAAAATTTTTTTTTTTTTTTTTTTTTTAACCGGTAAGGCTGGCATCACCTCTGATAAGCCAGCCACACCTAGGCTCTGGCGGCCTGCAGGAAAACAAAGGGATTTCCCTGTAGCAGGTTAGAGCCTAGAATTGGGAGCTCCCCAGGCAAGTCAGCATTTCCTCGCCACTGAGAGAAAGAGGTGGGGAGCTCTGGAAGCTCCAGGGAAGCCCGTGCGGGAGCACAGGGCACTCTGTGAGCCACGCTGGTCCCAGGCCAGGCCTGCAGACACTATGGTGGGGTCGGGGCTCCAGAGGCCAGTGGGAAGCAGGCTCATCCCTGGGGAAGAAGCAGAGGGCGCCCCGCTGGCCAAGCAGTTTTAGAGTTTGCAGCTTTCAGGCGCAGCAGCGCCCCCTGAGAGCGTAGCCTCAGGAGAGCCTCAGGGCAGCCTCCTCACAGTGGCCCGAAGTCGTGAAGAAATAGAGGTGATCGGGGTCTGTCAAGGAGACCTTGCCCTGTCGAGGGAGTCTCGGAGGATGTGTTGGGAAACTAACTTGGAAGCCAAGTCAGACTGTGTTCTCCTGAGTTAGTTCTGAGGTGAAAACCACACCGGACGGACTCCGAGAAGCAATGGTGTGCCGGGGTCCCGGCGGGGGCTCCCTGACCGCGGCCTCCGAGTGCTGCTGTGTCTTAGCCCACCCTCCACTCAGCCCAGAAGACGGTGCTGGCAACGTCCCTGGTCTGCAGATACCAGAGCAAGGCTTAGAAAGGCTGAGTGACTTGCCTGACGGGGCACCAGGCTTTGCACGGGGCCCTCAGATCCTGAAGCCTCACTCGTAGCTGCTCTGACTCAGCTCGTCAGTGGGGAACGGGAAGTGAGGGCCTGGAGCGACGAGCGGGAGACAAGGGGGTCAGCAGACCAGGTCAAGTTCCCCTGTGCGGGCCCGTCAGCCAGCACCCCCGGAGGAGGCCCTGACCACAGGGTGTTGCGGGGGCTTCCTGAGGAGTCCCACCCACCTGCGCCCTCTTCATTCAGAGCCAGGGGTGACTCAGGGAGAGAGGACCCTGGCCCCGCTTGAGAGGTCAAGATGGCCCCATGACCAGAAAGCACACACAGGCTCGTCTTCCCCAGCAGAGCCTGCGCCAGGCAGCAGCGGGAGTGTGGCCCAGACCCCAGCGAGGCACTGTGTGCTTTGCACTTCCTGTCCCCAGGTCGCTTCAGCAGGGCCCTGAGCCTCCAGCTTCCTCTGGTTGCTACTCAAAGCAAAGAAAATGTGGGAACCAGAACCAGAAGTGGCAGGGCAGCAGCCACCCAGCTCCCCGGCTCGGGGGAGTGGAGGAAGCCTTGGGACCACAAAGGGGGCTCATCCTAAACGGTTCTCTGCGGCAGGAAGGGGGAGGGGAGGGGTGGGGTAAGCAAAACGCACTTCCCGTCTGCCAGAGAGGGCGTCCCAGCGCCAGGCAGGCCCCGCGTCTGAATTGTCCCATTCAGTAGTGACAACAGTCCTCTGATGCAAATGCTACTGTTGTCTCGTCTTACAGACGAGGCACAGGAAAGTTGCCACCAGCCCAAGGTCACACAGCTGGGCGGCAGAGCTGTGTTTGAGCTCCAGTAACTAGGCCTTGCTCTGTCCAAGTCCAGACTCTATTGCTTTCCAGTTGTGTGACTGCGGGCAGGTTACTTAGCTCCTCTGAGCACCCGTTTCCTCATCTCTAAAGAAGGCATGAGAACCTCGTAAGGCTGTGAGGATTGAGACTCATGTCTGCGGTGCCTGACCCGGGGCTGTTAGCCTCCACTGTGTTGTCCCTGGCCTCAGAGAGGCATGTCCAGAGGTGGAGACCCAGCAGTTGCAGCCTCCCATGCCTCACCCGTGCCTGTCAGGCTGGACCTCACTTATTCAGGCTTTGCTACAAACAGGGTAACTTGGCTTCTCTTTAAAAACCAGGGTGAACTTGCCTGGGGGTGTGCTTCAGGGCGGGCAGAGGTCAAACTGGCTGGTGACCTGTTGCCCTCTGCTGACCAGCAGATGATGAGCAGGCCCCTTCCAGAAGGGCCACCGCCCTCCTTTGCGCCAGTCAGCCAGCCTTGGCACGTGCCAGGGCAGACAGGGCCTTTAGAGTCTGCCCAGGCCATCCGCGTGGTGTGCTCGGACCCTGCGGCCCAGCCGGCACCTTGCCCCCGGTTGCTCAGATTCTGGGCCGGGCCTGGGCCCAGGGCCCTTGTGATGCTCAGAGGGTGTCCCTCCAGGTTGGATGGGCACAGCGTGCTGATCCCTGCCTGCCTGGATCTGAGTTTACGGACCTCACATGGCGTCTCCCACGCCCTCTACACACACACACACACACCCCGGCTCCAGCTGCCCTCAGTAGTTGAGTTGGCTTCTGCGTGGCAAGAGAGGAAGTGTGTTTCGGCCCAGGGAATGGGCTCTTGGGGTCTTTGGTTTCTACTTCTGCTCTGCGGCTGGTTCCCTCTTGGGGGGAAGGGGGCGTGTCCTCTTCGAGCTGAGCCTCTCGGAGGAGGGGGTGCAGGGGGATGGTAGCAATCAGGGAACCCTGACTCAGCACATAGTTGCCCCGGCTCTCTTGCCTCTGCTCACGAATCCAGCCGCTCTACCTCGGTCTTGCTTCCCTGCAGGCCTAGGCGACCCCACACCCACTTCAGGCCCAGGATTGGATGGTGCTGGGTGGAACAGCTTCCAGGTAGGAGGGGCCCATTCCAGGGTCAGAGCAGCCGGGACAGGCAGCCTGAGGGGCAGTGAAGGGACGGGTGGGCAGGAGGGCTGGGGGAAGGGGTGGCCCCGGGGGCGGAGGCACCCATCCCAGGATGGAGGAAGGTGGACGGGCCTCCCCTCACAGCGCTTTTCCCTGCGTGTCTCAGTCTTGGGTTTCTCTTGGGTTGAGATGGGGGTTCCCCGTTCCTTTTCTCTTGAGGGTGACTCCGAGGTCCCTGGAACGGGATGGTTTCTCGAGTAGAATCCCAGACCAGGCCTGGCCCACCGATGGCCCTGGGGTGAGAGGGGCGCAGGCTGGCGGGAATGTTGTCCACACCCCTGCTGCTGCTTCCCCAGATGTCTCCTGCCGGGAGGGGCAGGGGCCTCAGGGCAGTGCCAGGTGACCTGACGCCTTCTCAGCACGCCTCACCCACCCGCATCCTTTGTATGCCCAACAGTCGTCTGATGGCACGGAGCCCCCCCACCCCGCTCCGGCCCCCAACGTGGACAGTCGGCCCCCGGCGCAGACGTCCCTGCCCACGAGCAGTGGTCTGGATGACTTGGACCTCCTGGGGAAGACCCTCCTGCAGCAGTCGCTGCCCCCAGAGTCCCAGCAAGTGCGGTGGTGAGGGCACGCCCTGCCCGGGCCCTGCCCCTGCCCCTGCCCATCAGGGAGAGGCCGCTTTGTCCCCGTGAGCGGCACTGCCGGAGCACCACCGTGTGCCAAGTGCTGTCCTGGGCTCGAGGGGCACAGCAGTGACCACAGCAGGTGCAGGGCCCATCCAACAGGGCGTGGAGGGTACGAGAGATAGGGGACCGTGCCCACTCACGCCCTCCCCTAGGCCTGGCTGCCAGCACCTGACAAAGACTGAAGGCCCAGAGGGCTGCCAGGGACGAGGGCATTGACCCCGAGTGGGTGGGGTGAGCAAGAGCTGCCCGCTCCAAGGTGAGGAGACCGAGGCCAGAGAGACGGGGGGCGCCTGAGCAGCCGTCAGGGACAGCCGGGAAGCCCAGCGTTCCCTGTGCCCCTCGGCTCTTGGCCACCAAAGCTTCACCTCTCAATGCACCACGCCCCAATAAGGGAGAAGCAGCAGCCAGCCCCCCGCCTCACACTCCGGGACCTGCAGAATAAAAGCAGCTGCAGCGTGTCCAGCTCCGGCGCCACCAGCCTCCTCCACGCCGTGTCCCCCGAGGCCCCTGGGCCCCTGCAGCAGCCCACACCAACGGAGCTCTCGCTGGCCAACATCACTGTGCCTCTGGAGTCCATCAAACCCAGTGAGTAGGGCGAGGGCACGGCGGGTACTGGCTGCGCTGGGTCAGCTCACGGCCCCACCCGCCTTGCCTGCTGTCAGGAGCTGGATCTGGGGCAGCCAGTGGGAAGGCAGGGCTCCCCTCCCAGCCCTACCCGACTCAGCGGGGCCTCTGGGCAAGACCCTTCCTCTTGCCAGGACTCAGTTTTCTCACTGGCCCCAGAGTGTCACAAAACTGCGTTCTAAACTCCAGGGTGACCCAGGCAAGAGGACTTCTCATGGATGGCCCCTGCGCCCCTCCCCGGGAAGGCAGGGCCAGGACAGGGGAGGTCTGTGGGACTCCCCAAGATCATAAAACCAAAACAGGATAAAGATTGAGGTCCAAGCCTAGGCTTCTGCCTGGGAGCAAAAGGGCCGCTCGCGGCACCAGGCTGTGAGCAGACTGATGAAGACGGGCTAGTCTTCTCGGCGCTGTCCATTTGTGAGCTCACTGTGACGAGGGTGTCGCCCCCTTGGGGTCCCCAGGAGCTAGGTAGTGGTACCGCCGTCTTAGCAGCATGGAGGACCCTGAGCGCACAGAAGCAGAGTGGCTGTGCCAGGGCCACACAGAGCATGCGTGAAGCTCAGGCACAGCCCTTCACTCGCGCGCTCGGGGAGCAGCCGCCCGGCACTCCGGGAGCCTGGTTGGGACGCGGTTCCAGGGTGGGCATTCTGCCTTCACCGCCACACCAGAAGTCCACCTGCCTGTCTGAGCCCCGGACTGCACCCCTGACTGCACTGCTGCCCAGGGTCAGGGCGACAGCCTGGGTCTGGGTCTGCGCATTCATCCCCAGCAGAGCAGCGAGTGCCCGGGGTCGGCCGGGTGTGGGGAGCTGGTCGGATGTGCTTGGGCTCAGGCCTGGCACCCACCCCCCGCCCCCGCCGTCGCCCTCTCCCCTTCTCCTCTGCCAGGCAGCATCTTGCCGGTGACCGTGTATGACCAACATGGCTTCCGGGTCCTCTTCCACTTCGCCCGAGACCCACTGCCCGGGCGCTCCGATGTGCTGGTGGTGGTGGTTTCCATGCTGAGCACCGCCCCCCAGCCCATCCGCAACATTGTTTTCCAGTCAGCTGTCCCCAAGGTGACAATGGGCAGACCCCCCCCTCAAGGCAGGGTGACTTGGGGCTGGATGGGGGGCCAGCTCTCCAGGGCGGGGGTAGGGTCTCTGTCTCCGTGTCTCTGTCTCTCTCTTCTTGGGGAGTTGGGGGTAGAAGGGCCCCCAGAGGAGGAGCTGGCAGGAGGCTGGGCCTTGTTCCCCAGGGACTGGGGACAAGAAGCCAGGGCTAGCTGTGCCCCATCCTGCCCTCCTGTCCGCAGATCATGAAGGTGAAGCTGCAGCCGCCCTCAGGCACAGAGCTGCCAGCCTTTAACCCCATCGTCCACCCCTCAGCCATCACCCAGGTCCTGCTCCTTGCCAACCCCCAGAAGGTGAGGGGCCCAGCTGTGCCAGGGCACTGCTGTGGGGTGGGGCAGCCTCTCTTCCCCATCCGACCCTCTGCCTTCACCATGTCTGCCCCAGGAGAAGGTTCGTCTCCGCTACAAGCTGCTGTTCACCATGGGCGACCAGACCTACAACGAGATGGGGGACGTGGATCAGTTCCCCCCACCGGAGACCTGGGGGAGCCTCTAGAACAGAGGGGCTGGGGAGAGGAGGGGCGACGGGACTGGCCACCACTGAGCCTGGGTTCCCACGGCCGTATTCCCCTGGGTCTGGTGCTTCTCCCCTCCCCCCTGCGGCCCCCTCCTTCCTTGCCCTCTCCCCTGCTGAGCCAAACCCGGCAGGAGGCTAGGCCTCGGTTTGCACTGGTGGGGACCTTCGTCACAGGTGGGAGGCTGGAGCAGGGAAGTGCTGCACACGGGCCCCGGAAGGACTTGGGGTCGTGGGGGAGAAGCATGGCTGTCGGGCAAGGGCCAGGACCTCAGGCCCAGCCCCGACCCCAGCCTGGGGAGGGGTCATCCCTGCCTGTCTCTTATGCCTTATGGGAAGGCCCAGCCATAACTTGGGGCCGTGCTGGAGCCGGGACCAGCTCAGGCCTCCATAGGAACCGGGTGACTGGGGGGCGTAACGCCTGCACCCCCAGCTCTTTGCACTCTCGGGTGTGTGGTTTGACTCTCTTAGCTTTTCTCTCTGCGTGGCCCTGTGGTCACCGTCTCAGGGGGCCCAGTGAGGGGAGCCCCACCTCTCCCCCACTCCTCCTGGGGGTCTCACTCCACTCTCCTGGCCCCTTTGCTGTCAGGCCTCCAGGGGGACTGTGGGAGAGACAGGTGGCCCCAGCTGGGGGCTCCCAGGCCCCTGGCCAAGGGAGGTCCTGCACTGGAGTTCTCAGTGTGTCTCTTTCATTCATTGGGTTTTGTCCATCCGTCTGTCCATGGGCAGAAGTGGGGTCAGTGTGTGAGTGAGAGCAGGAGTATTTATGGAAATAAAACGTCCTTTTTCCTGGACCAGCAGCTCTCGTGGTCCTTCTGAGGTAGAGGGAGTCAGGAGGGGTCCAAGAGTGGGAGGACCCCGGGGCTGCCCCGCAGACCCCTCTGCCTCTCCTTGGAGATCAGGCCACAGTTCCTCTGCTCACCACTCCCAGTCCCTGTACCGGAAGAGGCCCAGCTCAGGGGCCTGTGGCCACTGCTGAGTCACCAGAGAGGACCCAGGGCTGTGGTGGGCGCAGAGCCGTCCCGGCTGGAAGCGAGCGGCTGCTCGGGCCTGCCAGGAGCCCCAGCTGCTGCAGGCACTGAGGGGGAGGCCCCTGGCCACTCACAACTTCCTCTTGCTGCACTCAGCCCTCAAAACACAGCTGCGGTGCAGCACCACCCGAGGCCCGCGCCTCAGCTGCTCCCTCTCCCCAGAGGCTACTCCCAGGGAGCAGGGTGCCAGCTGCAGCTTGTTTCCGGAGAGGCCCACGGACCCTGCACGTCCCCTGCACATCCCCACTGGGTTATCAGTGTTTCTCTAACTGGGAGGCTGGGGAGTGGCTTAGAGGCTAGCAGGTGAGGGAGCCAACCAGCACAGAGCAGAGCCAGAAGGAGCTAGTCCTGGGCTTGCTCTGTGGTGGGGAGCCCGCCCTCCATGCCCTCTGCGCTCTGCTGGGGAGGGTTCCTGCTCACAGACATCTGGGGAAGCTGAACACCCTTTCTCTTCTAGCAGACGGTGGAAGTTCTGCATTTAAGACATCAATTTCCCTTTGTCTAATCTAGTTTTTCGCAGTGTGAACTTGGGCGCTGAACACCTTTACACAGATGCTATTGAGAAGTGCTGGAGGCCAGCCGAGCCTGCGCGCTCTTTTCAGTTCTGCAAATGAGGGCCCTTCTCTGTGCCAGGCCGACCCTTGGAAGTGCACGGCAAGAGCTCCTAGACGTGGGCCGTGCTGTCAAGGGCACAGGAGAGGGAGCAAGGCCTCAGAGCCAGCATATCCAGTTCCCTACTGCCCCCACAGTGTGACCACCATCCTGCATCCAGGCCCCCAGACACCCTGACCTCTCAGCCACGTGGCCTCCTTCCTGTTCCCCTCCCTGCCCGCCAGGCAGGACTCTGCCTAAACCCTTGTGATGTCTCCGAAAGATAATCTCTTGTTGGAAGCTTCTTCCTTTAAATGAAACAAAACCCTATTCCCTGTGGCGTACCCCTGGGGTCCCAGAAGCACCCTCAGGAGCACGCACTCTACAGGTTGCGTGAGCCTGTGACTGCCGGCTGGGAGCCTGGGCCTCTTCCAGTGGGGTCTCTAGCTTGCTGTGAGACTTTGAACAAGGTGCTTCCTTCTCTGGCCTTTAGGTTCCTGGTTTGAAAAGGTGGGAGGGACCCAGTGAGCTGTAAGGCCCCTCAGAGGCCTTCTGAAGAGTCCTTGGGTAAAAGGGTCCCCCAGTCGGCTTGGAGTGACCCAGATGTCACAGGGACAGGGAGATCCCTTCAGTCTTTCTGACCACCTTTCCCTGTTCCTAGGCCACCCATCCAGCTGTCTGCCTGTCTGTCCTGCAAGTGCCTCTTGAGCAGCACCTGTGCCAGGCACAGCCCTGTCCTCAGAGCTCACAGCCTGGCACGGGACCCTTGAGCCAGGAGCATGACCGCCAAGAGCTGGGAGGGAGATGCACATGGGAGCTGCCGCAAGAGCCCGCACCTGTCTGAGGGGCTAGAGGGGATGTCTGATCAGAGGAGGGGACCCTTTGCTTTCACCACCTGGAGGAGGCATCCCCCAAATACTGCATGTCAATCCAGACACAGGTCCAGAGCCCCTGGAGACCTCAGGCTGGAAGGGGGTACACGCAGGAGTGTTCTCTGTCTCTGCAAGGGTCACCCCCACCCCCGCCCACGCCAGGAGCAGTGGGACTTCCCAGGCCTTGAAGGCACACTTCCACTTCTATCTGTGCAGCTGGAAGCAGCAGCGCTTTTTTTTTTTTTTTTTTTAAATAACCACAGCACACTGGGCTCGTCTGTTCATAGCAGCCAAGAGAAGCAGAAGCCACCGCTCGCCTGGGGAGCCTGTCCCTGCAGTCCTCTTGATGCCCCTGCCCCCATTCTCCGCGGGCCTCCTGGCGGGGACACGGGCCCAGCAAGGCAGATAAGAGGGGAGCCGGCTCTAGCCCAGCGCCGCTCTAGGCTGGCAGCACGCAGCCCCTCCCTCCAGCTGCCCTGTGAACATGGGAAACCGAGGCTCAGGGAGCTTATAAAGTGCTTGAGGGCATATGTTAGGGCCCAGATGTGACCAGGAGTCCTATGAGGTGGCCACCCTGACTGCACATCGCACCCCCGCACCCCCATCAGCTGCCGTCCTCTGGGGCCCGGGTTAAGGGCACACGCCCTCCGGGGCTGTCAGGATTGCGGTGGAGTCGCCGTGCCTCAGCCCCACTTGGGGTTCCCCAGTAAGTCCTTTTGGCTGGAGTAGGAGGCAAGGAAGTTTTCGGAGCCCCAGAAGTGACAGCACATGCCTAACTGCTCTGGGCAGAAGCCTCCCCTTGGAGGGCAGCAGTGATACGGCCACAAACAATTTCTCAAGTGTCTGAAGTGGGATGTTCCTGTTCAGTCCCGCGGCCCCACAGCTGACCCCTGCTACCACCGCCTCAGCGCCAGCCACTGGCCTCCCTGCCCACATCCTGCTGGAGCTTCAGCAGCAGACGTTTCCCAGACAGTTGCGGGTTTTGGCAGACAATCTGCAATGAAGCCTCTGGACCCCCCGAAGCAGCCGCAGGGATTAAGGCGGGGGGGGGGCGGGCAGGGACCAGCATTTCTAGAGTCTTCAGGCAGTGCCATCTGGTACAGCAGGAGAGCACGCGGATGCTTTGGGGCCTGTCAGATCTGCTTTCTAACTTGGCCTCTACCACTCAGCCAGCTAGGGACCTGGGCCAGGAGCCTGGGTCTGCTCACCTATAAAACCACACGAGGGCTTCCCTCGTGGCGCAGTGGTTAAGAATCCCCCTGCCAATGCAGGGCACACGGGTTCGAGCCCTGGTCCGGGAAGAGCCCACATGCTGCAGAGCAACTAAGCCCGTGTACCACAACTACTGAGCCCACGTGCCACAACTGCTGAAGCTGGCGCACCTAGAGCCCGTGCTCCGCAACAAGAGAAGTCACCGCAATGAGAGGCCCGTGCACCGTCACGAAGAGTAGCCCCCACTCGCCGCAACTAGAGAAAGCCCGCCTGCAGCAACGAAGACCCAACACAGCCAAAAATTAATTAATTTTAAAATAAATAAATAAAACCACATGATACCAACCTCACTGGAGGATGTGCTGAAGTACATGACAATAAATGCCATTGACCCCAGGCTGCAGGACACATTTAGGGGGAAACTGAGGCAGGAATGGGGGTTAAAAGGTCTTTCCGTTACTGACTTTGCAGGCTGAATAATAAACAGGGCCAGGCACCGTCCTAAGTAGTTTACAAATTAATTTATTTAACCCTCACAACCCATCAGATAGATGCTATTATTCTCAAGCTACCGAGGAGGACACAGGCTCAGAAAGGTGAACTACCTCACCCCAGGTCACCCAGCTGGTGAGAGGCTGAGCCCAGCCAGCCGGCTCCATCCACACCAGTAAGCTCTGTCTCTTGGGTTGGAAATAAAGGTCCATCGATGCGATGTCTTCGCTTGCCATTCAAGTCGGCTGTGTTTATTGAGCTCCTGTGACTATGGCCCCTGATTTCAGCCTAAGCCAGACAAGGCCCAGGCCCTCCTCAGGAGACCCAGCAAGTCATTAGAGAAGGGGTTGGCTGGTGACCTCTGAGGTCCCCTTCCGCATCTGCAGTTCTAAAACTATGATCTCAATATCCACTGATTGAAACCTCTGAGTCCAGAAGTCTCTGATGACAACATCCTTCGAAAGAACAGCCAATGACCCAAACTTCAGGGCTTCCAACCTTTTCACGATTCAACATCTGAGTGTGCTCGAGCCTAAATATACCCTAAAACATACCCCTTACCCAGCAGCCCCATCCAGGCTGGACATGGAGGAGCCGGGTGCCCTTCCTGCAGAGGCTCTTGGGTCTGGCTGGAGGGGAGTCTGGAGCCCAGATGGGAGGCCCAGAGCTCACGTGGCCTGATTATACGGATCAGTTGTTTCCACGGCAGCTGCTGCTACAGCCCACGTAGGTTGACCCCTCCCCAGGCTGCAGCTGGGGGCTCAGGCCTGGGCAAGACTAGGAGGGACAGGGGTAGAAGCCAGGCCTTGCCCTCAAGGACCTTTAGAACAGCTGGGGAAGTGGACGAGCCCAGACCAGTGTGGTCTGGGCCAGAGGCAGGGCTGGAACAGGATGGGGACACCACGTAGCCTGGAGATTTCCCAAACGGCAGGACAGTGGCACCTGGTGTCAAGTTGCTGCCTTGGGAGTCTTCAGTTTCCTAATTCTGCACACAGTAGGTTGTGCGCATTGCGGAGACAGGGGAAACTGAGTCACCACCAAGTTCTGGGATCTGTCCAGTGAGGGAGGTGGAGAGGCCAGGACTAGAACCCAGACATTGCAAAGCGCAGCGCCACATTTTAAGAAGCCAAGTCGGGACTTCCCTGGTGGCGCAGTGGTTAAGAATCCGCCTGTCAACGCAGGGGACACAGGTTCGATCCCTGGTCCAGGAACATCCCACATGCTGTGGAGCAACTAGGCCTGCGCGCTGCAACTACTGAGCCCGTGAGCCTAGAGCCCGTGCTCCGCAACAAGAGAAGCCACCGCCATGAGAAGCCCACGCACCGCAATGAAGAGTAGCCCCCGCTCACCGCACCTAGAGAAAGCCCACGCGCAGCATCGAAGACCCAACACAGCCAAAAAAAAATGAAAAACAGAAGCCAAGTCTATACTGGACTCTGATGTCTCCCTCCGTCGAGGCATTCCTCAAGCCCTGCCCACCCTAGAATCCCCCCTCCAGGGGCCTTCCAGCTGGGAGAAGGGGAAGTGGGCAAGGAAACCTAGCCTGGGATCAATCCCCTCATCCTGGCCTGAGCCTTTGATCCAGGAGCCTCCCAACTTCCGGCCAGGATTCCACACTCGGGTTCCCTTTGCAGCCCCTCCCCATCCCACCAGGGTCTGCCTGGCTCTCCCTTTGGAGAGTCGGAGGGGTGGCCAGTGTCCAGCACGTGCCCACTGTGTGCCAGGCCCATGTTGGGCCCGGGGCACACTGAGATGTCTGAGGGGGAGGTCCTGCCCTCAGAAGTGCCCAGTCTGCCCACCCACACACAGTAGGTGCTCAAGTAACCCTCAAACTGAACTGAAACTCCAACAAGGCAAAGTGCAGAAGGCGCGCTAGGACCCTACCCCAGGCCCCTGCCTCTCCCCCCACCCCCACCCCGGAGCTCCTGATGCCCAAGGGGTGCAGGGGTTCAGAGTAAGAAGAGCCTACTGCTTGCCAGAGGCTCTCATCTTGTATTAACTGGCAGTTACGGAGCATCTGCTGTATGTCCCAGTGTGTTCTGGGTGGAGAGCCGAAGAAATTACTACAGTACTGAGTCTGGGGAGGTCAGAGCAGTATCCACGTCCTTGCCTTACAAGAAGTTAGGGCAGGGACTGAGGAAGTCTGCCGGGGAAGGAATTTCACAGACAGCGGAAACTCGTGGCTGGGGCTGGAGGACGGCAGGGTGTCGGGGAACTGCTCTGGGAGGTTTCGCTGTGGCTGGAGGGTGGTGGGGACCCCCGTGAAAAGGGCGATGGGAGCACTGGAGGAGCAGGCAGGAGTGTCTTATCCACTCTTCCAGGTGGGCAGCGTCAGCACAGCTGACCCACAGGCCCTTAGAGACAGTGAGTCCAGAGTTCCAGGGACTTGTCCAAGGGCACGCTGCAGCAGCGTGGCCCCAGGAAGCCAAAGCCTCCAGCCCATCTTCCAGCAGGGGAGCAGGGGTTGACCTTTAGCTCAAGGTGGCCAGGAGGTCCTTCCGGAAGGGAGTCTAGGACAGCATCCTTTGGGAGGCCTAGATGGGCCTGTCCTTGGCCTCTGCCTCCTAAACATGGAACGCTGTTTTCCCTTTAAGAGGGTGCCAAGGTTATTTATACCCAGGGCTTGCAGGCCGGAGGGTGGGGCAGGAACCCAGGAAGCCGGGCAGGCGCGGTGGCAGGAACGGGCTTACCTGCTTCCCGCCACCGGGGCTGGGCGGGGAGGAGCGGGGAGGAGGGGCCGCGCGCACAACCTGTGGATCTCCAGGCGGCCGGCAGACCCACACTCGCCGGGACCGTAGGGGGGGCGCCCTTGGGGGGCCCGGAAGACGCGAAAGAGCGAGAAAACAAACTTGGAGAGAGGAGTGACCTGGGGGCCGGGGGCGGAGTCGCCAGCGGGGGAGGAGAGAGCGAGCTGCAGCGAGAGCGCGGCTGGCCCAGGAAGCGGAGAGCGCCGCCCACCCACCCGGGGCGAGAGAGGCGCCGCGGGCAGAGGCAGGCTGGGCCGGGGGCTGCCGGGCCCTCGACCCCCACCGTGACCCCGCAGCCCCCAGCCCGCCCCCAAGATGATGAAGAGGCAGCTGCATCGCATGCGGCAGCTGGCCCACACGGGCAGCTTGGGACGGTGAGTGTCAACCCCTTCCCTTCCAGTCCCATTCTCACCCGGCAGGACCCTAGAGGAGGTGGGAGGTCGGGGGGAGACTGAGGACAGCTGGACAGCCACCTTCTGACTGGCCACCTCTTTTCCTCCCCTCTGAATGCCATCCCCTCTCCTAGCCAGAGCAGGAGGGGCAGGCGCTGGCCTTTGGGGGAAGGGGCACCCCTACCCCTGACTGGAGGGTGGGTGGAGGATCAAGGATGCTGGGTCTTCTCTGTCTCCATGAGCCCCTGAGTGGACGGTCCTCCCTGGCCTCACTTGTCCCCTCTGTACAAGGGGGGACTGTTAACCATCTCTGGTTGCCTGCGGGGGAGGGATGGTCAGGGCCCCAGACCTTGGGGGAGCAGCAGAGATAGGGTCCTGGCAGTGATGGGAGGAGGGGCCGCCCCTGCCCTGCCCTGCGCCTCTTCCCGCTGTCCTCCAGCCCAGAGGCGTCCTCGCTTCTCTGTCTTGCTTCTGCTTTTCTCAGCCTCAGGTGGAAACATCCCCACATTCCCACCACAGTCCCTGAGCTGGTGGTGTGGAGGGTGGAAATTTGGGGAGCTCCCAGGGCCTGTCTTCTCTCCTCTTCCCTCTGCGCTGGGAGTTTCTCATTCTCTGGGCTCAGGGGAGCGGACTGGGTGTCCACAGACCTGCTGTAGTCACACACTGGCACAGATGCCTATGTGAGCGTGGGCAGTCAGGCCGACTTGCTCGGAGCCTGTCCCCACGTGTCCCCGGGCAGGGGCCCAGGACCTGCCCACCACCACAGTCCAGAGCCCTTTGTAACCAACAGCCCAGGAGTCTGAGCTCGCACACTTCCTGTTCTTGGGGCAGCCCGGGCCTCCTCTCCCCAGGTCAGCAGAAGAGAGAGGCGCCCCCGGTCCCCGCTTCGGTTTCGTCCGCCCTCTCTGGGGACACAGCCCTGGGTGGAGGAGGAAAAAGCCCGGTATCCTATTCCCGCCCCCATGGAATGTGTTCCGACGGGGATGAGGCAGGCGGGCCACCCAGGGCGGCCTGACTGGGAGGGGCACTGGAAGCATCTGGGGTTCAGGTGCCCTGTTTGCAGTGGGGGGGCAGGAGGAGGCGAGGGTTTCCTAACCTGGGCCAGCTCAGCAGAAGCTGTCTCCCCCTGCAGCACCCCGGAGACTGCCGAGTTCCTGGGGGAGGACCTGCAGCAGGTATGTGCCTGGGCCGGCAGCGGGTGGCAGGGCAGGCCCATGCAGGCTGTCAGCAGAGGGCCAGGCAGGGATGCCAGTTGGGGGCCCGAGTTGAGTCATTCCAATGCTGTTGGCAATGGGGTCCCCAGGAGGAGGGAAGAGAAAGGCAGTTCCTGCTCTGGGGGAGAACAGGACAGTGGGGCATGGGGGACAACAGCCCCCCACGATCCATAACCCCTGGACCCCCTCCCAGGTGGAGCAGCGACTGGAGCCGGCCAAGCGAGCAGCCCACAATGTCCACAAACGGCTGCAGGCCTGTCTGCAGGGCCAGAGCGGGGCAGACATGGACAAGCGGGTGGTGAGTGGGGGTCCCAGGGAGGAGGGGCCTGGGCAGGACACCTCTGTCCAGTGGGGCAGCGGGGTCGGGGCTGGGGTCTCCCCACTAGTCTGAGTCTCTGGCACCAAGGGGGTGGAGACTGCTCTGTCCCAAGGCTCCTCCGGCACCCCACTCATGAGGTCCTATTTCTTCCCCATCCCCTTCTTGACGCCGCCCGCCTGCACCAATCTTCTGAGCCACAGCCAGGCTTCTGACAGCACCTGAACCTCTCTGTCCAATCAGCACCCAGAGCAGGTGCTCACAACTGGGCAGTCTGTGAGGGCTTCCTGAAAGAAGTGGCATTTGAGCAGGATTTTGAGTGTTACTCACTGGTGTTAGCCAGTAGCCAGTATTTATGGACTGATTACTGCTAGTCTGTTAGTAGGATATCTCCATGCATTGCCTCACTTAATGTGAAAACAACCTTAGGAGGAGGCTGCCCTTATTAGCACTGTGTACCGAGGAGGAAACAGAGACAGGTAAAGTGACCCACTCAAGGTCACACAGCTAGTAAGTGGCAAAACTGAGATTCGAATTCTGGTCTCCCTGACCTAAGCTGGTGCTCTCTACAACGCTAGGTAGGAATGTGGGGGGCAAACTTGTAACTGGGCAACAGTTCCGTGTGGCCAGAGCAATAGGGAACCGTGGAGGGTTTTGAGCTCCGCAGGGGCTAGGTCAGCCACAGATGCCCTGCGGCAGGGGAGAGGGCCCACTCTGAGGTTGTGTTCCTGGCTCCTCCGCCCTCCCTCTAACTGTGAACTGGGACAAGCTCCATGCCCTCTGTTTTTAGTTTTCCATTCAGTGATGGGACTTGGTCCATTACTCCTTCCTGCCCAATCGTGTGGCTTCTGAGAGGGGGCAGGGGGGCCTCAGATGGGTGGGGGCTCTGTACATGGTTATGGGGAGCTGTCACCTCCACCGTGCCTTGTCATCTTCCTGCTTCTACTGTCACCTGTGTCTGTGGCCCTCCTGGGTTCCCGCCTCCCCTGTCCACGCCCAGGGCCTTGCTGGGGATTCTGCCCCTAGGAGACTCGCCATGTGCTCAGGCAGGGGCGTGGAAGCAACCCAGTGGGCGAGCACACGCGCTCATGCTCACAGCCGGCCCTGCCCTTCCCTGCAGAAGAAGCTTCCCCTCATGGCTCTGTCCACCACGATGGCCGAGAGCTTCAAGGAGCTGGACCCCGATTCCAGCATGGGGTGAGCACGGACAGGGACCTTGGCCCTCACCTGGAGATGCCAAGGAGGGATCTGGGTCAGGAGAGGGTCCCAGTCAGGGAGGGCATCCACGGTGGAAGGATGACCAGGCTGGGAAGAGTGTCCGGGCTGGGAACAGTGTCCAGGTCAGTGAGGGTGGCCAGGCCTGCAAGGGCGTTGGGCTCAGTGAAGACGAAGGAGAGATAGAAGAGACAGGGGGTGATGGGGAGGGAGGAGGCCCCCCTGCCCAGTCTCTCCAGAGGGGGGTGAGGGGCTGTGGGAGCCCGGGCCCACTGGGTGCTGTGTCCACAGGAAGGCCTTGGAGATGAGCTGTGCCATTCAGAACCAGCTTGCTCGCATCCTGGCTGAGTTTGAGATGACCCTGGAGCGGGACGTCCTGCAGCCGCTCAACAGGCTGAGTGAGGTGACCCTGCCCCTTCCCTCTGCCCCCAGCTTCCCCAGCCTCCAGCTCCCACCTCCGCAGCCCGCTGAACCCTTCCTGTGCCCGCCCCCAGGAGGAGCTGCCAGCCATCCTCAAGCACAAGAAGAGCCTGCAGAAGCTGGTGTCTGACTGGAACACACTCAAGAGCAGGTGGGAGCCACAGCCTCTAGGTGAGGTTCACGCCTGCTTCAGCCTACGGATGTGGCCACAGAGCTTCGAGGCCCTTCCCCCACCAGGAGGACGCTGCAGGGCCCACTGAGTACAGTGTGTGTCCTTGTGCACACGCCTGGTCCTTAAGAAGACATATGGGGACAGTGCATGTGAGGGTGCCTCTGTGCGCGTATGTGCATGTGCTTGTGCCAGCTGGGGTACCCAAAAGCCCGGGATAGCCATAAACAATCCTCCAAGGTCCCTGGATGGCGGGAGGGGCCCCACCCTCCACTCTGGAGGTGCGTGGCCACGATCACCAAGCCCACCACCAGGGGGTGCGCCAGAGCACTCTGCCCAGGGTGGGCAGAGAGCCAAGGCCAGTTCAGCTCCGGGATTTGCATCTATAAATTCCGGAACCCTATGTGGTCAGGCCTGTGGAGGGGCCCTTGGCTCTGGACATGCGATGGGGACGTAACCACCCCACCTTGGGATCCTCCCCAGGCTCAGTCAGGCAGCTAAGAACTCAGGCAGTGGTCAGGGCCTGGGTGGCGGCCCGGGCAGTTACACCACCACAGCCAACAAGGTGGAGATGCTGAAGGAGGAGGAGGAGGAGCTGAAGAGGAAGGTGGAGCAGTGCAAGGTGAGGGGCACTTGGGCTTCCTGCATGTGTGGTGGTGGCACGGGTGGGTGCTGTCCCCATTTCTCAGATGGCAAAACTGAGGCTCAGAGAGGTGACATGACTTGCCCCAGGCCACATAGCTAGGAAGCAGCAGAGCCGGGATTTGAACCCAGGCTGTCAGGCTCCAAGGTCTGTGTACTTAGCCATCATCTTGTAGCCACTTCTGTCTGTACCATACGCATAACACCTGGGAGGGAGAGACGCCTGTTCACCGGAGTCTCAGTGCGTTTGCTAAGTGAGTGAATGAATGAATGAAGGGTGGGTGAACAAATGAGGGGTGAGTAACACAAGGCACTGTGCTGAGGATATAGGGACACAGAGAAGAGGACTAGTAGCTGTAAAAGCCCCCCAAGAGTTCAAAGGGGTCCCTGCGGGCTGGCCCCAGGAGCAAACCGTAAGCAGAGAGAGGAGAGCTGGTTGTGACCCTCCCTGTACAGCTTGGGCAAGTTGCTGTCCCCTCCAAGCTTCCCCGCTGGGCCCCAGCCTCGCTGGTATAAGCCCTCCCCTCTCTGTCCCCAAGGACGAGTACTTGGCCGATCTGTACCACTTTGCCACCAAGGAGGACACCTATGCCAACCACTTTATCCACGTGAGTCCAAGACCAGGCTCCTGCCACCCGGAGCTCCGGGGCCACTGAGACCCCCTGCGAGATGGTGGGAGGGAGGGGTCTGTGTTTGTGGCCCCTGGGGGAGGCTCAGCTTCCCTCACTTCCCCCCGGGGGCGCCCCCTTGTCCCCATAGCTCATGGAGATTCAGGCCGATTACCATCGCAAGTCTCTGAGCTCGCTGGACACAGCCCTGGCTGAGCTGAGGGAGAACCACAGCCAAACAGGTGGGGACACAGGCAGGCCCCGACCCCCACCCCTGACCCCCACACTGCTTGGGGCACGTTAAGAAGCTTGCACTCCATCACGAAAGGCAGCAGGGAGCCAGAGATGAGTTCTGAGCAGGGGAGCGCTCAATTAGATTTGCGATGAAGAGATTTCTCCGGCTGGGCTGCGTGGAGGACGCAGTGAAGGGGCGGGACTGGAACCCTGTTAGGAGGCAGGAGGGAGGTGACTGTGTCCCGGACTGGGGTGGGGGCAGTGGAGGTGGGCGGATTCAAGAGATGTGTTGGATAATTTCAGGATGTGTGGCATGGGTGGTCAGGCGGGAGGTGGTAGCCCCTTGAGAACGTCTGGGGATGCCCCTGTCTGCCCTGACCTCGATGCTCAGAGGTGGGAGGACCCTGGGCCGCTGATCTGTCTCGTCCCTGCAGACCCCTCCCCCTCGATGATGGCCGCCCCCTTCTCCAGGGTGTATGGGGTGCCTCTGGGAACCCACCTGCGAGAGCTGGGCCGGGACATCGCCCTGCCCATCGAGGCCTGCGTCATGATGCTGCTTTCTGAGGGCATGAAGGAAGAGGTGGGGCTCACTGGAGTGGGTGGGGAAGGAACACCAGGGCCCTCACTCGGTCCCACACCTCCCACACGCTGCCCGTCGCTGGGCCCTGTAATCTCACCACCATTAGCGTACAGGTGCCGGGAGAAGGCGTGGCCTTCTGCTGCTGAACTGATACCACCTCCCACTTAACGATGCTCACGTGGGCCGGCACTGTGCCATCAGCCCTTTGTGCTCCTTGTTCCATTGGATTATCCCAATAACCCTTGGTGGGAGCCCTCATTGGCTCCCTTTTGCAAGGGGGAGGCAGAGGCCAGTGGGTAGACGTGCCCAGCAGGTGAGAAAGTGGCGGTGAAGCCGGAGACTCCACGTGAGTCACAGCCACACGCTGCCCTCATCCGTCCTTTGCACCTTGGTCGTGCTAGTGTATCCGCTGCTTTCCTAAGGACAGACCCTTAGGAGGTGGACCACACCCAAAGACAGACCTAGGCTTCAGGACAGTCCTGCTGGGCCTCCTATCTCCCTTTCACTCCTAACCAGACTCCTGTCTCCCCACGACTTTTCTGAGCTCCTCCCAGACTTCCCGGTTTTGTTTTGTTTGTTTTTTTGTGGTACGCGGGCCTCTCACTGTTGTGGCCTCTCCCGTTGCGGAGCACAGGCTCCGGACGCGCAGGCTCAGCGGCCACGGCTCACGGGCCCAGCCGCTCCGCGGCATGTGGGATCTTTCCGGACCGGGGCACAAACCCGCGTCCCCTGCATCGGCAGGCGGACTCCCAACCACTGCGCCACCAGGGAAGCCCCTAGACTTCCCCTTTTGCTCAGAATCTTAGACCTTAAGAGTCGAGAGGAACCACGAATACGGTGGTGTTCACTCTGCCCACCAGCCCAGTGGGCCCCCGAGGCCTAGGCCATGAGTGGGCCAGGGCCTCCCAACCGGGGTGTCCTGCCCCGCCCACCCCTCTGTGATCCCCACCTTCCCCCTCTCGCACCTCAGGGCCTCTTCCGTCTGGCCGCCGGGGCCTCGGTGCTGAAGCGCCTCAAGCAGACAATGGCCTCGGACCCCTGCAGCCTGCAGGAGTTCTGCTCTGACCCCCACGCTGTGGCAGGTACCTGCTCTGGGGAGCCCTGGGTGGAGAGCCTTCCCCCCAAATCCCTTCCCTGAAGCTGCCTGAAATGATCCCATGATAGTTTGGCTTCAGGCCTGATAGACATCTGAGGAGACACAGGAGTCCTTAATGTTGAGGTCCATGGTGAGCCCCCTGAAACGTGTGTATGTTTTTCTGCGGACAACATCACTAGGCTTCATCATTTTCTCAGAAGGGCCCGTGGCCCAAAGAAATGATCAGACCTAGACACGTTAGTGTGAACAAGAGCTAAAGGTTCCTAACATGGAGAGAGCTGAGGCCTGGGGGTAAAGTTGGGGGCTTGGAGGGCTGCATCTGAGCCCCCGCCACCCCTCCAGGGGCCCTCAAGTCCTACCTGCGGGAGCTGCCGGAGCCCCTGATGACCTTTGACCTCTATGATGACTGGATGAGGGCAGCCAGGTGAGGATGGCGGGGGGCAGGTGCTGGGGAGGACGAGGCTACAGAGGGGCCACCCAGGGCAGGCTCACCAGATCTCTCCCCCATCCACAGCCTGAAGGAGCCAGGAGCCCGGCTGGAGGCCCTCCAGGAGGTGTGCAGCCGCCTGCCCTGTGAGAACCTCAGCAACCTCAGGTGAGCCCCCAGCCCACACCCAGGCCTCCCCCAGCCAAGGCCCAGCTGCCACTTCAGGGCCGTGGGCTGGTATCCTTGTCCTAAGCAATATTTCTGAAAATACCACTTTGAGTATTAACTGTATTTTTTTTATACTAGACATCGAACTGAACACATACCTTGAACCTTGAAGCCACACCACCCGGCTTTAAATCCCACCTCTGCCACTATGTGGTCCTAGGCTAGCAATTTAACTCTCTGTGCCTCTCAGCACAGAGTCAACTCTCAGCACCCTCATGTGGAAGACTTGGAGCATAACAGTCCCTACTCTGTAGGGTGGCTGGGAGGTTCTCAGCTTAGTGCCTGACACGTAGGTGGTGTTCAGTAGGTCAGCTAACATAACTAGTAAAAATGTTCCTCAATGTCCTGTGTGGTGTCTTTGCCACTCTTTGGCAATCCCAGGCTGGAGAAGTCTCAGGTCCTGGGGGGCCTCCATGGGTGTTCATGGCCCAAGATGCCCTGCCCCTGGTCCAAGTGCCCCTCCCACGCCCCAGGTACCTGATGAAGTTCCTGGCACTGCTGGCCGAGGCGCAGGAGGTGAACAAGATGACACCCAGCAACATCGCCATTGTCCTGGGGCCCAACCTGCTGTGGCCCCCTGAGAAAGAAGGGTGAGTGGCCACAGGTTGGGGGGGAAGGTGGCAGTCCCCTCCCCCCCAACATCTGCTGCTTACTTTTCCCCTGGGCCTCAGTTTCCCCATCCTTGGAGTAGGTTGAGCAGCTGCAATTGTCAGAGCTGCTGTGACGAGCAGCCAAAGGGATCATGGATCCCATGGGGCTTTGGAGATAGGCATTCTGGGTAAAGGCAGTAATGGGGTGCTTGGTGGCCTGTTACGGGGAGCTGGGAGCCCAGAGATCTGATTCTAGCGCGCCCCCCCCGCCCCCCACCTTCCAGAGATGGGCCTTAGGAAGTCACTCTGGACCTTCATTTCCTCACCTGTAAATGGGAGAGAAACTAGACAGACATTGAGGATGTTTGCTTTGGGAGTTAGATGAGAAAATAAACGGAGAAATGTTTTGTAAACTGTAAAGAGCTGTGATATGTGAGGGGCTGTTATTCACCTGGTCCTTGTGTCCCCAGTGCCCAGCACAGGGCCAGAGAGTTGGGGTCACTAGACTTTGCTAAATGATGACTCACGTTCACCTTCTTTTCGTCCCAGGGACCTGGCCCAGCTGGACGCAGCCTCCGTCTCATCCATCCAGGTGGTGGGCATGGTCGAGGCTCTGATACAGAACGCAGACACCCTCTTCCCTGGAGGTAAAGCTCCCGCCTTTGTGAACGTGTCCCTTTTTGTGCCTTCATCTGCCCAGCTTGGTGCCCTCCAGACTCAGCTTCAGTCCCTGGCAACCCTGTAAACTCACCACGAGGCCTGGAGGAAATGGCTCCTCCACTCTGAGCCTCAGTTTCTCATCTGTAAAATGGGGGTGATGATGCCTGCTTCGTGGGATTCTTGTGAGGCCCACCTGGGAGTGGGAAGGCGAAACATGGTCCAGACAACATCCGGAGAAAGAGAAAGTGGTCCCAACACCGGCTGAGGAGGGGAGGCCTGCGGAAGCTCTGTAAGTTCAGATCTGCTCCCTTCTGTCTGCAGATATCAACTTCAACGTGTCAGGCCTGTTCTCAGCGCCTGCACCCCAGGACAAGGTCAGCGACAGGCCGGCTTCCGAGGAGCTTCCATCGATTGCCACACCCACCCCGGCCCCTGTACCAGCTCTGGCTCCGGCCCCTGCCCCAGCCTCAGTGGCTCTCAAGGAAAGGTAAGGACTGATAGGTATGAATGGCCCCTGTCCTGACCTTGAGATGCCTAGCCTGAGACACCATCTCTCAGGGTGTCCAGTAGCATTTTAGGAAATACAATTATTGTATTTTCATCCCAAATACCAGGTTTCCCAGTTTGGAGTGGGTAGGATAGAGACCCGAGAGGCATATTCTTCTCAACCTCTGACGTGTTCCCTTCTGTGTTACATGGTTCTTTACTGAGCACCTACTGTGTGCCAGGCGCTGTTTCAGACCCTGGAGATTTAGGGAACTAGGGAACTGATCATTTTGGAATGTGTAAATTCTGTACCTTCCAGTCTTCTCTTTGATCCTTTAAATCGGGAGGTTTAACACGGTGCCACGTTGCCTCCGTACCAGCGGGTATTGATCAGTTATCACAGACTGCTGGGGCCCAAACCATGAATTTCCTCAGATAAGCAAGACAGACAAATGCTGCCCTTAGAGCTCGCATTCCAGGGAGTGGGGAGACAGAATCAACCAGAACACTGATAAAGGCACAGTATAATGTCAGGCAGTGATGTGTGCTACGAAGGACAGTAGAGCAGGGTCGGGGGGTCGAGTAGGGAACAGGAGTCAGGCAAGGGGGGCTCAGGAAAGGCCTCCCCAAGGAGTAGCCAACGGAGCAGAGCCAGGAATGAGCCCTGGCCTCCTCCCCTGCTTCTCGTCCGTTCTCTGGCTTCTAGTGGCCAGAACATCCCGTAAAGATCATGGAGGCAGAGAGCTGAGATACAGGGGAGGCCCTGCTTTCTACCCCACATCTTGGTCACATGAGGAACCTCAGACACTGTCGCAGTGTCACACAGCAGCCAGGGCTCAGTGGATACAAACTCTGGCCCATGCCGGAAGCATCGTATCAGATCCCAGGCCCAGCCACAAAGTGGTGGAGAACAACTCCTGGGAGGACCCAAACTCAGCCTGTTGGCTGGGAATCTCCCCAGGATTCCAGGAGTCCTCTGGGTGATGGCCAAGGCTGACCCTGACCCTCTCCTTCCCTCGCAGGGCAGAGTCTGAGGCACCCCCCAGACCAGCCTCCCCCAAGGTCAGTAGGAGCTCCCTGGAGGCAGCGACCCCAACAGAGGACATGGCTCGGAGGAGTGAGTTGGCTGTGGGAGGAGAAGGGGGGCAGAGGGTGGGCAGGGAAAGGGGCCGGGCAATCCCAGACTGTCCCATGTTTTCAGACAGCCAGGGGAGACCGGGAATCCAGGTGGCTAAGGGCCCAGGTTTGCTGCCGGACACTCTGGGTTCAGATTCCAGCTCTGTGACCTTGGGCAGGTGACTTCACCTGTCTGTGCCTCAGCTTCCTCCTCTGTGTAATGGGACAATAACTGCACCTGCCTTGTAGGGCTGTTTGGAGAATTCAATGGTGCTGCCTGGCCCATACCCAGCACACAGTAAATGCTCGATAAAGGTCAGCGATGGAGTGTTGGGGGCGGTGGAGTTCAGTCCCTCAAGAAGACCAGGGATCACAGAGTGAAGAGGGAGGATGGGGTCTTCAAAAGACAGCGAAGGAGGGTGGTGGTGGTGGTGGTTTGGTAGCCTCCTTCTGAGCCCCTTTGGTGCGTTCACCTGTTCAGGTGGCCTAAAGCCAGGCAGGTGAGGAGGCCGAGGGTTCAGGTGCAGAGTCTGCCAGGGTAACTAGGACACTTGGGACACCCAGCCCAGGAGGCTCTAGAGTTTTCCACCTGGATGGGAGTAGGTGGAGCAGCGTCAGGAGCCTCTGGACCAGCAGGAGCTGGCAGGTCGCACAGGGACCTTCTTACAGGAGGGGGCTTCTAGCCACATTTCCTGGATGGGGTGCAAGCAGGATGTTTGCTCACTGGAGCACAAGTCAAAGGACGGTCACAGCATCACCTGCACTGGTCCTCACGTCAGCCCTGGGAGGTCAAGGCTGTCATCTTATCTCACCGATGAAGAAACTGAGGCTCCTGGGGGCAAGTGATTTGCCCAGGCCCTCCAGTGGGTGGAGACAGAGCTAGGACCAGGGGCCAGATGTCCTGCCCCACCTAGCCCCTCGGCTGCCTTGTGAGGTTGGACTGTGCAGGGGCATCTGAGCGCTGGGGTGGGGCAGTTCTGGTGGGCTTCTGAGAGGAAGTGAGGAGGACCCAGGTGGCAGGTGGAACAGGCAGCGGTTCTTTATTCAGAAGCTCTGTACTGAACACGCACACTGCGCTAGCCAGCTGGACGTCAGCTGGCCTCACTCAGTTTACATTCTAGTCAGGGAGACAAGCAATAATCGAGCAGAATTAAAACTGACGAGATCATTTCAGAGGGCAAGAAGTCCCGTGAAGAAAATACGACTGGAAAATATGCCAGTGACTGGGGCAGGGCGGGGGAGGGGCCCTCTAGCTGAGGACAGACGTGGACCGAGGCCCGAATGGTGAGCAGCCAGCGTGGAAACTGTTCCCGGCAGAGCGAACGGCAGATACAGCCGATTCGAAGATCCCAAGGTGGCGTCGAGCTTGGGGATTTGCCGCAGGCAGTGTGAACGCCTAACCGCCCCTCTCCTTCCTCCACAGCCAAGCGCCCAGCGCCGGCCAGACCCACCATGCCGCCCCCCCAGGTCTCCAGCACCCGCGGCTCCCCTCCAGCCCCACCCCTGCCCCCTGGCTCTGGCAGCCCTGCGACCCCCCGGGCTCTGCCCCGCCGTCTGGTTGGCAGCAGCCTCCGGGCCCCCACGGTGCCACCCCCGTTGCCCCCCACTGCCCCCCAGCCTGCCCGGCGCCAGAGCCGGCCCCCACCAGCCTCCCCCAGCCCGGCCTCCCCGGGGCCAGCCTCCCTCGTCCCAGTCTCTCTGAGCGCACCTGCCGATGTGGACCTGGGGGCGGCCGCAGAGGAGGGAGGGGCCCCTGAGGCTGCAGGCAGGGCCCCCACTCCCCCGGTTATCCCCCCTCAGCCCCGGCCCAGGAGCCTCGCCTCAGAGACCGACTGAGCTGGCGGCTTCTCCCCGACAGCCCTCAGCATCCCCTCCTCCCCACCTTGTCCTCCTAGGACACAGCCCTCACCCCTCCCAAGGGGGTGAGGGCCTCCAGCCTTTGCCTACAAGTGCCTCGGTGTCCGCTGGGTCGGCCCCCACGGCAAGGAGGACTCAGGACAGTCCTCCACTTCCAGACCTCTCACTTTTGGCTCCACCCTGGGCTTGGGGGTGCCCCTCAGCCAACTCCCCACTCTCTGGCAGGGTCCCAGGGGAGCCGCCGGAAGGAAGGAGACGCTTGCCTGCTCCTACAGGACTTTTATTTTTCTCTTGCCAACATATTTTTTTGTAAGGCTGGTAAATAAATTATTTTGGACAAAACTGGAGCAGCTGCCCAAATGATAGTTTTATTTTCTGTTCTTGAAATAAAGAAGCCACTTTGATAAAGGGGAAAAAACTACCTATTCTTTGCCTCCTTTCTTTTTCCCTGTCTGAAATAATAACAGCCAACATTTTTAGCACTTACTCTATGCTACCCATTGTGCTTTTCTATGCATGATTTCCATTTAATCCTCTTCCAGGGAAGTAAATCCCATTACCTCTTACAGGTGAGGAGACTGAAGCTCAGAAAATGACCAAGGTCACAGGGCAAGTGAGGCATGGACCTGGCGCAGGTCTGCCTGATTCCAGAGCCTGGATCAGTCCCTCACATCCTGAGCAATTTATTTAACTTCTTGGAGTCTCCTTCATCTGTGAAAACATTTAACAACTTCCACCACAGAAATGTTGGTTTAAGGATTAAAAGAGACACACTTGTAAAGACCAAGGTACCGCCCTTGCACACAGAAGTGCCCTGTAAGTGATGACTGCTTGCTGTTTCCCCCAACCTGTGGTGTTCTCTGTTCCCGGAGAAGGCAGGGAAGGCTCCCCTGTGGAGCAGGGATGGATCTGTCCTCAAATATTCCCAGAGTCTGTTGCAGACTCTGGGCTAGGTCCCAACTCAGCCCTACGCCCTAGGAGCTCCTAGGAACGGACGGGCAGGAGAACTGACAATTACAATCAAGTGTCATGGGGGTTCCCTGATGGTCCAGTGGTTAGGACGCCACGCTTTCACTGCCGAGCGCGCAGGTTCAGTCCCTGGTTGGAGAACTGAGATCCTGTAAGCCGCGTGGCAAGGCCAAAAAAAAGAAAAAGAATCAAGTGTCATGGCACTGGGAACCCATGTTAGCACACTTAGGGGCAAGCCAATTAACCCAGACTGGTTTTTGTGTGTGTGTGTGTGTGTGTGTGTGTGTGTGTGTATGTAGGGTGAAGGCCAAGAAGGCTTCCTGGAGGAGGTGATATTGAGGGGGAGTCTTTCAGGAGCTGGCCAGCTAAAAAAGGAAAGAAGGAAGAACATTCCAAACAAAGGGGACCACCTATGCAAAGGCCAGGAGCAAATGCCCAGGGCACTGAGGCACAGAAAATATCAGCCTCAGAGCCTGAGTGACAGGGTGTGGCTTTTCCCAGGTCTTTGAAGCTCCAGTTGCTCCTGGGGGTCAGACACGTCTTCAGAACCTTCTCAGAGGTTGGCAGACCACCTCAGAATTGTGACACATTCCTCCCCAAGTGGGGACCTAGGCAGCTGGGTCCCATCACTGCCCTGGGCAACTGGCTACTGCTGCTCTGTCTCCTTCCTGCTCCAGGGTCCTCGGGTGACAGACTGCCTCTAGCCCAGTGCCTCTCCACTCTGGCCTCACAGTAGAATCCCTGGGTAATTAAAAAAGCAAAGAAATTTTGAAATGCCGGGTCTCACCCAAAACAATTAAACTAGAATTTCTGGGATCCTGCAACACATTGGTATTTTTAAAAAACGTTTCTCAAAAGTCATGGAACTGGACTTCCCTGGTGGCGCAGTGGTTAAGAATCTGCCTGTCAACACGGGGGACACGGGTTTGAGCCCTGGTCCGGGAAGATCCCACATGCTGCGGAGCAACTGAGCCTGTCCGCCACAACTACTGAGCCTGCACTCTAGATCCCGCAAGCCACAACTACTGAGCCCGTGTGCCACAGCTACTGAAGCCTGCGCGCCTAGAACCCGTGCTCCCCAACAAAGAGAAGCCACCACAATGAGAAGCCCGTGCCCGCAAGGAAGAGTAGCCCCCACTTGCCGCAACTAGAGAAAGCCCATGCACAGCAACGAAGACCCAAAGCAGCCAAAAATAAATAAAATAAATAAATATATATATATTTTTTAAGTCATGGAACTGTACATTTAAGATCTACACATCTTACTGTATGTAAATTATATCTCAAAAAAAAAAAAATTCGTTCCCCTGGGGACTCCACCGCACAGCCAGATTGGAGAACCACTGGTCTAGACCAAGGGCTCCAGCGTCCGAGAGGACACCGTGTGCCTCTCTCCTCAACACACCCACACTCTTCTCAAGACTTCGCTCGTAACTGGTGTGATCACGGTTCAGAGAGCAGTGAGATTTGACCCAAAGATAACATCTCCTTTAGCATCTGTTTTCCTCCTAGCAACCAGCCGTCTTAAGCTTCTGATTGGCTGGGGAACGCGGAGCGGGCCATATTTTCTACTTGTAACTCCTTATTGGTCAAAAGGAGCGTCAGTCTCTCAGCCTCCCATCCCTGCAAGAAGCTAGTTAGGGCTGAAGCTCAGCGACTACTGGCCCAGCGGAACTAAGGGGAGTGACGAAGGACCAGGCTAGGCCGTCGTTGGTCCCTTTCCCTCGGTGGCGGCCGCGATTCCGCCCTTTTCTCCAGGTTCCCTTAGCTCGCAGCCCAGGTCCTCCCCGAGACTCTAGCCCCCATTGGCCGCGGGCCAGGCCGTGACCCCGCCCCCTGGCCCTTGCGGCGCGCCGATTGGCAGGTGCCGGAAACCAGCCAGCTGCGGACGAGCGCGCCGTGCCCGCGGAAAGAGAGCGGCGCGGCGCGAGCGTGCGGGCAGCCAGCCGGCTGCATGGCGCGCTGCGAACGGCTGCGCGGCGCGACCCTGCGCGACGTGCTGGGCCGGGCGCAGGGGGTCCTTTTCGATTGCGACGGGGTGCTGTGGAACGGCGAGCGCGCCGTGCCGGGCGCCCCGGAGCTGCTGGAGCGGCTGGCGCGGGCTGGCAAGGCGACGCTGTTCGTGAGCAACAACAGCCGGCGCGCGCGGCCCGAGCTGGCCCTCCGCTTCGCGCGCCTCGGCTTCGGGGGGCTGCGCGCCGAGCAGCTCTTCAGCTCCGCGCTGTGCGCTGCGCGCTTGCTGCGCCAGCGCCTGCTCGGGCTGCCGGACGCGCAGGGCGCGGTGTTCGTGTTGGGCGGCGAGGGGCTGCGGGCCGAGCTGCGCGCCGCGGGGCTGCGCCTGGCGGGGGACCCCGACGAGGACCCGGGCTCGGCCCCGCGCGTGCGCGCCGTGCTGGTGGGCTACGACGAGCACTTCTCCTTCGCTAAGCTGAGCGAGGCCTGCGCGCACTTGCGCGACCCCGACTGCCTGCTGGTGGCCACCGACCGCGACCCGTGGCACCCGCTCAGCGACGGCAGCCGGACTCCCGGTGAGCGCGGGGCTGGCGGGGAAACTGAGCTAGGGCGCTTATGCCTCCACTCCTGCGAGTGGGGTGGGGAAGGGGCGTATCCAGGTGACAGGTGGGGAACAGGAGGGATGTGAGGGCGGTCCCCAGCCAGCAAGAGCCCAGGATGCTTTCATGTCCACATGTGGTAATTCTTGCAACCGTCACCCTGTGAGGGGCAGCAGTGGGGTCCCGGTTTGACAGATGAGGAAACTGAGGCCCATTGTGGCTCAAGGAGTTGCAGGCGGAATCCAGGGCCCCGACTCCCAATGCTAGCCTTTCTGAACCAGCCTCAAGGGCTCCTGTCATTTTCCCCACCCGCCATCGGGGTGAGGTCGGAGAGTTGGGGACAAAGCCTGGAAGGATTCCCCCCGCCACCGTTGGAGGTTTGGAACAGGAGTTTCTAGCGGCAGGTTGAAGGCAGGTGTGCGGGGAGCACAGAAGGTGGATGGAGTTTGACCTGAGTTCCAGTTCCAGCTCCAGGGCTCTGTAATCATGTTAAGTTACATAACCTTTGAGCATCTCTGCCCTGGGTGTAAAATGGGAATAGTAACCATGACAGTTTCGCTGAGGAGAGAGTGATCAGGATGAGTGCCTGCTACACAGTAGGTGCTCAGATGATGTAAATTGTATCCAAGACCTCTCCTATTACAGAGCTTTATGAAGCACCTTGGTGTCTTATTTAGTTTCAGAATTACTCTGGAGATGGAAGTTATTGTCCCATTTCCCAGTTAAACTGAGGCTAAGAGAAGGGAAGTGAGGCACCCAAGAAAGAGCAAGAGGATCTGAACTTGGCTCTTGAGGCCACCTTACCCCCAGCCTCTAAACCCCACCCCCTCCATCCAAGGCACTCTTCACTGCTGTCATTTGGGAATTCAGATCTGCAGAGAAAGCAGGAGCAAGTGAGCCTCCTACATCTTGGAGGGTTCAAGTTAGACAAGAGCAGGTGGTAGCAGAGGCTAACTGACAGTAGTGAGTGTGTGTGTGGACAACCAGTCAGTAAGCTGAGGGCAGGGTGAGATCTCCATGACTCACTCCCTGCTGGCCACTGACTCGATTGATACCGAACCCTAGGAGGGCAGGGTGGGATCGATTGAGGAGTAGACACAGTATTAAGATGGGTGGCAGGGAGGTCCTAGAGCTGAGGAGATCTGGGAAAGCTTCCTGGAGGAGGCATCTTGCAGGACAGGGCACTAGGGAATGGAACAGGGCTTGAGCCATGGCAGAACCAGTTCCAGGCTGAGAATCTTATAGTTCTAGGCCCATCTTAGCTTTGCTGCATGACCACTTCAGTCTCAGTTTCCCCATAAATCCAAGGTGAGGGCGCTGGTCAGGGCTCCCAGCTGCACTAGCTCCTGCCTGCCCTAGGCCATGCTATGAAAAGTGAGTTTCTTTGAGGCCTCAAAGCTCAGGTTAAGGTTTTGGGTTCAGAAGCTCCCCCAGGGGCTCAGGAAAGATGGTGTGGAGGAGCTGGGGAGAGACCAGGCCCTGCCCACGCGTGCCCCATGGGTCTCACCACCCATCTGGCTTTGCCCGCCAGCTCTGCTGGTCATTCCCACAGCCAAGAGGGGGAGACAGAGCTTAACAAATACAGCGCTGGTGTCCTGTTTGGGCACAACTGAATCATGCAGCTTTGAAAGTGGAATAAAAACACTAATAAAGGCCCCAATATGCATAAAATCTGAAATAATGCTAATCTCACCCCAGTTCCCCCTCCCCAGTCCCTATGGGTCTCCTAAATTGTGTGTTTACCTATCTACCATGTGGCAGCCACTTGAGATGGCAAATAGAAATGCCTGTTGTCTTAGGAATACATCGCCAGCAAAACATACGCCAGCCTTGGATGACAGGTTGTTGAGAAGAGTGGGATGTAGTGGTCTGAGGACACAGTTGCGTTCATAGACTCCCCGGCTTGGATGCTCGCTCACCCAGGGTACGGATCTTAGCTTCATTCACTGCTCTATTCCCAGTGCCTCACACAGTGCCTGGCATATAGTTGGGCCTCAGTAATATTGGCTGAGTGAGTGAGGTGCGACATGGGGGGCCAAGAGGGATCGGCTCCGACCTGGTAGGAAAGGAAGATGCTGGGACTTCCCTGGTGGCTCAGTGGTTAAGAATCTGCCTGCCAATGCAGGGGACACGGGTTCAAGCCCTGGTGCGGGAAGATCCCACATGCTGCGGAGCAACTAAGCCCGTGCACCACAACTGCTGAGCCTGCACTGTGGAGCCCGGGTGCCACAACTGCTGAGGCCCACGCGCCTGGAGCCCATGCTCTGCAACGGGAGAGGCCACTGCAACAAGAGGCCTGCACACAGCAACGAAGAGTAGCCCCTGCTCACTGCAACTAGAGAAAGGCCCCGTGCAGCAACGAAGACCCAACACAGCCAAAAATAAATAAGTATATTTATTTTAAAAAGGAAAGGAATATGCTAACAGAGCTACCATTCTTTTTTTTTAATATTTATTGTTCATTTATTTATTTATTTTGGCTGTGCCAGGTCTTAGTTGTGGCATGCAAGATCTTTAGTTGCGGCATGCATGCAGGATCTAGTTCCCCGACTAGGGATCGAACCCAGGCCCCCTGTATTGGGAGCACGGAGTCTTACCCACTGGACCACCAGGGAAGTCCCCAGAGCTACCATTCTTTTTTTTTTTTTTTCTTTGGCAGCACGCGGGCCTCAGCGGCCATGGCTCACGGGCCCAGCCGCTCCACAGCATGTGGGATCTTCCCGGACCGGGGCAGGAACCCGTGTCCCCTGCATCAGCAGGCGGACTCTCAACCACTGGGCCACCAGGGAAGCCCAAAGAGCTACCTACCATTCTTGAGCTGAGAAAATCACTTTGGGGTGACGCAGTTGAGCCCTTCCCATCCTGGAAGGAATTTCTAACAGGGCAAATGGCTTTTCTTCCCTACCCAGTTCTCAGGAAAACAAGCAGGCGAGTTCTAGGTCGGAGGTCAGGGAGACCTTCCCAACAGGGTTGCTCTGGGCCAGCTCTGCCTTGATCCTAAGGAAGTTCCTCCTCATCTGGGGGCCGCAGGGCTGACGATTCTTCCTGTTTGTGCACCTTCTGTGTCTTGGGCTTAATCAAGTTGAGTGTCATCCCCTATGAGAAGGGAGACAGGAGGCCCAGAGCATTTGGGGTCAGACCAGTGGAGTACTGATGTCTAGTAACTGGAAGAGTCTTGATTTATGCCTTTTGCCAATTTCTGTGGTGTAAGTACTCCCCCCACTGTGGCTGATTTCAGCCTACCAACGTGAAGTCACTTATCATGGGGTTGGGAAGATGTGTACACACCATTCTGTAATATTTCCATCATTAGGATGCAAGTAACCTCAAGAGCATAGATAATGGTAAAATAATTAGGAAGTGATGAGTTTTGAGAATTTATTACCTTTGTTTTAAACATATTTCACTTGATTGTTAAGTTTATATACGTTGACTTTTAATAGTGGCTTTGTTTAACCACCAACTCATTTCAGAATTCCTGAAAATGAAACATTCAGCACTCCCAAGCCCGTACAGGCTGGCCCTGCATGTGTCTGGGTCAGACCTACCTGAATGCATATCCTTTATCTGCCACTTATTAAGCTGTGCAACCCTGGACAAGTTACTTAACGACACTGAACATCAGCTTTCTCATCTGTAAAATGGGCGTTCATGAGCTCCCACACAGCCCCTGGCACTTTAGAATGTGCTCATCATTAGTGTGAAGGTAGAACATTCTGGCACAAAGATGTACCCCTGAGACGGGCACAGTGGACTCATTGTGTGGGACAGGATGGTACTGGGCTGGGAATTAGCCTTTTCTAGACAGTCCTCCTATTGTTAAACACTTGGGTGTGTTCCACAATTTTGCTTATTATAGTTACTGAGGCCACGGACATCTTCAACCATGTAGCTGTTTGTCTCCAGTTTGAATTCTCGCCTTGTGATCACTTTCCCAGTGGAGGCTGACTGGGTCAGAGGTGCGAACATTTCTGTGCCCTGCTGTGTTCCAAAAGGGCTGTGCCAGTTTCTGATGCCAGGAGCACACATTCTTGTAGCAATGACCACAGCTGCTGTTTGTTAAGGGCTTTTCTGTTTCCAAAGCATTTGCCCCTGTGGTGCTCACAGCACCTCTTTGAAGGTAGGCATTACTTGGATCCCCCTTTCCAGTGGGTCTAGGGAAACTCAGAGAGGTTGGCTTGCCCAAAGGCGTGTGGCCGCCTGGGTAAACTTGTGAACGGCACGCAGGGCTGACTGAGCCAGGCCCGGTTACACGCAGTGGCTCATTCAGGCCTTACAATACCCACGTGAGATACTGCCATTGATATCCCCATCCAAGAGATGGGAAAACTGAGGCACAGGGAGGTTAAGTACCCTGCCCAAGAAAGGTGGAGATGGGGTGTGAATGCAGGCCTCTGGTTGCAGAGTCTGTGCCCTTAACCCCTACACTAAGACTTGGAAGCAGGTGGCCTTTTAACTCATTTCAGTGCCTAATTTGACCCCCATGCCAAGCTGCCTCGATGGGAATTCCAGTTTCCGGGCCTGGATGCTTTCCCCGCTGCCACCCGCATTAACCGAGTCTCCATGTCCCTGCAGGCACCGGGAGCCTGGCTGCTGCCGTAGAGACAGCCTCAGGCCGCCAGGCCCTGGTGGTGGGCAAGCCCAGCCCCTACATGTTTGAGTGCATCACAGAGCACTTCAGCGTGGACCCCAGCCGCATACTTATGGTGGGCGACCGCCTGGAGACCGACATCCTCTTCGGCCACCGCTGTGGCATGACCACCGTGCTCACGCTCACAGGCGTCTCCCGTCTGGAGGAGGCCCAGACCTACCTGGCAGCCGGCCAGCACGACCTCGTGCCCCATTACTACGTGGAGAGCATCGCGGACATGATGGAGGGGTTGGAGGACTGAGCCCACCTGACCAGCAACTGCGGCTGCAACCCTTGCTCACCCTGTTCCTGTAGATGGAGGTGATGGGCCAAGAGCTGCATTAAGGGCTACCAGCTCCCTGGCCCCAGTTTCTACCCTGGTGGGGCTGGAACCCAGGGAAGATGTCAGGGCCCTCGGACCCCCTTCCAGCAGTGGCTGGGCACTCTCCTGTCCCAGAAGCTGCCCCCTCCCTGCCACTGGTTTACCCTGGCCTGACCCAGCCAGGTGGCCTTATATCCTGACCTGTGACCTCCGCTTGTTTAAATCTGGGCCCTGCTGCCTTGTGAGGACTTCCCCCAACCCTGAGCACTTAATCCCCTACCTCCTCCCTGGGGCCTCTAGGGCTCTGCCTGCTCCTGGGTCCTGGCCCTGGGTTCCTATTGACCGATCAGAGGTCTAGGTAGCCATGAATCACTATTGTCCTGAGCCCTGAATGGACCGATCAGAAGGCTAAGTGATAGTGACTCGTTGCTGTTGGGTCTTGAGTGGACCAGTTGGGAGCCTAAGCGACAATGACCCTTTCTTGTCCTAGGTCCTTGGTAGACCAATCAGGACCCTAGGTAATAATGACCCATTAGTCTCTTGGATCCTGAATAGAACAATCCAGAAGTCTGAGAGACTGGCCTCTGGACAATCTGGGTCTGACTGGACCAGCCAGGGGTCCAGATTTCTGTTCATAAATACGGGTCCAAGTGCTGAAGACACCCCTCCTCCACAAAGGGGGCCACTTGGTGGCTCTGGGGGCTTCTGTAGCTGAGAGCCCCACCCTCCCTGATCACGGTACCAGACCAGTGTTGACGGTGGTCACAGCTTGGGAGGGGGGCTTTTGTGGCCCGCCCCCCGTGCTGTCAGTGTTTGCTGTGCCACCTCTCCCCCGCGCCCACCCCCAGCTATTTATTTATTATTGCGTGCCAGTGATGGTGGGGATGGGGGCTGGGCCTTCCCTGCCACCTCCACCCCTGTTGTAACCAGTCCTCCCGTACTTAATAAAGTGCGAGTGGGAGTGTCTGTGGGTTGAAGTCTGTGTCCAGGGTGGGGCGGGGGGAGGAGCCCCTGCCTGAGCCTGCGCTCCCCGGAACTGGCCCACCCGCTTCGTGAAATGATTTACCCCAGTTGCAGAGTATTCTCTGTGTGCAGTGGTACCTTAGCACAATAGCACTTTGTGCCTCACTGAGCCTTTATATACCAGTCTGCCTCAGTCCTTCAGAAAATCCAGCAAGCTTGCATTACTCATCCCACTCTACTCCTTGGGGAATGAGCATCATAAAGGTGATGTTAAGTTAAACACGACGGCACACCCCTGGAAAGTGTGACCACCTGAGGCAGGGTCTGGACTTGTGTGGGCTGCCTCCGGGAGGCTGCGGCCCCTCTCTGTGGAGACAGGTGCGAGACCGGTCCTCACCCTCCAGGAGGCTCAGGTGAGGTGCTGCGCACCCCCCTCCATTTCAGGCATCCTTCACACCTGGGCTGCTGCTATGAACGTGTGCCCTGCTGGCCTCGAGCATCCTCAGTGCCTTCTGCAGAGCAGGTGGCCATCTGTGAGCTGGCTGAGGGTAGGACTTCGAGGTCTGGAAAATTCTCTTCACTATGATTCTTCTGGGGAAGAGGGAGTACTTGACTGAGCCTGGCTGCATCAGGAAGTGGGAGCAAATGTGCTCTTGTGGAGACTTCTGGTTGTGACGGACTTGGCTCAACCTGGCTAAGGCGTAAGAGAGTTTATTGGCTGCCCCAACACCCTCCAGGTGCATCCCTCTCATCCTCTCACTCTTCTGGGCTTTGGGTGTGGAAGCGGTTGCAGCTATTATGTGATCGCAAAGCATGGCCCAGTATATTTCTCTGCTTGTGACTCTGCTTCAGAAAGATGGGAAGAGCTTGTTGGGGTTGTTTCCTCCAGACCTCTAAAAGTTTCAAACCAACAGAAAAAGTCTAAGAACAGCACAGTGAATACCATATGGCCTTCACTGGACTCCCAGCTAATATTTCAGGAAGCTGATGACACCAGTCCACAAAATGAAACAACTCCTTCACATTATACCCCCGGTTTCAATAGTTACCTAGTTTTGCCTCCCTCCTCCCCCACCCCTGCGTGTTGACTACTTTCTTGGTGACCAGAAGCCTTAGGGGTACTTTCTGTTGTCCCTGCCATAATTTTTTCCTCTGGGGGTGGCTCTGAAACAGTGGCCGAAGCTCAGACTCGCTGAAATCTGAGCTTGGTCTAGCATCAGAGTCCCACGCAGCACTCTTTTTATTTCATCTTAGCTATTACAGATAAGCATAACCACAGGACTGTAAGTTTTACTTTTTTCGCAATTCCTTATGCATCAGTAAGCCAGCTCCCCAGGACTTGGAGCCATGTCTAAATTCCATTGGTAACGTTAACCTTTTTTAAAAAAAATTATTTATTTAGTTAGTTAAGAAAGCACATAGGGCTTCCCTGGTGGCGCAGTAGTTGAGAGTCCGCCTGCCGATGCAGGGGACACAGGTTCGTGCCCTGGTCCGGGAAGATTCCATATGCCACCGAGCGGCTGGGCCCGTGAGCCATGGCCACTGAGCCTGCGCGTCTGGAGCCTGTGCTCCGCAATGGGAGAGGCCACAACAGTGAGAGGCCCACGTACCGCAAAAAGTAAAATAAATAAAGCACATAATCTTGGGACTTCCCTGGTGGTCCAGTGGTTAAGACTCCACACTCCCAACGGAGGGGTCACGGGTTCGGTCCCTGGTCGGGGAACTAAGATCCCACATGCCACACAGCATGGCCAAAAAAAAAAAAAAAAAAAATTGTTTGTTTTTTTTTTTTTTGACTGCAATGCATCACTTGCGGGATCTTAGTTCCCTGACCAGGGATTGAATCCAGGCCCTCGGCAGTGGAAGCATGGAGTCCTAACCACTGGACCACCAGGGGATTCCCCCACGTTTACCTTTAGACAGTGCAGCACAGCTGCTGCTCATGCCATGGGTGACCACGTGACCACACAGGAATCGAAGTTTCCTCATCCCGCGCCGTTTCACACTTTCTCTTCCCAAACCACACGTTCCCATGAGCCAGGGCCTTTGTAGCAAATCCCACTTCTCTGACACCAACTGAAAGGGAAAACTGTTTCCTCTGCCCACAGAATACAGTACTCTGACACCAAATGTGTGGGTTTCTACATCAAACAACTCACCAGTTTTCTGCAGACACCAACTGGGTATCCTACAATCTATCAATAATTCCGACACTACCTGGAGTTTGTGCAGACCCCACAGGTTAAGTGCTCAGTCCCCCAAGACTTTCCCCCACTTCAGTGCCAGTCACAAGTGTCAGGTCATCACCTGGCACTCTGACCAACACAGCTCCCCTCTCGGGTCTGATCATTTGTCACAACGGCTCACAAAACTCGGGAAACACTACGAATACGGTTTTATTATATAATAAAGGATATGATAAAGCTTACGGATGAACAGCTAGATGAAGACATATACATAGCGTGAGGTCCTGGAGGGTACAAAGTGAGGGGCTTCTGTTCCCGTGGGGTTAGGGTGTGCCACCCTCCCAGCATGTGGATGTGTTCACCAAACCAGAAGCTCTCCAAACTGTGTGGTTTGGGGATTCTCATGGAGGGGTTCATCACATAGGCATGACTGATAGTTAGTCTCTAGTCCCTCACCCCTCCCTGGAGGATGGGGGGCGGGGCTGAAAGTTACAAGCGTCTGATCACTGCTTGGTCTTTCTGGTGACCAGCCCCCCTCCTGAAGCCATCCAGGTACCCACCAAGAGTCACCTCATTAGAACAAAAGAAGATCCTATCACCCAGGAAATTCCAAGGGAGTTAGGAGCTCTGTGTCAGGAACTGGGGTCAGAGACCAAAATGTTAGAACAAAAGATGCTCTTTCGGGCACCCATACCACTTAGGAAATTCCAAAGGATTTAGGAACTCTGTGTCAGGAACTAGGGTCATGGACCAAATATACATTTCTTATTATGTCACACTCCCCAAATTTTAATTTAGAAATGTTTCAAACCAACAGAAAAGGTGCAAGAACAGAACAATGAACACTCATGTGCCCTTCACCTAGATTCCCAATTTGTCTGATTTGCTTAACTGCTCTGTATATATTGGGTTGGCCAAAAAGACCATTCACTTTTTGGCCCATCCAATATCTTCACATTTTTTTTTTTTTTTAATCTTCACATTTTTTAACTGACTCATTCGAGAGTCTGTTGCAGATGTGAAGACAGTTCATCCCAAATCCTTTAGCCTGTCTGTCCTAAGAGCAAGGATGAATTGTGGATTGTGGTTGTGCAGAAGAGCAAGGACTGTCTACATGGCCACAATCCATGATCATGCAGGAACCCAGATCTTTGATTTCACTGAGCCACTGGATTAACCTACCATGGAAACCTCCTAGCTCCAGACTGCTTGGTATGTGAATTTTCCTTAATTTTCAAGCAGTTTTCGTTGAGATTTCTGTTATTTGCAGCCCCAAACTCTCCTGATACACAGGTCCCAAGCACATTATAGAAAACATTAAAATGTACCCACAGGCCCCATTAAATATATTTATGGGGTGTTTTTGCTATACATTTTTCCAAATATTTTTATGCTTTTGTTTTAGACATTATTTGGCTATGGGGATCTAATTTAGGAGTGACCAACCTCTAGAGAGAACTGGGCACACTTTCGAAGAAAATTCAACCCACAAAATGGTTTTCAAGGTAATACAATTTTTATGACTACCGAGTGTTAGGTTTGAGCACAGTAAACGTTCATTAATTCCAGCTCTTCAGTCTTAGAATTTTGGGGCCAACACATTTTTTTCTTCAAGTCTCAAATATTTTCTAAGCTTTTAAAAACCTCTTAGCTTCCTCTGAGTCTATAATTGTCACACACACACACCCCCAAACGTTTGAAAAAATAAAAAAGACTCATGCCTGAGCCCTGGAGGGCTAATGAATGACAGGGTCTGGACCCCACCCAGCCCTCATGTGAGAGGAGGAGTGTTCCCCAAAGGCGAGCTGGGGCATGTGTTCAGAGGGCGACAAACACCAGGTGGGAAGGCAGAAGTGACAGAGTGTACTGTGTTTGGGGAGGTGGCTGGCTGGGGCAGGTGGAACAGCATAAGCAAAGGCAGGGAGGTGGGACTGGATGAGTGGGTAAGTGGGGAGGCGGGCTCCAGCACAAACTGGTTGGAGAAGTATCTGAAGTTGGGGGCAGCCCCCAACTAGTCCTTCGTTCATGGAGCAGGAGGAAAAGATCATTTTGAGGTCCAGGTATCCCCGGACCACAGTGTTCTTTCCTTGGCTCGGCAGATGAAAGGGCTGCAGCGCTAGCTCCGTGTGTGACCCTGGCCACGTGGCCACGCGCTCTGGGTGGTCTCTGCATCATTCAATGAAGGAGCTCTGGAGGCTCTGACCACCCACACTTTCCCCAGCTGAGCCAGCCAGGTTGCCTGGGGGTGCGGATGGTGTCTCAGTGGGCCTGGCAGCCCTCTCCACCACGGCCAGCTGGAGGAGGCGCGGCCTTCACGGGGGGGCAGGGCAGGAGTGGGCAGGCTGGGAAGGGCCGTGCTGGCCTGGATCCCCTGTCTGGACAAGTTCAGCTCATTTCTCATGGCAGCAGCCAAGGTCCAGCCCATAGCACCAGCCTGTAGGATAGAGGAATTCCAGAGAGCTCGCTGCCTCTGCGGCAGGCCAGTGAGTGGGAGGAGAGTCCCTGGGGTGGGTGCCCTTGGCCTTCGGGGGTGCAGGAGAGAGAGCTGACGTGCAGCCCCTCTCACATCACTCCTGCAATCCTGCTACCCTCCAAGATGGGTGACATTCCCACCTTCCGGGCCTGGATACAGGTTCAGGGAGGACAAGGACCAAGGCTAGAGTCACAGCCAGGTAGCCCCCAAATCAGGACTTGTCCGTCTTCTCTGATTCTAACGTCGGCTTCATTTCAGGGCCCCAGAGCAGCTTCCCTGTGCAGAAGTTTCACCCACGTGGCCTGCTTCAGGAGGGAGGTGAAGACGAAATGAGATAATGTATGAAAGGGAGGCGCCGGGCACAGGGCCTGACAGATAAGTAGGCGCCACCAATAGGAGGCCCCAAGATGGGGGCGGGGGGCACACAATGCACCTTGTCCCTGGTCCCTGCCTCAGGAAAACTGCGGCCCCTGTTATAGGGGTCACTGGACTCTGGAGAGACTCCCCACCGCAGCCTAAGCAGGAGGAGACTGCCAAGGGATGGGGGGTGGTGGTGAGGGGGAGGCCTCCCAGAAATGCCGACCCAGGAAGGTGAACTCAGCCTGGGAGAAGAGACAAGAGGAAGGCTAAAACCTTCTGAGACTCTATGAAAAAAGTAATCATCTATTAAGTACAACAGACCCGAACTCCACCTTGTACTAACCTTATGCAGGAGAGCAGGGCTGCACATCCCCAATTCACAGACGGGGAGACTGAGGCAAGCAGGGAGAAGCAGCTTGCCAGGATGCCCTGCGGAGGGCGTGGCAGAGCTAGAACCAGAACCCAAGTCTCCAGACTCCCAAAGGGGCCTTTCCGGGAGCCTATACACTCTGTCACCCTGCCACTCCATCTCTCGACAGGCCAGATGCCGGAGAGGAGTAAAGCAGCCCCTCATCCAACAGCAAACACTTCCTGGTGCTGGACCCGTCTTCCAGGCTGGGGGAAGAATGGAGGAGCAGCTCCTGAGGCCCTGAGAGCCCAACTACTGGGTTGGAACAGCCAGCCAGTCCCACCTGATGGCAGTCACAGCAACGACTGCCTGGACGCCTCCTGAAATGCCCCCGTTCCTTGACCAGGCAGAGAGAGTGTCTGTGGGCCTCGGAGGGGAAGCACAGAGGAAAGGCAATGGAGCTAGGCACCCCCCCACCCCTCCCTAATGCTGAGGTTTGGGGGAGGCCCTGGAGGAAAAAGTGAAGCTCTGTTGTTGGTTTCCGTGGCAGCTGGCTTGCTCTAGGAGGAGGGATGAGGGGCTCGCAAGGGGTGCGACCCAACCTCTCTGGGCCTGCCTCTCAGCCCCGGGCAGCCTCTCTCCTCCTGTGCCAGCGTGGGTTTCAGTCATCTGGAGGAAGGTGGGGTCTGGGGAGGCAGTGCAGGGCAGGGCAGGTTTGCTCCAGATGTGAGTCACCCCCGGTCCACATCTACTTCCCTCTTCAGTGCTGGTGATTTCAGAAGGGGGACAGTGACGTGAAGGCGGTCCTGTTGATAACTCTCTTAGCAAGCCCCCCACCTCACCCAGTGCTCCCCACGCTCCTTCCTCTACCTGGTTTCTGAGTGTGAGGTGAGCACCCCTCCACCCCACCTTCAACTCTGTTGCTGCAGTGATTTTCCCTGCAGCCTGAATCTGGCCTCAATACTCACTCTTCCTATAACCTTTGGTGGCTCCCCAGCACCCTCCGATAAAACAATGCCCAAACCCCTCAGTGAGGCCCTTCACGATCCAGGTGCCACTGGCTTCCCCCCCGCATGCCCTGTCTTTCCCCAGCACACCCTAAACTCCAGCCATGCCCAGATGCTCACTGTTCCCCGGACCTGTGCCTTCTCATTTCCCCCACGCTGGAATGCCAGTCCCTGCTTCTTCACCCATCCTTCAAGACCCACCTTCTTCCCATTCTGGACCATCCCACCGAGGTGCTCGCTCATGACTTCCCTCAGAGCCTGCATCGTGCTACTTCTTAATTAGATTCATGGCCAGATTCTGCCCCAACAGTGGGCTACTTGAGAACAGGGACTGAGGGCTTCATCTTTGAATCCTCTGAGGCTAGCTCAGGGCCAGGCACATAGTAGGTACTCAGTAAAATAAACAGATGGGGAAAGGGAAAGCTGTGCCGGGTGTCAGAGGGAGAAATGTGAGGAGAGTGGATGGGGGTGCACAGACCGGGGACCCCATCCCCTCATGGTCTGGCTCACCCTGGGCCCTCTCCCAGGCCTGAGCCTCTCGGACAGGACAGAGGCTGTCAGGCAGGGGCTCTTGGAGGATCCCCGGCAGACCCCTCGGGAGGGCAGAACGAAGCCTGAGGCCTGAGCCCTGAGCCTGGGCGGCGGCCTCAAGCCTGGCACCGGCCCAGCCTTTCTTTAGCGCTAGCGAGGAGCACGAGAGCAGCAGCCGCAATCTCTGCTTCAGAGGGAGGCCCACGCAGGGGCAGGGCTTTGTGGTTAATGGGTCCTGGGTCCTCTGCAGAGGCGCCCAGAGCGGGCCACGCCCTGGCCCCTGCCAGGGAGCAGCCTCACGAACCCCAGATCTAATTCTTGAAGGACACTGCACCTCCTCAGCCGCCTTCTATGGGGGACCCCCTGAGCTCAGCTAGCTGGCCCTGGCCCTCTTCCAGCCAACTCTTGGGCCTAGCTCATCCTCAAACTATTTTCCACTGGCTTCCCCCAATCCTTGCCACAGCATAATTTTGGGAAGGGGTAAGAGAATGGGAGGTGGAGCCTGGACCGTGGGGGAGTGGCTAAGAAGGAATGGGAGGGGGTCTCCACTCTGATTGGTCATCTCTGCTCCAGAACTGGCTTCAAAATTCCATTGACTCCGCCTCCCGTGGCCCCCATCTCCTTTCTGAGTTACAATTGGCTCAGCATCCAGGGGGCGGGACTCACCCGGGTCTGGTCCAGTTAAAAGGGTGGGAGCGGGCTGTAGCCCATCTCTCGGGTAGTCTTCAGACAGCTGGTCCTGAAGTCCCAGGAACATCCTCCTCTCCTCAATCATGGCTTGTGTGAGTATGGGGACCCCACCCCAAGGCCCAGAGATGGCGTGGGGGCAGACAGCCAGGCATAGTGAGGGCAGATCACGATCTGGGTTCTAGTTCTTGTGGTGTGGCCTTGAACAAGTGTCTTTTCTGGGCCTCAGTGGCCGTGTCTGTAAAATGGGGGTGGGCTCCATGCTTCCCCAAGGCCTTCTCTGGCTTAAGAATTTTCTGGATTCCTCCAGGGTCTGACAGCAGTTATTTCTGCCAAGGGCTTACATTCTGCAGCTCTCTGAGAAGTGGGAGTGGGAAGGGTGTGGCCGACTGGAGGTGTAGTGGGGCATTTTGAGGGTGCCCAGGCCACTATCCCTTCCCCCTTCCCCCCAAAGAGCCTCCTGTCCCCTCCCCCCTGCAGCTGTCCCCGTCACTGGGCCAGGGCAGAGTCACCCTCTGCTCCCGAGCTGTAAAAGTCGCCAGGATCTGAAACAGGCTGCCGGGAGGGAGCCTGCCTGGGTTAGCCCGGGGCGGGTGATTCTGTCCAGGCTGGTCAGGTGGGGGCTGGGGCAATTCCCGCTCAACCATTCCTCCAAGCTGGGGGGTGGGGGCTGTGATAAAGGAGCAAGAAAGCAGCAAGAATCTTCTGCAGGCCCCTAGGGAAAGGATTCAAGTTTCTGGCAGGAGGAACCACTCACACCAGTGAAGCTTTGCGCTGGCTCTTGTTAACCCCGAGCCAGCCAGGTTGCAGGCTCCCGCCCTGGGCTGCTCTCCCTTCTTAGAGGGGTCTAGCTGTGCCCCTTAGGGGTCTCCTCTCCAGCCCCTGGCCCTCTCTGCACAGAGGAGCTTGAAGGGGATGGTGGGGGATGGCCCAGCCCCAGGCCTCTTCCTCGCCAGCAGAGGGGCAGGCGCCTCACTCACCTTCCTTTGCCCCCAACTCGCAGTGTGACGCATTTGGAGCCTGGTTCTCTCCATCTATTCAATGAGGCGATGGAGCACAGCACTCCACCACCCAGGCTACTCTGCATCTAAAATCCCCGGGCTAAACCGCAGAAACTTCTAGATCCTGTCTTCTAGAACCTCAGTCATGTTACAGACAAGAAACTTGCCCAGGACCACACAAAGAAGGAGAGTCTAGAACTTGCAGCCGGGTTCCTCAGCCTTCGGGTCGGCCTGGTCAGAGCAGGCCTGGTCTTCCCGGCGCGGGGCACGACCTCCCACCCTGCGTCCTCTAACCCGGCTGGGCGGGGTCTTGTCTGCGCAGGGTCTGGTCGCCAGCAACCTGAATCTCAAACCTGGGGAGTGCCTCAGAGTGCGGGGCGAGGTGCCCCCGGACGCCAAGAGGTGAGGGAACGACGGCGGGGGCGGCGGGCGGCAGGGGCGGGGGCTGGAGCTCGAGGGTCCCGCCCCGCGTCTGGCAGGGGCGTGGCTGGCCGGGCCCGGCTCCTCCCCCCGGCGGGGCGGGGTTAATGTCGGCGGCTGCTGAGGCTACGAGTTCTGGGTGAGTCACTTCCTCCGCGGAGTCTGGACGCTCCCACCGTTGTCGCCCCCTTAAACTAAACCAGCTGCGGCCTCGTCAGCTGCCTCGGCTGGCCTTCCCCTCCCTACTGCTGTGGGCGGGACCAGAGGCTGAGCGGGGCGGGGAGAGGGAGTGAAAGGGTGTCACCCTCGCTGCCCGCCCTCTGAGGTCTGTGTATCCTGCGCTCTGGACTCTCGACTTTCACTCCTTCCGTCCTTCCTTAGCTCATCATTCATTCGGCCAGCTGGCCTAGTTTCACCGCAGCCTTGTGAGCTTGGACCAGTCAACCAACCGCCTTGAGCCTCGTTTGTTAATCAGTTAATGGAGGGGGGGAGGTTGTGTGGAGGCGAAATGCTGGGTCATCTCACACGTTGATGACCAGCTGACAGTATAGAGCCGCACGCTTCATATGCACTGCTCATGTAATTCCTTCTAAACCCTCAGAGGGAGGCCTTGCTGTTACCTCCACTCAGCAAATGCATTATTGTTATTCGTTCATTCGCCCCACGGTTACAGAGCACCTACTGTGTGTCACGCATCATGCTGGGCACCAGGGATACAGAGATAGACAAGACAGACAGGACACTTGCCCTCCCAGAGGTCACCATCTGGAGGGAGTCTCTGACCTTGACCAAACGGGCAGGGACACAAATTCATGTCTACAAGAGTCCTGGCTGTCAGCATAGCAAGGCCCTTAAGAGATACTTCCTGTGGAGCCCCTACTGTGCAGATATGGAAACTGAGACCCAGATGGAGCAGGGACTTGCTCAAGGTCACACAGCAAGGAGGTGGCAGGGCACAGCTAGAATCCAGGTTTCCTGCCTCGGCTCCATGCGTTGCCCCGGTGAGGTCCATTAACGTGGAATGAGTGGCACAGACTGGTCGGCCTGAGGGGGCTGCAGCGGGAGGGGGCAGCTTCAAGCCCACCTGCTATCCCCTAGCTTCGTGCTGAACATGGGCAAAGATGGCAACAACCTGTGCCTACACTTCAACCCCCGCTTCGACGCGCACGGGGACACCAACACCATCGTGTGTAACAGCAAGGATGGCGGGGCCTGGGGGGCTGAGCAGCGGGAGTCCGTCTTCCCCTTCCAGCCTGGAAGTGTTGTGGAGGTGGGCTGGGGTCTGGGGGTGGGGTCAGGGCCCTGGGTGGGCTGGGGCAGAGCTGGGTTGAGTGGCTAGAGACCTGGGTCCCACCCTGCCCCCCCTTCCCTCCCTCCCCATCTCCCCTCCCTTCAGTCACCTGCTGTGTGATCCTCGGTAAGAAGCATCCCCTCTCCCAACCTCAGGGCCTCACCATGAAGCGGGGCTGTTGTCAGGGCTACGTGAGGAAAGGGCTCTGGGGGGGCCTAGGACCTGCAGGCCGTGGCTGCAGGGCCGAGGCTCCCGCTGTGGGGTCCACACGCTCACTGCTCCTCTCCACCCCCAGGTGTGCGTCTCCTTCGACCAGGCGGACCTAACCATCCAGCTGCCTGGTGGATACGATTTCAAGTTCCCCAACCGCCTCAACCTGGAGGCCATCAACTACCTGGCAGCCGATGGCGACTTCAAGATCAAGTGCGTGGCCTTTGAGTGAAGCCAGCCGGCCCATGGCCCCCAATAAAGGCAGCTGCCTCTGCTCCCCCTGAACCGGCCTCCTGTGTGTGTGGGTGTGGAAGAGGAGGGTCCCACCGGCTCCCCCAGGCTCCGCCCCTTCTTTACTTCAATTCACGGCCTCGGTGCGCGCATACCTTTGTTTTTGGCTGCGCTGTGCGGCTTGTGGGATCTTAGTTCCCTGACCAGGGATCGAACCCGGGCCCGTGGCAGTGAAAGCGCCGAATCCTAACCACTGGACCGGCAGGGAATTCCCTCGATGCATACCTCTTAAGTGCTAGTGACATCTTGTTCCCCTGGCTCCCCTGGGCTGAACAGAGAGCTCAATACACAGCGAGGGGCTCAGTATTAAATAAGACCCAGTCACTGCCCTCAAGCAGCTCCCAACTCACTGGGCCCGAGCACACAGTAGATGCACAAAAGATGTTGAAATAAATGAAAACGGGAAGAGAGGCAAGGACAGACTGATTCATGCCATGGTATCTGGGGCAACACAGGGGGAAGTGGAAGGAATACCTGGGGCCCCTGTCATTTGTTTTCATGAACTAGAAAGAGATATGGTTCAGACAGTGCAGGGAAAGCAGCTGTGTGCCCCTGTGGGCCTTAACTGACCTCTCTGAGCCTCGGTTTATTCATTTATATGAGGGGGATGATAGCACGGAGACTACCGTGGGACTGTTGTGAGGATGAAATGAGGTGTGTGATGGAGGATGAGTGTAGGGCCTGGCACAACGTACACACGCAGTGGATAGTGTTTCCCGTCGCTGCTGCACTACCTCTTGAGATCTTATCCCCCGAATCTGAAGGGGAGTAAACAGGCTCTGAGTGATGACTCCCTGGTCTCTACCAGGCCCGGCTGAGCCTTCTGGGGCTCCCCAGGCATCCCAGCTTTGTGGCGCCAGGCCACACACCTCAATGCTACAGTGTAAGGGCAACCAGGGTGCTAGTCTGGAAACTCGGGTTCTGTGGCCCTCCTCAGGACCCTCAAACCAACATAGGGAAGATGGGCTTGGGCGATAGCCCTGGCACCACCTGCTGGCCCGTTTCTGTATAGGAGGAATTGGGGTCGGTGGCAGGATACACCAGCCCCTGCAGAGAACCTACAAGCAGAGGCCCGTGGGCCGACTTGAAAACCCGCCTTCAGGTTCTCAGAGGCCTCCTGCTGCGCACAGCCTGTTCCCTGCACCGCAGAGTGCGGGAGACTCACCCTCCCTGAGATGAGGCCTCCATGAGCCTCTCCTCTGCTGGTTTCCAGAGGACGTGTTTTCCAAGACCGGCCAGGCTCCGTTACCTTGGAGGGCAGTCACACTCACTTGTTGCAAGTGATGGGACATGAGCTGATAGCTGGGCAACTCTGCGACCACTCCCCTGCACCTTTTCCTTTCTGCTCCCTGCTGTAGGGCCCCCTACCTCCCTGTGAAACAGCCCCTGGGAACTGAGCCAATGTTCCAAGAAGGCTTGGAATCAGAACCTCAGTTGGCACCCCCAACCCCCAAGGCAGTCTCCTGAGGTATGTGTTGGGTGGGAGCCTGGCAAATCTTACTCCAGGACAGCCAGCACTAGCTGTGGAACCCTGGGTAGGTCTCTTCCACCCCCCAGTCTGAGTTTCCTCATCCATAAAATGGGGGTCATTATTTTCACCTGGCCCTTTTGGGTGGGTGATTCCCATCTCAGTGGGTCTGCTGGAGGGCACATCTCTATAAGAGGGCCAAGAAGGATGGAGCGCAAAGGCTGGGAGCTGCCATGAGCCACACCCAATCTCCAGGCTCTCCTGGGGCACCCAACTGGCCACCCAGAGAGAAACAGCTTTGGCAGTCTGGCTGTGGATGGGGCGCCCTCTGCTGGACATCAGAGAAAGTGTCTTCTTGACTGCCTTTCTCTGATCCCACTTATTCTCTCTACACTGGCGGAACTCAACGATACTCCAGGACTGGGACTACAACCAGACAGAGGAAAGCCCTGGGGCAGATAAGGAGAGAGACCACTGGCAGTGGAGGAAAGAAACTGGGCTCGGAGTCAGACAGACTTGTGTCCAAACCCCAGCTCTATCACTGTGTGCCCTTGGGCCAGTTAATCAACCTCTCTGAACATGTTTCCTCATCTATCAAATGGCATTAGTACTAGTATCCACCCTGTGCGGCCGTTGCAAGGATTAGCTGAGATAACGTAGAGAACTACACTGTGCCTGGCACATAGTAGGAGCTCCGTAACTGTTGGTTCCCTTCACCTCTTTTAAGACTCGGTGTGTCTCAAGAGCCTGTGAAACTGGGTCCAGAGAAACTAAGCAGAGTTCTGCCCTTAGACCACTCAAGCTTCACCCTCAGCACTTGCTCTTCTTGTCTGTGTGACCTTGGGTAAGTGACTGCACATCTCTGGGCCTCATTAAAATGGAACTCATACCTCAAAATAGATAATCGTGTAAAGAGCTAAATTAATGGCAGCTGCCGTTATTCTTTTGGCTCATCATCTTCATCATCATTTCTATTACGGAGAACGTACCACCTCTTGCTGTGCCTGGCACACAGCAGGGGCTCAATAAACATAAAAATAATGTCAAGGAGAAGCTGACTTAAAAAGGGAAGTGTTTTAGACCGTGAGTTGCAGTAAATGGCTCTCAAGCTTTTGGAATCTGGGTGGGGTTGCCAGTCCTGCATCTCTTTTCCTGGAGTAAAGGGGACCTGGAGCTCCCAGGGAAGAGTTTGGAGCAACAGCACCTGCCCGAAGTGGCGAGCTTCACTCTGCACTGGGAGCTTTCGCAGATGTGACCTCCCTGAACCACTCGTGGGCTGGCAGCTCGGGCCTGGTGGGCTGTGAGGGCGGACTGTACAGAGCTCCCCACACGAGGTCCTGCATAAGCAGGTGTCTCCTTACTCGGTCCCCAGTCTCTGCGCCTGACCGGAAGCTCCGGGAGGGCAGAACCACTCCACACACAGGGCAGCAATTGAGGATGACGCTGCACACCACTTAATAATGGGGTGACTTTGCTTAAGTCACTTATCTCTAAACCTCCACATAAGGTGGCTCGCTGGGCATCTTTTTGGGGGGCATCACTGCATCCAAGGCAATGCTTTCTCCCAGGAGGAGGGTGCCAACGGTGGCATGGGGCATGGCCACTATAGGGTGGCAGAGGGGCAGAGGGGCAGTTGTGCATCACCCTGAAGCCCCCCGCTGTGCCCTGTATTTGAGGATAACTTCCTCTCAGTGCCCAACGTGGAATCCCTCAGGCGGAGGACCCTTGTGGAATGGGTTCAACATTCGTGCAGAGATGCACCTACTGTGTGCCTAGCTCCTTTCAAAACTCATGGTCAGGGTCTGCGTCTTGCCCTCCGGAGCGGGTGTGCTGCTACTGGGAGAGTGATCCCTCAGGCCAGCGCCCCAGGATGCTAGGCCATGAGGCCAGTGACCCAGGTCAAGTCTCAGCTTTACCAAAGAATAGCAGTGTAACCCTGGACGAGTTGCTTCCCCTCTCTGAGATAACAGTTGCCTTCCCTGTGTGCCTGGCACACAGTAGGCACTCAATATGTATGTGCTTACTTGCTCTCTGGGCTCCAGTCACTTGTCAAAGAAGAGCATTGCGTCCTAAGAGTCTGTTATCCGCACTCTCAGATTGTTCTGTGGTCACCTCCTCTGGGAAGCCCTCCACACTGGAAGAGCCAACCCTGAGCTCCTCCAGCCTCCCGTGAATCTCACAGCAGAGGTGTCATCCCCTGGACTGTAATGATCATTGACCCTGTCAACCCGTGAGTCCTTAAGGGCAAGGGCAGCAGCTTGCCTGCAGTACACAGCACAGATGAGTTGAGAATGGGGGATTCAGGCATACAATCCCAGCTACTAAAATTCCCCTTCAGGTGTTTTACTTACTGCCTTCACATTCATGCCGTCATTTTTAGTAGAGGATGTGTTACTACATCCCAACTCCATACTTGGGGAACTGAGGCACAGAGAGGGGTGATGGCTTGTGTAGCAAACACATGTGTGGCATGTATTATGTTATACATACACGCTACATAACACACTTATCCCTCACAATCAGCGTTCTCAAAATTTGGTCTGTGGATCAGCAACAACAGCATCACCTGAGAACTGCCTGAAGTGCAAATTCTGGGGCTCACTCCAGAACTGCTGAATCAGAAACTCTGGGGTGGGCCCGAGCGATCTGGGGTTCAGCAAACCCTCCAGGGGATTCTGATGCACGCCAACGTTTGGGAACCACTGCCTTACAATACCTACCAAGTCAGTATGATTAGTCCTCTTTTACAAACAGGGTGATTGAGGCACAGCGAAGGCAACTGGTCCAGGACCATACAGCTGTAACTGGGGTACCAGGATTCTAATCCAGGTAGTTTGGCTCCAGAAACGTGCTCTTGGAGACCACCACGGAGTTGACATCCAAATCAAAAGAAGGATCAGCAATCTTCGGCCATTCACTAATAACTCTGTATTGAGCACCTACTGTGTGCAAGGCACCGTGCTAGGCGCTGGGACCTCTGGGTCTCGCTCTCACCGTTGTTGGTCTAAGAGAGGAGTGGGGCTGGGAGTCGCGGGGGTGGGTTGGGGAAGGGCAGGAATCTTGCCTGTTACAGGCAGAAGAGACAGGGAGACGGGCTGGGCGGCCCCTTTAAAAGGCGGGGCCTGGCGAGCGGAACTGCGGGGCGTCTCTGCGGGCACTTCCGGGAGGCTGGAAACGCTACACCGGAAGTATCCCGTGAGAGGGAGCGGCGCCGCCGAGGCCTCACCGCTATGGGCCGCAACAAGAAGAAGAGGCGAGATGGCGACGGCCGGCGGCCGCGACTCATTTTGAGCTTCGACGAGGAGAAGCGGCGGTGAGTGTCAAGGCTGGACCGTATCCTGTTCGGGCCGCCGGGCAAGGCTAAGGCTAGGTCCGCCGGCACACGCTCACGCGGAGGGCCCTTCCGGTCCCGCCCTCGGGGCGTGGTGCGAAGCTCCCGCGGAAGGAAGCGGGCGCACTGGGCCCCCAGCCCAGAGGAATGGAATCGTCCGCCCCGCCCTTACTTCTCTTTTTGACTCCCCAACCCGCCTAGCGCTGCCGTGCGCGCCGCCCGAGAGCGGGGAGCTCGGGTCTCCGAGCGGTGGCTTCGACCTCCCTAGCCCAGCCCGGCGGCCCCGCACGCAGCAGACTCAGCTGCTTTTGATGAACGATGAGTGAATGAAACGAGTGGCTAAAATTCATTTATTCGCCAGGCGATTACTAAGCTCCTTCGGGGTGTGCGCGCCAGGCCTCGGGATCCCTGAGTCGGACCCCTAAGCCTTAGCGTCCGGCCCATCACATGTCCCCCACTCAGAGTGCTACCTGGGTATATGGTAGTGGGTCAGCGAAAAGCCTAGCGTTGGGCCCCGGAACAGATGGGAATGGTGCAGCAGGCTCTAGAGAGATGAGAGGGGCTGAGATCAGATAGGGGGAGGGAGGGAAATGCTGAAGAAGCATCAAGAAACTCAGGGTGGGACTTCCCTGGTGGCGCAGTGGTTAAGAATCCGCCTGCCAATACAGAGGACATGGGTTCGAGCCCTGGTCCGGGAAGATCGCACATGCTGTGGAGCAACTAAGCCCGTGAGCCACAACCACTGAGCCTGCGCTCTAGAGCCCGCGAGCCACAACTACTGAGCCTGCGTGCCACAACTACTGAAGCCCATGCGCCTAGAGCCCATGCTGCGCAACAAGAGAAGCCACTGCAATGAGAAGCCCATGCACCGCAACAAAGTAGCCACCACTCGCCGCAACTAGAGAAAGCCCGCGCGCAGCAACAAAGCAGCCAAAAATAATACATAAATATTATTTATTTATTAAATAAATAAATAATAAAAAGAAACTCAGGGTGGCATCAGCACAACTTACAGATGAGTCCAGGGGCGGGGTCCTGGGCAAATGGGGGGTTGATCCAATGGAGAGTTCGTGGAGGTCTGGGTGAGGGTGGCCTTAAAAGCCCCACTGGAAGTGGCTTAATTCACTGAGTAATGGAGTTTGCCAGAGAAGAAGGGACCCTCACCTGTTCTAGGTTCAGAGGCCCTCAGCCTGTGCCCACCACCTGGCCCTGTTGCTGGCAGCTGAGAGCCCTGGAGGGTAGTGAGTGGAGAGAGGCAGCATCTCCCTCTCTTTCCCTATCTTACACTCTCTGTGACCTTGGGCAAGTAACCTTGCCCCTCAGTGTCTCCCATCTGTAAAATGGGGATGTGTACCTACTACGCAGGTTGCTGTGAGGATTACATGAGTGAACGTACATTTTTGGAATGGTGCTTGGCACATGGTGAATGCAGTATTAGGTTTTCTTTTTTTTTTTTTTTTCTCTTTCTGGAGCAAGCTCTTCTTTCCTTGTATCCTGACTTTCTTGCACCTCTGCTGTAGGGAGTACCTGACAGGCTTCCACAAGCGGAAGGTGGAGCGGAAGAAGGCAGCCATTGAGGAGATCAAGAAGCGGCTCAAGGAGGAGCAGAAGAAGCTCCGGGAGGAGGTGCAGAGGGAGAGGGCAGGAGAGCGTCTCTGACTTCCAGGGGACTTGCAGCCTCGATGGCCCGAAAAGGGGCACCTGCAGGGATGAGGGGAGGTGTGGGCAGGCCTGGGGAGCAGTTTATACAGATAGAGACACCGTGGGCCCAGGTCTGGGGAAGGTTTACGGTGAGATCTCCTGGCCTTTCTGTTCAAGCCATGGTCTTACCCTGGAGGTGAGCAGCGCCTCTGCCTGAGGTTGGGCTGAGAGGCCATACTCACCATGTTCCCTTCCCTTTGGTTTCAGCGCCACCGGGAATACTTGAAGATGCTGGCAGAGAGAGAGGAGGCGCTGGGTAATCCCATCCTTGGCCTGTCCTGGAGAATAGCCAACAGGCTGAGTTTATTTATGCCTTGGTGGGTGGGAGGGGAGGGGTGTGAGGGCTGCACAGAAGCTGACGTCCCTTGCTTTAGGGATCTTGGTGGTGACCTGGCAGCCAGGGGTAGTCCTCAGCTGTCTCTAAACGTCAGTGGATCAGAGACCAGGAGGAGATCCAAACCTCTTGGTAAACTGATCATGAGCAGAAAGGCCAGCTTCTGAGGCCTGGAGGGACTGGGGGTGGAGGGGTAGGGGAAGCAGCAGCTCCTGGTGTGGCTCCAGCTTTGTCCTGGTGGGGACCAGGGGGTCTGAGGTCTCCCTGGAGCGTGAAGGGAAGAGTTGGGGGTCATTTACAGCATTTGCAGGCCAGGCTCTGGAGCTGGGGGCTTCCTGGATGCCCTCCGATAGAGCGGGGGGGGGGGCACTGCACTTCAGGGCTGGGGGCAGGGGGCGGTGGCTGGAGCCTGCTTACTTGTGCCCTGGGGCTGAGGCCTGGCTCTGTGCCCACTCGCACAGAGGAGGCAGACGAACTGGACCGGCTGGTGACAGAAAAGACAGAGCCGGTGCAGTACGACCACCTCAACCACACGGTCACCGTGACCACCATCAGCAACCTGGACTTCTCAGCGGCCCGGCTGCTCGGACTGCCCCCGCCTGAGGTGGGTCTCCCTCGCGGCCCCAGGGAAGAGGGGACACAGGGGCAACCTAGCTGGCCAGGGGCTCACTAAGTGCGGGTCCATGTCATGGGATTCCAGTGTGAGGGGCTCTTTCCTCTGGGGCACCCTCCAGGGCCTGGACAAAAGCCCTGAGCCTGGGGCTTCAGGGGCCGGCTCTACCACTAGTGGCTGTGGGAGCCTGGGCAGGTCTCTCTGCCTTGTCTGCTTCTCTTCACCACTACCTTGGGGTCGCTGATGATAGCAGCTGCCTCGTGGGGTCGCTGTGGAGGATAAAAGTGGTGGATCCACTAGAAGCAGGCGAGAGAGCCGTTGATTGTGATCACTCACTGCATGGTATGTCTCTGTGCCCTGATCTGTGGGGTGGGAGTCACAGCAAGTTCCAACCAGCATTTTTTTTTTAAAGAAAAGGAACACAATAAAATTGAAAATATCAGAAAACGTCACAGCAAGTGCTGTCTTATGAAACGTTTGTTTCAGTTAAATTTGTGTTTGGGTCGCGTAGGGGTTTATATGCGTGTGCACGTACAGTCACCAGGTAAACCACAGCCCCGAGCATGGGTTACGGTGTCCTTAAGTTCGAGGGCCACCCCTTTATCACATCCTTTCTGAGCTCACACTCACCTTGTATTTGGTGCTCATTCTTCTGTAAGTTCTGATGCAAAGACCAGTCTCGTCTCCGTCTTAGAGTTCGTTCATTTGTGAGTGTTTGAGTGTGTCCACTGTAGGCTGTGGTGGTGGAGAACTTTGGAATCCAGCTCTGCCCGTGTCATCCCTGCTTTAGGGCACACGTGGCCTTTCTGCCCACGGCCTTCTCTGAGCCCCGACCCAGGTGAGGGAGGCGGCAGGTCATGCCCCCGCGCGACACAGCCGCAACTACTCAGGGTGCCCAGGCCCCTCGATCCACCGCTCCCTGTGACAGTCCTTCTCCTGTGCTTCTTTAGCAAGGGGCCGGGCACAGGTCTGAGGAGGGGGCGTCATCCGCGGCGAAGCCAACCAGAGCCTTACGCAGGAAGTCCAGAGACCCTCTGCTGTCCCAGCGGTGAGCCCTGGCCTGTCCTCCCCTGTGAGCCTGCTGCTATGGCTGGCGTCGTGAGGGCGCCTGTGGTGGGTGGTGTGGGGCACGTGTGGGGCCCTGGGCAGCCCTCTGCTCTGCTTGTCAAGTGGTCTCCCTCACTGCCCCCCACCTCCACCCCCTGAGAATGTCTGACCCTGGGTACCCCTAGTGCCTGGGATAAGGTCCTTTCTTGCTGTGAGCTGAGGAGCTGGCAGGCCCTCTGGGGACAGAGCGTGCTGCCTTTGGAATGGCGTCCATGGCCTGTCCTGATTTCCCCTCCATGAGCTGGGCCATCAGTCACCCCCCTGCCCAAACTTCCACCCGCACCTTGTTCCCCAGGGTAGACTGAGGCCCGAGCCTCACCAGCCTTCCGCCCTCCCACAGGATCTCCTCTCTCACGGCCTCGCTGCACGCGCACAGGCGCAAGAAGGTCAAGAGGAAACATCCCAGCCGGGCCCAGGACTCCACCAAGAAGCCCCCAAGCGCCACTCGTACCAGTAAGACCCAGCGCCGCCGGCTAACAGGCCAAGCCCGGCACAGCGGGGAGTGAGCCCTGAGACCCAGGCCGTGCCCCAGCCTCGGCTGCAAGGACCTGTCCTGTCCCAGCTTGGCTGTCCCGTAAGCCAGCCTGCACCCAGGCGCTGACTCCCCAGCCCAAACTTGGGAGGCCAGCACCTCTCCGGCCTGGGGCTTAGACTCCAGCCGACGCAGGCAGCTGAGAGCTGGCCTCCGCCAGGGGGAGCCTCCAGGGCCACGTTTGGGGCATCTTCCCAAATGTATACCCCACCGAACCTTGATTACATTTGTGAAAGTAAGCGCACGTGTGGACGGTTTGTCCCTGGCCCCCATGCCGCATGCCGAGGGTAGGCGTTTGGGGTGGAGGGAGCTGCTGGGGTGTGGGTCATCCTCACTGTCCAGCAGTCCTCCCTGTGGGCACGAAACGCTAGCGCTAGGCCCGGGCCCCCAACCCGGGTGAAGGCCGGCGCCACCACTGCTAGAGGCCAGGGCCTCCCTGCGGCTCTGGGACCTGGGCCGGTGGCTGAGCAGAGCTGGGCTCTGCCTTTTCCTGGCTGGGACCTTTTGCCTCTTCCTTCTCCTTGGCCTTGTTGGCCTCCTTAGCTGACGTTGAAGGGGTGGAGACGGGGAAGTCCCGGAGTATTCCTCACCTCTGCAAACTTGGGCAGCTGCCCCAGGCTTCCAGCAGCTCCCAGACAGAGCCCCACAAAGAAGGAGCAGTTAGTCCCTTGTAAAGAAAATACGCCTCCACTCGCCTGAAGGCCTGGCCCTTTCAGAGCAGCCCCTCGTGAGGCCGGCTGGTGCTCAGTGAGGCCTGCTGCTCTCTCACACTTCTTCCAGGGACACCTTCAGGTGCGGCTTCAGAGCCGATGGAAGCCAGCCTGTTAGTGACCCACGTCACTCACACTCCCCGCTCTTCTCCTGACCGAGCTGGGCTGGTGGCAGAATCCAGGTCCAGCTGCCTCAGATGGATGTGGTGCCGGTGAGGACAGCCGGAGCATCTGTTCTGGAGACTGTCAGACCCCACTTGCGCTGACTGGTTCCTGTGACTCTGGGCCAGGGCACAGGAATTTCAGGTTGCACCCTGATTAGTGGAGCTGTGTCGGGCCCTGACACTAGGACTGCAAAGGCGAGACACATGAGCTCTAGGCCCCTGTGCAGCTGATGCACTAGTGAGTGTGTGTGAGGGGAGTGCAGGTTCTGCTCAGCCGTGGGGCGCGGGGGCTCCTGGAGGAGGGGAGCAGGGATCGGGGGTCCGCAGAGCCGGCCTTCCCCTCCACTCACCCTGTGGTGGGGCTGCCAGGAGCAGCCCTGGCCCTGCACTGGGCAGGCGTTCTCCCCTGTCACCATCAGCCCGCCGTCTGGTGCTGGCTGCTGCGGGGCTGAAGGCCACACCTGGCCGTGCGAGTGCGAAGCTCAGGGCTTGTGGCTGGGAGGCCTGGTCACCTGGCTTCTTGGCTCCTTCCACCTGCTCTCCCTGCTGCCTTCCTGTTGTCCTCCCCGTGCTTGGGGTGGGGCGACTTGCCCCGTTCGGCTGCCTCTATCCAGGGCAGAGGGCAGAGCTTGTACAAGCTGTCCAGGTGGTTCTGGTACTTGCCCCGGGGCAGTGAGTCTCTCCCTCACAGCCCCTTGTGATCAGGAGCAGAGATGAGCCTGGGGAATTCGCACACACAGCCGGGCTGGGGTTTGAGTCCTGGCTTAGCCGCTGGCCCACTGTGTGAGCTCCTCACTGCTGACTTCACTGGGACTGTTTCCCCACGTGTGAGATGTCATAAGACACCTATCTCGCAGGCCTGCCTGGAGGCTGAAGGGAGACCACGTGCATGAACCTCTTCCCACGGTTCCTGACTTTCCCAGGTGTGTCTTCCGTGTGTGCGTGGCTGCCGCTGAGACACCATGCCGGGCTCTCTCCTCCACCCCCAATGACATAGGATGTTTTACAACTTAAACCTATGTTTGTAATGTTTACTAGTATTAAGTTCTCATCCACTTTCTCCCATGTGTGCCCTTGGAAACCAGCAGACCAAGGAAATTGAATCATGGTAATTTTTGCCAATCCTAAGATTGAAAGTGATAGAGTCAGAATTCTCTGGAGAACTTGTCTTTTCTCTCCATGTTCTACCTGGATTCTTCCTGTCGCTCCCCATCCTGTGAGCCCTGTGGTTTGGGACCTCTAGGAGGTTAATCAGGAAAGATTAGATTTAGCTACATATAATACGAAACAAGATTTTAAAATAACTGGCTTATGTAAGAGAGGAATTCTCAGGTTAACAAAGATGGAAGGTAGCTAGCCTGGAGTGGAGATGGCAGGCTTTTAGCTTTTTGTTTTGTGCCATTTTCAACACATGGGTTCCACCTCGTGGTCCAAGATGGCTGCCTGAGCTTCAGCCATCATATCTGACCCTCAGCTGCAGGAAGGAGGAAGGGATGAAGGTCAGGGCCCTCCTTTTAGGAACACTTGATGCTTGTGCTATTAGGCAGGTGGCAAAAGCTTAGGGCAGGAGGAAGAGGGAGCTCCTAGTTGCAGGGAAGGCTGGGGTCCGTGGTCTGTTCTGGAAAACCGTGTACCCACTAAGAATTGGGGATTGCGTTACTAATGGGAGAATTGGTGTTGGGGTGCAAGCAGCAGGTTCTTACACAGGAGCCAAATATGTAAAGGGCTGTCCAGAGGGGATCCAACTGTGGAACTAAAGCCATAGCAGACGCTCATCCAGACGTTCCTGTTACCGCACTGAACTTCCCAGATGGGTCAGGCCTGTGCTAGTAAAACAAGGAGCAATGGCCATGGTTACTGGGAGCCAGGCCTCAGCTCAGTAGAGGAAAGAACTCTCCTAGTAGGATCCGTTTTGGGGTGGCCTGATTCTCCCCCGGGGGCTGAGGTGAGCAGGCCGGGTGGAGCTGCCCGCCAGCGCCTGAAACTGAGGAGGGGAGGGATCTGATGTTAAGTCTCAGCTTCCTTCCTCTCCAAAAACCCCTTGACCTTGATGTTCCCTAGATTTGAGCTGTTGCCCTCCCTTTAGCTGTGTGGAGGACTCTGGGGAGGGGTTCCCAATTCATCCTGAGCTTGGAGGGCTCACTGCCTGCTCTTTTGTGAGCAGGTCCATCTTAGAAAAGCCCTCCTGGGACTTCGTTGGTGGTCCAGTGGTGGTTAGGACTCCGTGCTCCCAATGCAGGAGGCCCGGTTCGATCCCTGGTGGGGGAAATAGATCCTGAACGCTGCAACAAAACTAACAGATCCCACTTGCCGCAACTAAGACCCGGCGCAGCCAAATAAATAGTTATTAAAGAAAAAGAAAAAAGAAAAGCCGTCCTGTTCTGAGCAAACATCTGCCTCCTCCAGATGCCAGAGAAGCCCTTTAGGTGTTTGCACCCTGCCCTCCGCCTTTCTCACCTCGGCTCTGAGCTGCCTCCTCTGGGAAGCCTTCCCTGACACCTGGCAATCAGTCATTTCTCCATCTGGCCTCCCGGGATACTTTGCATTTCTTTCTTTTAAACACTGAACGTATTATAACCTGGTTACCTCTTTCCCCCCAGCCAGGCCCTGAGCTTTCTGAATGGGAAGTTGTGTCGGTCATTTCTGTGTTTCTGCTCTTGAAACAAGACCTGAATCGCTGTAGGTTTTTGGCCAGTCCTGGCTGGATTACACTGGACCCATTCCCCCTCCTCACAGGTGTTCCCACGTAACCCTTGAAATAATCTTTTTGAGATTTTCTTGGCCCTAGTGCCATTCTTTCCTGTCTGCAAGTTTCCGAATCTAGTTTTTTCTCCTCATCGCCACAACCATCTCCCGTGGGCCCTTGCTGAAACCTTCCCTGTCCAGTGAGCTTTGCCCTCTCCCTTCCCCCTTAGCCATCATGATTGGCAAATAACCAAAAGAAGGAGGATGGAAAACAAATTTACCAAGTACCTCCAATGTGCCAGTGATGACATTAACTCAACAGCAGCACTGTGAAGTGGGTACTACCTCCATTTGACAGTTGAGAAAACTGAGTCTCAGGTTAAGTTACATCAAAAGTTACCCCATTATAGATAATAAGACATGATCCTCACGTCTCATGAGGGAGACAGACACATAGAGATCACCCTGGAGGTCGGTTCAATAAAGTATAGGCCCGGGGGGCACAGAACAGAGAGGAGGCGACATTGAAAGGAGTCTTGGAAGATGGCTTGGCCAGGTGGATGGGAGAGGGGATGGGCAGGCCGAGAGCCCTGGTGAGCAAAGGTGGGGGAGGGGTGGTCAGAGGAGAGGAGAAAGCTGCAGAGGCCGGCGGGGACCAGACCCTTAAGGGCCTCAGATACTGAGCTAAGGATCTGGACCCTTATCTTGGGGCAGCGGGAGCCTCCGATGTGGGAGTGGGGGTTGAGCCTGGGGAGAGTCAGTCAGGGATTCATTTGAGAGAAATCTCCCTGGTGGCAGTGTCAGGGTGCACCAGGGGGACTGGAAGCTCCAAGACCCTCCAGCAATAATCCGGGGGAGGGGTGGGTAGACCCTCCTCTCATGCAGGTACCACTTGCTCTCTCAGCAAGTGTTTACTGAGCACCGGTAGGGAAGTGCTTAGTAAAGCACCGGTATTGGGTGGTTAGCACTGGGGATACACTGGTGAGCAAGACAGGGTGGTCCGTGCCCTCCAGGGACTTAGATTGCCTGAGCTGTTTCTATAGGGACAGAGAGGAGGAGAGATGATAACACTTATTGAGCACTCACTGTATACCAGTCACTCTTTACCTGGTTCAACTCACTGAGTTCTCACCATAACCCCACAGGGTAGGGAATTCCATTAAGCCCATTTTGCAGGTGAGGCACATTGAGATGCCCCCCAACCCTACCCTGATGTCCTCCAGGACACTGTTTCAGCTGAGTTCTAACTGCTCACTGTCTCTCAGTTGGAGCTGGGATTTAAGCTGAGGGTCATCTCTGGCTGGGCACATGTACATCTCCAGGGAAGGATCAAGAAGGTAGATATACCCAAGCCATGGGTCCTTCCGCAAAGAAATAAGTCACACCCTAGATACCTACGTTAACACTGCCGGACTCGCTGAACAAACCCAAAGAAACGGGAGGCGGAGATCCAGGATCTTACCTCCAGGGGGCGCCACTCACATGGTCGACAATGTGAAAGACACCCCAGGAACAACGGGAGTCTTGCACAGGAGCCCGGCAGAGTGAGCCCTCACTTAAGGCTGGGGAAGCCAGGGAGGGCTTCCTGGAGGGGGTGGGCATTTAAGCCATAACTAAAGGATGAAAATCTGTGATTTACCATTTCAGAGACACTGCATAAAAGAGAAGTCCTGAGGGTTAGTTTGATTTGACTCACATAATGTTTGAAAACAATTTGATTTAGCCATATTTAAAATTTTTTGAGGTTTTATATAAAAGTTCAGATTTCCAGCTTCAGCTTCTGCAGGCTTTGGATCACCACTTTACAGGGTAGGTAGCTTTGGGCTGGAGCCAGCCCTGATGACCGTTTTAGAGACTCATACCTTCCAGCCCCTGCTCCACTGGGTCACAGCCCCCTGCATCGCTACCTTGTCTGCCCAGACCATGTGACACTCCAATAGGCCTGTGAGCCCGGAGGCCTGGGATGACCCTTCCCGCTTGATCAGTGAGGAAACTGAGGCTCAGGAGGGTAGAGTGGGATTAGAACTGTCACTTACTGTTCTGCTTCCCCAAATCTCTGAAGAGGTATGTCTGCGCCGAGGGGAAGGATGTGAGCCAAGGGGTGGAGGTGAGCAGGCACAGACTCTTCAGGGAGCAGAAAGGGGAATGGGAGGCTGGGGCCAAATGGTGACAAGTGGGACGCTGCCCTGGCTGCCACCATTATGCCCTGAGCCACCCCACAGAACTTGAGTGTGTTTTCAGACCGGGCACTGTCATCGAGGGTCTGGGTGGCTTTGGGCAACTTGCCTGAGTCTTGAGTTTCCCATCTGTACAATGGGGTTGTAGCTGCCCTTCCCATCACAGGGATGAAAGTACCACTGTCCCCCACAGGAAGGGGCTCCCTCCAACAGACCCCTTCACTCATCCCAACACACCCTTGGCTCACCGGCCCCCTTCAGGACCCTGGCTGCTGCCCAACCCCGATCCCCCCACCACAACTGTTTTCCCTGCCCTGGAGGAATACAACCAGGTAGCTCCAGAGCTGCGGAGAGCACTCAGGACAGCCCACCAGTCCCACCCACTGACTCTCCCCCTCACCTCCTTATTCTTTCCCCTCCAGCCTCACTGCTTCCTTCCCCTCAGCCTGAAATGCTTTTCCCAGGACCTGCAGGCTCACTGCCACGTCTTCTCCAGGTCTTTACTCAAAGGTCGCCATCTCAGAGAGGCCATCGCCGACCACCTTATTTATTTTTTAATGTTTAACATTTTCTAAATAATTTATTTTTGGCTTTTTGTAATGTTAAGAAATAGAGCCATTGGAATTGTTTTATTGACTAAATGTATGTGTATATATATGAGATCCAGCTGTAAATACTTCCTGACCACCTTATTTAAAAAGTAATGCTCTTGGGCTTCCCTGGTGGTGCAGTGGTTGAGAGTCCGCCTGCCGATGTAGGGCACATGGGTTTGTGCCCCGGTCCGGGAAGATCCCGCATGCCGCGGAGCGGCTGGGTCCGTGAGCCATGGCCGCTGAGACTGAGCGTCCGGAGCCTGTGCTCCGCAATGGGAGAGGCCACAATGGTGAGAGGTCCACGTACCGCAAAAAAAAAAAAAAAAAAATGCTCTCCCCACACCAGCCACTTCCAACCCCCCGACCCCTTCATTTTTCTCTTTAGCACCTATCACTAGCCGACATACTCCATGTATTGCTTCTTTATCTTGTTTGGGATCTGATCTGTTTGTCTCCACTAGAATGTAAGTGCCACAAAAATAGGAGTTTCGCTCTTTTGTTCAGTGATGTGTCCTCAGCACGCACAACAGACAAAGTAGGGGCTCTGTAAGTATTGAATGAATTGAAGTGTCAGGAGTGCCACGTTGAGTTGGCCCCAGATTTTACTGGTTGGTGGGGGCTAGAGAGCTGGGGCCATACCCAGAGTTTCAAACTCAAACCAAGCACCCACCCACGCCCTGAGTCAGAGAGGTCAAGTAACTGTCTCAGGATCCCATGGCCTCACTACAAGAGCTAGAGCCTCGCTGCTCCCTGCTTTGCTTACAGTCATTGGGACTGAGCAGAAAGATCATTGTCCTTGTTATGAAGGTGTGCTTTCACCCACTCCGTCCTGTGCCAGGATGACCTGTTCAGGGGTCTGTCTCTCCCCCTGGTCGGTGGGCTCCCCCTCTCAGAAGAAGCCACGTTTTATTCATGTTACCATATCCCTGGTGCCCAGCACAGGCCTGGCATGTACCAGGTACCTGTGAATGTCTGAGTGAACTAGTGAATGAAGATGCTCTGTATTGGCCAGTGGAGTCCAGACACACCAGGGTTTTAGTCTTGGCTCTGCCACTTACTAGCTGGGTGACACTGGCGAATTAGTTCATTTCTCTGATCCTAGTTGCTGTGAAATGAGGATCTTGGTACTTAATCCTTCAGGTTACTACGTCCTCATAGATGTAAAGATTTTGGAATAGAAGCTGGCATAGTGCAGAATGTTAGAAAAGAAGGCATATTTTTTAAAAAGGAGGAGCTTTGCATTTTGTGAGTGAGCTCCACATCAGTGGAAGTGTGCAAATGGATGTGCAAATGGTCGAAAACCCCTGGGCATTTCATTTCATCCTCACAGGTACTACTGCCACTTCCATTTTACAGATAAGAAAATTGAGACGCAGAGCCAAAGCCAGCCTAGGAGACTGTGACGGGAACGAACCGAAGGGAAAGAGATTAAAAAGAGCCAGAACCGCCAGTGCCAGCCCTCTCAAGAACCCCCTGGGAACCCTGCCACTGCTGCTCGGGCTGAGCGTGCAGCGGGTCTGGCACTCCGAGGCATCTGGGCGCCGCCCGCCTCCGCCCCGCCCCTTGCCCTCGGGTTGTCCAATCCCAAGGTCTTCATGTAAATGAAGCACCTAGAAAGAGCCTATGCGAGCGGCAGGGGCGTGGTCTTCGTCCACCTTCAAGGCAACGTTCTGATTCATTGTTAAAATAGAAAGGCTGTGACCCCTGGCACCTCACCCCAGCACCCCCTTGTGTGTGGAAACCCGAGCCGAGGTTAGTACCGCGAGCGGAAAGGTTGAGAGGGAGGAAAGGCTAGTGGGAAAAGGTAGAGGGCTGAGGGACACGAGGAGGGACTGTCTGACTAGCTGGATGGAGGGAGGTCCAGGGGTCCATTCCCCGGGTGGGGCATGCATGTCCGCTGAAGGTTTTTCATTGTTATATCCACACCTAAAGTGCATTTTAGAGAAGGATTCTGCCAATTGGTTGGGGGTGGGAGGGGGAAGCAGGAGCAGTGAGGGGCATGTGTATAAGAGCACCCCACACCCGCCCACAGGGGATTAAGCTGCTTTCTCAGTCCCAGGCGTTGCTCCTTTATGTGGCGGGATTGGGAAGGAACCGCCCAGGCTGGGCAGGACGGATGCCTACTCTCTGCACTACTGGGAACAGGGAACGACGCAGGGAGATAACAGCTCGGGGAGAATTGGAGACCCCGGGGCCACTGAAGTGCCAGTGGTGCCCCCAACCTCCACCGTGCCCTGCCACTTCCTCAGGTTTGATGGTGAAGGAGCCAGGAATCTTCTCCCTGGTTGCCCCAGGGGAGGATGTGAAATTCCCCAGCTCTCCGCCAAGATTGGCAACTAAGGCCAGATCCCCTGCGACGCTTTGGAGGAAACTCGACAGGTATGAGCAGACGACCTGGGGTCACAGTAAGGTGCATGTGTGTTTGGGGATATGGATTCCTCTCACCCCACCCCGCTTGCTGGGGTGAGGAGAGCATCTTCAAGTCACTCTTCTGACGGGGCTCCCCCGCCCTGCCAGGGCATGGGGTTGGAGCCCTCAGTGGCGCCCAGAGGAAGAGCCCTGTGCTCAGCACAACACCAGGGGTTCTCTTTGGCTGAGTTCTGCCAGACTTGCAGAGTGACCTTATGTTGTTCACTTTCATCCATGATTTTGTCCTCAGTTCTGAAAATACCTGGCTGGCCACTTGCCTCACTCTCAGGGTTTCCCAAGGGACCTGTGTGAGTTGGCAGTGTGATCCAGTGTCCCTCACGCCCACCTCTGAGAGGATGGGGAGGCACAAAGACTGGGTTTGAATCCAGTTCAGCCACTGGGCCTTTGAACAAGTTATGGAATCTCTGTGAGACTTAGTTGCCTCATCTGAAATTAGCATTAATTTTATCTACAGTGCAGGATAACTGTAAGGCAAGGGTACTCAAACTTTGGGGTGCATTGGAATCGCCTAGGAGACATGTATAAAATGCATTGTATAAATGCCTTGTATGAGTGCCTCACCTCCAGAGGTTCTGGCTGGGTGGATCAGGGAAGGAACTGGGGATATGCATGTTATGAGTAGCTCAGCTGAGTCTAGTGCAGGGTCCTCAAAATACACTTTGAGCAACACTGCAGTAACGACTAGAAATCACGTATCAAATGTTTGGCAGAGTGCCTGGTGCTCAGGAGGTGCTTAATGAGTGTTTGTTGAGTGAATAAGTGAACAGGTGAAAGAATTGATGGATAACCTCATTTCCTTGGTCCTTGGCGGTCTGGGGGCAAGCTGGGGCTGGAGTCCGGGTGGGCTGCCAGCCAGTCAGCTGGTCTTTGCCTCCCCCCGACCCCTAATTCTTCCCAGGCCCCACCATCGGATTGCAGGAGCTGCCCTGGCCTGATTCAACTGATATGGAGGGGGTGGCAGGGAATGCCCCCTGTGACCACTTTGAAGCTAATGTGCTTGCCCAGAGATGCTGTCAAAACTGCTTCCACCCTGAGGAGGCCCACAGAGCAAGGCATCAGGTAGGCAGGCTTTCCTGAGTGGTGGTTTGGGACAGGGGAGTCTGTGATGGGGGTGCCTGGCTGGGCCACTAACTTGCAGCTGAACTCAGACACTGACCTTCCTTGTGGTCAGAGCCTCAGTTTTCCCAGTCTGTACAATGAGGTGGTGGGACCATGTTAATGCTTCTCAAATGCCAGTTATTCTCCTCCTGCTCTTATGATTTTTCTGCCAAGCCTCATATAACCTATTACTTACCGTACTGTCCATTAAATCAATACGCATTTTTTCACTTATATTAAAACAAAACTTTACATCACCACCACAAATAGAAAACTAGAATCATATTCTTTATATAGAAGGTTCAAAGGAAAGAATAAAAGAGGAAAAAAAAACCAACCCAGAAATGTCACTAAATTCTAACTAGAGAGTGTTGTCAGCTGAAGGTTCTGAGCCTGAGCCCTGCTGTCTCTCTGTTAAAAAGGGAGATTGGTAGGTGTTAGCCATTAAAGATACACACATCCACTGGAGACTTTCTCCTTGAAGGTACTAAAGGAGTGAAAGGGGAGGCATTTTCTCACTTTGTGAAGGATGAGGTTTCAGGCTAAGCCCTGGTCCGAGTAAACCCAGAGCTATGGGAAGCACGGGACTGTGAATCTCCAAGGGCGCTGCAGCCTTGACCCCCTCATGGCTCTGTGTCATTCTCAGTGAGACTCGAGGCTCCCCTTGAGCCTGGCCGCCATCTCCGTGCAGGCATTAGCCTCTAAGAGGTGGCCATCATAAGGGAGTTGCTGTTCAGCTTTGGAGCCAAGCAGACCAGAGTTCCAGTCCTAGGTTTGCCATTTACCCGCTGTGCGACCTTGGGTCATTGACTGCTCTGGTTTCACTCTCCTAATGGGTAAAGTGGGGCAACAAGTCTTCTCACCCAGGGCATCTGGCCCTGCTTAGCCCAAGTCACATGTGGCTAATTCGATACACATTCGTTTCCTTTCTTCCTCCTTCCCGACCAGAAAAGTCAACCTGGGAGATTCTTTTCTACTTGTCCTGATACCTCCAAAAACATCTCCCCTACCCTCACCCCCAAGTTCAGGGAGCAGTTGCCTGAAATCCCTTTGAGTCCATCTCCCATGCAAATGACCTTCTCCCGATGGGTGGGGAGATGGCAAGCCTGGAACAGGAGGAGAAGCTTGGATTCAGACAGGTCTGAGTTCTAGTCTCAGTCCCACCACTTCCCAGTTGAGACCCTGGGCCAGCTCATGTGTTCACATATATTGAATCGGTGCTTAAAATGTGTCAGGCATTTTGCTAGATATTGGGGAAACAGTGACAAATAGAACAGACACAGTTCCTGGTTCATGGGCTTGTAGTCTAGCAAGAGAAATGGAGACGAAGAAAGTAATCATGCAAATAATTTTTTAATCATGGTTGTGATAAATGTTGGAAAGGAGCAGCAAGTGGCATGAGGGTAAATGATAGGGCATTCGGGGAATGTTTCTCGAAGGAAATGATACTTTAACTGCTTGGTAAGGGCTGTGAGGGCATCGCCAGTGAAGCTGGGCTAAGAGGAGTGGAAGGGAACAATAAGTGCAAAGCCCCTGAGGCAGCAAGGAGGAGGCACACTGGAGGGTGGAGAGAAGCCAAGGATGGAGAATGGGGTGGGGGCTGGGTCTCACCACCTGTGGGGACTTGTGGACATGCTGAGAACCTTGGACTTTTTCCTGAGACGCATGGGCAGCCACTAAAGATTTTAAACAGGGGAGTGATGTGATCAGATTTGCATTTTCAGAAGTCACTCTGACTGCAGGACAGAGAATGGACAGCAGGGAGTGAGAGTAAACAAGGCGACCAATGAGGAAAAAGTGCAATTACTCATATCAGAGGTGACAGAGACTTTTTTTTAATTAACTAATTTTATTTTGGCTGCACTGGGTCTTCATTGCGGCACGCGGGCTTCTCTAGTTGTGGCACGCGGGCTTAGCTGCGGTATGTGGGATTTTAGTTCCCCAGTCAGGGATTGAACCCAGGCCCCCTGCATTGGGAGCATGGAGTCTTAACCACTGGAGTACCAGGGAAGTCCCTGATGCTGGAGATTTTGAGATGGAGACAAATGGACACATTTCAGAACTAACTGAATAGGAGAATCTAAAGGATTTGGTAAATGAGTAACGTGGAGAGGCTGGAACATGGCTGACTGCTGTGTTATTTTCTGAGGCAGAGTTCTTGGAATGGGAGGCCCGTTTGGAGTTGTTTGGGGTGGTGAGTGGGAGGTGCCTGGGGGACACACTGGAGATGAGAGGAGTTTACTTAATATGAAGAGCTCAGGAGCCAGACCTCTGCAAGAGATAGAGGCTTTCAAGTCATCAGGATCTGGCGCTGATGAAAGTCCTGCTCATGGATGAACAGTTTCAAACACGTAGAGTCCCAAAATCTGTGTGTTAAAAAAGCATCCCCCCAGCCAGATCCTTAATTCCACTCCAGCACACACTCATCCCTGAGGGGCCTGATAAAGGTATCACCTGGGGCTAGAGCCAGTTCTGACATCTTCACCTATGTTAGAAAATGCAGGGACTTCCCTGGTGGCGCAGTGGTTAAGAATCTGCCTGCCAATGCAGGGGACATGGGTTCGAGCCCTGGTCCGGGAAGATCCCACATGCCGTGGAGCAACTAAGCCCGTGAGCCACAACTACTGAGCCCATGTGCCACAACTACTGAAGCCTGCGCGCCTAGAGCCCGCGCTCCACAAGAGAAGCCACTGCAATGAGAAGCCTGCGCACCGCATTGAAGAGTAGCCCCTGCTCACCGAAACTAGAGAAAGCCCGCGCGCAGCAACGAAGACCCAATGCAGCCAAAAATAAATAAATTTATTTGAAAAAAAAAGAAAGAAAAAGAAAATGCAGAAAGGGCCCCAGGTCACAGAGCAAACCTTTCCCAGAAGCTTGCTCCAGTTCCCCATGATCCTGGGCTCTGGATGCATCTCTGCTCTGCTCTCAGCTGAGTCTCCCAGGCTGGGAGGTGTGAGGAGGGCTTATCCCTGGAAATCACACAGCCTAGACCAGGTCATGGCCAGGTTCTGGATGGAGAGGGGAGGGTCTTGCTGTATGCCAGGCCCCACACATTCCTTTTCAATGCATCTATTCTTAAGTGTCTTTAACATTTTATTGACTTAACACTAATAAAATTCTATTGAATGTTTTTACATTATTTATTATATTTAAGATGTACAGACCTGGCGGTGTTCTAAGCCCTTTTACTCATATTAACTCATTTAATTCTCATAACACCCCTAGGGAGTGGGTCCATTAATCACCTCCATTTTGTAGATGAGGAAACCAGGCTCAGAGAGGGAAGTCACTGGGCTGAGGTTACCCAGCTGGGAAATGGAGGCGCCAGGATTGGGCCTGATGACTGTCTGAGGCCAGAGCCTGTGCTGACCCGCCAGACAGGAAATCAGAGCTGGGGATTAGTTGCTAGGCCTACTCGTGTGGATGGTGGGTAGTGACAGCGGCTGGAGGTGAAGGCAGGGAGGAGGTACCACGACAGGCTGGGGCTCCTGCCGGGCCCAGCTGGGCTGGGACCCCTCAATGATGCCCAGAGTGCCGCTCCCTCCTTATTCACGCGGCAAGGTCCCCAGGGTAGCCAAGGCGCCAGGCCGGGCTGCAGATCTGACACCTCCCGCTATGGAGCGCTGATCAGAATCTGGCTCCCGGGCAGGGGGCGAAACTGAATCCAGAAGGGCCTTCCCTCTCTGGCTTGGATGGCACGGCAGACACCCCAGCCCCACTCCTTGGCACTGCCCAGGTCCCAGAGTGGCGGCCTTCTTGGAACCCGGAGACTCTGTGCCCACCTCAGGGCTGCGGCCAGGCTGTGGCCTCTGCCCCGGTTCTGGGCTCCAAGGTCCCCAGGGAGCCCGGGCCCAGGCCCCCGCCCGGCCCCGCTCTCAGGTGAGCCGCGAGGATCGGGTTCCTGCGGTTTCATGTCCTGCATTGTTCTTGGCTGGGCCCCGGCTTATGAAACAGTAATGAGGGGCCCCTGCTCCCGCAGCCGGCCCCTCTAAGGTTTCCACTGCCTCGGCTGCCGCCACCTCGGCCCAGAGTCGGGGCCTGGGAGGGCAGCAGCGTGGGGGCCTGAGTTGGAGCCCCCCGGGTACGAGGGTGCTGACAGCCGCCAGCCGCCACTGCCGGAGCCCGCCGCCCAGGTAATCCGAGAGGAGGCGGGGTGCAGGGTGCCGTGGCCGCTGTCCCCCTCACCGGGGGGAGGGCCCTGCCACCCTGGGAGGTGGGGAGGAATGGGGGGGCCTTCCCGGAGGCGAGCAGCCGTTCCCCCGGGTGAGCCCAGCACCAGCCTTCGCAGGTGTGGCCCTGCTCAGGGCAGGAGGGAGAGAGAAACCCTCAGCCAGCTCGGGGGCCCTGACCCCAACCCCTGGAGCCTTGACCTTCCAGCCCTGGAGGCCCCTGGCCCTCCTTTAGGAGCGCACATCTCTCCTTTTCTCCAAGGTCTTCCTTCCCATCTCCTCCTCCCTCAGACTACCTCTTCCTGCCTCAGACATTTTCCTTCATCCTCCGGACTAGCTTAATCCTCCCTCTCCCTCCTCATCCTTGAGTTCTGGCAACAGAAGACCCGTTTGGATCCTTTAGTGCCCTTCACATCCTCAGGCACAGACTCAGACCTATATGCCGACACACACGTGCTTGCTCGTGTACACAGGTCAGGTGGGTATGCTAATGCGCGTGTTTATAAACACATATAAATAAACGTCCATGCACTTACGCAAACAGACACATCAGTGTACCCACCAGACATGCATACACACGCGTGCACATGCGCATACTTGCGCACACGCAGGAATTTATACGAACACATACCTGTAGACATGTGCGCATGCACATAACCTGTACCTCTGCCAGCCCCCAGCTTGGGTCCCAAGGAGCACTTCCAGTCTGATGGACAGCTCTCCCTGAGAAGTGGAGATCCCAGGAGGTGCTGTCTGGAGACTCTTCCACACCGCCTGGTGGGGGGAGGGGCTGCACAGGGGGAGGGGAGCCCCCACGTGGGCAACGAGCTGCCTCCTCTCCGACTCTGTCTCAGGAGCCCGGGAGCCCTCCAAGTGCTGAGGCGCCCTACTGCGACCTGCCGCGCCGCCCAGCCGCCCCTGAGGACCCGCTCGGTGCCTCGACCTCCAACTGCCAGTCTGTGGTGGGTTCGGGCCTTGGGCCAGGGCCTGAAAGGTGGGTAGAACCCTGGGGCCTGAGGAGGGGTTCCCGGGGTTGGATGCCCTCACCCATCCCACCCCACACCCCTTCATGCTGGCAGCCTCCGTCTGTGATGGCTGCTGTCGTGGGTCACATGGTCAGTCCACTCGGCCTGGGTACAGGCAGCAGTGGGCATGTTCCATGGGCCCTAGCTCAGGGGATGGAGCGCGTGCACCCACCCTGCAGTGGGCATGGCCCACAGCCCACTCACATTTCCTGGTTCCCTTTGCACTGTTTTAAAAGATTAAACAGTCTCAGCTCCCAGGGGCGCTTTTTATCACCCACCTACCTGACCATGCACTGCCCCTAGGCTCTGGAATTCCCTCCACCCCGGGGCCTGAGTTGGACCGAAGTCCCTCTTTGGGGCCATGGTGCCTTGGGAGGACATGGCTGAGGGTCTAGAGACCTGGGTTCCAGCTTCAGCTCCTTTCCTGATGGGCTGTGGGACCTTGGGCAAGTTATTCCCTCTTTTTATATCTCAGTTTCCCTGTTTAAAAAAGAAGAGGGATTGAATCAAATCAGCATTGTTTTGCGAACATGTGTTCCTCATAGGTAGGCATTATTTTACAAAAAACAAAAAACGGCTCTGCCGTCAAATATGTTTCAGAAAGTCTGGTATAAACAAATTGGAATATTGTTTTTGCAGGACTTGTCAGAGCTTTTAGTTTGCTAGCATGCACTGTGCTTTTGGGTGGGGAAGGTAGGAGAAGAGTGTAATATGTCTCAAACTTATTTGACCACAGACCTCTTTTAAGGGTCATCACTCATTACTGTCTCATTGGCCAATTTGTGGGTCACTTTTTTTTTTAATTTTAGAATTTTATTTATTTTTTATACAGCAGGTTCTTATTAGTTATCCATTTTATACATATTAGTGTATATACGTCAATCCCAACCTCCCAGTTCATCACACCTCCCCACCACTTTCCCCCCTTGGTGTCCATTGTGGGTCATTTTTGGGGGATACTGCCAGCTCTAACCTACTGGCTTCTTTAAAGCAGGGCTTTCTCTACAGCTCCCTCCCTTGGCATCCAGACTGGTGGCCCTGTCACTGCCCCTGGAGCCCTGCTCCCTCTCAAAGCCCCCTATTAGCCCAGCATGATTCTGTCTTAGTCTTACAGAGCTTGGGGTCCTCTCTCCTGCTCCAGTAACATGGTAGGGGCTGAGGCCACAGCCCTGGTTCACAGTGCATCTCTGCCTTTTCCTAGCTCTGTGACCTTGGCCAGTCCCTTGACCTCTCTGAGCCTCAGTTTCTTCATCTGTAAAATGGGAATCTTTACACTCACTTCGAAGGGAGGCTGTTGGAGCTAAACGAGGCAGCCCACGTGAAGGGCAGAACACAGGCAGCCCTCGGTGTTAGCTCCCTCCTCCACTCAAAAGTGAGGTGTGTGTGCACCTGGGTGGTGGTGGGGTGTTACTCCTTAATTCCCATCACTTTGAGGGAAAAAGTCATGGGTCTGTCTCCTCTCCCAGGGGCCCATCAACAGGGCTCCCTGCAGAGGGCCTCACAGCCACCCCCAGGAGCCAGGAACCCGAGGCAGCACCCTACCTGGAGGGCCTGGCCTCCTCCCTGTGCGGCAACTTCAACGAGAGCCCTGACTCTGGCACCAGCTCCAGCCCTGACTGCGAAGCCCCTGATGATACCAGCGACTCGTCTTCCGTGGTGAGAGGGGGGCGGGAGGCCTGGGCAAGAGCAGGTGTCTGCCCCTGGGCCAGCCCTGGGGTCCCACGCAAACCCCCAGACGGGGCTGAGCCTCTCACAACAGGGAACGGAGCCGAGGTCCTCTGGAGCCTTAGCCAGCATGTTGGGCTGCCCCAGACCATGCACCTGGGAGGGACCGGGGGCTCTGCAGGGCCAGCCCAGGGGTCTGAGGGTCTGGCTATGAAAAGATGGAGGCAGGTGTTTCCGTTGACAGGGAGCTCGTGCATCACCAACGGGCTCCAGCTGCCAAAAACCCTCAGTTCACGGAGGGCCGGGATGTTGGGTGTGGTATCCAGATCAGGAGTGGGACTGGACCTAGGCCCTGCCCTGGTCACACACTGCTAAGCCCCATGGCCAGCCCTGGCATGGATCTCCGAGGGTCAGAGGAAAGGGAGCCGGCTGTAGGGCCTGGCAAGGGCGGGGGGCTATTTAGCCAGGAGAAGAGGAGACTCAGGGGAACTTCTTGGGACATGCGACCCTCAAAGTGTTGTCCCGGGACAGAAGAGGCCGGCTATCCAGGAGACCCCAGGGGAAAGTGATAAGATTCAGAATAAAACGACCCAGCCCTGCAGGCATTGTCTCAGGAAGGCTCACCACCCGACTCTGAGGTGGAGAGTTTTATGTCCCTGTTTTGGGGCAAGAAATCTGAGGCTCAAAGAAGGGAAGTGACTTACTTGAGGCCACACATCTGGGAAGTGGTGGGGCTAACTTTAGGGTTTTTTTTGCTATTATAAATTTATTTATTTTTGGCTGCATTGGGTCTTTGTTGCTGCGCGCGGGCTTTCTCTAGTTTTGTTGAACGGGGGCTACTCTTCAATGTTGTGTGTGGGCTTCTCATTGCTGTGGCTTCTCTTGTTGCGGAGCACGGGCTCTAGGCGCGTGGGCTTCAGTAGTTGTGGCATGCGGGCTCAGTAGTTGTGGTGCACGGGCTTAGTTGCTCCGTGGCATGTGGGATCTTCCCGGACCAGGGCTCGAACCCGTGTCCCTTGCATTGGCAGGAGGATTCTTAACCACCGCGCCACCAGGAAAGCCCCTGGGGCTAGACTTTGAACTCACCTACTTCTCTCTGGATCCTGGGGGTGTCTCTGGGGCAGGGACCGCTATTCGAAGGCCTCCTACCACACGGAGTCTGACTACCCTGGATTCAAATCCCCTCCCATATAAACCATTTCCCAGCTGTGTGACTTTGGGCAAGTTCTTAGCACCAAGGGACATACCTACTGCACAGGGTTGATTGAACCTTCACTGAGTTCACACCTTCCAAGAGCCCAGCACAGTCCTGAGCATATAGCAGGTGCTCTTGCAATGTCAATTCCCTTTCCTTCCATCTATCCATCTCATGCTGGGAGTGCAGGCCCTGGGCTCCCTCTCCTTGCTCTCCAAACAGGCTTTCTCCTCCCCTTCCCTGGCAGGACTGGGACACTGTTGAGAGGCAAGAGGAGGCCCCCAGTGGGGACAAGTTCACCGTGATGATCCCACGGAAGCCACAGGAGGGGCCAAGGGCTGACAGTGCCCGAAGGGCTCCTCCTCTCCTCACCCGGTCCCCTGTAGGAGGAGACACTGCAGGCCAGAGAAAGGAGGGTGAGTACCTTCTGCCAGGCCAGGTTGGTCCCTGTGACCACAGGTGTGGTGATGGCCAGGGGCCTGGGAACCAGATAACCATTTCTCTGGCCGCGTGGGCCCCTGGGTACATCTTACTTTGACAGCTTGAGTCTTAATAACAGTAACGGTCCCCATATAATTATGGAGCAGGCAATGTGCCATGCAATCTGCTTTAAATACATCATCTTGCAACTGGTGGGTCAGGATCTTCAGGTTGCAAGTGATGGAAACTGGCTGAGTAAAAGTCTAGAGAAATGCCTTCGGGCATGGCTGGATCCAGGTATGCAAATGGCATCAGAAATCTGGTGTCTGCTCTTCTCTCTTCATTCTCAGATCCTCCCCTGATGGTGGCAGGATGAGTAGCAGCGGTATCAGGCTGTATCCTACCTAATTTTCAACTCCCACAGTAAGCGGGCACGATCTTCCCTATAGATATAGCTAAAGTCCCAGGAAGGGTTCTCCCTGGGACCCAGCATGGGTCATGTGCCCAACCTGGAGATCAGGGATGGGATCAACCCCCTGTTCAAACTTCATGGTCTGAGAGTGGAAGAGAGGAGATGGCCCAAAGGAAATCAAGGAGGTGTTGTTTCCAGAGAAGGGCAGAAGGCTGCTGGTCAGGCCAAGCCCACAGATGCCCATGACACTGGTCAGCGTCTCGCTGGTATGTGAACCCAGGATGCTGGACCCCCAAAGTTTGGGCCCTCCATCACTACTGCACTGTGTTGCCTCCTGGTCTGTGTCTTCAGCATCATCAGGATTCAGAGATGTGGGGCGGGGCATCCATGTCCTAACCCCAGAAGGCAGTCTTGGCTTCCTACGGCTCCTGTAGCATTCAATCATCAAACACATGAGCACTAACCATGTGTAATGATGCTAGACCATCATGACCATGTGACTGATGCTAGATACCTTGGGCATTCAGGAAGAGCCAGACATGGTCCCTGCCCCGAAAAGCACATCATCTAGTAAAGCAAACAGATGGGAGATGACAGACAGCAGCTCAGGACAGAGGAAGGGCAGAAACAGCTGTGCGGGGTTGTGAGAAGGGCTGGGGGTGAGGGTCGGGGTAGGTCTGGGGTCCGGGGAGAAAGAGCTTCATTCCAGCCAAGGAAGGACTCAGAGGAACACCTTTTGGACTTGGCACTGTAGCTGAGGAAACAGCTGGGTAAAGGCATGGAGGTGTGAAAAGGGAGTATCCTGGTATGCACAGCTTTAGCAGAGATGGTGGTATATAGCTGGGCCAGACCATGCGGGGCCTCTAGAGTCTAGCCAAGGAGTCTGGACTTTCTTTTGTAAGTAGCAGGGAGCCACAGGAGGTTTTTGCGAAGGGGAGCGATGTAATTGGTCCTGTGCCTTAAGAATTTCACTAGGGCAAGGTGTGAAGGATGAATTGAAGCAGGACGAGGCAGAGGAGACTTTTGCAGTTTAAGAGACCATTGCAGCCACTGTAGTGATAACTGGTTTAGGCATGAATCACCGGCTGATGCTAAATTCCTGGGTGAAGGGTTGTCAGGGAACAGTATATTCACACGGTCTCAGAGTATCGCCCCTCAGATTACATATCGATTACAGAGGGAAAAGGCACCCTTAGGATGGGAAGATCTGGCAGACAGCACCTTAACCAAGTGGCCACTCAGCATCCCAGCATGGGGCAGACTGGCCAGGTGCCCCCATGTGTTGCACGGGGGAGGACATGGCATCTTTTCCAAGTCCAAGAGAGTGGGAACTGATTTTTGGACAATTAGACAGGAGGCTGTGAGAGCAAGTGGCCTGTGGACAGGGAGGGCCTCTCTGGGGAGGCAACACTGTAGCTGAGATCTAAGTTCAGAAACAGAAGGAAGAGCCATTGCAGAGCCTTAAGGAGTGGGCAGAGGTGGCAGGTTCGAGGAGAGAAGAAAGATGGGGTGATAGGAGCATGTGCAGTGTAGGAGAAGGGGGTGCAGAGGAGGCCGGTGTTGGGGGCCACCAGTAACCTGACCCTCCCTCCCAGCCTGTTCCTCCTCCAATCTGTTCTATGTCACCACCCATCCGGAGGCTCAGGTCCCAAATCTCGTGTTATCCCGATTCCTCTTTCCTCACCTTTTCCATCCAATCAGCAGCAATTCTGGTCAGCACCTCCAAAACACACCCCAAATATGTCTCCTTTTTGCCATCTTTACCACTGCTCCCCGACCAAACCAGGGGATATTGCCACAGCGCCTTCAGATCTCCTGTTTCTGCCAGGCCCCTTTAGTCCATTCTGCCCCCAGCAGCTGAGCCATCCTTTAAAAACATTCATCAGATCTTGTCAGCACCCCAGCCTCCACTGCCCTGCCCCATCAGGCCCTGGGGAGAGTGTGTATGGGAAGAAGCGCCTCCCCAGTGCGAATGGCCTGAGAGCTGGTGGGGTTTTGTACTAAATCCCTGCTTTCTTGCTCTTAAACACAGGGGCCGTGGGGTGGGGGGACCCTCACTATGTGACCTGCTTGATCAAAGGCAGTCACCACTGTCTGCCTGGCGGCAGGTTCCCAAATTGCAGCAGGAGGCCACGGCCTGGGGGGAATTAGCCAAGTCCAAGATGCTGGGAATGCCTTGACATCCCTCTCGGGGCACCTCTCAGTTTGCAGACACACTCCATGGGGCAGGCTGTGCCGAGCCCGGCTAGCTGAGGGACAAAACACAGATGCCCTAGAACCTCTGCATAGCCTGCCCTGTGTACTCACTAAGGGGGCTGCAGGAATGAAGTCAGATCCTGGGTGGGCCAGGCTCCAAAGGATGCTTGTGATGGGTGGGAAAGGGAAGAAACCGGGGCTGGGGGTGCTGACCCAGCTGTGAGCCACTGGGAGTGGTGGTAAACGCCATCTCAGCCAGTGCGCATGCTCAAAGGGTGGGAAGACTCCAGGACGAGGTGCAACTCAGAGCTGGAAGGTGGTGGCACAATATTATTGCTCACTTATGGTGTGCTAGACACTTTCCTAAGCCCAGTAGACACAGTAGTAAACAAGAAGGCGAGGCCCCTACCCACAGGGAGCTGGGAGGCTGGTGGGGGCAGGCAGAGCCTTGCCAGACATGGGAAATGCCTGGATTTTATTCCAAGTGCAGATGGGAGCCCCTGAAATTTTTGCTTTTTTTTTTTTTTTTTTTTTTTTGTGGTACGCGGGCCTCTCACTGCTGTGGCCTCTCCTGACGCGGAGCACGGGCTCCGGACGCGCAGGCTCAGCGGCCATGGCTCACGGGCCCAGCCGCTCCACGGACGTGGGATCTTCCCGGACCGGGACACGAACCCGCGTCCCCTGCATCGGCAGGCGGACTCTCAACCACTGTGCCACTAGGGAAGCCCTGCATTTTTTTTAATCTTTTAGAAGAGTTGCAAGGATAGTACAGAGAGTTTCCATTATACTGCTTACCCGGGTTTTCCCAGTGTTGACATCTTACATAACCATAGCCCTATTATCAAAATTAAGAAATTAACACTGGTAACAATGCTACTGACTAAACTACAGACTTTCTTTGGATTCACCGTTTTTCCACACATGTCCCTTTTATGTTGCAGGATCCAATCCAGGATCCCACATTGTGTTTAGTTACCATGTCTTTCAGTTTTCTCCCATCTGTGACAGCTTTTCGTCTCTCCTTGTAAGCAGGGGTGATCTAGCTAGATTTGCTTTTGGAAAGGATCTCCCTGGATGGGTGATGACCTTGGGCCCAGAGTGCACATTGTTGGGGGGCTATTGCAACCATCCAGGTGAGAAAGGAGGGTATCTGAGAGCGGGGAGGTGGGAAGAGGTGGATGAGAGGAGCGTGCAGATTTGGAACGTCGTGGGGCATCAGACCATCACGCAACCACAAGGCAAATTTTTTTTTTAGCCGAATCGCCGGCTTCTGGGATCCTAGATCCCGGTCTCGGCAGTGAAAGCGCCGAGTCCCAACCCCTGGACCGCCAGGGAATTCCCAACAGCGCAAATTTTAAGTGCTGCTCTGTGCGTGGTTCCAGTTCCTCGATGGGTGCTGGAAACTCAAGACTTCAGTGACACCAGCTCAGAGAATTTGGAGGAGGCAGAGGTTTCAAAGTGTGAGAAGAGGGTTTCCATTTTTTTTTTTTTTTTGGCCGCGTTGCGTGGCTTGTGGGATCTCAGTTCCCCCACTAGGGACTGAGCCCTGGGCCAAGGCAGTGAAAGTGCAGAATCCCAACCACTAGGCCATCAGGCAACTCCCCAGAGAAGAGGGACTCTTAAGTGCGGACTTTAATGAATGCAGTCGTGGCTCCTTCAAGACACGGCCACAATACCCGTTACTTCTCTCCTGAAGTACCAGCCCAGGGACACGCACACAGCTGGTGGCCACCACATGCTTGGTGACCAAGGGACTGAGGGGGGTGTAGGGTGACACCATGATCATGGCGGCCCCTTCATGGGGATGGGAGTTGTGAGGGGGTCACTGATTAGCGAAGTTACATGAATCCCTTAGATCAGGGCTTCTTAAACTGTAACGTGCATGCAAATCACCTGGGAATCTTATTAAAATGTGATTCTGATGCAGTGCACCCAGGGTGCACCTGAGATTCTGCATTTCTTAGCAAACCCCCGGTGAGGCCAGTGCTGCTGGTTCACAAAAGGAAATTTTTAGAGCGATCACACAAGTCTCACTGGAAGAGAGGGGGGAGTTTCTCGGAATCCAGTTGCAGGAAGTAGAACAGAAATGAAAATTTGTTGGTAGCTGCTATTCGATCCAGCTCTCCCTCTCGGGGTCACACAGGCTATTTTATGCTTCTTTCTTTCTTTTTCTTTTCTTTAAAGGTTTTTTGATGTGGACTTTTTTTTTTTTTTTTTTTTTTGCGGTACGCTGGTCTCTCACTGTTGTGGCCTCTCCCGTTGCGGAGCACAGGCTCCGGACGCACAGGCTCAGCAGCCATGGCTCACGGGCACAGCCGCTCCGCCGCATGTGGGATCTTCCCGGACCAGGGTACGAACCCGTGTCCCCTGCATCGGCAGGCGGACTCCCAACCACTGCGCCACCAGGGAAGCCCAATGTGGACTATTTTTAAAGTCTTTATTGAATTTGTTATAACATTGCTTCTGTTTTATGTTTTGATTTTTTGGTCGCAAGTCATGTGGGATCTTAACTCCTTGACCAGGGATTGAACCCGCACCCCCTGCATTGGAAGGCAAAGTCTTAACCACTGGATGGCCAGGGAAGTCCCTCACAGACTATTTTCAAAACTGCTCTTTACGAGTTTGCCTCTTTTCTAACTTGTTCATGAACCCCCAGACTATGTGACCTTCGGCTCTAGAGCCCACCCCACTTTGACCGAGTCATCCTGGTTTTCAATTTCAAATTCCTGACATCAGCTTGAGAGTGGCATCTAAGCCCTCCTCCAATCTGTTGCTCAGAGGGGTGGAGTTGTGTGATAGGGAAAGTGGGTCCTCTAAGGAGACAGTGTGGGGTGTGCCCCAATCATCTGTCCCAGGGGACAAAGAAAGGTAGGCTGTGGGAGCTGCCTAGACCTCTGCCTTTACCTTGAACCTACCTCTTCTCTCTCTAGGCTCTGGTGGTGGGAACCGAAGCGCCGGACAGCACTGGGCGAAGCTCCGGGGAGAAAGCGCGTACTTCTTGGAGCGGCACCGGTCGGCGCTGACCCCGGTCTCTCCCGCGACACCACAGAGTGGTGCTCGAAGTACCACCCCCCAGGCTTCCTCTCTCCATCGCTCTGCTTCCACACAACTCGATACCTCCCGAGCCTCCTCTCCCCCACGACTTGCCCAACGGGACAACCCCAGAACCTCATCCACCCAGCAGGACACCCCCAGGACCTCTTCCACACAGCGGAACACCCCCAGAGCATCCTCTCCCTCAAGAGTCGCCCAACGGGATAACCCCAGAACCTCGTCCACCCAACAGGATACCCCTAGGGCCTCTTCCACGCAACAGAACACCCCCAGAGCATCCTCTCCCTCAAGAGTCGCCCAACGGGACAACCCCAGAACCTCGTCCACCCAACAGGACACCCCCAAGACCTCTTCCACACAGCGGAACACCCCCAGAGCATCCTCTCCCTCAAGAGTTGCCCAACGGGATAACCCCAGAACCTCGTCCACCCAACAGGACACCCCCAAGACCTCTTCCACACAGCGGAACACCCCCAGAGCATCCTCTCCCTCAAGAGTTGCCCAACGGGATAACCCCAGAACCTCGTCCACCCAACAGGATACCCCTAGGGCCTCTTCCACGCAACAGAACACCCCCAGAGCATCCTCTCCCTCAAGAGTCGCCCAACGGGACAACCCCAGAACCTCGTCCACCCAACGAAATAATCCTCAAGTTTCCTTTCCCCCCAGAGCCACCCAACAAGACAACTCCAGAGCCTCTTCTACCCAACAGGACAGCCCTCAAGCTCCTGCCCCTACTTGTACTCCCCAGAGGGACAACCCCAGACCTTCTTGTATTCAACAGAACACTCCCAGAACCTCTTCTACCCAAAGGGACAACCCCAAAACCTCTTGTGCCCAACGGGACAATCCCAAATCCTCTTCCTCACGGCGGGAAAACCCAGGAAGCTCCTCCTCTCAGGGCTGCACCCAACGGGACAATCCCGGACCTTCCTCTCCCCGTCGTTCCTCTCAGCGGAACAATCCCAGGAATTCCTCTCCCCATCGTACTAACAAAGACATTCCATGGGCTTCCTTTCCCCTCCGGCCAACCCAGGGTGATGGCCCCCGAACCTCTTCCCCATCTCGCTCCAAGCAAAGTGAGGTTCCCTGGGCATCCATTGCCCTCCGGCCAACCCAAAGCGACAGGTCTCAGACCTCATCTCCCATCAGACCAGCTCAGCGTGACTCATCCCAGCGCTCCTCCAGCCCCACCCAGCACAACTCACCATCCCGGGCCACTTCCTCCTCCCACCCGCCAAGCCACCACAGTGCCTCCCGGACCTCCTCGCCTCTGCACCCTGCTACCCGCGGTGCACCCCAGACCTCTCCGGAGCCCTCCCAGCCCCCCTGCCCTGTGTGCATTGGGCACCGGGATGCCCCTCGAGCCTCCTCGCCTCCTCGCTATTTGCAGCATGACCCCTTTCCCTTCTTCCCAGACCCCCACGCATCTGAGAGTGAATCGCCCCACCATGACCCCCCCTATATGCCCCCAGCCGTATGCATTGGACACCGGGATGCCCCTCGGGCTTCCTCACCCCCCCGCCACACCCAATTTGACCCCTTTCCCTTCCTCCCAGACACGTCAGATGCTGAGAACCAGTCCGCCCAGCACGAGCCTCCTCAGTTCCCCCCCACTGTGTGTATCGGGCACCGTGACGCACCCCGGGCCTCCTCCCCGCCGCGCCAAGCCCCAGAGCCCTCCCTCTTGTTCCAGGATCTCCCCAGGGCCAGCACCGAGAGCCTTGTCCCCTCCACAGACTCTCTGCACGAGCGCCTCCACATCCCCAGCCCTGTATGCATTGGGCACCGTGATGCACCCTCCTTCTCGTCCCCGCCCCGCCAGGCCCCCGAGCCCTCCCTCTTCTTCCAGGACCCCACTGGGACTAGCATGGAGAGCCTGGCCCCCTCCACCGACTCTCTGCGTGGCTCCCCAGTGCTGCCCCCTCAAGTGTGCATAGGGCACCGGGATGCCCCTCGAGCCTCCTCTCCACCCCGCCACCCGCCCAGTGACCTAGCGCTCCTGGCACCTTCACCTCCGCCAGGCAGCTCGGGGGGCTCCCGGGGCTCGGCACCCCCGGGTGAGACCAGGCACAACTTGGAGAGGGAGGAATACACCGTGCTGGCCGACCTGCCCCCACCCAGGAGGCTGGCGCAGAGGGAGCCAGGGCCCCAGTGCAGCAACGGGGGCCGCACCCGCAGCCCTGGCCGCGCAGAGGTGGAGCGCCTCTTCGGGCAAGAGCGCAGGTGAGCCCAGGGCTGGGGCAGCCAGGTGGGCTGGGGCGGAGGCTCGGCGGCGGCAGGACAGGTGGAAGGTTCACAGGCTTAGGTTCCAAACCAGGAAAGGGTTTAGACCCCCGCCCTGCCGCTTACTGGCTATGTGACCTTAGGCAAATCACTTCACCTGTTTCCACACCTTAGGAGTTGTTTTTGACAATTAAGTGATATTGTGCATAGCCTAAGAGTAAGAGCGAAGACCAGGGTCAGGCAGGCTGGGTTCAAACCCTGGGTCAACGCCATTCGCCAACTGGTGTGATGTGGTAAAGTGATTTAATCTACCTGAGCCTCAGTTTCCTCATCTGTAAAATTAGAACATTAGTACATTAATTTAAATGAGGTTAAATTCTCAAACCCTTTGTTTGATCCAGAGTCACAGGTTTATTTATTTATTTATTTATTTTTTACACCTTATGTGAGGGAGAAGAAAGTGTCCCAGATTTTTTTTCTGCCTTAAAGAAGAAAGCTCACAGGTCCCTTGCATTTCCAAAAACAGAGATGTCAATTTAAAACGTATGGCCAGAGCCACATATTTTAAATAAGAGAACCCACAGGATGACAGACTTTTTTTAGAGGTTAAATATTCCTTTCCTGGGACGCAGCGACAGCACCTGAAGTCCAGGAATCCCACAAGTCTCCTTGGTCAGTGGCTCCATTCATGCGGGTGTTTACAACCCAGCAGAACGTCTGCTTTTCCCCAGTCTTGGGGAGGAGAAATGTTTCCTCCAGATCCGGCTGAGATTTCTTTCTCCAGCAGTTCCAGCCTCAGAGTCTTTAAGGATCAGGGCTGAAATTCCATTCGCTAAGTTCAAGAGAACAAAACAACATAGGTCTGAAAGTCTCAAAACTTTCAGTGTAGAATTCAATAAATTACAGCATGTTTACCGAGGCTGAGGTGTACAACGATCACCACAACATAATTTTAGAACATTTCCATCACCCTAAGGAGTGGGTAATATTTTGCATCCACAATTCCTCTCTTTGTTGTTCCTTAGAAAACATTTTCTCTTAGATTTGAATCTGCACGAGAAACCTTATCTCTTATTCTTCAAATTTCCTTTTCCAGTAAGTTTTATCCATTTAAAACCCAGGCGACAACCTTTGTGGTCTCCAGCATTAGTGTAATTCTTTCTTTGGCCTCTTAAAAAAAATACTTTCGTTTTTTTAGAGCAGTTTTTGCTTCGCAACAAAATTGAGCAGAAAGTACAGAGATTTCCCATATACGCCCTGTTCCTACACGTGCACAGCTACTCCACTATCAACATCCCCCGTCAGAGTGGTCCACTTGTTGCAATCCATAAACTTACACTGACACATTATCACCCAAAGTCCATAGTTCACATTAGGGTTCACTCTTGGTGATGTACATTCTGAGTTCAGACAAATGTATAATGACGTGTGTCTACCATCAGAGTATCACACGGAATAGTCTCACTACCCTGAAAACCCCCTTTGTCTTTGGCCTTTTATGATGACTATTTTTGGTCTGATGTCAATTTGCATACCTTTGACTTTACCTGATGACTCAGCAGGGTCTTTGAACCAAAGTTAAATTTTCTTTCCTTCTTTTTTTTTCTTACCGTAATTAACTTTTAGAGAGATAAAGCGTTTATAGTAGAAGTCTGGAATATTTATACTTTTATTAATCATTTAATTATTTTTACACAGATACTTCTATTCATTTTGCTCTCTTTGAAGTAGCTTTACCTTTTTTTTAAAGCTTTATTGAGGTATGACTGATATATAAAAATTGCATATTTAGCATATATATTTTGGTGAAGTAGATTATTTGCTTTTAACCAAGGCTTTACGACTCTACTGAGTAATTAAAATTTTCCCTCTTGTATGGCATTTTTTCCAAGTAGAAAACCATTCGTCCTCTGAAGATAAAATTTTAAAACCTACTTAAATATCTCTAAGGGACAGACTGAAATTTATGAGTGGGTGGCTATAGAACTGTACTCTTACTTTCTCCCATTCATTCATTCAACATGTATTTATTGAGCATCTACTCTGTTCAAGCATTGCTCTAACTGAGGCTGGACGTTTTTTCTTAAAGGGCTATTATCACATTAAAGCATTAGGAATTTTGGCTCGATATCTTCATTCCTGCCCTCTTGATGCCTTTGGAATTTCTTGTCTTAGAATCATATAAGCATTTCCTAGTATCTTGAATTCAAAACAGAGCCTTCATGGAATTTACCTGACTTGACGGTCGCTGTCCTTTAATACCCTCTGGAGGTGGAAGAGCCCATCCAAGCTTCTTTGTCATCCTCGGTGCAGAGCCACACCAACCCTCAGGAACAGGTGGCCCGAGGAAATACTGTTGCTTCAGCATCAGGAGGCTGGGTCTCTGTCCAAGTCTCAGAATTTTCTTGAGTTCTTCTCTCCCCTCTCTCCATTCCACACGGGGGGAACCTTCTCAGATGGAATGCTCACTGAACAAGCTGGAGTTTATATGGAAAATGCATTCATTCGGAAGAGAACGCACGTTTGCCTCGCCACCCTGCACAGGGTAGTTTCTGCCATTATCCTCCCCACCTAGTCAACGTTGGGGTTTTTGCTTCGCAGAGGCTCCTACACCCCGGTTCTGAGGGAAATTCACTCTAAGGCATCAGATCTCACAGAGCAAGGAAACTCTCTCGCTTCAAATTGGATTAAAAATTGAACCTGATCAGGCAGCCGTCAAACTTAGAAACAGTTACTCCAGAGCAGGGAACTTTGGTTTCCTGTGAGTCCAATGCTAAGAATGGCTAAAAAGTCAAATTAGTTTATGGATCTGATTCCAATAACATTGGCAAAAGCCGTAAGACAAGAACAAAGCCCAAGGCCTTAATTGTTTCACTTTCTAAAGCCTCTGTAGAGTTTCAGCCTAGTCCCCAAGCTGGAGGCAGACTGCAGGGTATGGGTCCTGGCTCAGACCTGAGGAGAGATTCTTCTTCCTGTTTCACTGGCTGGGTCAAGGTCAGCACCTGGTCATCTTTCCCAGCCTTCTGGTTTGGTTCAGCCACCGGAGACACAGCTCCATCTGTGAATTTAGATGAAGTCTGACTCTCAAACCCTCTTGCAATAAATATCCTAAATACCCAGTGGAGTGGTTAGGTCTTTTCTTTTGACCCCCTCACACAGGGGAGGGGAGAGATGTACCCAGATTCTGTTTAATGTTCCTACATTTCAACAGAGATGTCACGTTAAATATTAATAGCCATGGCTAACGATTATTAAGCAAGACAACTAGCTGGAACTAGGGACTTTCCACAGCTTAGAGGTTGTCTTCGCCGGACGTGGCAACAATGCCTGAAATCTGGGTGTCTTAGAAATGACATTTGCATGGGCGATTTTATGTTGGCCTTTCTGGAGTTGTGGGGAAAAGAGGATGTTTCTTCCTTCTGATCTTGCTAAGAGCTCTTTAACCAACAGCTAGAGGGCTGCAGCTAGTACTGAGGGGAAAAACAGGTTGGCCTGGGAAGTCCAAAATTTACCATATGGACAGAAAATGGGCAGAAAGAATGGAATATGGGGGCATATGTCATTCTGCCTCTCCTGTCTCCACCTCATGGATTGCAGGAGTTGAAATGAGATAGTACAAGTGCCTGGGACACAGGAAGTGTTCCATAAATGTTTGCCATTATGATCACGCATGCACACTGCCTGTGACACGGTAGGTGCTCAATAAATCTTAATTCCCACAAGGACCAGTCTAGCCTTTGTCTGAGGGTGAACTGTGGGCTGCCAGTGGGGTGGCGGCCAGAAAGGAAGTACTGAGTGAGACAGGAGGCGGTCAAGGCCAAGGCTGAGCTCCCCGACCTTTGCCCACCCCTTTTCTCATTTCATCTTCCCAACAGCCCCATGAGGCAAGTAGAATAGGGCAGTGTCGACTATCCCCATTTTGCAGAAGGGGAAACTGAGGCCCTGAAAGGATCGTCCCTCACTTAAGGCCCTTCAACGAGCTTGTGGTGGGTCACTGGATCTGCTACATCTCTTCCACTGGGGGTGGGAGTAGAGGAGCTGGGGTGCCGGGAGTGGGGCAGTCCCAAGGGCCCTCAGAGGGGCGGTGCGTTTGCTCATAGGAAGTCCGAGGCACCGGGGGCCTTCCAGACCCGGGATGAGGGGCGGTCGCAGCGGCCCAGCCAAGTTCAGAGCCAACCTCTCCGAAGACAGTCCAGCCCTGCCCTCAGCAGGGAGGTGAGCACTGCCAGCCTGCCCGGGGCCCCTGCACCCCCAAGGGGTGAGCCACAGCTTCTCCCCTCCCCCAGGTGCTGGGCGGGGGTCCTGGGAAGGGAGGTTCTTTACGAAAGGGTCAGAGTCCCAATCATGGGCGTCCAGCTCCTCCCTCTCCCAAAGAGCCAGCAAAATTGAGCCAGACCCCATCAGTCCATCCTGAAGACGGCCCTTCCATGCTGTCCCCGTCCTTCATTAGGCACCTGCCATCTTGAGAAGTTTTCTGGGAAAACCTCCCCATACATCAGTCCAGCTCTAAGGGCTGTCTCTTCCAGGGTGGGGATTGGTATTTTTAAAGAAACTCTTAGATGGCAGGGCCCAACCCAGTGTGAATGGAGTATTGGTGGTGGAAATTCCGGCACCTGATAGCCCAGGTTGGAATCAATATCTTGGGGGGGAGGGGGAAGTCCGGAAAGTGAGCAGCTGTTTGCAGATCTTTTTCTGGAACTGAGGAAGGTGGGTGAGAGGGAAGGGCTGACACCCCCAGGGAGGGAAGCCAGAGACCCTAGGTACTTTTTGACCTGCTTTAATCCAGCCTGCCGTGAGGACAGAGCTTGCAACTCCCTGAAGCCTGGCTAAGACCCCAGTTTCCTGTCCTCCTAGACAGACACCACCCAGTCAAGGTCCTGGAGCCTCACCCACTCCCTCACCTCATCCTCAGGTAACCAAGCCCCTCGCGAAGCAGGCAGAACCGGCCCGGCGGAGCCGAGCAGAGCCCCCTCATCCCAGGAGCCCCGAGAGGCGGCCTGAGGGGGAACGGCGGCTCCAGGGGTCCTCGCCGCCCCCGAGGACGTCAGCCAGGACTCCTGAGAGGGAGCAGCGGACAGAGAGCCCTCTGGAAAGAGGCCGGGCGGGCCCAAGACGGCCCCTGGGAGGGCAGCAGAGTCTGGAGGGACCGCCAGGATCCGGGGACCCACACGGACACCTGGAGAGAGGCTGGGGCAGGCAGGAGGGCCCAGGCCTGGGGGGCTGGCTAGGACTTGGGGGGCCCAGGCAGGGGGCTGCCAGAGCCCCAGAGGAAACCTGGAGGGGCCCTCCCAGGGAGTCTGAGGAGAGCTGGAAGCTGCTGGCTGGCCCCCCCTGCCACAGGGGGCAGGCAGAGGCCTGGGAGGAACCCCCCAGTGCTGGGCCATGGGAGCCCTCTGGCAGGCCAGCTCAGCGGGGCTGGGGCAGCCTGCAGGAGCTGTCCAGTCCTCACCAGCCTATGAGGCCCCCAGAGAGCTCCAGGGCAGGCCCAGGAGAGTTCTCGAAACCCTGGAGGCCTGAGACCACCCCTGCCACGGGCTGGGGGGCTGAGGGAGCCTGTCCACACCTGCGTGGCCCCGAGAGGCAGCCCGAGCTTGACTGGAGGGACCTGGTGGGCCTCCTCATGGCCCCCAGAGAGGGGGCCTGGACCCAGTCGGGGGAGCCGACACTCGCCTCCACTCTTCCGAGGCTGGACTGGGAAGGCCTCCTGGAGCTCCTGCAGGCCCAGCTGCCCCGCCGGGACACGGCTGGACACTGGGGTGGGCCAGGCACAATTTCCCCAGGCACGAAGGGTACTCTGGAGCTGGAGCCAGAGCGACACACCCAGTCTGAAGGAGGGGCAGGAGCTACTCTGGTCAATGGATACAGCCCTGGGCAGTGGCCCCAGAGCTCCGCCCAGCCGCCCAGCCCTGCCGGCATCTCCACCCAGTGGCCAAAGACCAAAGTGACAAGTGGACCAGAGACCTCAACTATGGCTGGTCTGGAGGAGACAGGCCAGCTGAGGGGCAGGAGCCCTGCAGAGGGCCCCAGCTCGCTACAATGGGAGGTAAGTCAGCCTCACTTCCGAGGGGCAGCCTGAAAGTCAGTCCCACCGCACACAAGTGTCCCGAAAGGCCTCCTCTCAGCTTCTGCACACAATCCTCCTGACCAAAAGCTTCCCCTAGCACAAACTGCACAGTGATAATGAGAGCACTGTTTTTGAGCATGTACTGTGTGCTAAGCCTTGGTCTGAATGCTTCATGGTATTTTCCTCATTTAATCTTCACAGCAGTCTGATGAGAAAGGCACTATTTATTTACAGACAAGGAAACTGAGACACAGAGAGGTTAAGCCACTCACCCAAGATCACACAGCTAGTCAGGGCCAGGGTAGGGGTGGACCCCGGGTCTGCTCTGTGCAGATCACCCTGAGGCCTCAAGCAAGATACACTGGCCAGGCCCTTCTCCCCTCCTGGCCCTACGATACTTGGTTTGTGTTGCCTCTGGTGGCTTCTACCTGGCCCTGTCTGGGACTGCAGCCAGCGTGGTCGTGTCCCCTCGCCACTGCTGTATTCCAAGTTCCTTAAAGTCCAGGAGTGAAGCTTGACAGCTTCACTTACCTTTCTCTGGCCCATAAGCTCCTCTCAGAGAGGAGAGAAGGGGTTGCATAAATGCTCACTGGGCTGAGCTGGCTGCTGAGACAGCTGCTTAAATGGGGGCCTATATGTAAAGTAGGCCCAGTGCCTGGCGCATAGTAGGTGCTCACCAAATCCCTTCCTGTCTCTGGCCCAGGGCAGGGTCACAGAGTCAGTAGTGCTCTGGTGCTGCCCAGAGCATTTACCTGAAGATGGTCAGTGGGAAGGGTCCTGGAGGCCAGAACCCTGCAACCTGGCCTCAGCTCACCAGGAATGCAGCAGGTGGTTTTGGACACCCAGACTCTTGGTCCTGGTCTTCCTCTGTAAAACGGGACCAACTACTTCCCTGACAGGCACTACTGGGGCGATGCGGCAGCTCCTGCTCTTTCATCCAGACCCTCCTCGTCTCCACAATGTGCAGCCCAGTACTGCCTCCCCCACGGATGACAGGGGAGGGCTTATGGTGTGCCGGGCCTTGGCCCTGGGGCTTCGCATGCTTTGCCACATGTGCCTCAGCTAGATACGAGGCCCAGACTCATTCAGCATTTGCTGGGGGTCACACAAGTATAAGTCGAGAGAAGTGAGATCAAAGTATTGACTCCAAAGCCCGAGTTTTTACTTTTTAAAATTTTATTGAAGTAGAGTTGATTTACAATGTTGTGTTCATTTCTGCTGTACAGCGAAGTGACTCAGTTATACATATATATACTTTTTCATATTCTTTTCCATTATGGTTTATCATAGGATATTGAATATATTTCCCTGTGCTATACAGTAGGACCTTGTTGCTTATGCATCCTATATATACTAGTTTGCAAGACAAAAGACATTTGTCTTTCTTTCTGACTTCATTTTGTATGATAATCTCTAGGTCCATCCATGTTGCTGCAAATGGCATTATTTCATTCTTTTTTGTGGCTGAGTAATATTCCTGTGTGTGTGTGTGTGTGTGTGTGTGTGTGTGTGTGTGTGTGTGTACACCACGTGTATATACACCACATCTTATTTATCCATTCATCTGTTGATGGACATTTAGGTTGTTTCCATGTCTTGGAAAAGCCCAAGCTTTTAACCACTATTTTGTGGAGCCTCTGAGCCCATGGAAGGACTAGGGAGCCCCCTTCCCTGCATTTCCCTGAGGCTGCTCTCGATTTCTCCCCTGATCAACTCAATGCACAGACACCAGAGATGCAGGGATGAGCCAGCTTGGTCCTGCCCTTGGGACCAAGAGGGGACTTGGGGCCCCACATGAGAGGTTGCTATCAGGCTTGTTGGGCAGGCAGGTGGACCACCACAGGCAGCTCAGGGAGAAGATGCTGCGTCCCAGTGGACGCTGGGATGCTGCAGGCTGGTCTGGTCAAAGAGAAGAGGGAGGAAAGAGATTCTCTAGCTAGAGTTACTCCATGGTGAGGCTCAGGGGTCCCTGGGTGGTTAGGAGATGGTGACTGGGGAGGGGCAGGAACACCAGGTGCTTCAGGCCATTTCACAGATGACACAGCAGAGGCATTCACCAGGTCCTGCTGGGGCTCCAGCTGGTCACCTCTAGGAAATCTTTGGCATGGCGTTCAAGGCCTCCTGGCCTTCCTTTCCCCCCAGATTTGCCCTCTAGCTGTGCTGAGCTGGCTGCAGAGCTCTGTGAGCACATCTCCCTGCCCTTGTGCCTGCTGTTTCTAGCTAGGAAGCTCTTCCCTTCCCTCTTCACTCACCAAACATCTGTTCATTGTTTGAGTCTTAGATCAGCTGCCCTGTTCTGAGACGCCTTCCCTGAATACTCACGCCACCCCTGGATTGGTGATGTTTCCCTTCCGGGCTTGGTAGTTCTGCTCCTCTTCATCTGGTCACACTCAGTTGTCGTTTTCCCTTAAAAAACATGAGCTCCATGCGGGCAGGAGATGCACCTACTTTATCTCTGTACCTCTGGCCCCTGGCCCAGGGTCTGACACAAAGGAGATGAGCTTAGTGGCTGGTTGACCAGTGAATACATGGATGCTTGAGGGCTTGCAAGAAACAGACGGAAGGTGGGTAGGTCCGTGGGTAGTTGATGGATGAATGATGGATGACAGATGTATGAACGGGTGATGGATAGATGATATATGTTGGACAAATGAGAAACAGATGTTGGATGGGTGGATGGATGAATGGATAGACGGGTGATGAATGGAACAGATGAAGGGTGCTGGATAGATAGATGTTGCATGGATGGGTAAATGTTGTGGAATATGGATGATGGATGGTGAATGAATGTTGGAAGGATGGGTAGATGGATGAATGGATGTTGGATGGATTGAGGAAGGATACGTGGATATAGTTTTTTTTTAATTAATTTATTTATTTTTGGCTGCGTTGGGTCTTCGTTGCTGTGCGTGGGCTTTCTCTAGTTGCGGTGAGTGGGGGCTACTCTTGGTGGCGGTGAGCAGGCTTCTCATTGGGGTGGCTTCTCTTGTTGCGGAGCACGGGCTGTAGGCGCACGGGCTCAGTAGTTGTGGCTCACGGGCTTAGTTGCTCCACGGCACGTGGGATCTTCCCGGACCAGGGATCGAACCCATGTCCCCTGCATTGGCAGGTGGATTCTTAACCACCGCACCACCAGGGAAGTCCCGTGGATACAGGATGGATGAATAGATGATGAATAAATTGAGGATGCATGTATTGGGATAATGGATGTTGGCTAGATGAGTGGGTGGATGACATAGGATGGATTCTGGATGGTTGGATGGATACATGGGTCTATTGATGTTAGATGGATGGATGACGAATGGATGCATAAGAAGTTGGAACCTGGGGAATAATCTGACCTAAGCTGTGTTCTTTCTTACCTCCAGTTCCAATCAAAGGAGCCTGAGGAGTCAGAAGGAAGCAGAGGCCAAGACTCACTGACTGACCAGAAGCAGGCAGACTCGGTAGTTGGGTCATGGGTGTGGGCACAGAGGGAGGGGAAGGGAAGGGAAATCAGGTTGGAGGTGCGCTGAGGCCCTCAGATCAGCTCTGGGGTCATCCAGACCAAGGCTGGCTCTGCCATGGGGACATCGAGAAGAGGGGCTCCACCGCATCTGGGTGGGTGGACAGTCCTAGGGTCAGAAGCCTAGGGCTCTGCTTTCAACTTGCTAGGATGCCCTGAAAGGTCGCTGCCCTTCCCTGGGCAAATGGCAGTTTGGCCCTGATGGTCTCTGAAGGCAAGGTCCTCCTGATTCTGGAGGGTTGGCCAGGCTGGGAGAAAGGGTAGAGCTTCCAGGAGCTGGAGCCAGAGAAGCACTGAAGAGGGCCAAGGAGGTACAGAAGTCAGCTGGGCCTGGAGGAGCTCCAGGGTCCTGGGGCGGGAGAGATGTGTGCAAGGGGTGGGACCCGCCGAGGCCGCTCTGAGGCCTGGCTGCAGCTGGAGCACATGCTCTGCCCCGCCCCTCCCCACAGACCTGCCAAACAGACTGTTCTCATCACCCGCAGCCTCCAGAGAGGTGAGGTCAGAGCTGAGGGCCTGGGGCAGCGGGGGGCGAGGAGAACACCAGGCGGTTTGAGGCTGTGCTTTTCTAATCCTGCTGTTGTTCTGCTGTTCCCCATGCCGCTTCCTGAGAAGCTGGGTGTGACGGGGGTGGGCGGGGGGGGGTGTCTGTCTGGCAGTCTGGAGCCCCCAAGTCTGGCCCTGCCGCTAGTCAGAGCTGGAGGGATTCTGCCCAGCCCCTGACTGTGCAGATGAGGAAAGGAGGGGTAGGCAGTCATCTCAGATCACATAGCCGGTCGGTGGTCGGGCTCAAATTAGGACCTAGGGCTCAGGATCTCTTACCCAGCGCTCTCTCTGCTACCCCCAACGCCGCTTCCTGGCTCTGCCCTGATTGCCTGCGTGGCCTCGCATAGTAGAAGCAGCATTCTAACTGCTTGGTGGGCCAGTCTTCCCATCTGTGAAATGGGAGGGAACGGGGACTGGTCACCAAAAGCACTTCCAGCTCTCACAGGGACTCCGGCAACTTTGCTCTTCCTCTTTCTGGGTTATTTCTTCATACTTCCTGGGGGCAGTTTTGTGAACAAAGACGAAACAGCAATACAGGTGTCCCCCTCTAGTCTCCATGAAATTGGCCTGCCCCAGCAACTCAGAAAACCTCTCAATCCCCCCCCAGGAAGCCTGGACTGGACAGAATTGATAACTGCCTCACTCATTCATTCACATACCCTTCGTGAGCACCTTGTGTATGCCTGGGTGTGGGCCAGGGGCGACATGAAGCACCAGCAAGGAGCCTCCGGTCTAGTGGTCAGGGCTGTGATGGCGATGAGGTGCAGGGTGGAGGCAGGCCTTCCCCCCAAAGCCCCCTCAAGGAGCCCACGGTCTAGTGGTCAGGGCTGTGATGGCGATGAGGTGCAGGGTGGAGGCAGGCCTTCCCCCCAAAGCCCTGGATCTGTGCTTTGATGCTTCATGTCCCACATCCAGAGAATCCCTGGATTCTGAAGAGTTGGGACACCTGGGCTCTGCCCTGCCTCTGCCAGTAACTTGTTGTGTGACTTTGGGCAAATGCCTCTGCTTCACTGGGGCCTCAGTTTCCCCAACAAGGATGACTCCAAAGAGGGTGCACTGGGGACTCTGCCGGGTGTGTGGCTGTGGAAGTCTGTGACTCATTCCTTTCACAAAGGGGAGGAGAGTAGGCAGATGGAGGACTCAGGATTAGGGGGCCCTTGAGTGACCCCTTGGCTCCAGAGGGTTGTTGCCTTGGGGAAGAGGAGCCCAGAGTTTCTCCATCTTTAGATATTTCAAGAGGAGCTGGAAATATGTAGCTATGTGTTAAACTACATGATTATTTAACACTGGAACCTAATGCAAAATAATCTGAAAACCTTATGCGGGCTGAATACACATCTGTGGTCCGCACTCCCCTCCCGCCGGCCACCTGGGGTCTGACCTGAGGGTGGAGAAGTGCATATCCCCAAGGGCGCTGCACCCCAGGAGCCCTGTCAACCAATACCACGCGGTGTGAACACGTGGCAGTCCACCTTGGCAGTTCTGGGAGAGGAGAAAGATGGCAACCCTGGGCCTTTGAGGTGGGCATGGCAGCATGGGCAGGGGAGGCTGTCGTCAGGGACGTGGGGGCCAACACTGGACCCTGTTTGACAGGCAGACAAGAGGCCAGCGGAGGGCAAGGCTGAGAGCCCACTCAAGGGCCGACTGGTGACCTCATGGCGGATGCCCGGGGACCGTCCCACGCTGTTCAATCCGTTCCTGCTGTCTCTGGGGGTCCTCAGGTGGCAAAGGGTAGGCTGGCTCCAGTGGGGTGGGGCTGGGGTGAGGGTGGGGAGAGTGGGGGAAGGGAGGGAGGAGGCTGGTGTCAGTCAAAGAAAAGCCAGTAGGGGCTCAGAGTGAGAGATGTGGAGGCCCCATGTGAGGAAGGAGAGCTGGAAGCAGAGCCCAGAGCTTCCGTGGTCTCTGCAGCGAGGGGGACGTCCCACCTGCAGGACCAGGCTGGGGCTGTTTTCAGCTTTCAGGGTGAGGGGTGATGGAATAATCCACCCAGCTGAAAGCTCCCAATCAGCAAATAGGCCAAGGGGAGCCAGGCTGGGAGCAAGGGGGAGAGGGAGGGAGGGCCTGCGAGGGGCTCTGGGATTGCAAAGTGTGTCTCAGACCTGGGTCTGAGCCAGTTGCACAAACATCTGGCATTACGTAACCCATTCCCTGCCCAGAGAGGGCTGTAAACACTCAGGCCTCTGGTTGGTGGTTTTCTCAAGGGCGGGGAGGGGAGGCAGCTGTGACTTGTGCTCTCCTGCCCCCTTCACGGTGGGAGGGAAGAGGCCTGGCCATCTCCAGGAGCCACAGCCTGGCTCATGGGGTCTCTTCTCTCGGTGACAGGCAGACTCTCATACTCTCATCAGCTTGGGGTCTAGCTCTAGGCTGAGAGCCTATATACCCATTCTACAGATGAAGGGACCGGGACTCAGAGAGGTGAGGTAGACTTGCCCGAGGTTGCACAGCTATGGTTTAGAGCAGCGTTCGCCAACCTTTTTGGCACCAGGGATCGGTTTCGTGGAAGACAATTTTTCCATGGACAGGCGGTGGGGGGGATGGTTCAGGTGGTAATGCAAGCGACAGGGAGCGATGGGGAGCGACGGGGGAGTGGCAGATGAAGCTTCGCTCGTTTGCCCGCCACTCACCTCCTGCTGCGCGGCCCAGTTCCTAACAGGCCAAGGACCAGTACCAGTCCACAGCCTGGGGGCTGGGGACCCCTGGTTTAGAGGAACTGGCCTCTTGCTGATTTTCCTCATTCCTAGATGAGAGAATGGCAGCAGCCAAACTCACCAAGCCTCAGTTGCAACATCTGTCTAATGGGGAAAAAAAAATCTATGGAGATGATCAGGGCTGCAGGGAAGACTCAGGGAAATCAGGATGCACAGAGGTGTGATGGGGTGGGGTACGGGTAGGGGGGCATCCAAACACTAGCTTCTCCATCCACTTCTTAATTTCCTCGCTGCTGCTCTTTGGGGGTTAAGGCACAAGGGTAACCAGGCAAACGTGGTTATCTGGGCAGAGTGGTATCTTCAAGCCATGGGCGGGAATTACCTTATCAACCTAACTAAGGGTCACTAACACACAGCAGTTCCGGCAGGAGGGGGCAGGTAAGTTTTTGGCTGGAGAGAAGGGGGAGAGAAATGGGGAAATGGACTCTGGGATGATGATGATGGTGATGATGGCCAGCATTTATTGTGCACCTACTATGTGCTCAGCTCTGTGTTCAGTGTGTGGCACATCTGATTGCATTGAATCCTCACCACTAGGCATACTAGGTACAGTTCATATTGTCCATTTCATAGATGAGGGAATGAAACTCACTTGTTCCAGGTCACACAATGGGGGAGAGCTAAGATTTGAACCCTGCTCTGGCCGACTTCAGAGCCCACCCCCCCACCTCTGTGCATCCGTATCTCCCTAAGTCCTCCTTGCAGCCCTGAGAGTCTCTGCAGATTTTCTCCATTGGACAGATGTGGCAACTGAGGCTCAATGAATTTGCAGCTATTCTCTCACCTGGGAATGAGGAAAATCAGGAGCTGAGAGATGGAACTGCTAGTGGAACCACCCAGACAGTTACTTTAAGCAGCTTCACACATCTCTTGGGCTGGACAGTGAAATTAGTCCAAGGTCAAGAGCTAGGAAGCCTGGGCTTGAGTTCTGTCTCTGCCCCTAACTTGTGTGACTTTGGGCCATCGTCTCCCTTCTCTGAGCCTCACACTGTTATCTTCAATAGAGTAACGCTTTGAGACTGGATAACCCCAAGGTTTGGTGGCTCTGTTTAATGAGTCAATCCTGGGTCCCTGAAGCCGTGCCATCTCTGTCTTACCGGGGCAAGTTGCAATGAGGCAGTCATTCCTTCATTTGTGCATTCATTCACTCGACCAATGTTTACTAAGGACCTAATGTGGGCTGAGGCCCTAGGCTTACCATGATATAGACAAAAACCACTCTATTCCTGCCCACAAGGAGCTCACAGTTTGTGAGGACACGGACATATAATTGATTAGAACACTGTGTGGTCATCACTTGAGTTGGGGAGTGTACAGATGCAGGGAGCTCTGGGCAGGGAGTTCACGCAGGCAGCCCTGGGAAAGGAGCGTCTAAGTCTGTGCTGGGGGCACTCTGGCTTCCTTTGGGCTGAGACTTGAAGGGTAAGGAGGAATTTTCCAGGCAAACAAACATGTGGAGGGAGGGAAGGGAGAGAGTGAGTGTGTGTGTGTTGGGGCATAAGAGGACAGGAAGGGAAGTGTTCCAGGCATGGCACAGCACAACATGTGCAGTTAGGGAGGTACAGAGGACCTGGCTTATTCTGGGACTTCCCAGCGTTGTGTAGCCCTAGCACGTGAAATGTGTGTGTCTAATGATAGAGGACAGCAGGCAGGGGCCAGATGATAATGGACATGACTGCGGGCACAAGGATGTGTGTATCAACAGTGGAGAAGTGTTGAAGAACTTTGAGCAGGGGAGTGTCCTCATCACTGTGTTGAGGGTACTAGAAGGGAGTCCCAGAGGCCAGGAAACCAGCAAGGAGGCTGGTGCTGCCAGGTGTCCACGCCACTGCGGTAGGGCATTGGTGGTAGCTGAGGTGTTCTGTTTGTCCATGCACTCTCCCAAGGACCAAATGCCTGAGTGAGGTACAGGGTAGTGTGGGAACACCCAGCACAGGGATGCCAGAAGGCCAGTGTCTAGGAGGACTTACCCTTGGTCTCATTCCTCAGGGTGGAGGAGAGAATTCCAATGGGAAATGCTGGGAAAACTTCAGCTCCCTGGGCCTCTGTTTATCTGTGAAATGCAGATAGTGATTATAATCATGACAGCAATAATTTTCGAACCCCAAACTGAGATGGCAGAATCATTGAAGTGGTAATTATTCCAAGCTCCCCTGCGCCCCTACCTAAGGAGAGCTAACTAGGGATAAAGGGGTTGTTCTAGGTGCTTTACTTAAATTAACACTTAATACTTACAGTAGCCTGTGAGATAACAGCATTATCCCATTTTACAGAGGGTGAAGTTGAGGCACAGAGAGGTTAAGGACCTTGCTTAAGGTAATACAGGGTTTAAATCACAATGCCCCATAAGCCACCTCATGCAGTTAGCAACAAATTCCACCACAGTACCTCCTCAGCTGCAGGCTTAGAGGAGATTCTGCAGGGCAAATGTACTCTTACAAACCACCAAGTGTTCTGGGAAAGTGAGAAACGGGTATAGCCCACACCCAAGAACCCAAAATGAGGTTCTTAAGGCGAGAAAGACCCCCGGTGAGGAGGGCACGTTTAGGAAAGGCACTACCAATTCCAGAACTCACTTTGTGCTTAGATTACTTCCTAGGAATCCCTTCTCTTCTTACTGTGTGACCCTGGGCAAGTTGGCTCACCTCGCTGAGCCTCCGTTTTCTCATTAGTAAAATGGGGACAAGGATATCACCTGTCGGGTTTGTGGTAAGGATGAAAGTCCATTACATGGGTAACGAACAGGGCTTGGCGTGTGGGACCCGCTGAATTGGTAGTAATGGGTGCTTTGCCCATGTCGCCATCAAACCGAGGCGCCGAGGCCTAACGGACCCATCGCTCCGTCCGGCGGCTGGCGTGGGTCGGGAAGCCGTTGCTGGACGACGAGGGTGCCACACCCGGCTGCCCCCACCCCGCACTCCCTAGCCGTGGCCCGACGGAGTCACCTGCACGCTAGGCCCTTCCTTCCTCCTAGCTTGCCCGCCGTCAGAGCTCGGCCCGCCCTCACTTCCCTCCGCCCCCATCCGCCCCCATCCGCCCGCCCCGACTGCCCCAGCTCACCCGTCCCGTCGCGGCAGACCCCGCCCCCGGGCCCCTCCCGCGCTCCTATTGGCCTACTCGCGGCCCCCGCCACTGTTTGTCTCGGCTTCCCCGCCGCCCATTGGCCCGCCCGGATCCTCCCAGGAAGTTTGAAAAAAAAAAAAAGTTTTATGGGCGGATGGAAGGGGCTGGGGCAGCGCCGGGGAAGGGAAGGGCCGGACGAACGGCGGCGGCCGGCCGAAAGGGGCGGCGGCGGCGGCGGCGGCGGCGGCGGCGGCGGCGGCGGCGGGATTCCCGCGCCGCTGAGCCCGGCCCGAGAGCCCTTTCCACCTTCCTGCCTCCTGCTCTCGCCGCCCCGGGGTGCCGCCATGACGGTGAGTGCCTCCCCGGGGGGCAGCCCCTCTGCGCCCCAGGTCCGGATGAGAGCAACGGCCAGAGCCAGAGCCGAGCCGCTCCCCTCCTGGGCAGCCCCCTCCTCACTTCTCGGAGGCGAGAGGAGGTCTCGGCCGGAAGACAGGGCGACCCCGGTGGCACGGGCCGGCCGTCCTGCCTCACCTTCCCCCGGCCTCCGCCTCACCTTTCTGGGCCAGAAGCCCGGGCAACCCCCGAGAAGATGGGAACTCTCGTTCCCAGGCACCACCCCCTCACTTTTGCGGGACCAATCACGGACAGATTCCGGGTGGCCTTTTCCCTTCTCCTTTCCAGCTCCCCCCTTGGTGAAAACCTGATCTGATCCTCCTAAGCTGCCAGATCCGTAGGGTCTCTCAGGGTTCTGGGCCACGGGAGGAGCGGAGATGGGCCTGGCCTGGATCTGGGTCTCGCCGGGGCCTGGAGAGAGGCGCTCCCTGGTTCGGATGGGTCGCGCTGATGTGGGCCTGGGAAGGCTGTACGCCTGTGTGGGCGCTGGCCGGAGGTTGGGTGGGTGAGAAGGGGCCGCCTCTTCCCATCCTGACCAGAGCCTGTCCTGGGACTTCTGAAGCAGCAGGATACCATGTTCTCTCGGGCTTGCCACTTCGAGCTTGCCACTTCGCAGCGGCGCTGGGACCTTGGGTGGGGCAGGCCCGCTCTTGGGGGTGGGGAACACGATGGCAGGGATTTGTCTTTCTCTTGGGGATGAGCCCTACCCAAGCTCTCTCAATACCTGCGCCTTATTTATCATATTGCACCTCATAGCTGAGTTCACCATTACCCCCATTTTACAGTCAGATAAACTGAGGCTTGGGGAGGGGCGTTGGTGAGTTGCCAGAGGTTACCCTGATTGTAAGGGAAGGAGTAGCCCTTTTCCACGTCACTCTGGCCCCTTGACTGTGATGTTCTGGAAGAGAGGGGCAGGACTGCTTTTGGTTTCTGGCAAGTGACTTAGGGAGGCTCTGACAGCCTGATGAGGAGGGTGGGGAGAGTTGAGCAGGGTGCTGTATGCAGGGGCCCTGCCCCTGTGAGTGTGATGACCTGCTCACTGCCTGGACTTCCTCAGGCTCTGCACATCCTGCCACCTCTCTGCCGGCCCTTCCTGTTGTCAGCAGCCTCCCCTTCCCTGTCAGGGAGGAGTAGAGAGGGATGTGGGGGGAGGAGCTGAGTCAGTGTCTTGGCCGCCCGCCCCCGCCCCCCCAGCAGGCTAGTGGGGGGTGGTTTCATTGCTGACTGTGTGCCTGCCAGGCCCTGAACTGGGTGCTTTCACATTACCACATTGGAACCCTGAAGGTTGATGGTAACTCCCCATCTAACAGATGAGGACACTGAGGTGTAGAGAGGTGAAGTTACAGGTGACACAGCTGGGCCCTGGCCGAGCCAGAGTTTGTAACCAGGTCTGTCCCAGTCTTCTCTCAGGATGAGATAAGAAATGTACACAGTTGCCTTTCCTGGGGAAGCACACTGAACACGGGTAAGGCTGCTAGAAGCAGCATGTGGAGGAAGACAGCACATCCCTGCTGATGGGAGGGGCTTCCCGAGGGAGATGTCCTCCTGTGACTGTAGGACTTGGTCAGGTGGAGATGGCTGGGGGAGGAGGGACAGTGTGGACAAAGGCTGGTGCCCATATTTGGGGAATTAAATGGTGAAAACATAGAAAAGGGACTTGGGGAGGAGGCCTCAGAGGCCAGGAAGAGCAGCCTGGGCTTTGGTCAGGGGCACTGGGGAGCCATGAGAGGTTTCGGAGCGGAGGGGAGGCTCACAGTCACCTTTGACAGCGTTTACCGGATTCATCCTGGCCGCTTTCAGACCTGAGCCTGCTCCAGGCCGGTGTCCTTCCTGTTTCTTCTTCATACCCTTTTCCTCTCTTCTGGCCCCATCTCCCCGACCTCAGGAATCTGAACGAGCAAGTGGCAAAGGTGCTGTGACTGGGTAAATGCTTAGAGGCTTCGGGAAGCCAGGCCTGGAGTCAGGATCTGCTCCACCTCCTTTTGCGCTAGCCGGGTGCAGCCTCGCCCCTGGAGCTTCATTCCCCAGCTGCTGCCCGGCATCAAATTATATACCTGTGCGCTTGTTTATTGTCTGTTTCTGCCCTGAGTTTTCACCAGGGCAGGGGCCACATCTCTTGTTCACAGCTTATTTCCTGGCGTAGAACAGGGGCCTGGTTCCAGAGGAAAAAAAAAGAAAGCGAAAAAAAAAAAGAAAGAAGAAGAAAGAAAGAAAGAAATTTTTATGAATGTTCCCTGAGTCCTCCGGTCTTGGGGCATGAACTCCCTGACTGAGTTGCTTCTAGTCTAGCCTGTGAGGGATAAGGAAATGGCTTCAAGACAATCACAGATGCAACAGAGGCCGTGGGAGGTCGCCTGGTGTGGTGTGTGGTGTGTACTGGGAAAGGGGCCTCTGCCGTGGCAGTTAAGCCAGGTCTTAAGGCATGAGAAGGGGTTTGCCTGGTCGAAGGAGGAGGAGGCGGCGGCCTGGTAATTCAAGCAGAGGACACAGGCGTGTGTGGAGGGCCCTACTAGTCCTGATGTGTTGGGCATCAGAGAGGATGTGTGATGACATAAACATGGGGCCCCCTAAGCAGTGGGGAGTCCAGGTTAAGGCTTTTGTGCCATCCTAAGGCAGCTGGACCTTGTTCTGAAGCCGTCTGGAGCCATCCCTGGAGGTTTTAAGCGGCTTGTGACATTCGGCCTTTTGGATCGGGTCCCCTGCCAGAGTGTCCTTACAGGAGGCTGTGTCGATGGTCCAGGCCAGCGGGAGGCAGTGCTGACCTGTGACCAAAGGAACGAGGGCCCACTGTGAGGACCTGTCAGTGCTCCGGAAAGGAAAAAGGAGAAAGGGAGCTTCCTTCGGGAGGAGGAATAGTGTCTGGGCCTGGGAGCCACACGTGAAGGTGCAGGGGAGGAAATTTATGTTATCAGACCTTGTGACCCCTGGGGGGGTTGCAGGGTGACTTCAGGACCTCTCCTGCCAGCAGGTTTAAAAGCTCCTGTCCCCAAGGTCACTGCACCATCTCGTGCTTGATGCGGCACGTGTGCGGCATGTGTGTGGTGTGTGTGCTGGTGTCTCCATGTGTGGCCCATTCAGTTCTCTCACGGAACCGGCAGGAGGGCAGGGCCCCGCTATCATTAGCCACATCAGGCAGCCGGGCTCAGGGAGGGCATGTGACTTAGGAAGGTCACCGTGACCCCACTTCCCAGGCAGCCCTCAGGGTCCCAGCCTGTCATTCCTGCCCTTCCTCAGCCTCTGGAAGCCCACGGCTGATCTCCCAGCCCTGGCTCAGCTCAGTCTGATTGGCTGGGTTATCTGCTTGTCCTTTCCGGGGGCTCTCTTCGGGTCAGCACAGTGATGCCAGCTCCGTGGTCCATCCCAGAAGGCCTGGCTTCTCATTCTCAGTGCCAGGAGGTGGAGGTGCGGACTGCCTCAGAAGCACAGAATTTAGATCAGGGAGGTAGAGGAGGGTGGATGTTTCTTCAGCACGTTTCCCCTGGGGCCACGGGGGCGGTCTCCATCTGCATGTGGACCCAGGTGACTTGGTGGCCCTGAGCGTGGCTACCGGTCTTCAGTCTTAGCTCGGAACCACGCTGAGCGGCTTCCGGCCCACGTGGGGAACAGGGTGGGGAAGGAGAGAGAGCAGACAGGGCATACGCAGCCTGGGGTTTCCCAGGTCTGGGCAGAGCCTGTGTCCCTTCCCTCAGACAGGTCTCCGGGCAGGGGCTGTGATGCAGGAGTTGGGCTGCCGGCCTGCCGAGATCCAGGGGCCCTGGTCCCAAGGCCATGGCTGGAGACGGCTCAAGATGTCCAGGCTGCTGGCCCAAGCCCCTCTCAGGTCTCTTCCTCCACCTGAGGAAGAGGAGAATGGGGCTCCCTGACAGGAAGGCGGGTCAGGGGAGGTGGCCAGGTCAGGTGGCTCCGGTTTCCAGGTTTCCAGCCGCCACCGCCATCGCCGCCTACCCCACTGAGCCATGCCACCCGCTCCCTCCATGCAACCGGACACCTTGGCCTGGTGAGGCTGTGATGCAGGTGCTGATAGGTGGGCTCAGAGCCATGGCAACAGGTGGCCGCCTCCTCCCTGCCTGCCAGCCTGGCCCGCCAGTGGGCACGAGCTGAACCTCTGCAGGTGGACCGGGACTTAGACGAGAGAGTGGTCTCCCCAGCAGGCAGGGAGGGTCTGTGGATAGGCCTGGCCAGAGAAAATGCCTGGATGAGCAGTTTCGTCATCTAGGGTTAGGTGGGGGACCTAGCTCACAGGCCCCTGTGGAACATGCTACAGCTGGGAGCCCCCAGACCCCGGGGCCGTGCCCCCCTGAGCAGCACCCGGCAGGTAGGGCTTGCTGGGACTGAGGTACCATCTCCCCGGCCCTTCCAGAGATCTAGGGGGGACCAGGAGGTCTCTGACCTCAGCCTGGGCCTGGCTCCATCTTTCAGGCTCTCCAGGAGATGAGGGAAGTGCAGGGCTGGTTGGACCATGGGAGGGTTAGTGGGTTGGGAATGGGTAGGAGCGTTAAGGCATTGTCCTGCTGGGCCGCTTGGGCCTCATCAGCGAGAAGAACTGGACGGTTCGCTCAGCCCTGCTGATCTGGCCTGTCCTCTGAGCTCTCTAAGGGTCCCTTTTTACAGTCAGAGATCTCCTGCCCCCTGTCCCACTCTCAGGTGAGGAAGCCGGCTGGTGGGAAGGGAGCTCAGAGGTCTGTGGTGGGTGGCCAGTCACCCAGCCCGCCTCTCAGAGATTGCTGGATGTTCGGGAAAGGGACCAAGGCTGCCTCAGTGGCTGGGGAGCCTGCCTGGATTTAGGGGGCTACCTGGGCCCTCAGCCCTCCCTCACTCGGGGGCAGGATGGTCAGCCCCCCCCTTCCTCCCAAGGCCCCTTTGGTTCTTGCTGGGCCTGACTCATCTGCCCCCTCCTCTCCCCATAGCCCGATCTGCTCAACTTCAAGAAGGGATGGATGTCAATCTTGGATGAACCTGGAGAGGTAGGAGGGCTGAGGCGGGGGTGGGGTGGGGGGGTGGGAGGTGGGGTTGCTGCAGGGCCCAGGTGGCTGAGCTGCTTCCCTGGCCTGTCCGGCTTTCTAGAGACCCTGGCTTCAGGGTGGAGAGGGTACAGGGTGGGGGCCGGAGTGGGAGGCTTGAGGGTAGGATGTTTCTTGTCCTGTTAGAAAGAAGGCCTTGGGCTGTGGGGTAGGAGGGCAGAGGCTGCTAGTCATCTCAGCCTCTTGGAGCAGTCTGCAGTCTGTAAAGGTCACCAGGGATGGCGGCCTCCTGGTGCTTCACGCCCTGCACCCCATCCCCTCCTCTCACCAAGAGCCCCTCAGCCCTCCCACCTCTTGACGACCCTGGCTGGGTATCCAAGGGTCTGGGATGGAAGCGTTCACAGAGATCATCCAGCCTGAGGCACGTACAGATTCCCAAAGACTCAGCTTTGCAGCAGCTCCCCCCAACCCTGGGGGTGGGGCTCAGACCACATTTCTTGAAGTCTCACCAACCTGGGGCCCCATCGGGTGAGTCACAGCTTCCTCTGGCCTCGGTGGCCTCATCTGTGAAATGGACATACTGGATAGTAATAGTTCTTTCCAGGGTGGATAACGGAGTCACAGAGATTAAGCATGTAAAGGGTCCCACACAGCCCCCAGTGCCTGATGGGCCTCAGCTAATAACCCTTCCCTTTTTCTAACGTGCGCCTCTTTACATCCAGAAGGGACAGTAGCCTTGCACCAGCTCTACCTTCTGGCTGCCAAGCTGAAGCTGGAGCTGGCCTCCTGCCCACCCAGCCTGAGAAGGGACATCTCCCCGCCCAGGTCCTGCATGCGCCTGTGGCTTGAGTCTGTGTGCAGCCCGCATGCCGGGGAGGGCATGGAGCCAAAGGGAATCTCATTGTGTTTCCTACCCACACGCTTTATTCCCTCCAGCCTACAGCCTTCGTACCCGCTGCCTGCTTGCCAGTCCTCTGGTGGCTGGGCTCCAGGCTCACACAAGGCTGGGCACCCTGCCAGTGACCCTTCCCGGCCTCCCCCACCCAGGGTCTCTGGAGGGCAGAGATTATGGGCTCCACCCAGAACTGGCCGTTACTCATTCTCTTTCACAGGGTTTTGGAATGTCCGAGCTGGAAGGGCCCTGGGAGTTCAGCCAGCCCAACCCCTCGGTGCACAGACAGGAGACAGGCCCACAAGGGCTTTAATCTCTTCTGGGCCTAGCAGCACTTTGGGCAAACCCTGGCCTAGAACTCAGGGCACCTGAGGCCCATGCAGCTGCCATCTCAGGCAGTCACAGACTAGGCCTGGAGGGGCCAAAGAGATCAGTTGACACAGAACCCCTGCCCCACTTTACAGAGGGACAGTTGTCCTGAGCAGCAGCTCGGGCCATTCAGAAGAGCAGGGTGGTTCTAAGGCCAGCCTCTTAGAACGATCCCCAACAACCTAGTGCCTGACCCTATGCGCAGTGCCATGAGAGACGTTCCAGGGAGGGTTAGGCATTTCTAACTTCACTAGGAGGCTTAGGGTCTTATTAGCCCTACTTTATAAGTCAGAAAACTGAAGCTCAGAGAGGTCGAGACACTTGACTAAAGACACACAGCTAGCAAGGCATACAATAGTTGTAACCTTGGTCTCTTGGATGCTAAAATCGTATTTGTTAGGGGAGGCAGTGTGGAAAGAAGTAGAAAGTATCATCCTGGCACATCCTTGAAAACTTACTGTCTTCCTGAGGAAAGAAAACGAAGTACTTGAAGTAATAAACAAGGGCTTAGTGATGTGGGAGAGCACCAGGAGGACATGCACTGACCCTGGCAGTGGGTGGACCTCGACTGGCCTTCCAGTGAACGGTCAGAAGCCCAGAGGTGGGCTGAGCTTGGCACTTTCATATCAGGCTGTTCTGATGCCCCCACCCCTCTCTTATGTGTCCTGCCAACCTAGTCCTGGTTGGAGCAGAGAGAAGCCCACATCATAAATGTACAGATAATGTATTCACATAGCTGAACACGCATGTAACCAGCACCCAGATCGAGAAACAGAATACGACCAGCACTCGGATGCTTCTCCCTGGGCACCCTTCCAGTCCTGCTCTCTGGTAGACTTGTCTTTGACCACTGGGGTGATTGATCTGGGGTCAGTGTACGGAAAAAGGTTTTTGAAGTTCTGGCCCCCGACTTGCTAGGCAAATGACCTTACACAGGTCATATCCCCTTCCTGGATTGCACTGGGTGGGATTTGCATGTAGGAGCCTTGGTGATCTTGGTGGAAAGTTATCAGGAAGCCTGTGGAAGTGTCAACAAATCAGAGAAGGGCCCCGAGAAAGAAAAGAAGGGTGTGGTTACTGAGGAAAAGCCGACCCATTTCACAGATGCTGTCCCCGCAGAGAGGAAATGGGGGGGCTTACTTCAAATGTGGATTTTGTGACTCTGCGCTGTCCCCTGCCCCCCACCCCTCAGCAGAGCAGCCGAGGGTGCCAGGCCCCTGCTGCAAGCAGAACGGTTGACCTGGCAGCGCCCAGGGTGCCCGCAGAATGGTGCACACACGCACGCACGCTGTCATTCCACACCCCCGCACCCCCTCCCTCACCACCATCTCTCCTTCACAGTGGAAGAAGCACTGGTTTGTGCTGACCGATTCAAGCCTCAAGTACTACAGGGATTCCACTGCTGAGGAGGTGAGACGATGAGATGGGAGGGCTCGCTCCCCCATCAGGTGCCGGGGGATACCTGGAAGGGGCTTGGGGGTCCCGGTAGGGTCACTGGAGTCCAGGGACCATCGTGAGCCCTCCTGCTGCAGGCAGATGAGCTGGACGGTGAGATCGATCTGCGCTGCTGCACGGACGTCACCGAGTATGCGGTGCAGCGCAACTATGGCTTCCAGATCCATGTGAGCCTGCGGGCGGCTGGGGGGCGGCATGCCTGGAGGGCCCCCCAGAGGAGGTGTCGGGGTGGGGCGTGGCCCAGCAGACTGGCTCCTATCACTCATTTACCTGGAGATCCTGTCCTCAGAGCCAGTCAGAAGCCCTGCTGCCAGCGCCGAGCATTTCTGGGGCGATCCCTGATATCGTTGGCAGGGCTATTCGGATGTTGGAGAGATCGTGGAGCCGATGGGGCTCTCCTGAGGCTAGTGGAGGGGAGGTTTTGCGTGCTCTGCTCACCTCCAGGCTTAAGACCTTAGAGACCCACCTGGGAGGGAAGGGCACCTCTTTGGAATCCATAGTGGGGAGGGAGCAAGGGGGCTGGCCAGGTGGCAACCTACCTGTGGGGTGGACTTACAGACCAAAGATGCTGTCTATACCTTGTCGGCCATGACCTCGGGCATCCGGAGGAACTGGATCGAGGCTCTGAGGAAGACTGTGCGTCCAACCTCAGCCCCAGATGTCACCAAGTACGTGCTGGGCTGGACCGGGGCCTGGGGGAGGCACTTACCCCCGCATCCCGAGTGGGTTTCCGGCACTCACCTGAGGGCCCTGTGGCTCTACCTGCTGGGCCTCAGTTTCTCCACCAGCAGAATAGGGAGAGGGAGAGGGCACGGGGTATCTGTGGCACTCATCCAGAAATACGTTGAGGATTTGAGGTTTGCCTCTTGTCCCTCTCTATCTCCCCACATCCTGAAAAGGCGGGGAGAGGCCTTGGCTCTTTGGAGAAGATGCCGGTCAGTCACAGCCCCGTGAGGTGGCTGATTGACTGTGTGCCGCAGGGGCTGCGTCTGAGCCTGTGTCAGGGAGAGGGGATGGCTACTTAGTCTGGGTGGGGAGCTCACTCCCTGTGGAGGTCACTGAGGGTAGAGGGGCAGGAGGACCGAGTGACCTGGTGGTAGAGCCCCACACAGGATAAACCCCAGATGCCCGTAGGGGCTGGGACTCTGGCTGCTGGGCAGTAGGAACGGAAGCGTGGTATCGAGGGGTGCTGAGTGCGCGTCCACCTGCCTGGCCACACCCTGGCTGGTCAACCTTAGGCCAGTTGCCGTCTGGCCTGAGTTTCACGTTCCTCACGTGTCACACCGAGGTGTGTCATGAGAGGACGTGCATGGAGGCCCCTTGTAAACTCTCAGCTGCCGTGCAGCTGGACTGTGACTTAGTATATAGGCTCCGCTGCTACAACAAAGAAACCCCAAACACGGGTTTAAACAAGGGACAGGTTTCTTTCTCGCGCCACAGCAGCCCACAGCCTTGCCTCTGCGCCAGAGCACTGTTCACATTCTCATGGGTCCCAGCCAGGAGCCAGGCCAGGGCACGCCTGGTCCTTCAAAACGTGCCACCCCTCATATGCACTGGGCAGAGTGGAGTCACACGGCCATGTGTAGCCCCAAGGGGTGCTTTAGTGTTTGGCCGGGTAAGCACGTACTCAGTATTGCTATGGAAGAAGAGGGGAACTGCCTCAGTCGTTACGGGTCTCCACAGTTTGTGCTCAGTGCACCCACCCAGAGGCCACCGTTCATCTCACCAGCAGTGACCCTGGGCATCTCCCCTATTCCGCTGTGAGGCTCTTGAACCTAGGGCCTTGTCAAACAGCACACCCTTAATACTAATGCTTCGATCACATTCTCAAAGGGCTTCCTGGTCGCTTTGCACACGTTTGCTCACCTAGTCCCTCCAGTGCGTGGCACTGTTGTCCCATATCACAGATGAGGTAACTGAGGCTCAGAGAGAGAGGCCAGGTACCCTGGACCCTCTGCCGGTAAGTGGCAGAGCTGGGATGGTTCCCAGGGTCTGTTAATGATGAAGCTCTAGTTCTAAGCTGCTTCCTCCACTGGGGTCTGTCCCCTGGCCCCGGTGCACGGGCGACACTGCAGAAGTGCTTGTTTTGGGACCAAGAGGGCAAGGTCTCGCCTGATGTGGCTCTGCTGGCCCCCTAGGCTCTCAGACTGCAATAAGGAGAACACGCTGCACAGCTACGGCACGCCGAAGGGCTCCCTGAAGGCGGGGGAGCAGCGGGCAGGCTCTGAGATCATCGGCTGGGGCGGCCCCCGGAAGGCGGACGGGCAGCGGCAGTCACTGGACTACGTGGAGCTCTCCCCGCTGACTCAGGGCTCCCTGCAGCGGGCCCGCACCCCGGCCCGCGCTCTCGACCGCCCGGCCAAGCAGGAGGAGCTGGAGCGGGACCTGGCCCAGCGTTCCGAGGAGCGACGCAAGTGGTTCCAGGCCACGGACAGCAGGGCCACGGAGACACAGGCCGGCGAGGGTCCGCGCCGGGGCCTGGGTGCCCCCTTGACTGAGGACCAGCAGAACCGGCTCAGTGAGGAGATCGAGAAGAAGTGGCAGGAGCTGGAGAAGTTGCCCCTGCGGGAGAACAAGCGGGTACCTCTCACCGCCCTGCTCAACCAAAGCCGCGGGGAGCGCCGGGGGGCCCCAAGCGACAGCCATGAGGCACTGGAGAGGGAGGTAGGCAGCACTGGCCTCTGGGAGCCTCCTCACCCTACCAACACCCTTCCTATCCCTGCAGTCGCTCTATGGCATTCATCTTGCATACCTACAATGATGGGGAGCTCACCCCTGACCACTGACACCCTGCCCCCGCCCCCCCCCCCCCGATTCCTTATGAACTAGAATCTTCTTTCCTGGACCTTGGGGACTTTTTGTTTTTGTTTTCCCATCTGAGTTCTGTCCTCAGCAGTCACATAGAAGGGAAGAGGAAGAGAAGGGAGAGACCATTTATTGAGTACCTTCTGCATCCCAAGCCTTGTGCTAGGCCCTCTTTACCTACATTGGCTCATGTAATCCTCACAGCAGTCTCATGGTCCCATAGGGTAGACCTCATCACTGTTTTACTAATGGGAAACTGAGGCTCCAAGGCATTTCTCCCCACCTACATAACGTGGGGGTGACCGCAGTGTCCTGCTCCCAGCCCTGTCGAGCCTACTCTGGGCCAGCACTCTCCTGGGTTTCTGACCTGGCCATCCAGGAAACACCTAGAATGTCCCCCTTGCCTGCATCTCCACACGAGGGCCACTTCCTCCCATCAGCTACATCCCCACTTTCAGGCCCTCACTGACCTCGCCTTCCTGCCCACCCCTGCGATAGGTCCAGTCCCTTCGTGCCCAATTGGAGGCCTGGCGTCTCCAAGGGGAGGCTCGGCGTCTCCAAGGGGAGGCTTCTCACGGTGCACCCAAGTCCCAGGAGGACGGCCACATCCCCCCAGGCTACATCTCACAGGTAAGGCCAGGAAGCTGTTGTGTTGGGGGTGGGGACAGGTTTCCGGTTGCCACGTTGTGAGAAAACGGCTAATATTCTGGGAGCCCTTCCTGTGTACCGGAACCCGTGTGAGGCATTTGACATTCATCATCTCATTTAATCTCCCCAGCGGGTGGACGTGAGCACTGTGCCCATTTTTACAGACAAGGCCACTGAGCTATGAGAGGTTATGTGACTTGCCTGAGGTCAACCTGCCTGCAGATGTCAGAGGTGGGATTTGAGCTCGGGTCAGGCTGACTGCAGAGCCTGTGTGTGAGCCCCCACGTGATCCTCTGTACTTAGACCCCTTCCCCTGCACGTCTGGGGAAGAGGGGGCCTGGTGGAGAGTGGGATTCCTAATGGGCAGGCCCCTGGAAGTCGCCCGCTAAACACAGGGAAATCCTGCCCATGCCTGCCAGGCCGAGGCCCTGCGCAAGGTGGTCTGCGGGACGTGGGCGCCTCCAGTGGCCCTCGGGAGACGCACGGTCTGCCTAGGACAGCGGCTCTCAACCAAGCTGATTTTGTTCCCCTGGGGCTATTTGGCCGTGTCCGGAGACACTTTTGATTGTTATGCCTGGGACAACTAGCTCTCCAGAAAAAATACATGTGTGTGTACACACAGACACACTTGTATATGTTTATTGTAAATTTCACTGATATAAAGGATGTTTAGTGTGCAACTTACAAATAAAAAGTATGTAATGTTTTTTATTGTGAATTCCATATAGCAAATTGATTTTTCTCAGAATACTTTCGTTGATTTTTTCCGAATGCTCGTATCCACAGCCAGCCGACAAACGAGTGTCGTTCTAACACGAATGTCGTTTGGCCTTTTTGTTTGTGTGAATGAGTAAGACAGCAAGACAAATGTTGAAACTTTACTTGGTCAATGTCATAGCAACTTCTTTGCTGAATTAGAGGATAGTTTTCTGTTGAGACCATTTGAGAATATTCTTTCAAGAATATTTCTCAGGTTTTTGTTCTGTGTACAGCGTGATGGTCGTGGATAGGGCGCGCCGATTTGAAGTATAATCTGTACTGTGGGCATTATCAGCTCTTTCTCATCTCTTGCTTAAATCTGAACAGTCAACAAAACAATAAATCAAGCCCTGATTTGTAACGTTTACCAACTTCCATGGTGTAAATACTCCTGCTGTGGCTGATGTCCCTGAGCACAGAGTTGGGAAGCTGTGTGCCCGCCGCCATAACGACATTTCCACCCTATAGATACAGGAGACGTAAATAACCTCAAAGCATAGCTACTAATAAAATGCAGTGACATGATTAGGAAGTGATGAATTTTGAGTATCAGCTTTGTTTTTAATGTAACAATTAATTATAAGTTTATATAATTTCTAATAATGGGTATGCTGAATAACCGTGCCACAGAATTCCTAAAAATTTGACAGTCGGCTGCCCCCAGCCAGCACGCCCTTGACTGAAGCAAAAAAGAATGCTGGGATCCCAGGCTCTGGGCAGGGGGACCTTCTAGAAGTTCTGAGGGGGCGTGGGGCTCTCAGGAAGTCTTCCTGGAGCTGTGGGTGGGAGCGTGGGCTGCAGCAGGAGGTGGAGGGCCAGTGGGTGCCTATCGTGGAGACCCCCACTGCCAAGCTAAGGAGCTGGGATTGCATCCCACAAATCTGAGGAGGTTTGGGGTCTGACAGTGACATCGGGAAGGTGGGGTTGGAGTGCAGGGGGCTTGGGAGGGGGTAGGACCAGCATCAGGAGCTAGGACTTTGCTGAAGGAGAGAGGGATATAGGAGGGCATGTGGAGGGAGGTGAGCTTAAGGCTGGGCCACTGCCCCGAGGAAGGCAGAGGGGAGCGGCTGGGAGCTGGGGCCACCATGCAAGGCCAAGGGCCATCTGGGGCTGAGTGGTTGATGGAACGTTCAGCTGAAGGGAGACCAGGGCCAAGGGGAGTTGGGGTGTGATATAGAGGCCTAGCTTGGGGATCACCTGACATGGGGAAGGGGGAAAGGGAGGGCCCAGTGTTGTCAGGGCTCCCTTGAGGCCAGAGGAAGGTGGGGCATCTCTAGACAGGGTGAGGTCCAACACCACCACCACCTGAGGCATCTGGGGACTTCAGAGACCCCCACCCAGAGGGCTTCAGACTTTGCTCTGTGGAGGGTCCATTCTGGGTGGGTTCATTCACAGTCACCAGTACCAGAACAGCTCCATCCTTGTCCATTTTACTATTAGAACCTGCATTAGATTCCCTTTGGAAGAAGGTTTCTGTCACTAAAATGAAGTTTGAAAAGCACTGCTCTGACTTCTCAGCTTACAGATGGGGAAACTGAGGCCCAGAGAGGGGGCGAGACCTTGCAGCTGGCAGCAGACCTGTGTCTGCAGTCCAGGTTTCCTGGTCCCCAGGCGCCCACTGGGCACCCCAAGGCTGTCAGCATTTCGTCCTGCTAGGTTGGGATGGGCGGGAGGAATTGGGGGTGAGAAGGGCATAATGGAGAGACGGGGTGGGGGAGGGGCACCAGAGGAGAGGAGCCGAGCCATCTGTGTCCCCTCGGGTCCCTGGGGAGGCAGCCAGAGAGTCACTGGACCCTGGAGAGGTGACAGCAGGGGAGGGATTCCCCAGCCTGGTATCAGGCCGAGTGGGCACCCCTCTTCCAGCTTGTGGGGCTTTGCCACCACAGGACAGCAGCCGAGGGCCTGGCGCTTCACCCCGTGGGTGCTTACTGCAGTGGGGGCCACGCGTACTTCTTTATCTACTTTGATCCATGTCAGAGGTGGCGGCCAACACGTTGGGCCCTCGGAAAGGCAGGTCAGAGGGAGCAGCGCCTGGCCTTCTGGGAGCGCCTCATCGTGGGCTGGTTCCCACCTCCTGACGTCAGCCTCCAGACGCCCTATTGGCTGCCGGGTCTGCCTGCCTGATCTAGCTCTTTAAGAACAGCAGTCCCATCTCCCATAGTGCTCCGGTCTCTACAGGTCGGTGATCTCTACAGGTGGACGCTGACTTACCTTAGGGACCCTCCTGAGTCGGTCTTATGGGGTCTGTTTTACAGATGAGGAGATTGAGGCTGAGAGAGGGAAAGGAGCTTGCTCGAGTTCGCTCCATGGTACAGCCAAGACTAGGACCCAGTCTGTGGAATTCCAGAGCCATGTTCTCTTGCCCTTACTGGGGGCACACACAGAGGACAGGCACAGAGGCTCAGTGGGACAGGTGTCCCTTGTCCACCACTCAGAACACCTGGACCCAGGGGACCTGACCCTTGCCCTTCCCCCAAACTGGCCCGTGCAGCCCCCAGATGTGGCTGCTGGCGAGGTGGGGGTCAGTCCCCACCGGCCGTGAGGTGCCCTGTGGCATGGGGGAGAATGCAGCCTCTTAACTGGCCCTCCGTGCCTCAGTTTCTTCCTTGGCTCTTCCCCTTCCCTTTTTAATGATCTTAAACATTTTTAAACATTTTTAAATTATATAATTTTTAAATTTTATAATGAATTTGTTGACATTTTCAAAAATAATTCAAACAAATCAAAAGGTTAGAAACAAACACGTGAACTCTCCTTCCCCTGCCTGCTCCCAACCCCAGGGAGCCTTGGTTACCATTTGAGCACATCTATAGAGTTTCCTGTTGCAGCCGTAACAAATTAACCACTAACATAAGACACAAATTTATCAGCTCACAGTTTTGTAGGGTGGAAGTCTAACACAGGTCTCGCCAGGCTGAAATCCAGGCATCCACAGGATCGCGTTCCCTTCCATAGGCTCTGAGGAGGCTCCGTTTCCTCACCTTTTCCAGCGTCTGGCAGCCGCCTGCATTCCTTGGCCCGTGGCCCCTTCCTTCACCTTCAGAACCTGCGAAGGAGAGTCAAGTCCTTCTCACTTCCCACTGAGCTCCTTCCGTAGTCCCTTCTGCCTCTCCCTCTGCTCCCCTGCCTCCTCTTCCACATCCAAGGACCCTGTGATTACTTTGGGCCCAGAGGATAATCTAAAATAATCTCCCTATTTTCAGGTCAGCTGATTAGCAGCCTCTATTCTCCTTGGCCGTGTAAGGTAACGTATTCGCAGGTTCCGGGAGTAGGACATAGACCTCTTTGGGGCACCATTGCTTTCCACTGTATCTTTCCATACCTTTCTCTGTGTTTTCATGTACATGTACTCAGACCTACAGCTCTAAGTGTCTTGTGTCCGTGACTGGGGTCCCACCATGTGTATTGTCAGAAACCAGCTTTCATCACCTAATTTTTGGGACACTTTCTACAGCAGTCCATGTGGGCAGCTCTGTCTTTTAACAGTTGCCTGGGTCCTCTGTAAAACTCAATCCCATAATTTATTTAAGGGCTTCCCTGTTAGGTATTTAGATTATTTCCAGTTATCATCTGTTACCAACCTTGCCACAGGGAATACCCTTGTCCAAGAGTCTTTGTACACGTATGACTTTCTGTGGGATCATTCCTAGGAGTGGACCTGCTAGGTGAAGGGGTCGTTAAAATTAGATGATGCCACCAAACTGCCCTCCATGCACCCGGTCGCGGCTGACTCTCCCAGCAGTGGGTATTATCAATCATTTAAAAACTTGCCTGTCTTGTCTACACAGCCCCATTCTGCAGTGAGCCATTAATTTCAGCTGACTTACTCAGCACCTGCCACAAGCCAGGCCGTAGCCCAGACCCCGGGGGCTCTGAGCTGGATCACATCTTCCTTCTTTTGGGGGCATTTATGATCCAGCAGAAGCAGAGCCTTTGGAGGCAGGGGAGAGGCTGCCCAGAGTCAGAGCTAGGAGGATCTTTAAACTGGTCTGCTGGCCAAGTGAATTACCCAGGAAGAGAAAGTTGTAAAAGAATGTTCCAGGCAGTGGGAACATGAGCTAAAGCTCAGAGGTGTGAACGTGCCATGAACTGGTTGTGCTTTTTTTTTTTGTATAATTATGGGACTTCTTGGTGGGGAGGGCCAGGGATGAGACCACCAGGGTCAGAAACTGGAGCAGGGACTTGGCTCTGCGGGATGGGGAGGCTCAGAAGGGTTCGAAGCAGGAGAATGACAGGGTGAGGTTTGTGGATGGCGGGGAGCAGGGGCAGATACAGGCCGATGATGCCAGGGTCTTGGGGGAGGTGGTGAAGCCTGGACCAGGGCAGGCCTGCCCCTGAGACCTCTTGTCACAGGCTGGGAAAGGGCCACCAGCCAGACAATGGGGGCAGCCCCGTGACCGCCTGGCCTCCCACCCGCAGGAGGCGTGCGAGCGCAGCCTGGCGGAGATGGAGTCTTCGCACCAGCAGGTGATGGAGGAGCTGCAGCGGCACCACGAGCGGGAGCTGCAGCGGCTGCAGCAGGAGAAGGAGTGGCTCCTGGCCGAGGAGACGGCGGCCACAGCCTCAGGTGAGGTCCCTGGGCAGGAGCGGCACAGGGGGGCCCAGCCCCATGAACCTCCAAGCAGAGGCTCCTCCTGACCGGATTCGGGAGGCCTGTAAATAGGAGGTGAGGGCCTGATGCCAAACCTGGGGTGAGGGGTCAGGAGCCCCTAGATCTGGCCTCTAACCCTGCCTGCAAAGAGGAAACCGAGGCAATAAAAGACCCCGACTCACAGACCATGGGTTGTGACTCCTCTCCCTCAGGGGCCTGCGGCCACTGGGAAGCCCCCCTCAAGCCACACACATGCCCTGAGCTGCAACTCCACGTCCAGGCCCCTGCCGTGTGCTGGGGAGAGACCGCTCAGCCATAGACCCTGCTCTCATGGCAGTGCCGTCTCACTGGGCATGTGGTCTGGACCCTGGGGCGAGCAGGGAAAGGTGTGAGGATTTACCAAGCCCGTTACCCACGTGAGCAACCTTAGTCCTTGCAGTGCCCGAGGGAGTGAACCCATTTCACAGATGAGGTAACTGGGGCTCAGCGAAGTTAGCGACTCGTCCCAGATGGCATAGCTTGGAGGTGGCAGAAGCTGACGTTGGAGCTCAGAGCATTCTGACTGCAAAGCCGTTCTCTGAACCCTTCCCTCTGCTCTCCCAAGTCAGAAACAGGAATGCCCAAGATGCTGGCCAGCTCTCCCTCTCCCCTCTGCTCTCCCAAGTCAGAAACAGGAATGCCCAAGATGCTGGCCAGCTCTCCCTCTCCCCTCTGCTCTCCCAAGTCAGAAACAGGAATGCCCAAGATGCTGGCCAGCTCTCCCTCTCCGAACACCTGCTGTGTGTGCCTGGCATCCTAGACACTTCCATAGGGTTTGCAGAATAATGGAAATGATGAAAGAGGCCACATGATCTGGAACTTAACCACTGCCAGTGCTTCAAGCACTCAAGCCCAGGGCCCCTCATCCCAAACCCTGGGGTCAGTGCGTTTTGCATTTTAGAAAGATAACCTGGTATGTATATTAAATATCCTCTCCCAGCAGGGTCTGGGCTTCACCCTGAAATCTAGCACTAAGGTTTTGGCAAATTTTGGGAATTTCTCAAAGTCACACTTAAGTGGGATAGTCATGATCACAAACAGCCTTGTGTCCGTTCAGGTTGGGGGTCGTCACCAAAAGAGTCCAGTGTTCAGAGCTTTGGGATTTTGGAATTCTGGATAAGACTATGAATGAGGGCTTGTTTTTTTTGTGTTTTGTTTTTTGCGGCACGCGGGCCTCTAACTGTTGTGGCCTCTCCCGCTGTGGAGCACAGGCTCTGGACGCGCAGGCTCAGCGGCCATGGCTCACGGGCCCAGCTGCTCCGCGGCATGTGGGATCTTCCCGGACCGGGGCACGAACCCGCATCCTGTGCATCGGCAGGCGGACTCTCAACCACTGCGCCACCAGGGAAGCCCAGGGCTTGTTTAATCTTCACAACAACCCCATTTGAGCGTGGAAAGAGACTCAGTCCTTGGGGGCCCACAGCCTGAAAATAAACCAGTGGGGGCCAGTGTCTGAGTACTGACTCTGTGCCATGCATTGTTCTGCTTGCTCTACACATGTCTCCCAACAACCCACGAGAGAAGGTGCTGTTGTCATCCCTGTTCTCCAGATAGGGAATCCAAGGCACAGAGGGGTTAAGTCCCCTGCACAAAGTCACACAGATTTGTACCGACCGCAGAGCCTGCGTTCTTGACCACTAGGCTGGGCCAGGCAGATGGACCTTGTTAAAGAACCTTCCAGGCTCTGCAGAGAGGACTGTGTGGGGTCTTGCCAAGAAATCACTAACAACAAGAGGTACCAGTGGTCAGACATTGAGGTGTCTCCCCAGCAGGGTCCATCAGACAGGCACTGTCATCCTCCCTTGATAGATAGGCTCAGAGAGGTTGAGCACCTTACCCAAAGCCACTCAGTCCATGACACAGCCCAGCCCAGTGCTCTTTCATTACCACTCTCTGCTCCTGTCTCCATATGGAGTCCCGGAGGAAGTGGGGCTTGTTGCTGCTGACCCCTCCCCAATCTCCCTTCCACCTCTCTGCCCTGCTTCCAGCCATCGAAGCCATGAAGAAGGCCTACCAGGAGGAGCTGAGCCGGGAGCTGAGCAAGACGCAGAGTCTCCCACAGGGCCCGGATGGCCTCCAGAAACAGCACCAGTAAGATGGCAATTGGGCCCTGCGGTCTGGGGACAGGGGCTCCCTCTGAGCCAGGAGCCCAGCTGTCCACCCTGCTGATTATGCGTGGGGGACCTGTGCTAAGACCCCTGGCAGACGGCATGTCAGTTTGCCCGCAGCTGAGACGCCTGCTCCGGTCGCATGGCACCGGGAACAGAAGCAGTGGGACCTCAGCCAGACCCGCACGCCAGTGCACACGGCAGTTCTCAGGCCCCTTCTTGTCTAGCCAGTCTCAGTCTCCACCCTTCTCTTCCCCTCTTTAGTGTCTCCCTAGAGCTGGGCTACAGTATCAGCCAGTAGGTGCCCCTCTGCCGTGGAATATTGGGGCTATGGAGGCTTTAGAGATGGGCTTCTCGGACCCCTCCCCTCATAGAGGAGGCGCCTGCAGCCCAGAGAGGCTGTCACCAGTTCACAGCCCCAGAGCTGGCTGAAGGCAAAACTAGGGCGGGAACCAGGAGCCCTAAGCTGCTTTGAGTCTATGTGACCTGAGCCAGCTTGGCAGAGGGCGAGAGAGCCCGGGCCATCCTGCCCCTCCTCTGCCCTGGGCAGGTCAGATCTGGAGGCACTGAAGCGGGAGCTGCAGGTGCTGTCAGAGCAGTACTCGCAGAAGTGTCTGGAGATTGGGGCCCTGACGCGGCAGGCGGAGGAGCGTGAGCACACGCTGCGGCGCTGCCAGCAGGAGGGCCAGGAGCTGCTGCGCCACAACCAGGTGGGCCTGGCCCCGCTGGGGTGGGGGTGGGGCGTGGGCATCCCGGCGCCCCTGCACTGACCATCCCACCCCTCCCAGGAGCTGCACGCCCGCCTGTCCGAGGAGATCGACCGGCTGCGCAGCTTCATCGCCTCACAGGGCACCGGCAACGGCTGCGGGCGCAGCAGCGAGCGGAGCTCCTGTGAGCTGGAGGTGCGTCCACCCCTTGTGCCAGGCCGCCCAGCTGGTTCTTGGGGCCTGGGTGTGGGGAGTGTATCCAGACAGGTTGGGTCTGCCCTGTAGCCGGGAGAGGACGGGGCAGCTAGGAAGGATGCCTGCTGTGCACCCAGCACTAGTGGGTGACTGGGTGAAAGCCCTCCCGTGGTAGGTCCTGCCACCCACCTGCTGTGTGACCATGACAAGTCACCTCACCTTTCTGAGCCTCAGTGGCTCATCTATAAAATGGAGCTAGCACCTCCCTTACTGGGAGAAGCCGGGGTGATCCCAGGGCCACCCTAGCCTTTTGTTGTATTTAACAAAAATTTATATACAGCTTTACTCTGTGGCTGGCGCTTCTGTAAGCCCTTATATCTGCTAATTCATTGAAGTTTCCTAACAGTCCTATGAGAAAGATGCCATTACTGTTCCCGTTTTATAGGTGAGGAAACTGAGACACAGGGAGGTCAAGTACCTTGCCCAAGGCCACATGGCTAGTCAGTATGGGAGCTGGGATTTGAACCAGGCAACCTGGCTCCAGAGTCTAAGCTTTTAAGCCTCCTTCGTCCTGGCTGAACCTGTCTCCTCCTTGGTCAGGTCAGGGTAGCAGTACCTGCTCATCAGGGTTTGGGGAGGTCTTAACGAGGAAGCCCAGCCCACTCTGGTTCACACTAGGGCCACACTATGGCTTCTTTTCGGCTCTTTGCCCTGAAGTGGAACGCCTGGCGCTGTGTTGAGGCCATAGCAGAGGTGACCATAAGCTACCCACTCACGTTGTATGGACAGGGTGAGAGAGCAAGGAGAAATCAGAGAGGACTTCCTGGAGGAGTCTGCTCCTGGGGACATGGGTCTTGGTGCAGGTTGGGAGCTGCATTCTAGGGGCCTGAGGCAGAGAGAAGCCATGCTTCAGCGGTGCGGTGAGCCAGGGTAGCTCTGGCCTCTGACCCTGCATCAGCCTGGCACCTGTGACCCCAGGTGCTGCTGCGAGTGAAGGAGAATGAGCTGCAGTACCTGAAGAAGGAGGTACAGTGCCTCCGGGATGAGCTCCAGATGATGCAGAAGGTGAGTCCCAGCCGGCCAAGGCAGGGCGTCAGCGGGGTGGGGAGCCCCTGGATCTAGCTGTGTCCCATCTTGTGAGCACCTGCTCTGTGCCGGCCACTCCTGGCCTCATCAGGCTCTCCCCGTGCCTCCCCCACGTAGGTGTCACTATTCCCATTTACAGACAAAGAAACTGAGGCTAAGAAAGGTAAGAGGCTTGCTCACGGCCACATTTGCTTTTATTTAGTCAGAAAATATTTATTGAGCACCCATTGTGTGCCCAGCACTGTGCTGGGTGCTGGGTGACAGCCGTGGGCAAGACCAAAACCCCGCACGTGTGCAGCGTGCGTCACAGTGAGGGATAAGCCGTGCTGCTGGGAGTTGGGGGACCAGGATTCAGGGCCCAGTCTGGCCCACCCTCGGTGCCATGTCCCTTTGTCTTTGACACCCGCTGCATGTTGGTGGCTCTGAAGTGTGTGTGAGCCAAACTCATGGAAGGGGCCCAAGCACTGGGCCAGGCTGACCTGGTTCTCCTCCCAGCCACTCACTGCTGTTTGGTCTCGGACAGAAGCTTCACCTCCCTGGGCCTCAGCTGTCATCTTGAATGGGATGAAAATGACGCCGAAACCTGTGTCACTGGGTGGAGCCGGGGGCCATCTAGGGGGGCCACCTGGAGGGAGGAGGCCATGGGGGCAGTGGAGGGGCCTGGCTGCTTTGTGCCGGCAGGTGGGCAGGGCCAGGAAGGAGGGCTTCGTGCCCTCACAACCCCTCCCCGCCCCCCAGGACAGGCGCTTCACCTCGGGAAAGTACCAGGACGTGTACGTGGAGCTGAACCACATTAAGACGCGGTCGGAGCGGGAGATCGAGCAGCTGAAAGAGCACCTGCGCCTCGCCATGGCCGCGCTGCAGGAGAAGGAGGCCGTGCGCAACAGCCTGGCCGAGTAGAGGTGGGCGCCCCGGGCTGGGCGGGGCTGAGGCCACGCGGGGCCTGGAGGTGTGAGCTGAGGCTCATCTGCACCTGACTCCCCCTGCCGTGGGGGCCAGGGCACCTCCCTCTCCTAGCCTGCGTATCCACACCTGACTCCCCCTGCCATGGGGGCCAGGGCACCTCCCTCTCCTAGCCTCCGTATCCACACCTGACTCCCCCTGCCTTGGGGGCCAGGGCACCTCCCTCTCCTAGCCTCCGCATCCCTTTCTGCAAATGGGGACAGTGACACTAGCGACTCAGGGTTGTCCTGGGGACCTGTCAGACTCAGCCAGAGGCTGCTTTGTAAACTTGAGCATGTGTCTTCAGAGGCGGGCCAGTGAGTTCAGGGTCTGATTTTCGCCCTGTCCCTGCCATGTGACAGCGGGTGCTTCTTAACACAGAGCCACAGCCACAGCCCGAGCAGTCCACACCCCTCCTTAGGGCTGGCAGTGCCCTAACTGATCTGCCTGGGCTTGGGTGGCAAATCCGGTGTGGCCACCCCCTCATTAGACCCAGCAGCACAGCGCGTATCACTGATCACCCACAGCGTTCCTTCCTCCGTGCTGCACACCCCGGACATCACTGGAGGCCGGGCTCTGTCCTACTTCTGCTCATGGTCATCCCTGACTTGGCAGGGTGTGAAACATTTTTATGATGCCTTTTCCTACTGCCCTGTCTACCTGGAGCTTCCTCTTTCTAACACATCCTTGGGGACTTCCTAAGGCACTCCGGAGAGGCCACCCTGTGGGCCAGGCTTGGGGAGAAGCCCAGAGGAGAGGATCTGGCCCAGCCTTTGGGGCCAAGAGGCATTGGAAGGACCTGCCAGCCACCCTTGCCTGGCCTAAGCCAGACTCCCACACTCTTTTTTTTTAATTGAAATGTAGTTGACTTACAATGTTGTGTCAGTTTCTGGTGTACAGCAAAGTGCTGCAGTTATATACAGAAATACATACATATATTCTTTTTCATTATATTTTATTACAAGATATTGAATATAGTTCCCTGTGCTATACAGTAGGACCTTGTTATTTGTCTGTTTTATATATAGCAGTGTGTATCTGCTGACCCCAAACTCCTAATTTATCCCTCCCCCCACCCCTGCTTTCCACTTTGGTAACCATAAGTTTGTTTTCTGTGTCTCTGTTTCTGTTTTGTAAATAAGTTCATTTGTATAATTTTTTTTTAAGATTCCATGTATAAATGACATCATAAGATATTCGTCTCTCTCTGTCTGACTTACTCCACTTAGTATGATAATCCCTAGGTCCATCCATGTTGCTGCAAATGGCATTATTTCATTCTTTTTTGTGGCTGAGTAATATTCCACTGTATATGTATACTTTATCCATTCATCTGTCAATGGATACTTAGGTTGTTTCCGTGTCTTGGCAATTGTAAATAGTGCTGCTATGAACACTGGGGTGTGTGTATCTTTTCTAATTAGTAGACTCCTCCACTCTTGTCTTCTAGGTCCTCGTGGTCCAGCCCTGCTGCAGACCCCCAGCCCAAGGGGACCAATCTCCCTCCTTCCCTGCTGGATGGACGTCAGAAGCCAAGCTTTCTCCCCACCCTCTGTGGGCCGCACATGCACTCACACCCACTATACACACACACACACACACACACACACACACACGCACACACGTCCACACACATACACATACACACGCACACTCTCTGCGTATCTGAGCGCGCCCCTAGCACTGGGTCTTACCTTGCACCTTCTTCAGGATTTTATATGTGAAGAGATTTTTATATAGATTTTTTTTCCTTTTTTTTTTTTCCCCAAACACTTTATACTTTTTAAAAAGCAATTCCTGGTGGCGTGTGCCTCTAACACTGGCTCCCCCTGTGTCTCCAGACGCCTGCTTGGGCTTCTGGGCCCACAGCCTGGCCCGGGGTCTAGCGGAGGCCCAGCAGCAGCTATGGCAGGGTTGACTCTGCTGGGAGAGGCCGGGAGCCAGCCACCCTCTTTCTACCCTACCTCCCACTAACTACTTCCTGCCCTGGGGGGACCCACTCCCTGGGACTCTGGACAGAGGGACAGATGGACAAAGGGAGCCAGCAGCTGTCCCCATGGCCCCACCCCCTCCTCTGAGGGGTGCTGGGCATGGATCTGCGGGGACCACCCCGTGCAGGCAGGCGTTTCTCTCCTGCTCTGAGAACCTTAACTTAATAAAATGTTCCGGCAGCTCTGGTGTCCTGGGTGGCTGGGCAGGGAGGGTACTGGAGGTTGGGGTTTCTTAAAGTGGCTTCACCACCCGCCCCCGCCAGCGCTCCACCCTTCCTGAAGGGGCAGCATGTGGGCTTCTGAGGGTGGGGTTGAGAATCTGGTTCCCCCACCAGGCTTTGCAGCTGCGTGTGGGGTTTGCAGACCAGCAGGAACAGCAGTGACACCAGGGAGCTTTTTAGAAACACCAAGTCCAGGCCCCGCCCTGACCTACTGAGTCAGGATCTGCACTTTAACAAGGCCCCTCAGTCTGAGAAGCCCGGGAGTGGGCGCTGGGCCCAGCCTTGGAGGGAGAACTGGAGCTGAGGCTTTGCCGGTGATTGACCTTGGGCAAGCCACGCCCCTCTCTAAGAGCCTTAATCTGCTTCTGCATCAAATGGGTACCTTTCAGCCCCAGTCCTATACTGAGGCTGTGCCCAGAGGGCTTGTCCAGCCCTGGCAGGGTTGGGGGCAGGAGCAGTGGACGAGGCCACCCCAGGCCCATCAGGCCAGGAGGCCTCATCCCTGCTGGCTGGCTGTGCTGATTGTGGCTCCACGTGGGGCTGAGAAGAGGCCCCAGTTCCGAGCTACTGCCAGTCCAGCCTGGGCTCTCCGATTTGCAGGGCTGTGGTGAAGGTGATGAAGATGAGGGGACAACTTGAGCCGGCCCCATGCGCTTCCCATCAACCCTCAGGCACCTCCTCTGGGCTGGGCACTGGGTGTATAGAGTTGAACAAGAACTGGCCCTACCCTGCACTGAGGCCACAAAAACAGGTCACATTGGGTTGGGTCCTGGAAGGCTGTGGGAACCCAGAGGAGACCCCCAACCCAGCCCGCAGGTCAGAGAGGGTTTTTGGAGGTGGCTTTGGAATATGACTTTTCTAGATGGAAAAATCAGGAAGGGCATTCCAGTTCCAAGGGAACAGCATGATCAGACGCCCTGTGAACTTCCTGATACGTTCAGGGAATGACCCGCAGGGGAGTAAGCTTGTGGGCTGTGGGGGAAATGTGCCCCATTCCCTTGCCAGTGATGGGTTTAGGAATGAGCATGGGATGCGTTGCAGTTCCAGCCAATGAGATGCCAGGGAAAGTCTTGGTTGGGGTGGAGGGCTGGAGGGGGTCATCTGGAAAGGTCTGCCTTGCTCTTAAAAAGGAGCACAAGGAGGGAACCCCTTGGCGGTCCAGTGGTGAGAACTCTACGTTCTTACTGCCGAGGGCCTGGGCGCAATCCCCGGAGGGGGAAATAAGTTCCCACAAGCCGCATGGTGCGGCCAAAAGGGGAGTGGGGCACAAGGAAGGGAGGCCTCTTTCTCCCAGCCTTTGGACACTGTTGGATGAAGTCCCCACATTGCCACCATCTTGCCTCATTAATATGCTAAAAATGGCCGAGCAGAAAGAAAGAAGAACCAGGACCCCGAGTCATCAAATCACCCAGGCTTGGCACTGCCCTGCCTCAGGACTTCTGTCTCATAAGGAGCATCCCTTGGGCAGCCCCATCCAGCGCCCTGCCCATCCTCACCACGCTCTGTTGTCTCCCACGAGCACCCCCAGGCCTCCCTCGAGTCCATCCTCTGTCTTCATGACTCCCTCAGCCCAACTCGGGCTGCCTGTGTAGCACCTGGGCTATGGGAACGTCCTCCTCCCCGGCTCCCTCCCACGCCACCCTCTCCTCAGGCAGGGCTTCCTGGAGAAACCCAAAACTCTGGCCAACCTATGAACAGGTGCCCCACCTGAACCACTTAAAGACAATGAGAGATCACTTCCACCCCACCCCACTAAAAAATAGCTCAGATTAACAGGACTAATGATACCAAGTGTCTGAGGATATGAAAAACTGGAATTCTCACGAACTGCTGGTGGGAGTGTTCTTGGTAGTAGCACAGTGAGGAACTGTTGGCTTTTTTTTTTTTTTTGGCCGCACTGCACACTATGCGAGATCTTAGAAGTCCCAGCAGTTTCTTATAAAGTTAAATACGCACCTACCCTGTGTCCCAGCAGTTTCTTAATTTTTATTTATTTATTTTTGCTGTGTTGCGTCTTCGTTTCTGTGCGAGGGCTTTCTCTAGTTGTGGCAAGTGGGAGCCATTCTTCATCGCGGTGCGCGGGCCTCTCACTATCGCGGTCTGTCTTATTGTGGAGCACAGGCTCCAGACGCGCAGGCTCAGTAGTTGTGGCTCACGGGCCTAGTTGCTCTGCGGCAGGTGGGATCCTCCCAGACCAGGGCTCGAACCCATGTCCCCTGCATTAGCAGGCAGATTCTCAACCACTGCACCACCAGGGAAGCCCCACCAGCAGTTTCTTATAAAGTTAAATATGCACCTACCCTGTGACCTAGGATTTCCACTCCTGCGTATACACCCAAGAGAGATGAGTGCTTAGGTTTATAAAATGACTAGTACAAAAATATTCATATCAGCCTTACTCATAGTAACCCAAATCTGAAAACAATACACGTCTATCAGGAGTAGAATGAATAAACAAATGTTGGCATATTCATCCATTAGAATACTATACTGCAATAAAAAAAGAATTATTAGGACTTCCCTGGCGGTTCAGTGGTTAAGACGCCGAGCTCCCACTGCAGGGGACACGAGTTCGATCCCTGGTTGGGGAACTAAGATCCTGCATGCTGCGCGGCACGGGCAAAATTAAAAAAAATTACTGCTACATGCAACAGCATGATGAGTCTTCTAGACATAATGTTAAGTGAAAGAAGCCAGCCACGAAAAGTCCATTTACAGAAAGTTCAAGAACAAGCAAAACTGTTGCTATGGTGATAGTCATCTGGGCTCCGGGTAGGGTGGGGCACATTGACTAGTGGGAACTTTCTGGGGTGCCAGAAATGTAGTATATCTTGACCTGGGTAGTGGTCACATGTAAAAATTTGCCACTTTGCACACTTAATGATTTGTGCATTTGTGTGAATCACATCTAATTAAAAAAAAAAATCCAGGGTTCCAACAGGTGCCCAGGTGAGGCTCCTGGGGAAAACCCCAATAACCTGTCACACAGGGAATCTGGCCGAAACTACAAGGTTTGGCTGCTAGGTCTGGCCTCCTCAGACAGCCAAGTATGTGCTACGGAAAGAGCACAGGGTGGGGTATCAGACAACCCCATAGGGGTTCAAACCCCAACTGCTGCCTCCAGCTGGCTACATGAATCTCACAGAGTCACATCCCTCTCTGGGCTTTATTTTCCCATCTCTTAAATGGGAATGATAATGTCTACCACAGAGGGTTATTCAGGTATTAAATTACCAACTGGTTCAATGATCTATTACCGTGTAATCAACTACCGTAAACTTAATGGCTTAGAAAAACAGTTTTTTATTATCACTCCTGGTCCCTTGGATGGACTGGGCTCAACTGGACCATTCTCTTGGTGTCTGTTTTGCAGTTGCAGTCAAAGGTGTCTGGGCTGGACGTCCAAGACGGCTTCTTCATTCGTATATCTGGTGCCTCAGCTGGGGTGAAGGTGGCAGCTGGGGGGGCCACAGGACAGATCTCTCCCTTTCTCCACGTGGACACTTCACGTGACTAGCTTGGGCTTCCTCACAGCATGGCAGTCTCAGGGCAGTCTGTAGTCCGACTTCTTACATGGCAGTTCACCTCCCTTAGAGAGTTTCAAGTGATGCTGGTGGAATCTACAAGCCTCTTATGACTCAGGCTTGGAAGTGCTGTGGCACTTGTTCCGATCAAATTAATCAAAAACAAGTCACTGGACTTCCCTGGTGGCGCAGTGGTTAAGAATCCGCCTGCCAATGCAGGGGACACAGATTCGAGCCCCGGTCTGGGAAGATCCCACATGCCGTGGAGCAACTAAGCCCATGTGCCACAACGACTGAGCCTGTGCTCTAGAGCTCACGAGCCACAACTACTGAGCCCATGTGCTGCAACTACTGAAGCCTGCGCGCCTAGAGCCCATGCTCCACAACGAGAAACCACCGCAATGAGAAGCCCACACACTGCAACAAAGAGTAGCCCCCGCTGGATGCAACCAGAGAAAACCTATGCGCGGCAACGAAGACCAATGCAGCCCAAAATAAATAAATAATAATAATAAAAAAAGCAAGTCACAGGGCCGGCCCATAGTCAAGGGGAGGGGACAGCCCCTGATCATGGATGCTGGGGGGTTATTCACTGGGAGCTAGCTTTCTTCTCTGTGCTCTGGCTTCTCCACCTAACTCTCCACCTCCTCCTTCTCAGTCTCCCGAGAATTCTCTTCTTCTGTCCCGCCCTCTAATGTTGGGGTTCCCCAGGGTCTGTCCTCAGCTCTCCTGTCTTCTCCTTCTACATGTTTTCCTGTGACAAGCTTGATCTCTGTCTTTGATCTCTTGTCCTTGGCTTTTTTCTGCCTGCAACCCAAGCCTTTCTTGGGAACTCCAGACCTGGGCAGCCTCCGTCTCAAGGCTGCTATCAAGGCCCTGTCTTCCCTCCAACTTGTTCCACTTCAGTTACTTACAAGAGGCCACAATCAGCACAGAGGATGCAGCAAACCCAGCCTGGGAGGTCAGGGGAGGCTTCTTGGAGGAGGGGGCCCTGGAGCTGAGGAGGAATTAGCTAGACTAAGAGGGTGGAGAGAGTATTCCAGGTCAAATGAACATCACATTCAAAGGCACTAGATGGGAAAGGAAAGCCCATTCGGGGACAGAGCAGCTGGGTTTGGCTGGAGTTTGGCGTGCGTACAGGGATCCAAAATGAGGCCAGAGGAACAGGCCAGAGCTAGAATAGAATTCAATCTGCAAGGAGGGTGGGAACCCTGCATCCAAGCTCTAGCTTCATTCTTCTTTTTTTAAAAATATTTATTTGGTTGCACTGGGTCTTAGTTGCAGCTTGTGGGCTCCTCAGTTGCGGCTCAAGGGCTCCTTAGTTGCCGCTCACCAGCTCCTTAGTTGTGGCGTGGGAATTCTTAGTTGTGGCATGCGTGTGGGATCTAGTTCCCTGACCAGGGATCAAACCTAGGCCCCCTGCATTGGGAGCTCAGAGTCTTAACCACTGCACCGCCAGGGAAGTCCTTCTAGCTTCATTCTTAATCCAGTGGGGAGCCATTGGGGAGTTTTAGGTGGGCGGTGCCCTGGCTCAGGACGGAGGTCTGGGCAAAGACGGGGCTGTGGGCATCCTCAGCACGGGGGGTTGGTGAAGGCTCTGAGTTGGTCTCAGGGTGGCAAGTAGCAGGGTGGGCGCGGGGGGTTGGAGAGGGGGACAGGACCCTAAGGAAGAGCAGTAAGTAGGTTCCCAGCAACCGGAGGGAGCGGATGCTTTGAGAAGGGAGTGGCCAACTGGGGCTGGGAGAAAAGGCCCACCAAGGGCCCACTGAATTTCGTCAGGCCACAGAGGGTGGGGAGCCATGAGGGGGACAGAGGCTGTGAGGGGAGGACAGAGAAGTTTTGTCACTTCCTTGTCACCTTTACTCTTTACACCTTGTCAGACTTTACTCTGGCTCCCTTTTCTAAGGCCGAGAGCTTCAGTCACCCCAGGCCCACCCCATCCAGGGGCTCTGGGACCATCTCACCCTCAGCTCCAGGGACCTGCAGCTCCTCTGGGAAGGGGGCGCAATGTCACCTCAGAAGGCACTAATGATGCAGACCCTCCCCTCCCTGTCCCACGATGCCTGAGAGAGGCAGGATGAGGAAGGAGTAAGGGCTGAGGTCAGTGGCGGGGGGTAAAGGGACCAAGACAGCCCTCCATCCGTATCCTAGCTCCTAGCTCTGCAAACTTGGGCAAGTTATACAAATTTTCTGTGCCTCAGTTTCCTCATCTGTAAAATGGGGATAGTAGTTCATACCCCGCAGGAGTGTTGTGAAGCTCAAAAATGAGCCAATACATATAAAATGCTGAGAAGAGTGCCTGGGACAGAGTAAAATGCAATTAAAATGTTAGTTCTCATTGTGGTGTTGTTATTGTTATGGGGTGGTGATGAGGATTAAGTGAAATGATGGAAGTAAAATGCATGGCATGGGGCCCAGAATACAGTAAGTATTTCAAAAACAGGAGCTATTATTTTATTATTATTAGTCAGAAGTCGGCTGGCTGTCCCTGCCCCCTGCCATTCCCAGGAGATCTGGTTAAACTTGGTCCAAACCCCGACCCCATGGCCTGTGAGAATCCAGGCCTCTTCCCCCCATTTTGGCAGATTCCCACTTGTCACTTTTCAGGGCGTCCTGAGACTTCCCGTCTCTCGGGGTGGGATGTGTTGCCAGGTACAAAGCCAGACCCCTTCAGGGGCTCTATGATAAATCCTCTGGAAGAGTGTCTTATTAGCAAGCTCTCACCAACTTGCCCCTGTGCCATCTCGACCCCAGCAGGTGGGGGAAGCTGGCAGTCTGGGAGGAGCCCAGCGTGGCCGTGGGGTACTGCCCTCTCCTCCTGGCCACCCCTTTACCACCCTTGGATGCTACTGCCTATCTTTGTCCCTAAGCCCATGCCTCATTCTGCATCTTTCCCAGTCCCCAGCCTCTGATTTTTCCCCTCCCATCCAATCTGCACACCACCAGTGTGGGTTTTCTAAAACAGGGTTTTCCCTTTGTGAAACCCTGCTCTGAGCCCCTGCTGCCCCTTCAGGATCCCTGGGCTCTGGGTTTCCACTCCACAAAGGCACCTGCAGCTCCTAAGGGTGCCCAGCCAGGCACTCATCTGTCCTCACCCCTCTCCTCCACATTCACCTGCCCACTCCCCGCGCCTCCTCTGGGAGACCCAGTAGAGTCAAGACTCAGATCAGTCATCACCTGCCACCTCCAAGATCCCCCAGATGGGGCTAGATGCCCGCTCTGGCTTCCACAGCCCTTCTACTTGACATGTTGTCTCCACATGGCTCCCCCAGACTGTGAGCCCCCCAAGCCAGGGACCAGCTTTGATTCACTTCTGTTTCCCCAGGACCCAGCACAGAACACATGGATTCTCGGTATGATGTATGTTTGTTGATTTCCTTACTGACTGACTGACTGACTGACTGGAAGTGAATGACTACCCAGCCAGGCACCCTCAAGACAGGGCACAGCCACAGCCTCAGCCTCACCCTCACTCCCACGCCAAAGGGCAAAGGTCTGGGTCTCCCCGTAAATCAGCCTGGAAGCCCAGCAACCAGCCTGAGGTGCTAGGAGCTAATGGCAGTTTCTGGCACATGGAAGAGCCTAGGCTGTAACTGTGAGTCAGCCCTGTCATCCCAGCGTCCCATCTGACTTTACAAGCGGACTCTGAGGCCCGGGGAAGGAGGAGCTCACACTGAGGGAGCTCCTGCCGTGAGCAGACTTTTAGACAACGACTCTTTGAAGGGCTGAGCCCGTTTACAGAGGAGGAAACTGAGGATCAGAGAGGGGACATGACTCACCAAGGTCAGTAATTTACTGAGTCACATCATGGCATGTCTGGCTCCAGCGCCCAAATCTTCTTACTCAGGCCACCTGCCCAAACAGAAAGATATCTACCTTTTGTGGAGCACTTACTGTGTGCCAGGTCCTGGAATAGGCATTTGCATTCACTATCTCCTTTGGTCCCCTGAACAGCCCAGTGAGGGAGGTGCGCAGTTACCTCCATTTTATAGGTGAGGGGGCTGGGACTCAGTAGCGCCGAGGTCACAGAGCTGGAGTCCAGGTCCGTGGCTCTCATAGCACCAGGGGCTTCCCAAGCTGACCAAGGTCTTCTCATTGGAAACTGCCCAGAGACCAGGTGCCCTGGGTCCCTTCCTTGGGGCATAGGTTTGGGGGGAGGTCTGGGTGCACCTCTGTTGGGCTGACTTGGATGAGTCACCTCCACACTCCTGCCTCAGTTTCCCTAGTTAAGCAGATCAAGAGGTTCCTCCCAAGGGGGCTAGGAAGGTTGGAGGCCCCTAGAAAGGGCAAGAAGGTGCCTGAATTGTTGCCCCTTCACCATCCGGCAGCTCCAGTCTCCCCCCTGTGTCACGAGGGGTGCCAATCACACCTTCTTCTCAAAGTCCCTGAGCTCTTGCAGTGTGGATCCCTGCCTGGACCTCCAACTCCACTCCCTGAACTCCCAAACCAGACCCGCCCCAGCTCTGGGCACCCTGGACCCGGTCGGCCACTGTCTCCAAGCTCCCTTGTGGTTCCTGGTTCATGGTTCAACGAGGTCAGTGGCCATCTCTGTGTCTCCATCTCCCCCATCAGGGCGGGGCGTGGAGCCTGCGTCCCAAAGATGCTCATTTGGTTTGGCCACCCACTGGCCCGGCGACCTCAGCGGAGGCATCTCTAGCTTCAAGAGGGGGGCGGCTGGCTGCACTGGCCAAGCAGGTGTGAGAGGTGACTCATGGCGGGCACACTTCACCAGCAGCGTGACGTCGCTGCATTGTTGACGAGGAGCCGAGGCGGTCCTGCCGAGAGACCCTCACCTGGGACCCAGCTGGCGGTGACCTCAGGACTCCAGCGGATTCTCACGTTCTCCCATTTCCTTAGAAAGACAGGTTTGGAGGTACCTCTGGCCCCACGCCCAGGATCCCCCCATAACCCAGGCCCCAACCTCGGGCATCCTCTCTCCCCTTCACTCGTTCCTTCATTGATCCATTCATTCAGTCAAAGTCTGCGCCTGTACGAGAACATTCATGGCCGCATTGGGAGTCGGAAGTGTTTAATAAATTCCCCACCACGTTGTTATAACTTTTTATAACAGTTATAACTTTTTATAACTGCTCCAGGGTCAAGCAGTTATAAAAAGCAGTGAGGACGTTCTTACATGCTGATGCGGAGAGATCGCCAAGATGTGCTGTGAAGTGAACAAAGCAAGGTGCAGATCTGGGTGTGGGGTGCGCCACTATTTATGTAAAAGAAGAGAAATAGGGCTTCCCTGGTGGTGCAGTGGTTAAGAACCCGCCTGCCAATGCAGGGGACACGGGTTGGAGTCCTGGTCCGGGAAGATCCCACATGCCGTGGAGCAACTAAGCCCGTGTGCCACAACTACTGAGCCTACGTGCTGCAACTACCGAAGCCCGCACACCTAGAGCCTGTGCTCCACAACAAGAGAAGCCACCGCAATGAGAAGCCCTCACACTGCAACGACGAGTAGCCCCCGCTCACCGCAACTAGAGAAACCCCACGCGCAGCAACGAAGACCCAACGCACCCAAAAATAAATAAAATAGATAAATAAATGCAAAAATACAAAAATAGAGAGAGCGAGAGAGAGAGAGAGAGAGAGCGAGAGAGAGAGAAATAACAGCAGGTATGGTTGGCGTACGTGCTTAGAGATGCTCAAAACCTCTCGGGAAGGAGTCACACGCGTGCACGTGCTCATGCACACGTGTGTGCGCCCACACACATGCATGCACATGCACACACACAGCGTGAGAAAACGCAGCGGGAAGGGGGCCCTGGACATGCAAGAACCTGGACCAGCGGTTGCCTCGGGAGTGGGCTGGAGGGTGAGTGACAGGGGTGGAGGGATGCTTATTTCAATGTTAGATGCTTTTCTGAATTGTTTCCCAGGGGTGTGTGATAGCTAATCGCAAATAAATAAAAGCTTAAAAAATAATAAAATTGCCCCAAAGGAACATGGTATGGGAACGACAGAGCTGAAGCCAAGCCCGGGGTTCAATTTCTGGTTCTGCTGCGTACGTGCTCCAATCACCCTCTGAGACCTCGATTGACAAATGGGATTCAGGGAGGTCACGAGGGCGCCGCTTCCGCGCACGCCAGTCACAGCGGCCGTGCCCACCGAGTGGCAGCTGTTATCATTGCTGTTAATGTCCCGGTCAGACCTGTTCCAGACACCTGAGTGACACAGATATGAAGGACACGCCCTCACCCCGACGGAAGACAGCGCCAGGGAGGGCCAATGTTGCAACTGACCCAGCCAGAGGAGCCAGGGCCGCCTGGGGGAAAAGGTGACACCCACAGTGAGTCTCCGGGGATACATAGGCGTCACCAGGAGACAAAGGCGGAGAAGGGCGCTCCAGGCTGGGGGAGCAGGGCAGGCACGCCTGGAGCCACGCCCCGTAAACAGAGTTGTAGATGCGTGCTGTCGTGAGCACCTGTGTGCGCTCCCGCCCCGTACTGTTCACTCCCACACACCTCCCCCTGCTCACACGTCCCCCTGCTCACACGTCCAGCCTGAGCAGGTGTCCACACATGCTCCAGAGGCTTGCAGATGGGCCGAGCGTGGAGGCGGCTTGAGGCTCAGGGGTGTGGGCTGGGGACAGACTGCTGACTACCTGTGTGACCCCAGGCAGGTCACTTAACCTCTCTGGGCCTCAGTTTCCTCACTTCTAACCTGGGGATAATAACAGTACTGACCTCGTCAGGATGCAGTAAGGATTAAATGAGGCAGTTCCTGTAGGGTACTGAGAACACTATTCAATAGATATTCACTGTTATGATTTCTAAAACACACTCAATGATACATTAATATCATTACACTGTGTTCATATTTCATAGCCTATGTTAATGTTTTACTAAATGCATGCCTAGTGGCATGCATTTATATGTATTTTACGTATGCATACACACAAGCCTGTAGGCACCCACCACACGTCTCATGTACGCCTGCATGCTTGTGTGTATGTATGGATACAGCACACTCAAACACACACACCTGTCTGCACACATGCACCCTCTCTACGTGCCCACTTCCCCTCTGCCCTCTCCTCCCAAGTTAAATAAGCGCACAGGGCAGTGAGGCAGGTGGTCTGGAAGGTCGCCCCAGCCTGAACAAGGCCAGTCTCCCAGGCCCCAGCTGCCCAGTCAGACCCACTAAGAGTAGACCCAGACTGATGAGAGGCCAGGAACCACATTCCAGAGCCACTGAGTCAGAGGCCACTGCTCTGGATGGAAAGAAGGCTCCAGGGTCACGGCGTGTGTTCTCAGCTTGGGGGCCCCTTGAAGGCCAGCCGCGTCAGTGTCCCTGCATTCAGTGCAGTGCCTGGTGTCGAGCAGAAGCCCCATCTCTTGGCAAGATTTGACTATGTGAACAAATGGTTACCTATTGTATGAAACTGAGAATAGAGTAGTCCTGGGCTTGTATATTTCATCTTCGTCTCCCCTCTGAACTGTGAGTTTCACGAAGATGGGCCTCATGTCTGATTTGCCTTTGTTCCCAACACCCAGTTCAGATTCTGGTAAAGACTGTTCATCAGTGAGGTCATCAGACCCAGCACAGCCAAATAAATAAATTAATAAATTAAAAAAAATAATGCTGCTGTGAACATCCTCGTACAGAAACATTTGTGTGAATTCCTGGTCATTTCCTTAGGCTAGATTCCTCTAAGTGGACCTCTTCCATGTTTTAAAAGTTCTGGTCGCTCAAACAACCTACATTCAGAAATAAGAGATTCCTCCGTTTAAAAAAATTAAGGAAAGTCATATGGAGCTGCCAGTCAAAACTTTGCATCAGCAGGAGCAAATCCGCTGTTCCCACATTGAATTGACATAAATCTTAGCCAAAAGTAAAGACACAACACCATTTGTGAGTCTCTGCCGCCTTATTGTGGGTAAACACATCATTTCCGTCCAGGTGATGAGATACCAACAATGATGATAACAACTAATGCTTAAACTGTGCTGAGTATGTGTCTGCCATTCTTCTAAGTGATGTATATATAATCATATCACATTATAATATATATAATACTACAGATGTCATATATAATATGACATATAATTTGTTATAAACATATTACATATACACATATATATACATTCAGTCTTCATGAAAACTCTATGAGGTAGGTGCCACTATTATCCCCAGTTTACAGGGGGAGGAAATTGAGACACAGAAGGGTCAACTTGCCCAGAACCTCGTACCTGTAAGTGGTAAAGCTGGGATTTGAACCCAGACAACATGAATCTATGGTGCTTGGACCTCACCACCATGCTAGACTTTGTGGACTTCTAGTGGGTCAATGAAGTCCTCCCAACCCTGAGTTTATAGGAGAGAGCACATGAACCCAGAGAGGGTTACCAAACTATTTTAGGTCACACAGCAGTTTCAGGGGCTTCTCCCACCCACACTATCTCCTAAGGTGTGTTTAAACACCTTCAGTGCCCATGGGAAACGTTTCCTGAACCTTTCCAGAGAAGCTGCAGTGACCAGGAGTTTATACCCCCTCGTTCCTGGGAGCAGAACTTTGCTCTCCACCCCAGCCAGCACCAAAGCATGTTTTGAGCACTTGCAGGGAGTGATGCCAGCTGTGTTTGGGCCCCAGTTGGGCATGGCCCTCGCCAGAGAGCAGCCAGGCCGAGTATGCAGGCCCTCCTCACCATCCTGGGCATACCAGCCTCGGTTCCAGGTTCCTTTAGCCGCTGGTGCTGGGCAGGGTACCAGTTAGGGGATCTGAGAATGCGGTGCATGGAGTAGAAAAATGATATTTACCCGTCTATCTAGCCACTTTCCAGATATAAGAGATTGTGATTCCAGTATTTTAGAATTCAACATAAGTGAGAATTCTAATATGAGGACTGAATTCTTAGCTTCCATAATTGCTCTGAATTCTTTGATTCTAGAAGTCTTTGCCCTTCATTCCCAAAAGCTGTGGCCAAGGAAGGCCAACGCTCCTTCCTCTGGGCAATCAGGGAGTGGCTGCCTAGAAAACATCAAAGTGCTGGGAGGCAGCTGCTTTTTCGGTCTCTCAGAGGGAAGGGGCCTGGATCTACGTACTTTGCCATCTTTTCCTGGAAACTCTGGCTTTGTTTGTGTTGCGTGTTGCTCCCAAGATGCCCTAGTCCCCCTGCCCCCACCCAGGGACCCCTTTTATCTCCTCGTCCAGGCGGCTCTTCCTCACGTGAAGGGCCCCAAGGCCAAGCTCAGCTGACCATCTCCATAGCAGAGCTCGCGCCCCGAGGTTAGGAAAACAACTGCTGCTGACGTTGGGTGTTACTGCTTTTGAAAAACTAAACACAAACAGACCCTCCACGTGCCCTGGGCTTCAACAGCGGGGCCTGCACTGAGTGGCAGAAGCAGGGCCTTGGATCTGGGCTGGGGTGATCCCGGCTTCTCCCAGACTCCCACCTCTGGGGGCTTCCATGACCCTCCAGGCTATGGCTGCCCATCCAACACTTGCTGGAAAAGACACAAGGCCTGAGTGTTAGGGAGGATGGACAGGCAAGTCCGGCAAGGAAGTGGTCCCAGAGCAGTGCTAACGGGGAGACTCGGGTAAGATCACAGGCAGAGGGAGACTCCGTCTCCTTGCCGCCACCCAGGTGTGAGAGCTAAGCTCTGCGGCTAGGGTCCTGGTTTGGCCTCATCCTGGCCCTCATGTGGGATGAGGGGTTGAGTAGAAAGGACTGGCTCAGGGGTCTGGAGTGGGGCCGGGGCCAGGGCAGGGCAGGCAGCACACGGCGTGAACTGTGTGTGCCCCCCAGACAGGCCTGCAAAGGGTCTCTAGCCCAGAGGTGCTGAGGCAGGCCGGGGGGCACGCAGGACCAGAGCCAAGGTCAGCCTCACCAGGCCGCGCATCCTGCCTCTCCCTCAGACGCTGGGCTGAGAATGGGCTATGCCTCTGCACTCACTTGGCCTCGAACACTTTTCCTCCAACTTACTCTGTACATTTTTAAACCTACAGAGGAGCTGCAAGAATAGTCCAATAGGGACTTCCCTGGCGGTCCAGTGGTTAAGACTCCGCGCTTCTACTGCAGGGGGCGCGGGTTCGATCCCTGGTGGGGGAACTAAGATCCCGCGTGCTGCGCAGCCGTGCAGCGCAGCAAAAATAAATAAATAAAACTTCACCCAAAAACATAGTCCAATAAATTTCCATGCACCCTTTGCCCAGGCTCACCAACGGTCATGACTTTGCCACCCTTGCTTTCTCTCTGGTGCTCTCTGTTGACACCTCTGTCTACATATACACAAATCTGTAAGCCAATACTTCTGTCTAAGTACATGTATTTTGCTCAGTGATCTGAGTTGCAGACATCATGACACTCTCTCAGCCCTTCAGCATCCATCTCTTAAGTTAAAGGACATTCATCCACAAGACCACACTCTAATGAGCACGTTCCAGAAACGGAACGCAGGTGCAACGTTATCTAATACACAGCCCACATTCAAACTTCCTCAACTCTTTCAATAACGTCTTTTAGAACTTGTTCCTTTTTAGACCCAACGTCCATCCAGGAGCACGTACAACATTTAGCTGGGTCTCTCTTGTCTCCTGTAATCTGGGACATGTCTCCGCCTTTATAGTCTTTCATGACTTTAATATTTTTGGAGGGTCCAGGCCAGTCGTCTTATAACACGTCCCTCGGTTTGAGTTTGTCCAGTTCTTTTCTCATGATTGGATCCAGGTTGGGTTTGAATAATTCAAGGCCTTGGAGTCCTAGTAGCAAACTCTTATCCAAACACGTTGATCTAAGGTCCACTCCTGCGAGCAGGGGAAGGGAGTGGACGACTCACTCCCAGCACTGTTACCATTTCTAAAACTCTTACTTAGGGAAGTCCCTGGCAGCCCAGTGGTTAAGACTCCGTGCTTTCACTGCCAGGGCCCTGGGTTTGATCCCCGGTCTGGGAACTAAGATCCCGATCCCACAAGCCGTGTGGCACGGCCAAAAAAAAAAATCCTTAGTTAAACTGAAAGGTAAAAAATATGACATTGCTCTTGTTTAAAGCTGCACATCTTGGCTCACGTATGAGATCAAATTAGCTGGTATTTACTTGTCTATAATTTATCTGTTTACGTACTAGCTCTCACTGTGGTGCTACCATTTTTCTCCTAAGGATTTGTAACACTCTACTATATGCTATGAATACTTACCGTTCATCATATTTACTCTGAAGGGTTTTTAAAAATATTTTTTTGCCTTTTCCTCATATGTATGTTTTTGACATTATGAAGGTTCTTTATTATAAAAGTAATACATACTTATGGGACTTCCCTGGTGGCGCAGTTGTTAAGAATCTGCCCACCAATGCAGGCGACATGGGTTCGAGCCCTGGTCCAGGAAGACTCCACATGCCGCGGAGCAACTAAGCCCGTGCACCACAACTACTGAGCCTGCGCTCTAGAGCCCGCGAGCCATGACTATCGAGCCCATGTGCCACAACTACTGAAGTCCGTGCGCCTAGAGCCCATACTCCACAACGAGAGAAGCCACCGCAGTGAGAAGCCCGTGCACTGCAACGAAGAGTAGCCCCTGCTCGATGCAACTAGAGAAAAGCCCACGTGCAGCAACAAAGACCCAATGCAGCCAAAAATTAAAAATAAATAAATTAATTTTTTTAAAAAGTGATACATGTTTATTGTTTAAAAAATTAAAACAATATGAAAGTGTAAAAGTAAAAAGTAAAAGCCTGCCATGACCCAATTCCACTTCTCAGAGAAAACTGGCAATAATAATGTGGACATATGCACACACATCCGCAGTCCACTTGTCCAGCCTGGAAAACAATCCCCTCATCACAGTGCAGTGTGGTTGTTTTTTAAAACCATCTCTCATGCACCCTCATGCATTTATTGGTAAGAAGCCCAGCATCTCCCTCTCGAGGTCTCTTCCAGAGTAGTCTGAGATTCCCAGGGGCTCACTCCATCCAAAGGAGGCCGGTCCCACTCCTATAAGGCCCAGCCTGCCTGCTGGTGAGCTCCGAGGTTACAGCCCTCTCGTTCATACCAGGAGCTCAGTCCTTGCTCCCTGAAGTGGGAATGATGCCAGAATGGGGGGAGGGGAGGGCCCAGCATGGCTTCCAGCCCAAGCCACACATGGTGTCTGTCTGCCTCACAATGTCCATATCCCGTTTCCCACAGAGTGAGTTCCCTCTTTGGGGGCATAGGTGTCCTCTTTGCCAGATGACCTTGGTCAGGAGTATCCCAGTGGGTCAGATGGCAGCTAATCTTACTGACCCGTTTAGGGGAGGGCTTGGAGCCCAGAGCTCATTCCTCCCAGGGCTCCGCAGGACAGCCACAAATTTGCCCATCTAGTCCCCAGATTAAGGGAGGGGAAGCTTTGAGAGTTGATTAAGAGCATGGAGTCAGATCCCTTTAGACAAGTTCCTTCCCCCTCTGTCAAAGGAAGTGACAATAATAGCAAAAGATCCAAAGGCATTAGTACCTATCAGTAGAGCACTGACCACAGTGCCGGGCACACAATAACTGCTCCATAAATGTGAACTATTGTTATCAATCTATACCTGGATGGAGCTCCCTAACTTCCCTATTTTATAAAAACGTGATCCCCACGCATATTTTTGTCAGCTTGCTTTTCTGAATTGGTGCATTGCAGACACATTCCAACTCTGCACTTGCAGCCTCCTCTCCTGTGTAAGAGCCACGTGGCCTCCCAAAGGATGGTGCCCATGCAGGAGATTATCTCTAAGAATCAAAACCCTCAGCCTTTGCCTTGGTGGTGTCTCTGTTGCTTTAAATCTTAGGAAATCAGTTAAAGTTTAGTTCAGCTAGATCAGTTAAAATTTAACCGTGAAGCTATCACCTGCAGTTTCATTCCTTTGTCATGGAGTGTGTGTTTGTCTTTCTGTCCATCATTTGGCTTTCAACCCACATGGGATTTCGATTATTTTCCTAACTTGGGAGAAGTGGGTGAGAGATCAGCTTCCAAGGCATGAGGTTGTAAAGGATGAGGAGGGACCGGGAGAGCTGCCAGCTAGGGCAGGAAAGGGGAAGGCCCACGAGGAAGGGTCCTGGTGTCAGACTCCATGCCATCACCATCTCTGGTTCCACCACCATCCTTGCTTCTGCTCCAGGAACTCGGGAATCTTTCTGGTTGCTCCCTCACCTCCAACAAGGAACCCTTTAGGGAGTCCTGTGGACTTGTCATCCTAAATATTTCTCACATCTGCCCCTTCTTCCGGACTCCGCTGCCACCTCTTTAGCTCAGTACCTGGCTTGCTGAGATGGCCCGTAATGGTCTCGTCACGCTCATTCTGCCCTTCCCAAATCCATCTTCCAAACTGCAGCCTGTGAGAAGCAGCTGTCACAACCAGGTCAAGCTGAGGCTGTACATATTACACCAGGACACTTGGAGAAGGAGAGTCACAGCAACACCGTCTGGAAAGCAAGAGGCTGGAAACAACCTAAATACCCAACCCAAACAGTAGTGTATTCATTTCCTAAGGCTGCTGACAAAAATTGTCCCAAATTTGTTGACTTCAAACAGCACAGATTTATTGCCTTACAGTTCTGGAGGTCAGAAGTCCAAAAAGGGTCTCACTGAGCTGAAATCAGGTGTCGTCAGGTGTGTGCTCCTTCTGGAGGCTCTGGGGAGGATCTGAATTTTGCCTTTTCCACCTTCCAGAGGCAGCCTGCATTCCTTGGCTTGTGGGCTCTTTCCATCTCAGAAGCCCACAGTGGTCCACTCTTCCACGACACCAGCTCTCTGGTTCCTACTCTTTTGCCTCCCTCTTCCCCCACTTAAGGACCTTTGTGATTACATTGGGCCTCCCTGGATAATCCAGGGTGGTCTCTCATCTCAAGGTCAGCAACCTTAACTCCATCTGCAGCCATAATCCCTCCTTGCCGTGTGACAGAGCATACACACGGGTTCCAGGGATGAGGGCATGGACAGGTCTGGGAGCCATCTACCACAAGCAGCGTGGAGAGAAACGGCAGCCTCTTCCTACAGTGGAACAGACCACATTCTGAGAGAGATTCACTGTGAAGCTGGCCTCACTGGAGCCTTAGGGTCTCTGCCTTGCCCAAGGCCCTGAGGGATCCTAGCAATACGGGTCAGACAGTTCATTAGTAAAAGTATATTTCTGGATTTCATGATCTTTGTGGTATTTATTAGCTTTTATTTTTTTAAAAAAATATGATTTGTTGTGAGTTCTTTTTTCATTCTAAATATAAACTCACTTTTTACCTAATTTTCTCTTACTGTATTTTAATTTATTGGCCACACCCATGTGGTTTGTGGGGTCTTAGTTCCCTGACCCTGGCCCTCAGCAGTGAAGGTAGGGAGTCCTAACCATTGGACTGCCGGGAAATTCCCTATTATTGCATTTTTTAAAAAAAGGACTTCAGGGCTTCCCTGCTGGCGCAGTGGTTGAGAGTCCGCCTGCCGATGCAGGGGACACGGGTTCGTGCCCCGGTCCGGGAAGATCCCACATGCCGCGGAGCGGCTGGGCCCGTGAGCCGCGGCCGCTGAGCCTGCGCGTCCGGAGCCTGTGCTCCGCAACGGGAGAGGCCACAACAGTGAGAGGCCCGCGTACCGCAAAAAAAAAAAAAAAAAAAAGGACTTCAAAAACTGTATAAATGTTAGGTCCTACAAAACCAGTATGTGCTCTGACCACTGAGCAACAGCTGCTTGCACCAACATGACGACTCTCAAAAATACAGAGTGAAAGAAGCAAGTCACAGAAAAGAATACCCATGATATGCTTCTGTTTGCATACAGTCCAAAACCAGGCAAAAGTAAGCTATACAGTGTGTATGGGGTTAAGTTCACATAGGAAAACTATAAAGAAAAAGGAGAGAATTGTTTTACAGAATTCCAGGATAGAGGTCACGGAGGTATGGTTAGGGAGGGGGACACAGGGGGCTTCCGAGGGACTGATGATGATTCTCGTGTTAACTTGAGTAAGGGAAACAGTTGTCTCCATGTTGGTTTTAGAATTGTATTACATTGCATAATCTCTTGCATGGATGATGTATGTCATCATTTAAATTTTTATTTTAAAATAACTGGGTTAATTATTTTAAGAAACAAGATTTTAAGCTTAAAATTCTATAGTGGCTTCTGAGTGCACTCAGAACAAACCTACACCCCTTGCCGTGGCTTAAAGCCACACGTGCTCCAGCCGGCTCTTCAGTCTAATGGCATCTCCCTCCACACTCCTCATCCTGTCTCCATCCAGCCACACAACCTCCCCTGGCACTTGATGTACATAAGCCCGTCGGTGACCCCCTTCCCAGGCCCCAATTCTCATCCTTATCTGCACTTGACACAATCACAATTTGTAATGATATCAATGCTGTCTCCCCAGTGGACTCTGAGCCCCGTGAGACCAAGCTGGGTCTGTTCTGTTCACACCTGGCACTCAGCCAAAGTAGAGGGTCCTTAAATGGAGGAAGAGGGAGGTAGAGGATCTCTCTCCTTGAACTCCAGACTCAGGATTCTTCCATGTACCTGACTTCTCAGCATCTCCACTCACACACCTGGGAGGCATCTCAAACCTAACCCGGCCAGAACTCTCAAACCCTCAGTCTTCCCTGTCTCAGTTAATGACAGCTCCATCTTCGCTTGTTCAGGCCCAAATCTGTGGGGTCCTCCTGGGACCTGACCACTTCCCATCCCCTCCACTGCTGACACCTGGGCCAAACTACCATGATCGCTCACCTGGATTACTGCAACAGCCTCCCAACCCTCTTCTGTCTTTGCCCTCTGCAGCTTCTTTTCCACACAGTAGCCAGAGTTGACTATGATTAACTATTTTTTTAAATAAATTTATTTACTTTTGGCTGCGTTGGGTCTTCGTTGCTGCGCACGCGCTTTCTCTAGTTGCGGTGAGTGGGGGCTACTCTTCGTTGCGGTGCGCAGGCTTCTCATGGCGGTGGCTTCTCTTGTTGCGGAACACGGGCTCTAGGTGTGCGGGCTTCAGTGGTTGCAGCACGTGGGCTCAGTAGTTGTGGCTTGCGGGCTCTAGAGTGCAGGCTCAGTAGTTGTGGTGCACAGGCTTAGTTGCTGGGCAGCATGTGGGATCTTCCTGGACCAGGGCTAGAAACGGTGTCCCCTGCATTGGCAGGCGGATTCTTAACCACTGTGCCACCAGGGAAGTCCTATGATTAACTATTGCCTGGGTCCCACCATGTCCCACCTCTGCTCAAAACTCTCCAATGGCTCCCACTTCACTCAGAGTAAAAGTCGAAGTCCCTACAATGGTCCCCCAAACCCTACATGACCTGTGCCTCCTTTACTTCCCAGACCTTACCTTTTAAAAAACTCATCTCTTCCTACTGTCCTCCTTAATTCAGCCACCCTGTACACTCCTGCCATAGGGCCTTTGCACTGGCTGTTCCCTCTGCTTGGAAGATTCTTCCTCCAAGAATAAGAATGGCTCCCTTTCTCACCTCCTTTGAATCTGTTCACATGTCAGCTTCTTCTTCTCTGACCACCCTATTTAAACTTGCTAACACCTTCTCAGCACTCACCCTCACTCGGCTCTAATTTTGTCTTTGCAATTATGGCTTTCCAACATACGATATAACGGACTTATCTTTTTCTAAAATATTTATTTATTTGGTTGCATCGGGTCTAGTTGCGGCAGGCTGGCTCCTTAGTTGCGGCATTGCATGTGGGATCTAGTTCCCGGACCAGGTATCGAACCCGGGCCCCTTGCATTGGGGGTGTAGAGTCTTAACCACTGCACCACCAGGGAAGTCCCTATAATGGACTTCTTTATTTTATAAGTTTATTGATTTATTTTTGGCTGCGTTGGGTCTTCATTGCTGCACACGGGCTTTCTCTAGTTGCAGCAAGTGGGGGCTACTTTTCATTGTGGTGCGCGGGCTTCTCATTGTGGTGGCTTCTCTTGTTGCGAAGCATGGGCTCTAGGTGCGTGGGCTTCAGTAGTTGTGGCTTGCGGGCTCTAGAGCGCAGGCTCAGTAGTTGTGGCACATAGGCTCAGTAGTTGTGGTGCATGGGCTTAGTTGCTCCGCAGCATGTGGGATCATCCCGGACCAGGGCTCGAACCCGTGTCCCCTGCATTGGCAGGCGGATTCCTAACCACTGAGCCACCAGGGAAGTCCCTGGACTTCTTTATTTAGTCTATTGCTTATCTATCTTCTCCACTAGAATGTCAGCTCTATAAGGGCAGGGATCTCTTGTCTCTTGTTCACAGCCCTATCCCAGTGCCTGGCACATATCAAGTGAACACCTTAGAGTTCCAAAGACCAGAATGAATGCATGTCTGCAGTGGGAAAGTCATTGGCTGGGGAGTCTGTCACCTGTCACCCTCCTTCCTCCAGGTTGACCCACCTTGGACAAGTCATTTAGCCATCGTAGACATCTTCTCTGAAAACTGGAGATGTTATATATCCCTTGAATGTGCTCAGTAAATGCTGGCACACTCACACATGCATATTAGTAAAAACAGGACCCCTGGCATTCTAGTACGATTTACGCTTTTCCATACAGGATTTCATTTCACCCTCACACCAACCCCAGATGTAGGTAGAGCCCCTTTCTGATAGGTGAAAATACTGAGGGCTCTTTTGACAAGTGAAAAAACAGCAGAGAGGCCTGGGCCCCTCCCTAAGTGAATGAACAGTTGATGTCTGACCCCCCTCCCCACGCCTGGGGCGGCCCGGCGTTCTGAGACTCGAGAGGGTCCCAGGAGGGTCTCAGTGCGGGGCTCGCCATCGGGAGACTACATTTCCCAGGAGGAATTGCCCGCAGCTCTGCGGCTCCCGAATTTTTAAAGGGCTCGCGTTAAATGGGGCGGAGGGAGTTCTGCCGTCTGCCGGCCGGTAAACGGCTCTAAGCTGGGTGGGGACCCGAGACCGTCCTGCGAGGGTACGCGGGCCGGGCCGAAGTCAAGAAGCCCCCCGAGCTCTGCAGTGTCAGCGAGGCGAGGTGAGGCCAAGCCAATCTGGAAGCAGCCGGTCCTCTTCGTGCCCACCTCGGCCTCGGACTCTATGCCCAACTCCCGGGGAACCCCTCCCAACACCCCCTTCCCCTCAAGTTCTCCCGAACGGGGGGAGGGGCGGTGAATCTCATCGCCAGCAGGGAGAAGAGCTGTCCACCGGCGGTAAAAGCCCCCGAGACCCCGAGGCGACCCCTCCCTCCATTTCTGGCTTCAGTTCTGGGAGAGAATTTACAGGTTGCTGGGATGGGCGGGGACTCGGGATGTGAGAGCTACAAAACGAAGTGAAGGCCTGCGGGCGCCGGGAGCTGAGCCTCGCAGTGCGCCCCCCCATCCGTCCTTCCTGGTCCCGTGGCCTCCACAGTAGATGAGGGTGATGGGGGGAGTGATCGCGTTACCTGCCTCCCCAGGCAGGAGGCGCAAAGGATCAGGAAACGGGTGGAGAGCGCTGTGCAAATAAAATGATTTCATCATGGTGCCACTGGACTCGTTCAGTCCTTATTTTTAGACACCCAGGGACCTGGGATGCGGGGATGACATGTCTCTGGGAGCACAGGGTGGAACGACATCTCGGACCTGGGGCTGACTATGTGGATGCCTATTTTCCCATCTAGATCTTAGTGGGAACCAGAAGAATTGTCTTTGAAAATAACCAAAACAAACCCACCAGAATGTTGTGTTTTCAAATCAGGAAACTTCGGGGTAATTGACAACATCCAAATAAGAAGGTTGACCTTTTAAACTAACCTGGCCCTTCCTGGCTTCTCTTCCCCGCCTGCGACACCAAGATAAGCCCGGGAGAAGGCATCCCATACCGATACCGAGTCTCAGGACTCCCCCTCCCCTTTCCCAATCATTTGGATTAATCCATCCCTTGCTGTGTGTGTGGGGGGGACCCATTAATTTCCCTGGCCTCAGAGACTCCCAAGTCCAGTAGGAGCCCTTCCCCCAACATCTCCCAGTTACGACCAGTCCCCCCATCTAAACCTTCCAACCCTTCCGCTCCCTCTTCCTCAATAGCTGGTGTCTGCAAACAGCTCCGGGACCGTACAGGAGAGCCGCCTTCATAATTTTGACCAGCTATAAACCCCCACTACCAGCGTATTGTTTAAGTGAAGAGTGGCCGCCTCTTTGCTTAGGGAATAAAAGCGGGTTGTTGTGGGAGGAGGCTCAGAGAGCGAGCATCCTAGAATCTCAACCCAGGGCCCCTGCCAAGCGGGACCCTGCGGGACCTTGCACGTGAGTAGGACGTCTGTTGCAGACAAGGGGTCCCAGGAACTCTGGGGTCCCATCTGCTGGCCTCTAGACCGCTAAAGCCCCTCTGAGCCCCCAAGGTTCCCTACAGATGGTGGCGCCCCTTGCTTTCCTCATCTATACCTGCCAAGCAGCACGGGAAAAGATGTATACATTTTAACAAAGACATCGCATCTTCCCAGCAAAATGGCGGTGGTCCGGGCCACGGCTCCCTGAACAACTCACACTTTCCGAGGATTAGTCAGGACTCAAGCAGCGCGACCCCCTCCTCGACCTGCCCTCTAGAGCCCCATTTTCCCAAGCTCCCAAAGCTCTCAGGGCCTCTCCTCATCCCAGGGGCCCCCAAGACAGTCTTTGGTTAGAGCCTGCGGGGCAGCTCCTTCATTGTGGACCGCCCCCCTCACTGCCTTCAGGGAGCCTTGGGAGGGGGACTGGATCCCCAGGCTGGGCCCTAGGGGTAGGGGCAGCGAGCTCTGTCTCTGACACCCCAAAACTCCTAGGCTGAGGGAGGACTATAAATGAATTCTCAGTTAGGACATATGGAGGATGTGGGGGTCTTTGAGGAGAAGAGGCGGCTCGGAGACCCCTCCTCATTCCCTCAGGGGACCCGGGCAGCATTCGGGGTTCGGTCTCAGGAGAGAACCTCGACGTAGAGGTCAGGGGGCGCGCTGGGGGAGCGAAGACAGAGGAGGGGGAAGGGACAAAGTTTGAAAGTGCCCTTCCAACTCTTCCAGGGAAAGTTTGCTTAGGGGCCCCATGGACAGAGAGAGGGTAGAGGTGCGGGGGGCCCGGTGGCGGGATGACCCCCGAGAGGTGACCGGACCCCGGGGGAGGGACCCCTCCCCCCTGTCCCGGCTCGGCCCGGCTGGGAGTCGCCCGGCTCGGGGCCGCGTGTGTTAGTTGGGGCCGCTTTCGGGCCGCTCCGCCAGGCTGGGGGGTCCCGCTGCGGGCCGGGAGCGGGGTCCCCGGTAGCCCCAGGGGGGAGCTTTGCTACGGGGGGTTTCCCGCACCGGGGCTCCCCGGCCCCGCAGAGCCAGCCCCCGGCAAAGGGGAAATGTGCCGGCGCGCCAGCGGTCCTTGGCGCCGTTTGGGGCGCGTGGCGGGCGCGGGGGGCGGCGGCCGGGCCGGCGGGACGCCCGGTGGGGGAGCCCAGAGAGCCAGGCAGCGTCCCCGGGCGGCGGCGGGGAGCGGGAAGGCCCGGGCCGGGGGGAAAGGTCGGATTTGCTCAGCGGAAGAAACACAGATGGCGGCGGCGCGGCGCCATTCCGGGCCGGGAGCAGGCAGCCAACAGCCCTGTCCTCACCGCGGTCCGCCCGCCGCCGCTAAATACCCGGATGCGCCGCCCGAGCGCCAGACGCGGAGCTGGGAAAAGGGAGGCAGAGGAGGCGGAGGCGGAGGCAGACCCGGGCGGCGAGACCGACCGACAGACCGGCGAGGCTGGGCCACGCAGACCCGGCCCAGCGAGTCTCCCCCCGCGACCCGAGCAAGGTCCCCGAGAGACGGCCTCGGACTGGCTTGGGAGCCAGAGGCACCAGAGCAGATCCCGAATCAGGCTTTCCTGGGCTTCCGACGAGGGCTGGCCCTTTGGAAGGTGCCTTCTTCAACAGCAGGACCAGGCAGGCCACCATGACCGAGAACTCCACATCCACCCCTGCGGCCAAGCCCAAGAGGGCCAAGGCCTCCAAGAAGTCCACAGACCACCCCAAGTATTCAGACATGATCGTGGCTGCCATCCAGGCGGAGAAGAACCGTGCTGGCTCTTCGCGCCAGTCCATCCAGAAGTACATTAAGAGCCACTACAAGGTGGGTGAGAACGCCGACTCCCAGATCAAGTTGTCCATCAAGCGCTTGGTCACCACTGGGGTCCTCAAACAGACCAAAGGCGTGGGTGCCTCGGGGTCTTTCCGGCTGGCCAAGAGCGACGAGCCCAAGAGGTCAGTGGCCTTCAAGAAGACGAAGAAGGAAGTCAAGAAGGTGGCCACGCCAAAGAAGGCCGCCAAGCCCAAGAAGGCTGCCTCGAAAGCCCCAAGCAAGAAGCCCAAAGCCACCCCAGTCAAGAAGGCCAAGAAGAAGCCGGCTGCCACGCCCAAGAAAACCAAAAAACCCAAGACTGTCAAAGCCAAGCCAGTCAAGGCATCCAAGCCTAAGAAGGCCAAACCAGTGAAGCCCAAAGCCAAGTCCAGTGCCAAGAGGGCCGGCAAGAAGAAGTGACAACGAGGCTCTCCTTGTGGACACTCCTGCCTGTCTCCTATTTTCTGTAAATACTTTTCTCCTTTCTTCTCTCTTGATCCTCATCTGCAGCCCTTTGCCCCCTTTCCTTCTGACTTTATAAAGAGACAGTTTGTATTCCTCAGAAATTAGGGAATAATTCATTTCTCCTTAACCAATCATGCCAGGACAGCAACAACAAATCTCATCTCTGTAATGATGAGAATGTACTTATATTTTGTTTTGTTGATTTGTTACTAATATGCTTATGGGTTTGGGGATTTGGGTGGGTTTGTGTGTTTTGTTTAGTTAGATGGCTGGTTCACTCTGAAGGTCAAAGTCGTGGGGAGGGGGAGAATGGGCAAGGCAGCTTCTTGAGGCTAGATGACAGCGAGCCCAGGAATTGTAAGGTTTGTAGGAATACCTATGAGGCCATCGAGTTTTCTTTAAGTTGAGCACTGCTTGTGAGAGTTTCAGAACCTAGGCGCGGAGGAGAGGGGTGGCAGCAGCTGGACGGCAGAGGAGGGAGGTGGAAAAAATACCCTCTCTAGGCTGGCTTCCACCTCCCAGTGGTGAGCAGTGGGGCGTCCAAATCCAGTTTCCTTGTCACTTCTGTTAAGTCTGCCCCAGTGGCCTCCCTATTGTCCTAGAGACGTGGAGGGGGTTGAAGTGACAGCTGGTCTGAGAAACTGTGGCTTCTCTCAGTCAGCTGGAAACTAGCCACTGGAAGCGGGGGGTGGGGGTGGGGGGTGGTCTTTGGCTTCCGAAAGTCTCCTGTTAAACAGGAGTGGAAACTTTGGGGGAAGGGTGGAGAGTCATTCAGCCAAGTGCCTCAGTGTGCCCTGTTGAAACTTGGGTTTTTCCACACAATTGGATTGTATCCTAGAAGGACCTTTTTGCTTTTCCCCTGATTTTTGGTTCCTCCTGTACAAGAGGGTGGCTTTGCTTAGCAGTCTGGTGGGGCTCCAGCCCTGCCGCCCACCACTTGAAAACCTCCCGACCTCTTTACTTCTGAGTCTTTTATAAGTAGTTGTAGACGGGGGAGGAGGGGAGGGAGGGGAGTGGACAGTAAGACATACTGCAGTCGAGTTTGAATCGCTAAGTAGTTGTAGAGAGCTAGGTCTGTGTGATGTGTGTGTATATGTATATATACATATCTAGGGCTAGTACTTACGTTTCACACCCGGGAGCTGGGAGAAAAAACCTGTAAAGTCGTCTTTCCCTTGTTTTTAATAAAACAGAAAAACGTGCAATTGCGCGTCCCTCCCCCCCCCGCCTCCTTTTTGTTTGTAAACAAGTGTTATTTGTGCCTGGAAGAATTTGCTGTCTTTGTAATTTTCAAACTTTAAAATAAAATTGAAAAAGAAAAACCTGAGCGATGTGTTTTTCCGTACTTCTAAGACTGGAGGAAAATGCGGAGCAATTGGACTGGCGATCAGTGGGGGAAATCGGGGGGCGTTTGCACCTGAGAACCGGGGAGGGTTCCAAGAGCTCAACAAAACCCGGGAAACGCTAGGGCCGGAGCGCACGGAATATGCCTCAGCCTGCTTCTAGGTGTCTGCTTCCGGCGTCCAGAGGGCATCCCCTAACCTTCCGAGAGGTGGGTGTGGAGGCAGGGCATGGGAATGGGGTGGGGGTCTGGTGGGCCCGGCCCTGACTTGCCTTCCAACCCCCGTCGCCTCCCCTCCCCCCACACGGACAGCTCCAGTCTCAACTACAAATCAATTCACTTTAGTCCACTGCAGATCCCGCCAGGCCCCGCCCGCCTATCCCGGGCTCCGCCCCCCCTGCCCCGTAGCTGAGCCCCTCTCACTCCTATTGGCTGCCGGAGCCCGGCCCCCGCCACGTGATCAGGCCGTGGCCGCAGTGCGCAAGGCCGGGAGTGGGCAGGCGAGGTGGGCATGATGTGGGCTGGCCGCGTCTTCCGCGCTGCGCTCTCCGGAGCCCCCCGCGGCCACCGCGCGCAGTCAGCGCTGGCTCAGCTGCGTGGCATCCTGGAGGAGGAACTGGAAGGCATCCGCGGAGCTGGCACCTGGAAGAGTGAGCGGGTCATCACGTCCCGTCAGGGGCCGCGCATCCACGTGGACGGCACCTCCGGAGGTAACTCCCCCTCCTGGGAATCCTCAGACCTGGCCGGGTGTTCGAGGGCCGTTCCGAGGCTTTCGCTGAAATGCGAGGTCCTGGAGGCAGTGGGCGGGCGGGAGCGCACACGTAGCCGCTGGACCGTTTCCCGTCTATCAGACCGACTTGCCGCTTCCCACAGTTAACTCTAACCTGGTTAGACCAGTTTCCACGGAGGCAGGTAATTTGCCCTTTGAGCACCTTTCTGGCTTAGAGGGCAGGGCTGGATCGATCCAACCCTATGAAAACGTGAGAAACAAAGAGAGACAGCTGGCTCCCACCGTACCGCTCAAGGAAGGGTGGTAGGAAGGTGGCAACAAGAAATCCCGCATTTCTGGAGCTGCTGCTTTGTTCAGGCTTCTACTAATTGCTTCACGTGGACTCCTGCAAACGTCAGAACGTGGGAATGACTAATCCCGTTTACAGACGAAGAAGCTGACGCTCAGAGATGTGAAGTGGCTTGCCTAAAAGCCCCCAGCTAGCTGCAGGCAGAGCTGGGCTTTGGCCTAGATCTTCTGGTATATTGGAGCTGGAAGGTCAGCTAAATGGCCATAGAGACCAACCTCCTGGCCAAAATCACAGGGAGCAAGGGGCTCAAGGGCTGTTGCAGAAGTCACGCCATGAATTGGCCCACCAGGCCTCCCTGGTTTCTGTCTCATCAGTGGTCACTGCCCATCTTGTCTGTGCCAGACCCCAGGTGGGTGCTGGTTACAAACAGTCCCCCCCAAACTGCCTTCTGCCAAGGAAATAGGCATGGAATCCTTGGGGCTGTTGTGCTCATTTGAAAAACAGAGGCCCTAGGAATTCACTACCTTTCTCCAGGGAAGCTTGGAGCAGGGCAAAAAATGGAAAATTAGCAGACCTAGGTTCTCATCGTGTTTTTGCCTCTCCCAAGCTGAGTAAACCTTGCCCTCTTGAAGCCTTAGTTTCCTCCCCGGGTCACCTGTGTTCACTTTGGGCTTTATAATTCAAGGGTCAAGGTCTCAGAGGCAACCCTGCTGGGCATGCAGTTGTGTACCAGGCAGCAAAGTCAACTGTGTAGAGTTTGGGGACCAAGGCAGGCGTCTGACGCAGCCCTCTTCTTTTACCCACGAGGAAACCAAGGCCCAGATGAGGGGTTGTTGGTGGTCTTCAGGGACAGAAGAAGCCAGTGAGGAAGGGCTGGTTCCTCTGGGTGAATGTGATCCAAAGCCAGAGTTTAAACTTCTCATCTTTCAAGGTGTAGCCCCGAGAGTCATTTTCTAACCCTCCCTCTCCTGTAGCTGTTGGATATGGTGCTTCCGAGGGGCTCCCAGCTCCCCATCCTGGCCTCTGCCCCAGAACAGACTATACTGTGTAGTTGTTGCCTCCTCAAGGGTGAATCCAGGTTCATGTCCTCTCTGAGTCCCCAGGGCCTAGTACTGACACCTTTCCAGGCCCTTCTTGGCCCTGAGCTGCTGTGTCCGTTCCCCCGTCCTCCACCTCAGGAATCCTTAACTTCTGTGCCAACAACTACTTGGGCCTGAGCAGCCACCCCGAGGTCATCCAGGCAGGTCTGCAGGCCCTGGAGGAGTTTGGAGCTGGCCTTAGCTCTGTCCGCTTCATCTGTGGCACCCAGGTACACAGTAGGTGTTGCCCAGGCCGGGGATGGGCGGGGGAGGAAGGGGGGTGGTCCCCAGCGTTGGGCGCTGACTCCAGATGTCTGCTTCTGCCGTTAGCAGGGCTAGTTTAGGCAGCTCAGCTCACCCCACTAGAGCTGTCCACTAGAAAGGCTGGGTTCAGGCTTCTGTTTTGCTGTGAAGCCTTGGGCAAGAAACTTTCCCTCTCTGAACATCCATTTCCCCACCTGCAAAACAGAGCTCCTTACACCTGTTCCTCCCTGGGAAAGGAAGAAGAGAAGGCAGGGATTGAGATTAAGGTTTCCGGAGCTATTCTGCTTGATCTCAGTTCCCAGCACCATTTATTGGTTCCGGTACTGTGGGCAAGTGTCTTAACTTCTCTGTGCCGCAATGCCTTCATTGGTAAAGTGGGGATAATTTTACTTAACAGAATTATCCCAAATTAAAGAGTTAATACATGTAAAAATGCTTAGAACAGTGCCTGGCACATAGTAGTGCCCAGTAAATGTTGGTTATTCATTTTATTTTGTAAATGTTACAAAATGAACTTTTATAAACATGAAACTTACAGTGCTTGCTATGAGTCAGGTGCTATTTTAAGAACATTACAAATATTAGCTCATTAATGCATATAATAATCCTACGTGATAAGTGCTGGTTTTGCTCCTGTTATAGAGGTGAGGACACTGAGTCCCAGAGAAATTAAGTGACTTGCCCAGGGCTACAAAGCCTGTTGTGGTGGGATTTGAACCCAGATGGCCTAGCTCAAGAGTCAGTGCTTCTGAGTTCTTGTGATTATTATTACTTGTCCTTTCAGAAAGGTGAAGGTGAAATGAATGGAACTCTTGACTCCCATCCAGGGCACTTTAGACGGGACAGCTTTCAAATCTAAGAAATGGAGGCCCAAGTGAACCTAGAGTTACTTATGTAATCCCCTTTTTTGCCATTAAGCAACAAAGGCACTCAGTTTGATATCGGGGAGACACATCTTCCTTTGACATTAGCACCCATAATTCTACCATCAAACCCCCATTATAAAACGAAGACCCAACCAGGAAGAAGGGCGCCTAGTGGGCCCCTAATTCCTCAGTGGGAACCATGTGCCAGACTCCTGTTGGCTCTGGGTGAACCTTGTGGTGCAAAAAGGAGGAGGAGGATCTGTTTGTGGCCCTGGGAGCCTCTGTCCCCAGGACTTGTCCCAAGTGGCCCAGAAGGCGTTAACACCTGTTTCACTCACTCACTTCAGAGCATCCACAAGGATCTAGAAGCAAAGATAGCCCGCTTCCACCAGCGGGAGGACGCCATCCTCTATCCCAGCTGTTTTGATGCCAACGCCGGCCTCTTTGAGGTGTGTGAGGCCACAGGTGGGAGTTGGTGAGACCTGCGAGGCTGTGGAAGGCCTGGGAGTGTGCAGTCCAGAGAACTTGGCTGGATGCCCAGTACCATGCCTAGAGGCTCCAGTCAGTGTCTATTTCTTATGGAGGTCAAGGGTGGGCCAGTAGGTCTCCAGGGGGAATCCTGGGGCTTACAAGGAGGCCAGCTTCCAGGGCATTTGGAGGATAATCTACTTCAGCTGGAAGGCTGAGGGTGTTAGGGGCCACACATTCACCAAACATGTTCTCATCTCCTTTGGCTAGAGCAAAGGCCCTGATTCAGCCCAGTCCTGGGGCTCTGGGGACCAAGATAGAAGCAGAGGGCTCCTGGCCTCCCTGCCCAGGAGAATGCCCTGGTTGGCAGTGAAATATTGATTAAGGGGGAGTCATAAGGGAGGGAGAGCCCCAAGGTGGTTGGGTGATGGCTCTACTCCTAACTGCCTTCTGCCAGGCTCTGCTGACCCCGGAGGACGCAGTCCTGTCGGATGAGCTGAACCATGCCTCCATCATCGATGGTATCCGTCTGTGCAAGGCCCACAAGTACCGCTACCGCCACCTGGATATGGCCGATCTGGAGGCCAAGCTGCAGGAGGCCCAGGTGGGGCAAGGCCTAGCGGTTCTAGGGGCCAGGACTGGGCTTATCCTCAGTCTTGCTGCTGCACCCAGCATCCCCCCACCCCCACCCCCACCCCCCGGTGAAGGAAGCGAGGCTTACAGAGGCCAACTCCTCACTCACAGGCAAACAGCCTGAAAGTTTGAAACAACCAATTTGAACCCAAATTCTCAGACCCAAAGCTTTATTCCGTTGCACAGTACTGCCTTGAGTTTTAGTAGGCACCTTATGCATGGCAGTCCCCTGCTAGGCATAAGGGTGGGATGAGCTTATGGGCAGAACTGGCCGCACCCCATCCTGCCCTCTGGGAGAGGACGCTGCGAACATTCTTCCTGCCCAGTGCTGAGTGTGGCTCCAGACTGCCCCGGAAGAGGTGGGTAAGGCTCAGAGAGGCCCCAGTGAAGGAGAGGACGCACCAGCTTCAACACGGTGGTGCTTATGTGCTCACCTCTGTGCTGGGCACTGGGCGAGCTGAGCCTTTAGAGCCCCGAGCAGCGCGAAGAGTGAGTGGTTTGGCCCAACTCATGATACGGCCACCTTCTGTATCTTCCCTGCAGAAGCATCGGCTGCGCCTGGTGGCCACCGATGGGGCCTTTTCCATGGATGGCGACATCGCACCCCTGCAGGAGATCTGTTGCCTTGCCTCTCAATATGGTGCCTTGGTCTTTGTGGACGAATGCCATGCCACTGGCTTCCTGGGGGCCACGGGACGGTGAGAGCACACGGCACCTGAGGCCTTGGGTTGGACTCCAGGGCGGGTGGGAAGCCGGGAGGCCAGCCCCCAAGCCCAATCCGTGATCCCGGGCACTCAGGTGGCCAGTGGTGTCAGTGGCAGCTTCCCTTGCAGGGGCACAGATGAGCTGCTGGGTGTGATGGACCAGGTCACCATCATCAACTCCACACTGGGGAAGGCGCTGGGCGGAGCATCAGGTGCCTACAGGCTTGTGCCCCTGGGCTCCCCTCATCTACATGCAGGGCCCTGGAAGAGGGAAGGTGGGGAGGGGAGACCTGGGGCTGCAGGGAAGAAGACAGCAGGGACTGTCCTCTCAGGAGGGGCATGGGGTAAGCTCTGGCTCCTGGCCTCTGACTGCCCCCCCATCCCCACCTCTGTCCTTGTTCTCAGGGGGCTACACTACAGGGCCTGGGTCCCTGGTGTCCCTGCTACGGCAGCGTGCCCGGCCCTACCTCTTCTCCAACAGTCTGCCACCTGCTGTCGTCGGCTGTGCCTCCAAGGCCCTGGACCTGCTCATGGAGAGCAACGCTGTCATCCAGTCTATGGCGGCCAAGACCCAGCGGTGCGGTCTCAGGCAGGGTGGGGCCCGCGGGGGCGAGGAAGCTGGTGAGGGCCTGCCCTGCGTGCCTGCGCAGGCCCTAGCTCCCTGCCTACGGGTTCTGCCTCTGCCCACCCCACTTCCCCAGTGGGTTGCACTGGGACTCAGCTCTCTTAGCCAAGGGCTGCCTGCTTGCCCACCTCCCTCTTCTCTCTGCCTCTTCCTTCCATTTCCTGGCACATTTCTCTGCAAATGCTCCCCAGCTGCCTCTCTGGGTCTGCATCTCTGTCTTTGTTGGTCCCTCCTGCAGACTTGGCCACAAACCTTGGGTCACATGCCCATCAGGAGAGGGTGTGATTGCTCCACAGCCCTCCAGCTCCCTGTGACACCCAATTTGTGCCCACAGATTCCGCAGTAAGATGGCGGCTGCTGGCTTCACCATCTCGGGAGCCAATCACCCCATCTGCCCTGTGATGCTGGGTGATGCTCGGCTGGCCTCTTGCATGGCGGATGACATGCTGAAGAGAGGTAAAGGGGGCCGGGGCATGAGGAGTGGCTGTGGGTCCTAAATGAAAAGGAGGGAACCCCTAGACTGTGAATACCCCCCTTCCCCCTGCCCTACTACCCCTTTTAGACCAGCTGTCTGTCCAAGCTTGAAAACCCTAGGCCATGAGGCAGTCCCATGTCTGAGATCTTGGGCAGCTCCCTTCTCCTCTGTGGTCCTCAGAAAAGGAGGAGCTGTATATCATGCCCCCAAAGCCTGTCTGGCTCTGTTGAGCCCCAGGTTGACTCTCTCTACCCTCCAGGCATCTTTGTCATCGGGTTTAGCTACCCCGTGGTCCCCAAGGGCAAGGCCCGGATCCGGGTCCAGATCTCAGCGGTGCACAGCGAGGAGGACATTGACCGCTGCGTGGAGGCCTTCGTGGAGGTGGGGCGGCTGCACGGGGCACTGCCTTGAGTCCTGGGTAGTGACAAGCAGAGCCAAGGTCCCCCTCTTTCCACAGTGACAGAGAGGGGGGCCTTTGACCAGCCCAGGCCAGAGGCTCTGAACTCTTGTCAGTCCCGGGGCCGGGCTGGGGTGAGGCCTGTGCTTGTGGCTGTGAGTGTGAAGGAACAGTGTGGAAACTGGCTGTGACGCGTTGGTCTGCTTTATTCTCTCGGGGCAGCCCCAGTCCTGCGCTGGTCGAAGAATCGGCAGGAGCAGGGCTCTGAGGGCCAGCTCCTGAGGACTGTAATAGATCTCAGAGCTGACCGCCTCCCCCAGATTAAGGTGGGACCCAGGCAGCTCGGGTAATAGAGGCTGGAGCCACTGTTTGGCTCCGTTGGATTCTTTCCTGCTGTAGAGGGCAGCTGAGCCCCAGCCCTGCAGGCCCCTTCCCGCGCCACCCACCCGCCTACTCTGCAGCCTTGGTGGACACCTCGTCCTCTGCTGCACATCCAAAGGAGGGCCTACAGCTGCCCAGATAAGAAGGGGCTGGGCACCCAAACCCATGTTTGGGAGAAGCAGAAGATTCAGCCCCAGAGGAAAGATTGTCGCTATTGGAGAGGCCCCCGATGGTCTGGAACTCTGTGTTCTAGCCCACTTTGTTCCTGCCTCTGTGGCCTTAGGCAGGCTCCTCCCCCGTGTGTGCCTCAGTTTCCCCCGCTGTACCAAGAGTGGCTGTTATATTGGTATCGGGGCCTTTCCATTTCCGTATTCCCGAGGCCTGCTGGTCTGAGGATCAGCCGCCAGGGGGCGTAGCGAGCTCAGGCTCTGCTATCGCCCCGCCCCCTCCAGACTTCTGGCCTCGGACTCAGCTGTTGCTACAGCCCCGCAGGCGAGGCCCCACCCTGCCTTGCCCCCGACCATGGCTCACCGCTTCCCTGCTGAAGATGACTGTCCCCTTCCCGCAGTCGCAACCCGTGGTGCTTCTCTCTCCATTGCCCTCCCCGCCTCAGCCTTACGGGCACCTGGTGGGGGTAAAGGATGGGTTCTGAGTCAGCGCGCCTCCAGCCTCAGCATGTTGTGGGCTTGGGAAGCTCGTAGTTTGCTGGCGATAGGGCAGGGAGGATGAAAAGGCCCTTCTTCATTAACGATGGGACCATGTTTCTGGCGCCCCCCATCCCCAGCCCCCCCTTCAGCCTGGGTGTCTAGGGATGGACAGTCTGGGTGAGCTCTGGCCCGATCCATCAGGATCTTAATGCTGGGATTCTGAGAATCCTAGCCTGTGCTCCCGAGGAGCTTGAGGCTGGGGTCCAGGAGTTCGGGGTGCTAGGGGATGCAGCCCCGGGGGAGGGGGCTGCTGTGGCCACATCAGGGGCACAGACACGCGTAGGGCATCTGGCACCAGGTGCACTCCTACAGCAGCAAGTACACACAGCCTGATGCCAGCCCCTGGCCAAGCCAGCAGCTTGACGTGCATGGTCTGCTCAAGCTGGCAGGTCCTAGTGGGTGGCCATGAGCAGCCACGGGGGGACAAATCGCAGCAGGTGAGGCTGAGATAAGGTGGACCTAGGTGAGGTCCATCAGCCAGTGGCGCACAGCGAGCACCGTTGCGGCCTGTAGTTCCCAGGCGCCGCCGCTGACATCGAGGCACTGCCACCGTGGGCCAGCTTGTCGCGGTAGAGCACCGCGTCATCAGCCAGCTTTCGGCTCAGTGTGTGGAGCTGTGCTGGCCCAGGTCCACCGCGGCACAGCCCCTCCGCCACCATCCAGAGGGGTCATAGGAGGTGCCAGGAGGTGCAGTGGCAGCTCTGGGCACACATGCTTGAACTTGGGCACGTACTGGTCATCGCCAGAGGCCAAGACAGGCTATAGGGCCGAGGGCCAGTCGCGGACAAGCTGCACTTACACACCCTGCAGAGCCTGGGTCTCTGGGGACCACTCCCAAGGCCCATCACCTGTCCTCTACGTTGGGTGCAGGGTTCAAGGCCACAGTCACCAGGAGCAGCAGTTGGAGCAAGGGAAGAGGGGTGCCTGGGGCCCGCTGGGACTTGGGCCATAGCGAGGCGCCCTTCCTGCCTTCCCCACAGGTGGTCTCTCTGGTTGCCACCATCCTCCCTCCTCCTCTGCTATCATATCAGCAGCTCAGCCTTGCTGCTGCTGGGAGCTCTGCCCTAGTACTGCCCCTGCCCATCCAGAGCTTAGCCTCCAGCAAGGAGGGACATGGTGGGCTGGGGGCTCCCAAGCGGAGGGAGGACGGTGTGTCAGGGACCTCGGGGCTTTCAGGGTCCAGGCCTGCCACATTCGTGAGTCCAGGCTTCTGGGAATCTAACAGTGCATTACTTTCATACAGGGTGGTTGTGGACCCCTAAATTCTTAAATCCCACCACACCAGGTCTGGATCCTACAATTCTGCTCTTCAGAGATCACACGATTCTACGATTCTAATTCCTTAATTCAATTTTGATAGCTCTGAATTCAGGTTTGGAGAATCTAGTATGATCCCTAATATCTTCAATTCAGTGAGTCTCTGCTTCCAGAAATCGGGGGATGCGCTGCATCTGGGATGGGTGACATGAGGCTTCAGAGGTGCCCGAGCACTGGTGAAAATCCCAGGGCCCGTGGGAAGCCAGTTCTGAAGAGTCTCTTCCCGGCTCCTCAGGCCTTGGTTACAAGTCCTGTCTTCATCAGCATCCCCTCAGACTGTTTTCTCTCCCCTTTCACAGACTTCTTGACATTCGCCCCACCCTCCCAGCTTCTAGAAAGACACCACACAGTGCCTACCAGCTCTCCTCTCCCTTAATTCATTACAGACAGCATCCTGGCCCCACTACACTTGTCTAGTTTTCAACAACCACCTTGTTGCTGAATCCAGTGCACCTCACACCCCGGGTGCTGGCCTCTCACCCTCTGGAAGCATGTGGCCATGTGGCCCACTCCTCCAAGAGGTCCAGACCAGAACCCCATGACTGAATGATACAGCCATTCACCGAGACCTAGTAACCTCTTCGGCTGTTGCCTGGACAAGAGGCTCCTAGTGGCTCACTCATTAAATTGCTCTCCTTCTATTCATCCTTTTAACCCCAGGCCGTAATAAACTAATTACACAATAAATGGGCAGGTCCTGTCCCTGCTCTAGAACCTCCTCTAGTTCCCCATTCTCCTCAGGCTAAAGCCAGACTCTTTGGACAGGCACGTAAACCCTGCAGGCTTCGGGCAGACTGAACCCCTAGAACAATCTTAGGGAAACTGATGGGTCTCAGGATTCTCAGGGGCCAGGAAGAGTAGTTCTATCTGAAGTCTGCAGCAAAGGGGCTCCTGGATTCCTAGCATAGAACACCCCACTCAAGACTAGGAGTCCCGGGACTTCCCTGATGGTCCAGTGATTAAGACCCCGCACTTCCAGTGCAGGGGGTGGTCGGGGAACTAAGATCCCACATGCCACACAGCGTGGCCAAAAAAACCACAAAAGACTAGGGGTCCTTTCTGAGCTTCGGTTGGAGCCCTTCTTGGAGCAGGGAGCAGAGACGATGGGGAAGCAGGACCACAGGAGGTGAGAGGGCCAGGAATGGACTGGGCCCTGGGCACAGAGGAGTTAACTACAAAGCGAGAATCTCAGAGAGCGAGATCAATGGGTTACTCGCTGCAGAAAGAGGCAGAAGCAACGCAGAGAGGCAGAGGAGAGCCGGACAGAAGAGCATGCCATCCGGGGGAAATCAGGGAATGAGGAGGAAGTGGCTACTTCTTCGGAAGGAGTGCCCAAGTCCAGCTCAGCAGAGGAAGGCCAAGGAGAGGAGGGAGCCTTGGGAGGCAGACCTGTACCTGCAGGTAGGCACCAAGGGGTGGCCACTGAGCCAGGAGGCAGCTTCAGCCTGGCCGGTTCGCCCAGGATCAAGCAGGAGCCCAGTGCCCAGGGTTGAGGTAGGTTTGCGCATCCTGGGCTTTGCGGGGACCTGCTGCATGCTGGGGTGGGAGACACAGATATCACCTTTCCTTCCTCCTCCCTGCCTGGCTCCCTTGCCCTTAATACGTCCAGCCACCCCAGAGGTCCAAGCATGTAGGGAGACCCCCAGGTAGCAGTCGATATGGGCCATGGGTGGGGCAGGGGTAAAGAGTGAGCACAGCTTGCGTAGATGCTCGTGTGCGCACACACACGCGCGTGCATAGATTGTCAGAAGCGCTACCTGTTACAGGCTCTCAGATGAGTGCTCCAGCCTTGGAGTCAGGGTACCAGGGTGGCAACAGTCTCAGATCTGCCACTCAAAGTGTGGTATTAGCCTCCCGTGTCCCCTCTCTGAGCCTCAATTTCCTCATGTGTAAAAAGGGGGCAGTGACTTATATGGTTCTCCCAGCTGTGCCACTGTCATGCTCTCACTAAACTGGACTATCAAATGACTCAGGGACGTCACCCATGTTTGGCTGAATTTGACCTATGTCCCAAAGTCTTCCTTAGGACTTCCCTGGTGGTCCAGTGGTTAAGACTCCACCCTTCCAATGCAGGGGGGCGTGGGTTCGATCCCTAGTCGGGGAACTAAAATCCCACATACCGCTCCCACATACCGCGTTGTGTGGCTAAAAAAAAAAAAAAAAAAAAAAAAAAAAGCCTTCCCTGTATTTCAGATCCCCATTGAAAAATCAGCGCCTGGGGTTGGAGCTGCCCCTCCCCCCACCCCACTTTGCCTGTGTCTTTACCTGCATCATCGGTTGAAGTTGTCTGTCAACTACCTAATCAGCCCTTCATGCCCTGGGCTATGGGGGTGTTCCCCAGGAAATTGAGAAACCCACCTTAGACACCAATGAGACTCTGTCAGGAGCTTGCACAGTGGGTCCCAGTGATAACTTCTGTCTCTGTCCCCACCCCCACCCCCATCCCCCACCAGCTTCCAGCCCATGGGACGTGACCAGGCCCAGGGTGGGGGACTAGTCCCCTGAGTTGAGTAACCGGAGCTGGGGGCTCCTGCCTGAGGACTCCAGCTTCTCTTCCTCAGGTGCCTGTCTGATGAGGAGATGGCTGATGCCCAGAACGTTTCGCTGGACAGCCCAGGGAGTATGGGGGCTGTGGCAGTGCCCGTGGTCTTTGCCCTTATCTTCCTGCTGGGCACAGTGGGCAATGGGCTGGTGCTGGCAGTGCTGCTGCAGCCCGGCCTGAGCGCCTGGCAGGAGCCGGGCAGCACTACGGATCTGTTCATCCTCAACCTGGCAGTGGCCGATCTCTGCTTCATCCTGTGCTGCGTGCCTTTCCAGGCCGCCATCTACACGCTCGATGCCTGGCTTTTTGGGGCGCTCGTTTGTAAGGCTGTGCACCTGCTCATCTACCTCACCATGTACGCCAGCAGCTTCACGCTGGCGGCTGTCTCGGTGGACAGGTGAGCTGGGTCGGGGACCTGGCCGGGTCTGGGCTGGGGAGGGAAGACCTGAACAGATTCTCATTGGCCTTAGAAAGGAGAGAATGGGGGACCAAAAAGGGACATAGGAGGGGGAAAAGGAACAGCTCCCTGGCCCCCACCAACCACTCCCTGGGCACCTGCAGGGCATGCTTGAGGGGATCATCCTGCCCTCCCCCCAACTCCATTGGGAGCTTCCGGAGAACATCTCTGTGTCCCAAGTGTTAGCTCAGGGCCTGGCACATGATGTTCTGTAAGAGTGAAATGAATGGCAAAAGGAACACACCAATGAATTCATCAGATATTTTATTACCGCCCACACCTGGCTCAGGTTGTGGTCAGACTGGCTTTCATGGCTTGAAACTTGGGGTCAAACCCAGGCTCACTCTCTAGCTGACAACCTCGGGCCGGTCACTTCTCTCTGAGCCTCTGACCCAGCCCCGCTAGGTGCCAGGCGCTGCTCTAAGCGCTTTGCGCGCTGACTCCGTTCATCCCCACAACCTCCATGCGAGGCCGGGCGCGCGATGCCCGCCCACCCCCGAGGTTCAGACACGGGCGTCTAGGCGGCCGCCCGCCCGCCTCGCTGACACCGCGCCCGCCCGCAGGTACCTGGCCGTACGGCACCCGCTGCGCTCGCGGGCCCTGCGCACGCCGCGCAACGCCCGCGCTGCCGTGGGTCTGGTCTGGCTGCTGGCGGCGCTCTTCTCGGCGCCCTACCTCAGCTACTACGGCACCGTGCGCTACGGCGCGCTCGAGCTCTGCGTGCCCGCCTGGGAGGACGCGCGCCGCCGCGCCCTCGACGTGGCCACCTTCGCCGCCGGCTACCTGCTGCCCGTGGCCGTGGTGAGCCTGGCCTACGGACGCACGCTGCGCTTCCTATGGGCGGCCGTGGGTCCCGCGGGCGCGGCGGCGGCCGAGGCCCGGCGCAGAGCCACGGGCCGCGCGGGGCGCGCCATGCTGGCGGTGGCAGCGCTCTACGCCCTCTGCTGGGGCCCGCACCACGCGCTCATCCTCTGCTTCTGGTACGGCCGCTTCGCCTTCAGCCCGGCCACCTACGCCTGCCGCCTGGCTTCGCACTGCCTCGCCTACGCCAACTCCTGCCTCAACCCACTCGTCTACGCGCTCGCCTCGCGCCACTTCCGCGCGCGCCTCCGCCGCCTGTGGCCCTGCGGCCGCCGCCGTCCCCCGGGCGCCCGCCGCGCCCTCCGTCGCGTCCGCCCGGCGTCCCCAGGCCCTGCCGGCTGCCTCGGGGACGCTAGGCCTCGCGGGCAGCTGCCGACGGGCGGCGGCTGGGGCGGGGAGCCGGGTCGGGAACCGGCCCGCTGCACAGAGGCTGGCCGGTCCCTGCCTGCCCGAGGACCGGAATAAACCTTGTCTGCCTCCACTCTAACGGGTGTACGTCTGTCTGTCATTTCCCTTCCCCCTGGAAAGGACGCCCCCAGGGGATGGGGCCAAAGCCAGGAGCCCTCTGAGGAGGAGTGGCTGAGCTGGGGACAGACACTAAGTCCACTGAGTGGACACCCCTGGGCGGTGAAAATGGTTCAGCGCAGCCAAGTGCAGGCCCTTAGCTAGGCAGCCCCGAGACGCTGTCCATAATCAGTCTGGCAGGAAGGAGGGCAATCCGCCGGCCCATCTGTATGGGGTGCTACATTTCTCAATCTAATTATCAAAACAGCTTTGCAAGGCAGATACAATCAATTCCACTTTATAGATGTAGACAGCAAGAATCAGAGAGGCTGAGTGGTTTGTCGCATAGCTAGTGTTTGGCAGAGGTTGGGTTCAAACCCACTGCTGTTTAACTTTTTCTACTCAGTAGAACCGAATACGGTTTTTCCCTTTTTTTTTTCTCCTCAGATCCCATGGTTTCCAAGGTTTTTCTTGTTTTTTCCTGATCCTCCATCAGCCCTCCTCCCCAAACCTGCAGCTCCCCGCGCTCAACTGGATGCCCTAGAAACCTGAGAGGGCGCCCAGCCCCCTTCCTTAGGAGAGCTCTGTTCAGGTACAGCGAGTGCTGAGGGCTTCCCCCGGCCGTCAAGTCCTAGGTCCACTGCCCGACCCAAACCCCTCGCATTATTCTTTCAGCCATTTGGTGCTCCTGGCTACGGGGAGGCGCTGAGCCACACTCGGGCCCCAGCTGGCCTTCCAGCAGCCCTGATTACCCTGTGGCCCCCTCCCTACCTGTCCCTGCACACAGCTGGGGTAGCCTGTGGTGTGGAAACCTCCTAATTAACCAATAGATCAGTCTCAATGGTTGCGGAGCCACTCACTTCCTCCCTCACCGTAAGCCAATAACGTTTATTAGCTTCCGGCTGAGTCCTGAGACCTTCGGCTTCCGTGTCTCCAGCGCACCTCCCGGCTGCTGGGCACCCTGGGAAGGCCCTCCCTGACAGTGGGCAGCTGCTGAGACCTCATCACTGCCTGCCACCTGCCACAGACCCAGGGGTCAGGACGGCAGTCGGCCTTCTCAGGGGGAGGTTGAGACGGAGCTGGGGAGCGACTGCTGCAAGGGCGCAGCACAGGGGCTGACATCTGGTCCTGTGCTCTTTCTCCCACGTCTCTGCCAAGATGTCCCCGGCTGACTCAGGCTGCAGCAGTGGGAGTGTTTCCTGGAGGGCAGGGGGTGTGATGCTGCCGCTTCTGCAGCCCCCGTTGTGGCCTCTGTCTCCCTGAGGCCATCACTCACACCTCGCCTGGCTCATCCGTGCCTCGTACCAGTACCAACCCCGGCAGGCAAGGCATATTACCTCTGTTTTCAGAAGTGAAAACCGAGGCTCAAGGAGATGAGGTACTTGACCAAAGCCAAGTGGCAAATTCGAGACAGAGCCAGGATTCTAACTGGGCGAGAGGGATGGCTCTCAGGGCAGCCCAGGCAGCATTGGAAGAACATCTAAGAGCATCTGACAAGGTCTGCTACACAACTGTGGTGAGTGCCTGCAAAATACAAGTGGGGAACAAAATCTCCTGGGGTTGGCTTATGCTGTGGCTGGTCCAGTCACCCAGCTGGGGTCACCTCTGTGCGCATGGAGGTGACCGACTGGGAACAGCCTACCTCTAGGATGGGCAGGAGACACTCGCCCAGCCGGGGAGTGGCAGATCCAGCGCCTGAACCTGCGTGACACCCCAGGCCCAGGGGAGGGGTCGGTCAGTGGAAGCCCTCCACACACAGTGGCCTGGCAGAGGGACACTCATACAGCCCAGGCCCTTGGCTGGACCCCAAGGCCTCCTGCTTCTGAAGGGGTCTCTCTGGCCCATTGGAACCAGATAAAGAAGCCCAGACACCCCGACTAATGGAGGGCAGTACAGCCTGCCCAGGGTAGGCACACACCCCGACTAATGGAGGGCAGTACAGCCTGCCCAGGGTACGCACACGGCCGGTATTTGAGACATGAGGACAGAGGTGCCAGGGAAGGAAAGACGTGACCCTCTCCTTTCTTCTTTCCTTTATCCCTGAAACGTTTGAGCGCCTGCCCTAAGCTACCCCTGAGAGGAAGCCAGAGACAGCGTGAATTTGGCCTGGTCTCTGCCTTCTGGGAGCTCTCGGTCTAGCTGGAGAGCCAAATACCAAAAGAAGAAAGGATAGCACTGTGTTATGGGGCCATAAGGGAAAAGTACACACAGCTTGAAAGGGCCCAGAGGAGGAAACTCCTGCCTTCCTGGGCGATCGAAGCAGGAGTCCCAGAGGAGACGACATTTAATGTGCATCTTCCTGGGAAGAGGTGGGAAGGGCCTGCCAGGCGGAGCAAGAGCCTGTGCCAAGGCAGCACAGGTGGGAGCAGTGAGCGGGCTTGCGCAGCTGAGGCAGGGCGGGGTGGGGCCTGGGGAGCCCGGGAGGGTGGGTGCAGTGAGATCACGTGTGTCTCCTAGGCTAGCTGGGGGCAGGAACTTCATCCTTCAGGCAGGCAGTGATGCCATTGAGGGTTTTCAGGAGGGTAGGTGCCCTAGGGTTGCTGTGTACAGGCTGGGTTGGAGGTGCCAGGTGGGCAGCAAGGAGCCCAATCCAGAGGCTGCTCTGTGAACCCTGGGCCAGGAAAGCTTCCACCAAGGGCCGGGCCTAGGACTAGATTAGTTTTGCCGTGGCTTTGGCAGGAAGATTGATGGCCTGCTGCTGGGCTTGGGATCGGCCCCTGAGGTTCCTTGGTCTGCTTCAGGGGGCTCATGAAATGCTTGGAAGAGCAGCAGATGGTTGTAATCCTTTGGTGGAGAGAGCCGAGTCCTGCAGGGCCGGAGGCAGGCAATGGGGGCTGGGGTAGAGGCTGAGCGAACCCTGGCTGCTGCCTCATGGAGAATCCACCTGACCTGAGCCTCCTGCAGGGTCTCAGGCCGGGCTCAGGGAAGCCTGGAGGTCCCAGGGAGGAGCTCCTCTTAGTTGGGGGAGATTTGAATTCTGCAGCTCTCTCACCCTCCTGTTTGTGCAGACCTCTTAGGGATGGGCCTGCAACATTCATGTCTGAATACCTACTGAGTACAGAGTTCTCCTGCAGGAAAGAAAGACAGAAGCACAGGGGATTGTGGGAGCCCAGAGGAGGGCCCTAACGAGCTTGGGGAGGCAGAGAAGACTTCCTGGAGGAGCTGACGCCCAAGCCAAGTCCTGAAGTGGGAGTTAGGACAGATGGGGAAAGGAGGATGGGAGAATACACACACAGGCCACCTGGGGTCCTCTACCCGCAGTCTGGCACAGCACGAGGAGCCGAGGGCCTGGGACAGGGTACGCGGGAGCCCCAGCAGGAAGTGAGGTGGGAGAGGTGGGGGGGTGGGCAGCCGCAAAGGATTCTGTAAATCCTGTCTGAAACTGAGACTGTACCTTGTCCTGAGGGCAATGGGGAGCCACGAAAATGTTTTAAGCAAAAGAGTGACCTGATCAGATGTACTCTTTAGGGAACTCTTTCTGGCTGCAAGGCAGGCTTTTCCCGGGGAGGGAAAGCAGAATGAGACTGGGGGCAGGGAGACCAGTTAGGAGGCTGGTGTGAGAATCCAGAGAGATGAAGACATCCAAGGCTCCGGCAGCGGGTGGGGAGACGTGGACAGACGGGACAAACCCATACGAGGTGCAGCTGTCGGGACTAAGTGGTGATTAACTGTCGTGGGCTAAGCGGTGTCCCAGATGACACCCAGCCTCTGGCTTGGGCTCCTGGGGGTGGCAGTGGGGGTGATGCGGGCAGAGGTCTGGGACGGGAGATGCTGAGCTCAGTTGGAACGCGTTGCGACCAGGGGCCTGGGGACACGGCGGGGGTGTCCACGGGGCGGCGGTGCACTGGGCACCTGCTGTATCTCAGGCCTTGCACTTGCCTCTGGAAGTTGTGTCTCATCTGCCTCAGAGTTTTGAAGATGGAGAAACTGAGGCTCAGAGAGATTAAGTAACCTGCCCAAGATCACACAGCTAGCCTCAAACAGCTGGGGTCTAAATCAGGTTGGTCCGATTTCAGTTCCACGGTCTTTAGGGAGGAGAAGGGGCAGGCAGGAGTCTCTTGAAGGGGAGGGAGGAACCTGAACATGCAAAGGTGACCTCCACCCACAGCCATCCGCCCTGTGTAGCAAGCGTGGCCCAGGGTGAAACTCAGCCCCGGGGAGGGGGGCGAGCTGCGGCCCCCGGTACAGCCACGTTCTCCAGCACCTCTGCCTGCCTCGGGCCGACGGGAACGGCACCAGCTATCAACTTCGAGCTGTGAACCTGGGGACATAAATACCAATTAACCACCCCGAGGTTTCCTATTAATGAACATCAGTCCTCAGCGCTGATGCAGGGCTCATCTGCGAGTCGCCAGCTGGATCCAAGACGGCATGAGGCCAGAGGGACACGCTGTGCAGGGGTGGAACTGTTTCTGGCTTAAGAGGACAAGATTGATTTATTGAGGCGTCTGCTCGGTGCCACCTTGCTTAGAGGCCTGGGCTCTGTGTAGGGGTGAGACTGAAGCAGGAGGAAGGGGGTGAGGAGGGGTTGAGGGGCCAGGGGTGCCAGCCTGGAGTTCCTGGGGGTGCTTCGGACGGCTGTGGCGCTGGGGAGGGTGCTGGACTGGGCATCTGGTGGACCTGCCAGGTCAACTCAGAGAGGTGACGTGGTGCACGGGCTGTGAGCCACATCGTTGGGTTTGAATCCTGGCTCCTGCACTTCGTAGCTGACCTCTCTGTTCCTCAGGACCCGTAGAACTGAGCCATCTGAGCCAGGCTGCGTTCTAAGCACACTGCCTCGGGCTGCTCCCTGGTGCTGCCAGCTATATGCGAGGTTTCAAGGGCTCTCCCGGGCGGACCCTTGCCTCCATCAAAAACCCTCACAATCTGGGAATTCCCTGGCCGCCCAGTGGTTAGGACTCCAAGTATCCACTGCCAGGGGCCCGGGTTCGATCCCTGGTCGGGGAACTAAGATCCTGCGAGCCACGTGGTGTGGCCAAAAAAACCCCACCAAACCCTCACAATCCAACTCGGAGGGCGCGACTCACCTGTCTCCGCCCCACTGGGCATGCTGACGGCCAAGTGCCTCTATAACACGTGCCGTCCTCCCCAACCTTCAAAGCGGGAGAGTCACCAGGCTGGCGTGGACCAGTCACAGAGACAAGGGACCACTCTGGCCCCTGGTCTGGGGCTTCAGGTAAGACTCCTTTGCTTCCCTGAGCCTGTTTCCTCAACTGTAAAGGGAACTGATCATATCTCCTTGTGGGCACCAAGGTCTCGGAGTTAGCTTGAGAGCCGGCATCAGGGGGTCTGGGCTAATTCACTTCGGGCCCTACTGCTGGGGGGAGCCAGGGACTTGGTTGGGATTGTCCAGGCATCGGTCAGTCCAGCTTCCTGCCCTCCTAACCCTGCCCTGGGCTCAGCGTCTGAAGCGATCTGGGGAGCTGGTGGGGCTTTTGCCCGGAGCCCATGGTGCCTGCTCTGGGTAAGGCTGCATCTCCAGGGTGGAGGTGACAGCTTGCCTCACCTGCTGTCACCAGGGCACATCTTCAGACCTCAGGATCTCCACAGCCTGGTCTCACCCCTCTCTCTGGCCAGCCCCTCACGCTCCCGGGCCCTGCATTTTTCCAGGCCATCTCCCGGCCCCAAAGCCAGCTTGTGCCTGTCCATCCGCCAGGCCTGGCTCATGCCGCTCCCAGCTCTCCCACCACCTCGGAAGGCCTGCAATAGTTTGCGCAGCCACCAAAGATCAGCAAAGACCATTCCGGACCCAGCTCAGTCCCGTCACCTCATACTGTCCCCTCTCTCCTCCAGGTGACCAGGTGCAGGCCTTGTCCACCGAGCACACTGTGCCATGTGCTCAGCGAGGAAAGGGCCCACCCCTCCCTGCACGGGGACAGAGACATTCACTCAGGAAGGTCCATCGGTTTCTACTGTGTCTCAGGAGCACTGGGGACATTGGCGCTTTGGGAACCTTGGCAGAGATTCCTGGGCTGGGCTGGGTCCTGCGCTGCTGTCTGACCTCAAGCGAGTTACTCTCTGCCTGAGCCTCAACCTTCTGCATCTATAAAATCGTGGGAGCAAGGGCACTGGCTACCCTTTTGGCTGCAAACGCTAAATCAAAGGGCTTGTGTAAAGGGCCTGCTGGCACACAGTAGGAGCTCAACAAATGTTGTCGCCCTCAGTTTTAGGAAACTCTGCTTCTGAGAAAGCTCTAATTTCAGGCGTGGTGGAAACAGCACGAGCTTTGGGGGCGGGTCCAGGGTCCAGCCCAGCTGCCTGGTTGGGTCACCCTGGCAAACCTGCATTTTCTCACCCGTCCAAAGCACCAGCAAGGCCTGTTATCTGACAGCATGGTTGGGAGAAGTGGTGAACATCCCCCAGGCATTACCACCGTCTGCCATGGGCAAAGGCAGGGATTTTAGTTTGCTTTTCTTGTTCCCTGTTGTATTCCTACCTGGAACATTGCCCAGCACATGGCAAGTGCTTGATAGGTATTTCCAACGTGAATGAAATGGGAGGTATAAAGCAAAGGACCCTACCCAGCCGGGGAAATCAGCAAACAGGACTTCTTCTTACTGCCCCCCCAACCCCCTGGCCCCCTCCCTGCTCCCCCCACCAACTCGGTAGCTCCCAGAGCAGCTAGTAACAGAGCTAACTCCCGTGTGGGCAGTTCTGCATCCTGCTGTGTCCAGTTCTCCATCCTGCCCTGCTCAGCCCAGTCTGCTCAGGGCCAACTTGTGTGTTTTCTGACTCACCCTAATGTCAGGCTGACTTTAACTGGCTGGATCTTCAGAGAGATTTGGGATTGCAGGAAAAATCTTGGCCACAAAAGGATCGAGGCAGATTGGCTAGCTGCCTGGCCACCTGGCAAGTGTCTGATGGCTGGCCCCAAAGCCACCTTCATCTGTCAAGCCTTTTGTTCACTGTCTGTAGGCCAGGGTGGGGCTCACAATGGCCCCCTCGCTTGCCCCAGTGGGCATCCTCCTAGTTCCATGGCTACAGGGCCAGGGGCGGGTGGGCGGGGCACCACAGGGATGGAGGGTGCTGCAGGGAGGCGCCCCACTTGCCAGGTGGGGATGGCTTGGTCCAGGCCAAGGACTTGTTAGGGGTTAGCCCGTGAGTCTCCGAGGCAGGTTAGTTATCTTAGAAATGCGCAGTCAACTCAGGGCAATTTCACAAAGTCTCAGCACGCCCCACCTCCTCAGCTCTGCCAATAGAAAGCAGGCTGCCCTAGGGGATAACGGGTCCCAGAAGTGCCCAGGCAGTCCCCAGGATGCCCTGGGCAGGCCTCTCACCTATCTGCTCCAAAGTTCTGCAGCAAGAGATCCTAACCTCTTCTAAATGTGGACCCTGCTCAGAATAAAAGCTATAGACCCTTTTATCGGTACATGCATACTCTTCACACAAAATCTTGCATCGTTTCAGGGGGTTCATACCTCTCTAATGGCCCACTAATTGAACCCCTTAGACCCGAGGTTGAGAAACCTTGCCTCAAGGCTCTTTAGGGTGATCAGCCCCGGAGGTGTGCTGGAGGGAGGCCCAGAGAAGCAAGCTCACGGAGTTTGAGGTCCCTTCCCTCCCATCCTGCTTCTCCTCTGCCCCGGGCTCTTCCCTGCTCAGCCCCACCCCTGGGGCCAGGGCCAAAGCGGGGCTGTGTCCAGGCACAGGCCCCAGCAGAGCCCCCAGAGGGCAAGCTCTAGCGTGCCCCCTGGGCCTGAGGGGGCAGGCTCACCTGCGGGGGGGTTAATCGCGTGGGCAGGAAGGAAGGCAGAAAGGCCGCCCCGCCCACCCGCCTGTCCCACTCACAGGTCGCTCCTCACCTTCCTCTGGCACACGGCCAGCCCGCAGCCACCCTGCTCACGGCAGCAGCAGCTTGTGTTGCATGGACACACTTTACCGCTTCCTCTGCCCTCCTCTATCCCCAGTCTTGGGGAGGGTACCGTCCCCAACCCTGGCCACCTGGTGGGGCTTGCAGCCTCCCCTCTCCCAGGGTCCTGGAGGCAGCCCCGGGCCTGTACCTCAGCCCCACAGAGAGACCCTTTTTTTCCTTAGGGTCTGGGGAACAGCTGGGTCCCATGAGTTCAGTTCAGGTCTGATCGAGCTGGGATTTGGGAGACAAGCTCCCCTCCTCTGAAAAGCAGCCAGGGTGCCAACTGGGTGGGAGGGAAGGTGGGGCAGAGCCAGAGCAGACAGGGACTGCCGATCTGGAAACAGTCTGTCTTTACTCTGCAGTAGAGTGGCTCCTGGGAGAGGGCTGGGCACAGCAGGCCCTCCCTTCAGGCTTCCTGCTGTGGCAGGTCCCTTCCAGGAGGGGGCGCCGCCTTTGGCGTGTTCGAGCCCCAAGGGGAATAATGGCTGCTCCTGTCGGGGCAGAAGTGGCAGGGGGTGGCGGGGTGGGGCTTCTTTGCAATGAGTTTTTGGGCCTTCAAACAACACAAATTTATTCTCTTATGGTTCTGGCAGTCAGAATCTGAGATCTCTCTGGGCTAAAGTCAAGGTGTCGGCAGGCCGGTCCCTTCTGGAAGCTCTGAAGGGAGAATCCATTTCCTCGCCTTTTCCAGCTTCTGGAGGCCGCCTGCATTCCTTGGCTTGTGACCCCTTCCTCGAGTTGCTCCGATTTCTTGCTTCTGTCACCACATCTCCTGCTTCCTCTCTGAGCTCCTGCTTCCCTCTAATAAGGATCCGTGTGATTCTATCAGGCCCGCCTGGATAATCCAGGACAGTTACCTTGTCTAAAGACCCTTAATTTAATAACATCTGCAAAGTCCCTTTTGTCATTTAAGGTAATGTTCACAGGTTCCTGGGATTAGTACATGGCCATCCTGGGGGCCACTCCTCCACCTACTACAACTAGGCTGCAGAATGGCGACCCCCTCCTGGTGTTTCAATGATTGGGAGAAAAAAGGCTGGGGATTCCCTGCTTTGGGTTCAGCCGGGCCCTTCCTAACCTTGTATTTCTAAGGTCTAGGCTTCACCAACCCCCTCCTTCCAACCAGAGAAACTCACTGCCATGTCTCCTTGAAAGTCCGGTGACAAGCCTAAACCTAAGTGCTGGTGAGAGGTGCGGGGCCAGCCCAGAAGCCCTCTAGGCCAGAGGGCGCCTGCCCTAAGCCAAACCCTGCTGGCCACAACGAGCCCACGGCTGGAGACACAGAGAAGGGTCTGGGGCCTGCCGAGGGTGCCAGGGAGGCCATGGGACGAGTGAGGCCTGCTAGGATAGCGCGTCGGCCAGAGCTGAGGGAGGCGTGGCTGCGGCGCCGTGGGAGCCGAAGGAAGACGCTGTGGGCTGTGGTCCCGGCCTCCACGGACGATGGAGACCGCGGCTGGGAGTGGCGCTGAGGTCACTGAGGGAGCATCTCTGCCTCGCAGCAGCTGGGGCGAGGGCCTCGGCAGACAAAGTCCCAGGCACTGGGCTTTCCTTTGTAATGAGAGGGCAGTGGGGCGGGGGAGAGCGGCGGAGCGGGAGGGCAGGGAGCCTCTCTTGCTACCTCTTCTCCATGTTCTGCATCTGCAAACTGAGGGAGGTGAAGCTGGCCAGCAGGTCGGTCACTTCATCCACCTGCGGGATGAAACCGAGGCTCTGTTATGGGGTGCCCCCGGGTCCCCCCAGCAGCACCACAGGCATGGAGGGCAGACACTGTCTCTCCCCGCAGGGCATGTGGTGGCTTCACCATGACTAGGGAGCTGCTGTCTGAGGCTGAATCCTTGCTGCCAGGTGGTCTCAGACCGCCCCAGAGAGAAGGGCCCGGGAAGCTTCAAAGGAAGTGGACAGAGGCTCTGAGGTCCTCAGTGGGCGACAGGCCTGCAGCCACGCCTTTCTCCTGCGTCAGAGCAGGGGTGGGCTGGCCCTGAGGCTCCGGCCAGGGCCTGGGTCTGGACCTGCAGCTGCGGCTCACCTGCTCTTTGGTGCTTGTCATCTGGAGGCGGGTGCAGAGGTCATCCAGCCGCTCCCGCTGCTCGTGCCGCCCCAGGCGCTCCAGGTACTCCCTCAGCATCTGGATGATCTGAAACCGGAGGGTGGGCTGAGGGTGTGCTGGGAGGCACAGAGCGGCCTGACGCTGCTGCCGAGGGGCACAGTGGAACAGGTGCCAGCTGGGGTCCGCGTGAAGCCACCCAGGAGCCCTGGTGCCGAAGGCGGGCGTGTCTGTGGTTCGGGCAGCACCTGCCCAGGGTTTGCTCGGGGCCGCAGCTCAGCTGAGGGGGGCGCTCACCTGCTTCACCTCCAGCCGCACGGCCTCCAAGCACTGGGAGTGGCCTTCCTGCAGGATGTTGAGCTTCGACTTGGCCAGGTGCAGGGGCGTGCGGCCCGCTCGGTCCAGGGCATCTACCCGGGCCCCTGTGGGAGCAGGCAGAGGTGAGCATGCTGGGGGTGAGGGGGATAGAGGAGGGAGAAGGGGAGGAGACCACTTACCTCCTCGCAGCAGTGTGGTGATGACAGGGACGTGGTTGGTGCAGGCCGCTGAGGGAGAAGAACAGGGACTGAGAGTCCAGGACCACTGGGGCTTGGCCTGGGTGCCCACCAGAGGAGCAGGACTGTCTCTGAGGGTCCCGATGCCAGGTCACGCCCCCTGAGAAGGCATCACCAAGGCAGCAACTGGGAGGGACTCGGTGATCAAATCCGACTCCCTCCCTGTACAGCTGGGGAAACTGAGGCTTGGAGACGGGACCTGCCTCACCATGAGCCACAGTGTGAGTCAGCCGCAAGGCGGGAACCTCCCCTAACAGAGCTGCTGCTGAGTCAGATCAGGTTGTAAAATCAGCTCTGCTCAGGGCACAGCCAACTAGTGATGGATGGGGACAGCCGTGGGACACAGCCCGAGGGGAGTGTGGCCCTGGGGGCTCAGGCTCCCCCCCAGATGAGAGCAGAGCCTGCTGGGAGCCTGCAGGACCCCAGGCTCTCCATCAGAGGAGCCTGTCTGTGCTGCAGAGAAGGGTGTCTCGGCAGCTTGCCAGGCACTTACCCAGGTGCAGTGGTGTGTTCCCCAGCCCGTCTCGCTGATTGGGGTCGGCTCCATGGTCCAGAAGCAGCTGCACTGGAAACAGGAAAACCCAAGAGGAGCTGTTGGGGGCTTCTATGAGCAGCACCCTAACCCCACCCGTGACCTAGCTAAAGAGGCTCGCTCAAAGTGGGGGACACTGAAGGCTCACACAGTCCCCCACGCTGTTTCATCCACTCACTCACCGGCTCATTCGCCCCTAAGGCTCATGTGCAGGACTCTAGGGCCAGGAACTGAGGATTCTGGGAGGGCCCCCTGGCCTATGCAGGTATTGCGGGACTGAGACTCTAGGGGTTAAAGAAAGTTCTTCCAAGGGCAGTGGCCGCTCGTGAAGGCTCTCCAGGGCATTTTCTGCTCCTTCCACAGCCAAGCGCCATAGTGGGAATCAGGCCAATAGAAGATGCTGGGCGCCCCCTCCTTACGAGTCTCTGCGCCACATCAGGGGCGGGCCGTGGTATCACCAGGGCTCACCAATTACCCAGACGGATGTGCAGGCAGACTAACTCACATGAGGAGGCCAATCTGAGCCTCACAACATATACAGAAACTAATTCAGGAGGGACCATGACCTAAATGTGAAAGCTATAACAGTCAGGCCTGTAGACGAGAACAGGAGAATATCTTCATAACCTTGGGACAGGCAAAGATTTCCTAAACAGGTCACAAAAATACTAACCATAAAAAAGAAAAGATTGATAAATTGGAATCATTAAAATTAAGAACTTGTGGGACTTTCCTAGTGGCGCAGTGGATAAGAATCTGCCTGCCAATGCAGGGCACACAGGTTCGATCCCTGGTGCAAAAGATTCCACATGCCGTGGAGCAACTAAGCCCGTGCACCACAACTACTGAGCCTGCGAGCCACTACTACTGAAGCCCGCGCTCCTAGAGCCTGTGTTCCACAGCAAGAGAAACCACCGCAATGAAAAGCCTGTGCACCGCAACAAAGAGTAGCCCCCGCTCGCCACAACTAGAGAAAGCCCGTGTGCAGCAACGAAGACCCAACGCAGCCAAATATAAATAAATAAATAAAAATAAATAAAATTAAAATTAAGAACTTGTGTTCATCAAATGAGAACATTCAGAGAACAAACAGGCAAGCTGAGAAAAAGTCATTTATATTTAATAAATGATTTATGTCCAGAATATATGAAGAATTTCTATAAATCAATAAGAAAAAGATAGGCAACTTGTTAAAAAAAATGGACAGGAGACTTGAACAGATACTCCACAAAAGAGGATACAAAAATGGCCAATAAATACCTGAAGATGTGCTCAACATTACTGACCATCAGAGAAAAGCAAGTTAAACCACAAGGAGATACCACTATACTAGAAGGGCTAAAATTTAAAAGAGATAATACCAAGCATTGCCAAGGATGTGGGAAAATGTGGAACTCTCTCACAGTGCTGGTGGGAGTGTATAGGGGTAGAACCATCTTTGGGAAAAGTTCGGTAGTACACACTAGCTAAACATGTGTGTACCCCAGTGACCCAACAATTCTAACACAGATAAGTGCTTATATCCATCAGGTCACATGTACAAAAATGTTCCTAGCAGCTTTGCTCCTCCTAATAGTCCAGACCTGGAAAAAACACAAATGCCCATCAATAGTAGAACGGGTGAACCGTGGTCCATCACGCGATGAAACACCAGCCAACAATGAGAGCAAAGAATTACCATTACTCACAACCTTCAGGGATGAGTCTCAAGAATATAATTCCTTCTCTTGTTCTTTTGGCCGCGCAGCATGTGGGATCCTAGTTCCCCGACTAGGGATAGAACCCTCCCCCATGCACTGGAAGTGCAGAGACTTAACCACTGGACCACCAGGGAAGTCCCTCAAGGATATAATCTTGAGTGAAAGAATTCAAGATACAAAAGAGTGCATATTCTGTGCTTCCATTTATGTGAAATTGAAAAACAGGCAAAACTAATCTATGGTGATCAAGGTCCACGCAGGGGTAAGGACTGGAAGGGGCATGAGGCAGGCTGCTGGGCACTGAAAATATTCTATATTTTGATCCAGGAGGCGGTTACAGCAGTGTATACACACAGAAAGCTCACTGTTTATAAGTTATACCACGTCCAAAAAAACCTTATAAAAAAGGGGGGGCTGTCCCGCTGCTGCCCTTAGCACTGAGTAAATGTTGCCTGAACGTCTTGAAGGACTGGTCCGACCTCAGAGGCAATCATATTCTTTCCGCTGGTGGACCCCTGGCCCGGTCTGGCAGTGCCAGTTCCACAGGCTAAAGGAGTGAGAGGGGCTGGGTCTTCCTTATATCCAGCACCCGGCTGAGCAGACAGCAGATCCTCCCCCAGCCCCTCTGAAGTGATGCTACTCGCCCAGCCTCCCTCCCTCCCCCTCCCCCTCCCCAGGACTCACCAATCTGGTCATTGCCGTTGCAGGAGGCAAAGTGTAGGGCTGTGCGGCCCTTGTCGTCAGCTGCACAGGGATCCGCGCCATCTTCCAGCAGCTGCTGCACTGACACCACGAAGACAGAGGGAGCAAGTGGAGAGAGTGGCAGTGTTAGCCAGGCTGCAGCCCCAGGGGATAGATGGGGATGCTCAGGGGCCCTTCCAGGCAAGGCATTGACAATGTTTGGGAGAGCTAGTCCCTCCTAGATGCTGGCCCCACGGGGACTGCCATGACAAGGGACTTGTTCTCCTGAGGGCACAACTGAGGGCCCGTATTCTGGGTGCTCAAACTACGTGTCTAGGGATAAAACATCATGGAAGAATCTCGGCCCTCAGGGTCAGAAATTTGGGAGCCGTGGAAATCCCCGGCGTAGACTCTGGCCCCGCCCCTCTCCCTGCATCTGGCTGCACATCCATTCCAGCTGGACACAGCCGAGCGAGCTGTGGGCTGATTCTTTCTTTGCTCCCAGGAGGCAGCCCTTTAGAGTGGACGGAGCACAGGCTCTGCCACACAGACCAAGCCCCAGGCTAAACTAAGCAAAAGGGAAAGGAGTTCATTGCCAACAGCACGGGGCAGTGGGAAGGCCTAGATTTAGGCCCCCATTCACCAGCGAATGGGAGGAATCTCTGCCCTGCTAACCTCCAGAGTTGCTGTAATGAGAATAATGGATGAGAAATTCCTTCCTTGAAAAGTACAGAGCCATTATAAAGTGTGAGGCATCGTGTATTATGCGTCCACGTCAACTGAAAGGCAGAACTTACCGCCAAACATCATTCAGAGCAAGAAACAGAAGGCTCTAGTAAGCCCCCGGCAAAGCTCTCAAGGACTTGAGCCCTTCCAAATGAAATCCAGGCATCTCCTGCTTCGTGAATCTCTCATCTCCTCAAGCTGAGCGAGCTGCCCCCTCTCCTGCATCCCCATAGTGCCCTGTTCATCCTGCTACTCTCATATTCATATGCTGTGCTCTTTTACAGTAACTACGACTGTAGACGGAGCACCAGCCAGGCGTCAGGTACCTGACTGCCAAACCCCTCAACCACTCAGCACAGTATCACATCCACGGTACAGATCAGGAGACAGACTCCAGCCCAAGCCAACAGGAGGCCAAGCTGGGATAGGAACCCAGGTTTCTCTGGCTCGAGAACTTACACCTCTCCAACTAAATACAGGACTTCAGTTTCCTCAGGTTTTTTTTTTTAGAAGTGGTGTTGCTTTATACTCTTCTTCTCCAACTATTCTGTAGGTTTTTTGTTTTGTTTCTTAATATCTTGGACCAAGATATGACTTGCCCTGCTCCATGAATGTTGCTGACTGACTGAATAAATGAACGAATGAAGGTGGTGGGAAAGGGTTATGAGAGTGGAGGAGAAGGAGACGCTTCCAGTCACCTCTGTGTTCATCACCAAACGAGAGCCAGTATCCAAGAGATTAGAGCAAAGCTAAAACAGTCAGTTCCAGTTTTGTGATTTGTGCAGCTACAGTCTTTATGGAAAGCACTTTAGCAACATCTATCAGAAGCCATCAAGATGGGCGTATCCTTTGATGTAACAACCCCATTCCTGGGAAATCATCTTAAAAATGAAAAACCAGCGTGCAAACATGTGACTGACTAAATAACTCTTGCTTTGTCCCTCTGAAGGCATCATGTGCATCCACTACAAATTGTGGTTATAACTGAGGCATGGAATTGCAAGGTGATTTCTACTTTTTACTTTATAAGCTTCAAAAAAATTGTACAGCTACATATTCATTCTATAAATAGGAAAGAATAACGCTTCCGTTTTGAAAAAACAAATGGTTATGAAGACTATGAAAAATGTTTATGATACACAAAACATTATGCGGGCTACAGAATTGTGTATACAGCACAGTTTGCAAGCCCTTCAAGAAACTTCCTCTGCATAGGAAAAAGGACAGGAAGGATATTCACCAAAATATTAACAGAGATTCCTTTGCTGACATTAAGGATGTTTTTCATGAAGATTTTTCTAATTTTCAAAACATTTTAAATGCACATATTATTTTCACATTTAAAATCTTTTAAATGATTACGAAATCACAGAAAGGCACTTACGATTTAACGATAGCAGGGTATAAATTTTACATCCACTGTAATTGCTAACCTATACCAAAAAAACCAACAAACATGCAGAGAAAGATTAAACAAAATGCTAACCATACAGGAAAAGGAATGAAGAGGCCAATCTACAGCCACTTTCGCTGTCAGAGTCCTGCAAGAGCCTGGAAAATCTAAGAGCCACTTAGATTTGAAGATGGGTGTGTCACAGACTCTGAATGGAAAATCACAGCATTTCCACCAAAATAATAAAACCACCATGTGGACACCTGATTCAGGATAAACTAGATGTGGAACTTCCCTGGTGGCGCAAAGGCTAAGAATCCGCCTGCCAATGCAGGGGACACGGGTTCAAGCCCTGGACCAGGAAGATCCCACATGCTGCAGAGCAACTAAGCCCGTGTGCCACAACTAGTGAGACTACGCTCCAGAGCCCACGAGCCACAACTACTGAGCCCACGTGCCACAACTACTGAAGCCCACATGCCTAGGGCCCGTGCTCCACAACAAAGAGAAGCCACCACAATGAGAAGCCCTCGCACCACAACGAAGAGTAGCCCCTGCTCACCACAGCTAGAGAAAGCCCGTGCACAGCAACAAAGACCCAACGCAGCCAAAAATAAATTAAAAAAAAAAAGATAAACTAGAATATAGCCAGTATAATAACTATAAATGGAGTATAACCTGTAAAAATTGTGAATCTCTATACTGTACACTTGTAACTTATATAATATTGTACATCAACTATACTTCAATTTAAAAAAGAGAGAGGGACTTCCCTGGTGGTCCAGTAGTTAAGAATCTGCCTTCCGATGCAGGGTACGTGGGTTCGATCCCTGGTCAGGGAACTAAGATCCCACATGCCACAGGGCAACTAACCCGAGCGCCACAACTACTGAGCTCACGCGCCTCAACTAGAGAGCCTGCAGGCCGCAACCTACAGAGCCCACGTGCCGTAACCTACAGAGTCCATGTGCTCTGGAACCCGTGCGCCACAACTACAGAGCCCACGTGCCCTGGAGCTTGCATGCCACGACTAGAGAAGAGAAAACCCACACGTTACAACTAGAGAGAAGCCCATGCGTCGCAACAAAAGATCCCGCATGCCTCAACTAAGACCTAACGCGGCCAAAAAAAAAAAAAACAACACTAATTAATAAATCTTTAAGTAAATAAATGTGAGAAAGAAAATAAAAGAAAATAAACCCATTTAAAAAAAAAGATAAACTAGACTTTCTGTGAAACGGAAGTATAATTAAAATATTCTCTGGCCACACACTCAAGATATTAAAAAGAGAACACATCATCTTTCCTTGAAAAGCTATATAGGTTGCTACCCAAATATTCTACAATATTAAAGTTCATGGAAAAGAGATAAAAGTGGAGAGCGCTGGAAACCCCTCCAGTTTCCAGGCCTGCTCACTACGCTCTGCCAGGGATAAGGGACCCACTCTAGGCCTGTGTTTTAACGCCCAGCTCCCTGAGGGGAACGACCTCTCCACGCCTGCTATGAACAGGCTCTTATCCCTCGGCTGACTTTGAAGATGAAGGTAGAAAACCACGAGCCAAGGAATGCGGGCGGCCTCAGAAGGTGGAAAAGGCGGGGAAACAGATCTCCCTTGAGCCTCCAGAAAGAAATACAGCCCTGCAGACACTTTGATTTCAGCCTGGTGAGACCTGTGTTAGACTTCCGACCTATAGAACTGTCTGATGATAAACTTGTGTTGTTTTACATTATCTTTGTGGTAATTTGTTACAGCGGCCAAAGAAAACCCATATACCACTTTTCCCTGATTCACAGAAAGAACTGTCAGTGGATACAATTAAAATTTTTTTCCTATAGCTTGTCTTGTAGCTTTGATGCTGCTACTGCCCTGTCAGCTAGCAAATGGTGAAGAGCAACAACAAAAAACAAAGTGGTGTCCTGCTAGGAGCCTCTCCCATGCCTTTCAGATGTTCTGTCAACTAAAGTTTGAGAACCACTGACCCAACTACCACAAGGCCTCAGGGAGCAGTTGAAGGTGGTGGCTCTCCTGGCACTTCAAATTGACTGTTCATTCCCATTAACCACAAGTTCCAAAAAGCTCCTACTCTGCGGCTGGGTGCCAGGGATACAAAAGCAGACATGGTCCCCACCACCATGGAGCCCACAGGGTGATAAACGCTATGACATCAGGAAGTACAGGGTGACAGGGAAGCATGGGAAGAGTGAGCATCTGAGCCAGACTTGTCATCTGCAAGATGACTGCAGTTATACAATAAGTACAGCGAGCCTGGTCCTAGGGGTGAGCCAGCAGAATTCAAGCACTGTCTTCCCAGATGTTGGTTACCTGGATTTTTCCTTCCCCGACCAGACCGGGGAGCTGGACTCACTCTGCACACTCACCTGTTTCCACATCGTTGGCATTGGCTGAGTCCCTCAGCCTCTTCAGAGCTGTGAAGACAATAAGAGTGCCAGTTAAAACAAACAAACAAACCAGCAATGGCCATGATGAAGCAAAAAGTGATGGCTTCCTAGCTACCCACCACTCAGCCACAACGGCATCTAAAGAGAAAGAAAGGGGCCAGGATACAAGTGACACTACCCCGGGAACCAGGAGAAACCTGAAAGGTGACACAGCTAGTGCAAAAGCCACATTTTGTAGCAAATCCTCCAAGGCCTTTGGAGCCAGATCTTGGCTCTGCCACTTGTCGGAGCTGGGTGACCGTGAACAAGTTAGTTAACCCCCTGGGCCTCAGGTCTATCACCTGCAAAACAAGGTTGAGCTCTTTCCTGACAGGCCCGAGTTGTTGCAAAGACCAAATGAGGTGATTTACACGGAAGCGCCCTGTGAGCTGGTTACACAGATAATCTTATATCCTCTTTCAAAACAGACCGCTCCCAAATGACTTACTTAAATTTGATGATTCCTATGAAGAAACTTTTTTCTCCACAATGACACTACCTGTATATTAGAGGCTAATAGAAAGCAATGCCTTTATCAGCAGAGAAATGGACAAAAATTGCAATTCATGTATATAACGATTCCTTACATTCATATAGCACTTTCAAATTTTCATTTAATCTTCATAACACCACTAAGATACAAGTAGGTATTAAAGGGCCCCTAAAAGTCCCCATTCTTAAAACTTTCAGGGTTTCCATGGCACCCATAAAATGTAAAAGACAATATGGTGGAAGTACCAGAGCAGGAGTTCTAATACCAGCATAGCCAATTTCTAGCTATGTGACTTGGAGCAAGACAACTGCTCTGAACCTCAGTTTCACCTTCAGTAAAATGGGAACAGTATCTGGATCTCAGTGAGTTATGACGAGGATCAGAAATGATCAGAAACCACCCAACTGTGTTTGGCACACAACAAAGGCAGAATAATAACTATATATTCCTTACCTTACTTAATAACTCTGGCAACATCCCTGTAAAGCATACCATACCCATTCTACAGATGAGAAAACTAAAGCTGAAAGGTTCTACAGTTTGCCTAAGACCTAAATGAGATAGAAAAGTCCAATCCAGGTCTGTGCATTTAAAGAAGTAAGTTGGTAGGACTTGGCTCTGATATCATAATATTCTCCAGTATCCCATTTATTATCTACAAATAAACACCTGGAGTCAGGAAAAGTTTCTATTCAAGAACTACCAAATGTGAAAAGCCACTGGGACTGGTTCTGAGCGGGAAGACTACTTTTTTTACACTCATGGTCCTTAGCAGCTATAATTCTACTATTGGTACTGAAAGTGGACTCAGGGGTCACTCCAGGTCCGTAACTCAGACGTCGGAGGACACCATCCTGAACGGGCTGGGGAGATCAGGGCCCGATTCTCAGCCGAGGGCCAGCCCCGCCTCCCGCCGCGCTCCTCACCGTGCACCTCCTTGCCCGTGGGCCCGAGCCGGCGGTGGGGCCTGGCGGCGCGCCTCAGCCGTCCGGAGGGGATCTTACAGAGCAGCTCATCGCGGGGCTCCGCCTCCTGCTGCCACAGGACGTGAAGGTAGCGTAGCGGGGACTGGGCCCCGCCGGCCGCTCGGCCCGGGAGCCCCGCGCCGCCGCCCAGCGCAGACCCGAAGTCGGCGAAGGAGAAGAGGCCCTCGGGGCCCGTCAACGGCTCTGGCGCCACCGCGCACTCGCCATCCGAGCTCGAGCGGCCAGAGCGCGACTCTTCGTCCGCGCCCCCGGCGGCGGCTGCCATGGCAACGGCTCCGTGCTGGCCTGGCCGCGGGAGCCTCGTGCTTGTGCGACCGACCGACCCGCTTCCCTCCGCCCTAAGGCTCGCTGTCAGAGGACAAGCGGGCGGGCCTGGCCTGCAACCACGGCAACCGAACGGGGGGCGGGCTCGGGCCGCAAGCGGGGCAGTTCCAGACCAATGAAAACCCTTGCAGCCTAAACCCCACCCCCTACAGCCAAACGGGAGTAGTACGGGCCGAAGAACTTGGTTCGCTGCAGCGTGACTGACGGATATAAGAACCAATCATAAATTTGAGATGCCCAAGTCTTCGCCGTACGTCCCTAAGCGGAGCCAATAAAACAGCGGTGTTTAAGACACTTTTTTTCTTCCCATTTCTCCCATCGGATCAAGGGAAAGATAACTGGCAGATGCCCTAGCCAGTCATGTTAAGATGATTTGCAGCCAATCACAAAGGAAAGTGAAGAAGGCAAAGGAAAGGGATTGAGAGATAAGAAAATGTGTAAATCAATGACCGTTAAAAAAAAAACAAACAAACAACACAGAACTTCCCACAAATACAGAATGTAAGTAGGAAAGTGAGAATATGTTAAAATGTGGGGCTAGCAACACGAACTGTGGAGTGATAGTTTCTAAATGCGATAGATCCCGTTCGTTCTCTCGGTAACTCTGGGGTTGATCACTGATTTACAAAGAATTCTATAATTCAACACCAGAGCGACCGACGCTTGAGTCCGAGAGCCAGTCACTGACCCAGGTAATTCTCTGTGCTGGTTCCTGGACGCAGAATCAGACTCGGTGCCTTCTGAGACGCTCAAGTGGGATGGGAGAAGTCAGAGCCGGAAGCGGAAGTGTACCGCAAACAGCCGATGATGAGCTTAGCAACCACTCCCAGGTGCACTGTTTTGTAGAATTTTCACAACCCTGAATCCCACAAACACTTCTATAAAGTGAGCAAGGAGGACCATCCCTATTTTATAGACTAGGAGCTGAAACCAGAGAGATCACGGACTTGTTCATGGAGGCCCAGCTCTCTTGAGAGGAAGGCTGTGTCCAGGAAAAAGTTGTTCCTTGTCATTCAACGCAGTGAAAATATAATCTTGGGCTTCCCTGGTGGCGCAGTGGTTAAGAATTCGCCTGCCAATCCAGGGGACACAGGTTGGAGCCCTGGTCCGGGAAGATCCCACATGCCGCAGAGCAACTAAGCCAGTGCGCCACAACTACTGAGCCGGCGCTCTGGAGCCCGCGAGCAGCAACTACTGAAGCTCTTGCGCCTGGAGCCGGTGCTCCGCAGCAAGAGAAGCCACCGCAATGAGAAGCCCGCGCACCTCAACGAATAGTAGCCCCCCGCTCGCCACAACTAGAGAAAACCCTGCGCAGCAGCGAAGACCCAACTCAGCCAAAAATAAATACAGAAAATTAGAAAAACAAAAAGAAAATGTAATCTTTCTCTGACAGTTGAAAAACACTTTCAAATTTTGCAGTGTTCTCAGAACACCACTATGAGGTTTATCATTGTAATGTATGGAGAAAAATGTTTATTTGAACTCTCTTCCTCTGCCCGATGCGGGAGAAGGACATATGCCAACTCCACTTGTAGCTAGAAGGAAACCGAGGAAAGAAATAAACATTGAACGCGTACCATTTACCAAGTGCTTGATACGTATTTTATCATTTAGTTCTCCTTCACAAGAGTCTTAGCAGGTAGATATTATTATACCCACTTTGCAGATTAGGAAATTGTAGTCCCTAGATGTCATATGAATTGTCCAGGGGTACGGGACTAGAAATTTGGAGGACTGGGATTTGAACCCAGAAAAGTCTTCTCTTTCCATCACGCTGATCTCTTTAATGAAGAGCCTACTGGAAATCTGCCTCCAGAAAATTTAAGTGACATCTGGATATGTATACCTCACTCCTGCTGAATGTACCCTGAAATAACTTTATTATTCATTTCTCCTCTTTTTCCATGTAATAACCTCCAAAATAGTCGTCATCCCTCCAGTCCCTCTGTGAAGAACCAAAGGTGTACTTGCTGTCTAAAGTACAATTCTCTTCACATCTCTAGGATCTGCTCGCCCACTGAGCTCAGGCTAAAGTCCAAACCTTTTATCCTATCAGTCAAGACCCTTGATGATTCTGACCCAGTTGTCTTTGCAACCAGTGTCTTTCTCCTACCAGTGGGTCTTCAAACCATCTGGTCTATAAAGATGTTTGCATTGTCAGAAATCTTTTAATTTAAACAGGATCCCTAAACATCTAGGGGTGGCTGTTACTTCTAATTTTTAAATCAACTTTGTTGAAGTACATAGCCCAACCCTCTGTGTGTTGCAAGAACCACTTGTTATTTTGGACTGGAAGAACGGGATGTGGGTTGAATGTGGACCCAGTTAGCCTCACCAGCAGGATTTTAGACTGGAACTTGGGTCTATGAAGTTGTATTCCCTCATAATGCCTGGCTCAGCAACTGGCACCAGCATGTTGTAGCTATTTGACTGACTGACTGACTGATTAAATGAATGAATGAGTAAAAATAGTAGCCCAGCGGTTAAGACCATGAGTTTTGTTGGTTTGTTTTAACATATTTATTTATTTATTTTTGGCTGAGTTGGGTCCTCGTTCCTGCGCGTGGGCTTTTCTCTGGTTGTGGCAAGTGGGGGCTACTCTTCATTGTGGTGCGCGGGCTTCAGTAGTTGTGGCTCGTGGGCTCTAGAATGCGGGCTCAGTAGTTGTGGCTCGCAGGCTTAGTTGCTCCGCGGCATGTGGGATCTTCCTGGACCAGGGCTCAACCACTGTGCCACCAGGGAAGCCTCAGACCACCAGTTTTGAAGCCACAAATGAGTGGGTTTATAGCTTTGAGCAAGTGAATTTCCTTTGCTTATCTTCAGTTTCCTTATCCATAAAATGAAGGTAAGAGTACTACCTATATCAGACATCCCTGGTAGCGCAGTGGTTAAGAATCCGCCTGCCAAGGCAGGGGACATGGGTTCGAGCCCTGGTCTGGGAAGATCCCATGTGCCGTGGAGCGACTAAGCCCATGCGCCACAACTACTGAAGCCTGCGCGCCTAGAGCCCGTGCTCCGCAACAAGAGAAGCCACTGCAAGGAGAAGTTTACGCACTGCAACGAACAGTAGCCCCCGCTTGCCGCAACTAGAGAAAGCCAGTGCGCAGCAACAAAGACCCAATGCAGCCAAAAATAAATAAATACATAAATAAATAAAAGAGTAGTACCTATATCATGTGGTTATCACAAGGACTAAATAATATAATGTGAGTAAAGCCCCTAGTACAGAGCTGGGTACAGAATTAGGGCTCAAAATATGGTAGATTGTTCTTATTATAAAAAGTTTAGATGCAGGCTAGGGCCCATGCAAATCCTACGCAACTGTGGGCACATAACACTGGCATGAACTTGACCTAAGGGTGCTGCAAGCATGCATACACAAGTCATTTATGTTTGGTCAATCAGCAAATAGAACATGAAGCACTTAACAGGAGACAAAGAAAGAACCTGTAATGTTGCTTTGGGGGAAAAGCTTCTGCCTGGGAATCCAAGAGCTTGTGTTCTAAGTCCTACTCTGCCGTGACTCACCTCATGATTTGGGGGCAACTGTTTCCTTTCTTTGGGCTTCAATCTTCCCATCAGGTTTTGTTCTAGGTCAGCTACTGACACTGGCTCAGGCTGGCTTAGGCTTTCCTTTTATTCTTTCCCTCATCCTGTTGGCCTACACAGTATTTTATTTTTTTGCTTTTGTTTTATATTTTATTTCTTTGTGTCAACAGGGGCACAAGAGAAAAGATCAAAAAGCAGGTTGTCCCTGCTGTCTCAATGCCACCAGCCGCTTCCTTCCCGTGGCTTCAGATGTGATAAAGAAAGCTGTGGCTTTCTGTAGTTCTATTCACAGTCCTTTTTCTTTTTTTTCCAAAATACCACAAATGTACTTTATTTCTTCCCATTCACCTAAAGCAAGTTAATTAATTAATCAAAATAATCAGTGAATTTTCTTTTTTTTAATGCCCAAATCACAGTTTATTATGTTTTTTTAAAAAAATATCTTTATTGCAGTATAATTGCTTTACAATGTTGTGTTAGTTTCTGCAGTACAACAAAGGGAATCAGCTGTATGTACACATAAATCCCCATATCCCCTCCCTCTTGCGCCTCCCTCCCACCCTCCCTATCCCACCCCTCTAGGTGGTCACAAAGCATCTAGCTGACCTCCCTGTGTTATGCAGCAGCTTCCCAGTAGCCATCCATTTTACCTTTGGTAGTTTATGTATGTCTGCTACTCTCTCACTTCGTCCCAGCTTCCCCTCCTCCCCACCCTCCGCCCTCCCCCGCAGCCCCGTGCCCTCAAGTCCGTTCTCTATGTCTGCGTCTTTATTCCTGCCCTGCCACGAGGTTCATCAGAAACATTTTTTTAGATTCCATGTATGCTACACAATATTTAAGAGCAATTTGAACTAGTTGCCAACATATAAAAATTGAGAGCTTTAACATAAAACTTTTGATTTCCAGATTCTCTTAAAAATGAGAAGAGGGAATTCCCTGGCGGTCCAGTGGTTAGGACTATGCACTTTCACTGCCGAGGGCCGGGGTTCAGTCCCTGGTGGGGAACTAAGATGCCCCAAGCCGCGCAGCGTGGCCGAAAAAAATAAAAAAGAGACAGAAGATATGGCAATACAGGACTAGTTGGCTGGAGCTGCACAGCAGCTCTCCTCTTGAGATGGGGCGTGCTGCAGTCCCCACCACTCTCCACTCTCTGTTACCTCCACATTGAGGCCTAAATACAATTGCCATTTATCCTCATACTTTTCATACTTGTGATGTTGTTTTTCTTTTTTTTCTTCACGCCACACGGCTTGTGGGATCTTAGTTCCCCGACCAGGGATCGAACCCACGCCCCCTGCAGTGGAAGCTCGGAGTTGTAACCACTGGACCGCCAGGGAATTCCCAGTGACGTTGTTTTTCTTAAATGGAGTTAACAGGAAATTAAAATATCGCTTGTCTTTATCAAATGTGGAGTAATGAAAACTAGTGTGGAGGAAAATTATTTAGTGTCTAAAAACATGACATACAGTGATTATGTGACTTCTTAATGTCATGCTAGAGTATTTCTAATAAACCCACATAAGGGACATCTGACTCTCTGGGGAAGTTTAACTTTGACTAACAATTGACTAGGACTCAGTGATGTCTTATAAATCTGTAAAGTTAGAAGTTAGCTTTTAGGAAACTGATAAAGTGCAATGATTTTTCTATGTCCAATGGAGAAGATAACCCCAAAGGTTATGGCTTTATTATTCTGTAGGGCAGGAAACAGATTTGGATCTAATTTAGTAATTGTATTTCATCATTCCTTTGCCCATTAACTATTCTCAAATTCTTTTCATGCCAGCTCTGTCATACTGTTGTTTCCTTTATTAATGATTAAATAAGCTCACTATTGGTAGGAGAATTACGTTTTTAATCTCTTAGTGGCATTAATCTTTTGTCTATTGTGTAAGTTCCAAAATTTTTTGGTTAGTAATTTGTTGTTAATTTTACTTATAATTTTTTAAATAAATTTATTTATTTATGGCTGCATTTGGTCTTCATTGCTGTGCACGGGCTTTCTTTTTGCAGCAAGTGGGGGCTACTCTTTGTTGCGGTGCATGGGCTTCTCACTGTAGTGGCTTCTCTTGTTGTGGAGCACAGGCTCTAGGCGCGCAGGCTTCAGTAGTTGTGGCACGTGGGCTCAGTAGTTGTGGCTTGCGGGCTCTAGAGCACAGGCTCAGTAGTTGTGGCGCACAGGCTTAGTTGCTCTGTGGCATGTGGGTCCAGGGCTTGAACCCGTGTCCCCTGCATTGGCAGGCAGATTCTTAACCCTGCGCCACCAGGGAAGTCCCTACTTATAATTTTTAAATCAAATTTATTGAGGTATAAAGTATATACAGTAAAATACACACACACACAAGGGGATTAAGTGCTCAAGGCTGGTGATTTTTGACAAATGTATACACTTAGGTGACTATCACCCCAATCAAGATATATAGCATGACGATTATATTTTCATGACGATTATATTTTTAACAATTTGAGAATTGATCTATTGATCTTTTCGACTGCAGAGAGAGGGCACTGTGTTTTAAGAAAAGTAAGTGAATATTTATTTGCAGGCAAGAACAACAGTCTTCAATATTCTCTGTGAAAGAAGGCTACAACTTAACATGCACTCAGGAAACATTGTTCTTTTCTATCTAGTGGATTCCTATACCAGATCATCCCTAAAGACACTTCTAGCTCTGATTTGTAAAGACTCAGCTACTGGTCTCTCAAGGCCTACATACTCCTGCCCCAAAAGGCAGTGAGCAGAGGCTTCTGAGATCATCTCAGGAGAGGGAAACAAACCAGACAGTACATGAACTACAAACAAACTGGAGATTCTTGGGAAGTGGGGCTTGAAATTTGAACATAGCTGAAGAACCCAGGACGACTATAAAACATAACTAATGGCTTTTCTGACTCAGAATTTCCTGCCTCAAATCCCAAGCAAAAGAAGATCAAGAGAAATAGGGTAGCTTTTCAGCTGCTGAATCCTCTCAGCCAACTCTCCCAGGTAAAATTATTCCAGGAGCTTTGTTCTGCCCACAGTTTCTTTCCCTTTGAAGTACTGGTTTTCCATTAACCAGGGAGACTTACAAAATCAAACACCCTGTGATCAAACATTTCATAGTCTACAATGGGGTCCAGCTGCTCTCAGGTCAAAGTTGGATTTCTAAGCAGACTAAATGTGCTGCCAAGCAATGTCCGAAATTTCCATTCAAAAGCAATTCTACAAATAGGGAGAACTGGAAGCAGGAACGGTGAGGAAGCTGCTACAATACAAATGAGGTGATAGTGGCTTAGACTAGAATGATAGAGGCAAGGTGGTGAGAATTGAGTCTGGGAACACTTTTTTTTTTTTTTGCGGTACGCGGGCCTCTCACGCTGTGGCCTCTCTCGTTGCGGAGCACGGGCTCCGGACGCGCAGGCTCAGCGGCCATGGCTCACGGGCCCAGCCGCTCCGCAGCATGTGGAATCCTCCGGGACCGGGGCACGAACCCGCGTCCCCTGCATCGGCAGGCGGACTCTCAACCACTGCACCACCAAGGAAGCCCCGAGTCTGGGAACATTTTGAAGGTAGAGCCAACCAAGGGCAGATGTATGCATTGAATGTGTGCTGTGAGGAAGACTCAAGACAAGGGTGGGGGTTTCCCTGGTGGTGCAGTGGTTAAGAGTCTGCCTGCTAATGCAGGGGACACGGGTTCGAGACCTGCTCTGGGAGGATCCCACATGCCGCGGAGCGACTAGGCCCGTGAGCCACAACTACTGAACCTGCGCGTCTGGAGCCTGTGCTCCGCAACAAGAGAGGCCGCGATAGTGAGAGGCCCGCACACCGCGATGAAGAGTGGCCCCCGCTTGCCACAACTAGAGAAAGCCCTCGCATGGAAACGAAGACCCAACACAGCAAAAATAAATAAATTAATTAATAAACTCCTACCCCCAACGTCTAAAAAAAAAAAAAAGACAAGGGTAGTTCTGAGTCTTTGGCCTGAGGGACTGAAAGAATGGAGTTGCCCTTAAATGGGGAGAACTGTGAGAGGAACAAGGTTGAGGCAAAAAAATCAGAAGCTTGGTTTGGAAGTGTTAAGTTTGAGGGCCTATTAGACATTCAGATACTCACATGGGCCATGAGTCCACTTCATGGGTGGGGTCTGGGATGGAGATAGAAATGTGGGGAGTCAATGGCAGATGGAGGATATTTAAACTGGACTGGATAAGCCACCCAGGAAGGGAAGGTAAACAGAGGAGACCCAAGGACCAACCCCAGGGAGGAGGGTCAGTCCACTATTTAGTGATTGGAGAGGAGGAATCCACAAAGGAAAGTGAAAAAGAGTAGCCAGTGAGGAAGGTCCTCCCAGAGCCTTTACTGTTCTCTAAGTTAGGGTATGCATTCTGGAAGAGGTAGAAAGTCCTAAATAAATAAATAAAATATATGTTAGATGGTTATAAACAAGGGATGCATGTTTCTGGTGACTGAAGCTTACATGAAGAATAAAGAACAGAAAATGACAAAACCAAAACTAGGTAGGAAGGAGAGTATTTATTTAGAACAAGAAATCACAACACAAATTGTGGGAGAAATCTTGCAGTTACAAACTGCAATTTGTAATTTCAAAAAGCTGACAACACGAACATCACAAAATCCAGAAACGAATTTAATTTTCTTGAACACGTCCATAATATATTTTTCTTAAGGTTACATTAACTTTGATCACCTCTTTAGAAAACAACAATTTTGTATCATTTTCCACAATGAAAATGGAAAGATAATTTAGTCTTTCCTCTAGCATGTCAGATCAAAAATTTTTTATTACTGTATTTTAGAAAAAATTTCTTCTGAGTTCACAATTCTTTTCTAGTAATGTTATGAACATTTGGGGAGTTGTCAAAGTCGAGGGCAAACTGTATCAAATTTTTGTCATAGATTAACTGTAATTTCAGGTAATTTCAAGCCTTCTAGTGCCCTGATTAACCTTAAATACTTATTTCATTGAAGACACTCATTGATCACAGCGGGCTAGGTGTATCTTACACACGGAAGGCCAGCAATAACTATTCACGTTAGAGTGTCACATAAATATATCCTACTAAACTCAAATGTTCCCAACAGGATTTCCTTTAGCTGAATCCCAAACGCCACTAGACACAAGGGGAAGTGTGACAGGGGAGAAATTGGAGTAGAGGAGCACGTTGCTGGGTTACCCTCCTTGCGCCGACGAAGAGTCTCGATGGGTCCTTAAGCTTAGTTCCACGACGGTTATCACCTCTAGGTAACAGACAACGAGGGAACGCAAAGCAAAAACGCGGTACAAGGAGCTGGGGCGTGGCACTGCTATTCTAAATGGCTAAACTAAGGCCCTTGACCTACGTATCGGTTTGTGTTGGTTTATTTTATAACCCACTCCCTAACTCTACGGTTTCTTCAGGAGCCCAACCCACCCCCATGCCCGATTCCGACCACCACCCACAGCGCTCAAGGCTGCACGAGAGGGTGGGTCCCACGACTCTCTCCTCACATCACAGCTGGCTTCATCTTTGCCTGCTCCAGCCTTAACGTCCAAAGTCGGCGGGCGCCTTTTCTCAATGCCCTTTCACTGTATTGGACTAAGCCTCAACTTTTACACCCAGTAAGTTTAGACTTTTGAGGGCGGAACGTTTGAAGACTTTTTTTTTTTTTTTTTTGCCGCAGGCAAACCTCTTGCAGCTAAATCCACGATCAGGCCCCCCCATATCCGATTTTCCCTTCGTGCGAGAGGGCGGCCGAGGAAGCTGTCAGCCATCTTTTGAGTGGCATTACTTCTTGTTTCAACTACTTTGCCCATCCTTTATTACGCCGAAATATTTAATGTGTTTAATTCTAAATTTTTGCGAGTATTATAGAATCACCTTCCTTGTGGAGCCTCTATTTGAAGGAGGAATAATGTATGGGTTTGTTGCTTTTGCCCTTCCAAACATGGCTGCCTTAGATTTCCGGCGGCTCCGGAAGAGCTTCCGGTTTCCCGGCAGCCTCGAGGGGGCTGGACTTCCGGCGTCAAGAGGCAGGCGAGGCCCGCCTTTTCCGTTCTTTCCGGCCTAGGTCCGCGAGCGGCGCAGCCATGTCGTATCCTGCTGACGATTACGAGTCTGAGGTAATCTGGTCTAGAGCGTGTGCGGAGCTCCGCGACAGGGGCAGGGCTCTTTGGATGCTGGGCCCCGCGGGGAGACGGTGTCCGGGCCTCTCCGGGAGCACTCGCGGGCCGCGACCAGCCCCAGCCGGCCTCCCCGCTTGCGCGTTCCTCATGCCGTTGCCACCCGCAGCTCCCGGCTCTTGATCAGCCCGTCTCGGCCCGCCCATGTCGTGTGTCCGGTCCCCTGGTTCTCTCCTTTTCCAAATCCGGGAACGGAGGCTAGTTATAGGATTCTGTGTGTCTAACTGCACTCCGATTTCTTATGGTCTGGGTTCAGTCTTGTCAGGCCCCGCAGATTCCCGCAGCCTCCTGTGCTTTGCTCTACTTTATTGCAGCCGTAACGCGCTATTGTCATTGTTTATTCTCCCTTTTCTCACAGGCGTGTGAGTTCCTCAAAGAACGAGACGGTGTCTTATCCACCTTTGTATCCTTAGAACCTAGAACGAGCATTTTGGATTCACGAGCTGGTGACTGTCTTGTCTGTGTCTCTTTCGTTTCTAGGCTGCCTACGATCCCTACGCTTACCCGGGCGACTATGATATGCACACAGGTGAGTCTACAGGTCTGGCCAGCTTCTAGGGATTGACACCTTTTTGGATGTCTCAGAGCAGCTCTGACGGGCACCTGCTTAAAACTCGGTCTTGATGGTCCAGGTTTAGAGTCAGTTACTAGCTCTCACCACGAGAGCTATTAAACCAGGCCTTATTCATGGTCCACCTCAAAGTCCCAGAAGGGAAGGGTTACTGTCCTGACTGCGGTTTCCTTGTTGAAGCTTTTAGTTGAAGAAGAAAATCTTGTTGTGAAAAATTAAAGTAATTGAAACCAAGTCCAAGTGAAATCTTTTTTGGAAGGTTTTTGATGTTTCCTGAGTTGTTACAGTAACTTGGTTTGATTTAGCGTTTATTAAGTGCCATGTGTTGTTCTGGGTACTTGGGGTGAAGTATTTCATTTGCCCCTTACAGCAGTTCTCCAAAGACATAAATTAACATTACAGGTGAGAAAACTTGAGGACAGAGAAGTTTAGTTACTTGCACCAAGTCATATGGGTAGAAAATGGCAGTCATTCATTTATTCAAAAAATATTCAGTGCCTACTACTTGCTGCCCTTCACACAGTTCCCCCCCTCCCCCCATAGCTGTTCCAGGTCTTGAAGGTACACCTGGGTGCAAGACAGACAGGGTTCTTGCTTTCATAGACGTTAGGTTCTGGTGCGGGAAACAATAAGCAAATAAATAACTTCAATAAATAAAATAAATAAGTAGTGGGAAAATGTTCTGAGGAAACAGGCCCGTGGGGATTGGGAGTGACCTGGAGACGATTTATATTTCTGAGTGTTTAAAAGGGAATTGTACCCGATTTTATAGACTTGAGTTTTGTTTAGCGGATGGCCTTGCCCTTTTGTTATGTTCTGTATGTGGATTTGAAGTGTTTATTGTATCTAATCTCTAGGAGATCCGAAGCAGGATCTGGCTTATGAACGTCAGTATGAACAGCAGACCTATCAAGTGATCCCTGAAGTGATCAAAAATTTCATCCAGTATTTCCACAAAACTGTCTCAGACTTAATTGACCAGAAAGTGTATGAGCTACAGGCCAGTCGTGTCTCCAGCGATGTCATTGACCAGAAGGTATATGAGATCCAGGACATCTATGAGAACAGGTATGGGCCATTGGCTGAAATGATCTCTTACTGGGTGAGACTGGCTTAGTAATGCAGTCTCTAAAAAGGGGTGATGTTTATTCATTTCTCTGTAAAGAGAGTGCCCGAGGGGTTTCTGTGATTCTTTGGGGGCTAGGGACATGTTATATTGTTGACCTCATTGCCCAGAACTTGTACAAGGCCTAAAATAATACCATGACTATCAATAATTATAATAGCAATAATATGTATGATCATTATAGATCAGGCAATGTTCGGAGCGCTTTTTCTGTATTTACTGATTTACCCTTCCCAGTAACCCCATGAAGTAGGTTCTGTTGTTTTCCTCATTTTATAGATGAGAAAACAAAGCACAGAAAGGATAAATCTTATAGCTAGCTAAGTGGATGTGCTGAGTTTTGAACCTGTCCAGTCTGTCCCCAGAACCTAATTTCTAAACTGTGCTGGACAACTTCTCAACACAAAACAGGGTGAGCTGAGCTCTGAGTGGTTGCTTCTGGTTTTTATTTTATTTTTTATTTTTTTTGCTGTACGCTGACCTCTCACTGTTGTGGCCTCTCCCGTTGCGGAGCACAGGCTCCAGATGCACAGGCTCAGCGGCCATGGCTCACGGGCCCAGCCACTCCGCGGCATGTGGGATCTTCCCGGACCGGGGCACGAACCCGTGTCCCCTGCATCGGCAGGTGGACTCTCAACCACTGCGCCACCAGGGAAGCCCTGCTTCTGGTTTTGAGGGGACGGCCCTTATGTAATGGGCGTTAGAAATGAGACAGGTCAATCAGAGTTGGATAGTCAGGAAAGACTTCATCAAGGAAGTAGGGTTGTGAAGCATCTTGGGCATCAGTGTTTGTGTTGGATGCTTGAGGGCTGTTGTGGCATCAGACTGCAACAAATAGACTGATGTGCTTCCATGTTTGGAGAGGGGGAGGAGGCACAGTGCTCCAGGAAGTGGAAGGGGAGGTGGAAAGCTGAGGGAGGGGGGTGGGGGTGTCTAAAAGGTAGTTCTCAAGTCAGGGAACAGTAAGCAGTGAAATATGACTAGAGTTCATGGTACAGAGGCAGGAGATGATCCTGAAGAGCTTGGTAGGTGCCTAGCTGATGTAAAAGAAATGTTTCACCTTATTAAGAAAGATTGTCTGGGGTGAGGAAAGTTGTAGACTTCGAGGCTCTGGCCCTGGCTCTGTTTCCGTGACTTCTTCCCTTTTCAGAGTTTGGGTACTTATTTATAAAATATGAGGATTGTCTCTTCTCACATCCTTCCTGTTTTGGAGTTCTAGAATATTTTTTCTTGATTTTCAGCTGGACCAAGTTGACTGAAAGATTTTTCAAGAATACACCTTGGCCTGAGGCTGAAACCATTGCTCCACAGGTTGGCAACGGTAGGTGTGAGTGTTTTGTGTCCTGTGTGTTGGATGGGATCCTATGACTGAGGCTCATTAGAAAGCTCAGGACGATCTGTGTCTGTTTTGGTCACCGTTTTATTTCCCCAGGGTTTGGTACATAGTAAATTCCTTAGTAAATAACTTGTTGAATGAAAACTGAGTAGATGAAGAGGGGACAGAGGTGTTTCACATGTGGTGAAAACTGAAGTTGGGATTTTTGTCTTGACTGGTTTCCTTTTCCCTCTGTAATTTTTGGGGTCATTACAGTTGCTCCAGAATGGGCTCTCTGGCCTCCTCTCACGTTTCACTTTCTGATGGTGTCTTTTATATATGGTGTGAAGTAAGAAGAGCCAACTTCATTCTTTTGCATGTGATTAGCCAGCTGTCCCAGTACCAATTTTCAGAAAGACCATTCTTTTTCCATTGAATTGTCTTGGCACTTCCCGAAATCTGTTATCATGTAAATGTAGAGGTTTATTTCTAGACTGTCACTTTGATTCCATTGATCTATGTCTGTCCTTATGCTTGTACCAACCACACTGTCTAAATGATCGTAGCTTTGGAGTAAGTTTTGAAATTGGCAAGTGTAAATCCTCCACCTTTGTTGTTCTTTTTCAAAATTGCTTTGGGTCTTCTGAGTCCCTTGAATTTCCATGTGAATTTTAGGATCAGCTTGTCAATTTCTGCAAAGAAGCCAGCTTGGATTTTGATAGAAATTATGTGGGATCTGAAGATCAATTTGGGAGAGTATTGCCATTTAACAATATTAAGTCCTGTAAGCCATGGACATGGATGTCTTTCCATTTATTTAGGTGTTTGATTTCTTTCAACAGTGTTCTGTAGTTTTTTAACGTACAAGTCTTTCACTTCTTTTGTTACAGCTAACATTTTTTGAATACTAAACATTAGTATCATCATCATCGTTACTCAGGTTTAGAACTCATTCTTTTTTTTTTTTTTTTTTTTTGGCCACACAGTGCGGCCTGCAGGATCTTAATTCCCCGACCAGGGATTGAACCCGTGCCCCCTGCATTGTGAGTGCAGACTCTTAACCACTGGACCTCCAGGGAAGTCCTAGAACTCACTCTTTTTTTTTTTTCTTTTAATTTAATTTATTTTTTATACAGCAGGTTCTTATTAGTTATCTATTTTATACATATTAGTGTATATATGTCAATCCCAATCTCCCAGTTCATCCCACCACCACCATCCCCCCCACTTTCCCCCCTTAGTGTCCATAACGTTTGCTAGAACTCAATCTTAAATGTGTTTCCATGTTGCTCAGACATTATGCTCTGTTTAATATTTTGCCTATAAAGAATATAATATTATGTATGTTGAGCACAACAGGAGTCCTGTAATACATGTTTTTAAACAGGTAAGGATTCACAGGACTCAAAGTATGAAAGATTTGGTATAAAAATCCCCCTCCCATTTCTATCCCAAGTTGTCTGTTTTTCTCTCTGGAGCCATCTAGTGTTCACCATTTTATTGTTTATCCTTCCTCTGATACTCTATGCATATATAAGCAATTAGGAATAACTTTTTCCTTTTTTACAAAGACTAGATAGATGCTCCTTTCTTTCCGTTTTTAAAATTTATTGTATTTTTGGAGAGTATTCTGCACCTCCAGGATTCCCAAGACCCCCCCCACCAGGTTTGATTATTTGCTAGGAGGATTCATAGGACTCAGTCCGACAGCTATGGTGCTTTCTATGGAGCTACCAGAGCAGATCATTACAGACTCAATGTCCAGGCATTTTATTGGGGGCTGGTCGTGTAGGCACATCCTCTGGCTAGCATGTACTGAAATTCCAGACTCCCAGAAGGAAAGCAGGTGTTCAGTATAAACCGTGTTGTTTGCACAAACAGTTTAGGGATAGCAGACCACCCTTATGAGATTGGTGGGAAACCCTCCTGAAATCTAGGTTCCCAGATGCCAAGCAAGGACCAACTTTACCAGCAGGCCTTTCTAAGGCTAATAGTCTCAGACCTGTATGTTAACTTCTGCACAACACTGATATCCAAAGAGCTCATCCCCGCTTTTTTTAAAATTAATTAATTAATTTATTTTTGGCTGCATCGGGTCTTCATTGCTGCGCGCCGGCTTTCTCTAGTTGCGGCCAGAGGGGGCTGCTCTTCGTTGCGGTGCGCAGGCTTCTCATTGCGGTGGCTTCTCTTGTTGTGGAGCATGGGCTCTAGGTGCACGGGCTTCAGTAGTTGTGGCACTCAGGCTCAGTAGTTGTGGCTCTTGGGCTCTAGAGAGCAGGCTCAGTAGCTGTGGCACACGGGCTTAGTTGCTCCGTGGCATGTGGGATCTTCCCGGACCAGGGCTCGAACCCGTGTCCCCTGCATTGGCAGGCGGATTCTTAACCACTGTGCCACCAGGGAAGTCCCCGCCTTCTTTCTTTTTAATGGCTGCATCATATCAATAGGATAAATTCCTTAAAATAGGATGTCTAAGTCAAAGATCCCCATGTATTTGCAGTTTTGATCCTGTCATATTGCCTTCCATGGAGCCATTAGTATTTACGTCTTGGTTAAGCAACTGTATGGCAAAAATATCTAAGTGGTGAAGGGAAACGGGCCTGAATGAGATTAAGATGAGGTTGAAAGGATAAAGTGGGAAATGAAGTTTCTCGTTGCATGTATTCTTGGGGTGTAAGTGTTAGAATTTTGATGTTGGTTGGTTTCTGAAATCACATTTACCACTTTACTTCCCACCACGGGCTAAAACTGCCAGAAGACCCCGGTTGTTTGGTGGATTACTAAAGCACCCCTCTGCCATCTCTTTCAGATGCTGTCTTTCTGATTCTGTACAAAGAATTATACTACAGGCACATATATGCCAAAGTCAGTGTGAGTATCTAAACGTTGCCGGCAGTTTTTAAACTATGCCATTTTTGTCCCTGGAAAACAGTTGCTAGTTTATATTGGTTCAGTGTCCAAGAGTGGTTGGCATGTTTTCTGAGCTTTCTCTTAAGAAAGGATGGAGGGAATGATTGAACCCAGAAAGCTGGGTGTCTGTTTCAGGCAAATGGTACCACTGCATAGCCTGTCCATCCTTTTTAATTTCTTTATCCCCACAGTTCTTGACTGGACACTTATCACATGCACTGGGTTGCAGGACGTCATCCTAAAAGTGTGTTCCCAGGTACCTTCGGATGCCTCCGCTTGGAATGCCCTTGCTTTTTCCCTTCAGTGCATTGCCACTGAGCCTCCTGCTCTCTGAGAAATACATACAACTGTCGCTGTGTGCCAGGCACAATTCTAGGCACTTGGCACACATCTGCATGTCTCTAGTCCTCATGGTGATCCTGCAAAGTAGGCAAACTGGGGCGCCGAGAGGTTGCTTTTTCTCAAATTCATGCAGCTAGTAAATGGCAAAATTCTTTGAAGCTAGGCCTGTCTTATTGTGACATCATTGTTTTTTCTACCACACTCTTCCAACTTTGGGCACTTGCTGGATTCTTTTCTTCCTGATTTCTGAATTTTAGAGTGCCCTAAGTCTCTTAAAATACTATCTACACTGTTTACAGGCATACCTTGGAGGTATTGCAGGTTTGGTTCCAGACCACTGCAATAAAGTGCATATCGCAATAAAGCCAGTCCCATGAATTTTGTGGTCCCCAAGTGCATATAAAAGTTATGCTAGGGACTTTCCTGGTGGTCCAGCAGTAAGGAATCCGCCTTACAATGCAGGGAATGCAGGTTCGATCCCTGGTTGGGGAACTAAGATCCCACATGCCACGGGGCAGCTAAGCCTGCGTGCCACAACTAAGACCTGACACAGCCAAAAATTTATTTTTAAATAAATAAATAATCTTAAAAAAAAAGTTATGCTACACTGTACTGTAGTCTATTAGGTGTGCATATAGCATTGTATCTTAAAAATGCACATACCTACCCTGGTTCAAGGCATTATTATCTCTTGCCTGAATGACGGCATAACTGCTCACCTGGTGTCAGTTTCCACTCTTGCCCACTTACGTTTATTCTCAACCTAGTAACCATGGTGATCCTTTTAAAACATAGTCTCATCAAGTCGCCCCCTTCCTCACAATCCTACCGTGACTTCCCATCATACTTAGAATAAAATCCCAAGCCTTAGTCATGGTCCTGCTTGACCTGGCCCCTGACTTCCTTGCCAGTCTCATTTCCTGCATCTTTCCCTCCCTCCCTTGGCTGCTAGCCCTACTATGTGACACCTCAGAGCACCTATCGCTCTCTGACATTGTCTTATTTACTTGGGTTTTGCTTGCTTCCCCCACTAGAGGGTAAACTCCAGCAGGGCACGAACTTTGTCTTGCTAGCTGTTCTAATCCAGTGTCTGATCCCCCACGTTGACACGTTAATTGTTGGAGCGTGTATGTGCGTGTGTAAATTAAAGAAACTGCCACCACAGTCTCCTTACGGTATTTCCATCTAAAGAGTTCCCAGCTTCTCACACTCATTCTCATCCCCCTGAGGATGACTTGACCTGACAAGAGCTCTGGCCTTGGCCCAGGAGCCCCCCACCATCAATGGCGGTAGGTGAAGGAGTTCTTGTTGCCAAAGTAATGCGGGGGGCCATGTTTTTCTGGCATCCCAGTGAGCTCTCTGACTACCTCATTTGACAGAAAGTAAAGATTCTCTTCTGTCATTGATGCTATGGCTCAGGTACTTTGCAGGCTGGGCTAGTAATCTAGCCAGCCTGTATAACATGGCTTTCGGCAGAACGTGGCATCAGAACCCACCTCTGATCTTTCCTCTGGTCTGTAGATGAAGATTCAGCAGAAGTTTGTTGACCCCGTGATCTCTTCACTAGGTACCAGATGGGGCAGTTTCACATACATGATGGGGGGGAGTTGGAGGGGGAGGTTTTCATTGAAAGAGCATTTACTGTATTAGGCACTTTCACTTCATAATCTCATTTTTCAGAGGGATTAAGTACCTTGTCAGACCCCACAGTTAGTAAGCAGTGGGGCTACGACTCCAAGGCAGTGTTCTTTCTACTCCATCACAACATACACCATACATCACGTTCCCCAGCTCAGAACTCTTCAGTGGTTCTGTTGCCAGCCACATGAAGTCTAGATCAGGGGTCAGCAGCCTGCTGTGTACAGGGCCAGATAGAGAGTATTCTAGGCTTTGAGGGCTGTAATGGTCTCTGTCGAATCTATTCAGCTTTGTAGCAGCCATGACAGTGAGTACACATGGCTGTGTGCCAATTAAGGTTCTTATTTACAAAAACAGGTGGTGGTGGATTTGCTGACCCCCTGGCTTAATTCTTGTTTGGCACTGTAAGACCTCTGCATTTCTGGCCCAATGTAGCCCAGTGTAGCATTGTCTGCCTTACTCCCTAACCTTCAAGCACCACGATTTTACTTCTTTGCCTTCATTAGTCCTGTTTTTCCTGAAACACCTTCCCCTCACTCCTCTGCCTTGCCAGATCTATATGCCTGATCTTTAATGGTCAGTTCAAGTTTTTGGTATAAAACTTGACTGTTGGCGTCAGGTATTCGGTGCCCCTTTGAACTGCTGTAGCACTTAACTATCTTCCCTGTCACTTGAGTGCTCTCACATGCTAAGAAGGGGAGAGCTGACGTCAATTCTCATATATAGTTGACCCTTGAACAACGCGGGTTGGCACTATGCGGGTCCACTTATATGCAGGTATTTTCAATAAATATTTATAGTGTTACAGGATCCACCATTGGTTAAATCTGCAGATGTGGAGGGTCAACGATACATTATACACAGATTATACACAGATTTTTGACCAAAACCCCTGTGTTTTCAAGGATCAGCTGTATTTGTTTTCAACTGTCAGTGGCAGGCCATGAGTAGAACGCATTTAGATTAAATGTGTCCTCCTTTCTCTGCTTTCTTTACAGGGGGGACCCTCCTTGGAGCAGAGGTTTGAATCCTATTACAACTACTGCAATCTCTTCAACTACATTCTCAGTGAGTCTGAGGTTATGATGAGACCTCGTATTGGCCTTCAGCTCTTTTTAGCAGGATTTTAATGTGCAGGTGGGAAGAGGGGGAAGTCTTGTGGTTCATAGTCCTTTTAAGAGAGAAATTACAAAATGCATTCTGCAGCCTTACTGAATGGGCATATAGTCATTGATCGAGTCTGACCTTTCTGTGGTCTCTTGCCCAGATGCTGATGGTCCTGCTCCCCTCGAACTTCCCAACCAGTGGCTCTGGGATATTATCGATGAGTTCATCTACCAGGTATCTGGTCAACCTTGGCCTAATTTGAAATAACTGGTCCAGACAAGGAGCAGCTATTACCATTGTTTGTGTTGTTAAAAAGATTATGGTGTATAGCCACCCTAGGGTAGTGTGAAATACCCTGTGGAAGTGGCCTCTATGTTGTGGTGTTTTGAATCACTGAGGTCTAAGAGCTCCATTCTGACCTCAGAAGTCTGGAGAACTGAGCTCCTGACATTCACCCCGTTCTTAACTGACCTTGAGAGGTGGTCTGGCAGGAAGAACACAGGTTTCCAGGCTTTGGAGTCAGCTAGGAGTGGGTACTTGTCTGGGGGCTGCCACCTGGTGGCTCTGTAGTGATGATGTGTTACTTAGCTCTCTGAGCCTCACTTTCCTCGCCTACAGGAGAAAAATTCCATATCTTGATTGTGGTGCTGGTGATGTGAGTATATGTTGGATCAGAATGAAAGAACATTTTTATCAAAAGGGAAAAATTACCTGTCTCAGAGTGCTGTTGCTAAAAACCATAAAATAATTGATTTTGGAAAAACATCTTTTCCATGTTTTACAGGGATGGCACAGTTCTTACTAGGTATTTCAGGGGAAATCAGTTTCCTAATAAAGCAGTTATTTGAGCCCCATGGATCAAAGAGACTTTGAGTACAGAGTGCTGATAAGTTGTGATTGGTGAGCTGAGGAAACCTTCCTAGGGCACTTTGAGAAAGAGGCTTCCTGCTCAAGACAGGCTTCAGTCCTTTGTGCAGTGAAGGCCACAAACCACACTGGCCTCGTTTGCCCTCTCTGGCTCCTTGGCTTGTTATTTGGCGTAATTTTAGAAGATTGGCTGTCCTGTTGGCTAGCAGCAAGTCAGCGAGGATCATCTGTGTTAAGGTTCTTCATCCGTCTTAAAATAATCCTAATTCCCTGGGCTTAACTGGTGTTCTCTTAAGGAGTTTAAGTGCTCTTGCTTCTAACAAAGACTGGCCAGTGTGGGCCAGGTGTGATTCCACCAGCCAGTCTTTGTGAAAAGTGAGAGCACTGTAAGCCACTTAAGAAGAAAACACCAGTTAAACCGCATGGGGTGAGGGGCTCTTCCCCACCGCTCTCTTCTTTATTCTTGTTGTTTTTTGTCTTTTTTAAAATTAAAATTAAAAAAAAAAAATTTTTTTTTTTTTTTTGCTCCTTATTCCCACCACTCTTTCATTTATTTGTATTGATGCAGCAATATATGAACGTGTTGCTATTGTTGAGATTTTTTTTTTTAACTGCAGATAAAGTGAAAGTGTCTTCCTTGCTTGCCTTTGCAGAGGCATCAATTACTGTCTGGAAAGATAGTCATCGTATAGAGACCTGCCTTGTTCTTTTGTGCCATGTACATGGTGTACCACTCTTCTGGTGTATGTGTTACAGATAAAGTCTATTTCTAGGGATGATTGTAAGTAGAATTGTTGGCTGAAGGATATTTGCTTTTAAAATTATTTTATAAATTTGTTTATTTTATTTATTTATTTTTGGCTGCATTGTGTCTTCGTTGCTGCGCGTGGGCTTTCTCTAGTTGCTACTCTTCATTGCGGTGTGTGGGCTTCTCACTGTGGTGGCTTCTCTTGTTGCAGAGCACGGGCTCTAGGAGCGCGGGCTTTGGTAGTTTTAGCACGTGGGCTCAATAGTTGTGGCTCGTGGGCTCTAGAGCGCAGGCTCAGTAGTTGTGGCACACGGGTTTAGTTGCTCTGCGGCATGTGGGATCTTCCCAGGCAAGGGATTGAACCTGTGTCCTCTGCATTGGCAGGTGGATTCTTAACCACTGCGCCACCAGGGAAGCCCTGATACTATTTGTTTATTGTAAATTTGGAAACGTTTTCTCCTGTGCTCTTGGAGGAGGATGATATTTCAGAGTTGAAAAGTAATCTTAGGTCATCTAGAACCTAGATTCTAGGTCCCTGGTTTCCAAACCTGTGTATGCACCAGAAATCAACCAGGGAGCTTTTAATTCTGACACAGTAACTAGGTCTCCTGTGCTAGTCTCTGGGTGACAGATGGAGCCAGCCCAGTGCTGGTTCCAGATAGAAACCCTGCCCCAAACAAATAGCTGTGGTATGTACCCTATATGTGCCTTACACTTGTCCAGGCTCTGTGGTTGGGACAGGGGTGACTCAGACTGGGTTCCTGTCACAGGTGAATTGATGGTCAGCTCTGGAAGGGAAGACACACATGCAGGTACCTGCCCCATCTCTACCACGTATGAGTAGATCTGTCGTAAGCCACCTGATTCTGGTGGCCAGGCTGATGGCACTGTGATGCCCAGAGACGTTAAGTACTTTAGACTATGTTTGACTCCAAATCGATGTTTTTTTCCACAAATTACCTCTCATTTTAGAGCTTTTTGCTTAGCTGTGGAATAAGTAACATAGTCAGTAATGAACAAATCCACAGCTTAATCAAAGATGGCTTTGAAAGAACCAGTAGTGCACAGACTGGTGTAGCGGGAGAAGTGGTAGCAGTAGCGTGTTATGTGCTGTGCTGTCCCTTTGGCGTTAATGCCACTGCTGCACGTTTCCCTTCTTCCTCAACAGTTTCAGTCGTTTAGTCAGTACCGCTGTAAGACTGCCAAGAAGTCAGAGGAGGAGATCGACTTCCTTCGTTCCAATCCCAAAATCTGGAATGTTCACAGTGTCCTCAATGTCCTTCACTCCCTTGTAGACAAGTCCAACATCAACCGACAGCTGGAGGTGTACACAAGTGGAGGTGAGTGCTGCCTGCCATCTGTGCCTCATGAGTAGAGGCTGCGGGTAGTGCGGAGGAGCGATGGGCTGCTCCTCTTTGGTATTTGGGTGTGAACAGGAGCCGAGGGCTGATTTGGAGGCTGCTGGGCTTGGCAGTCTGTTGGCCGACAGACTGAACAAGCACTTCCTGAGAGCTGCATTTGTAAACACTTCTAGTCCCTCTCCAGGGCCTTTGTTTAGATAAGCACTTCTCAAACTTTTTGGTGTGAGGACCACTTTACAGTCTTAAAAGATTAAGAATCACAAGTTTATCTATATACAGATCTTGTTACAGTGAGAAGAGTGGTGGTTTTGCAAACCTCTTTAATATCTGGCTTCGTAGAAGAGAGCTGGAGTCTCCTGCTTCTTCACTCAGTCTGTGGCAATATGCTGTTTTGGTTGAAGTATCTGAGGGAAATCTGGCCTCACACAGATATTTAATTGGGACAGGAAAGAGAAACTCAATAGCCTTTACAGGTAGCCTGGCTCTTCTCTGGTTCTGCATCAGAAGTTGACAGCGGGTAGTTTCATACAGGTTAGTTGCAGTGTGGAATCTGAAGCCTTATCAGTGAACTTATACTTTGTTACATTAAAGTTTATTGGTTTATCCTGCCGCTTGAATGAATTTTTTTTACTCATGTGTGATTTTGTAAAATACTGATTCATTGAGCTATCAAGATTTTCTGAAAGTTGACACATTTTATTGTACAGTTTTTTTTGTTGTTGTTGTTTTAATTATTTATTTTGGCTATGCCAGGTCTTAGTTGTGGCATGTGAACTCATAATTGCGGCATGCATACAGTATCTAGTTCCCCAACCAGGGATCGAACCTGGGCCCCCTGCATTGGGAGCTCAGAGTCTTACCCACTGGACCACCAGGGAAGTCAATTATACAGTTTTTTGAAACCACATCTGTTACTTTGACCATCAACCTTATCAGATAGGTCTTCATTGGGGAGCTGTTGAGTTCATAGTGGCAGATAGAAGTTTTATGAAATTCTAATTTTTACTTAAAAGCTCAAGTTTTCATTGGCAGCAAACACTGCCAGTTGTTTTCATTGACATCTTAACAAGCTAACTGCACTCATTTTTGAGAAAATACCCATGTCTCTATTCAGTCTGTGTATCAGTTATTTTTTCAATTAAAAATGGGGTTTTGTGGGGAAAAGGAAGTGGCTGGTTCTTTTATTGCAGGTGAGTGGTGGTAAAGAATACAGTGATGACAGTAGAGTTTGGTGCCACTACCCGATTGATGCTAAGTTGTCCATAGTTTTACCCGCGTTGTTTTTGCACCATCAGTGCAAATGTCAACTCAGTGAGAAAGGCAAATAGTATCTTAGGAAGATAAATAGGAACACACCTAAATAGTGTTATTAGGAAGATAGCTTTGATCTCATGGGCTTCCTGAAAGGAGGGGCCTTGCCAAGTAGCTCTTATTGATGAGAGGGGTCCCCTCATATTCTTAGGTGTGTATGGTGGGGGGGGCTGCCACACCCCTTAGGTGACTTAGAAATGTAAGCTTAGCATAAGGCCAGGCATGATGTTGCTTGGTATTCTTTCTAAGGCAGTTATTCCCTATTGCAGGAAGCTTTAGAGACTGGCAGTAGATGAAGAGTTTACTGAGGGTAAACTTCAAGGGTCAGGCTTGCCCTCCTTCCACTGCCTCTGCTGAAGTGCTCACAGTGTCTGTGTGTCTCTCTCAGGTGACCCTGAGAGTGTGGCTGGGGAGTATGGACGGCACTCCCTCTACAAGATGCTTGGCTACTTCAGCCTGGTGGGGCTTCTGCGTCTGCACTCCCTGTTGGGGGATTACTACCAGGCCATCAAGGTGCTGGAGAACATCGAACTGAACAAGAAGGTAATTCATTCCCTGTTTCCTCAGGCCCACCTTCCCAGAGCCAGAAAGTCTGTCTGTCTGCTTCAGATTTCATGGAGAATAAAACAGGATTCCTCCCCAGGTCAGTGGAAAATTGAGACAAGAACTGGGAAAACCACTGCAGGGAAAATCTGAACCTGGACCAGGTGGTTTCTCTTTGGTGCTTAACAACACTTAAAATATTCAGCAGTCTTTTGATTCTGTTTTCAGACCAGACTGATGCTGGCAGATTTTTACTTTTCAACTTTCACTGAAGAATTAATGAAAGACTTACTTAGTTCTAAGGTGGCACAGGTAATGATACGTTAGCAGTGGTTGTGTTCCTATTCCTAGCCACAGAAACTTGGTACGTTTTTGTTTGACGTGTGTGTATCTTATCTGTCCTTTTTCTTATAGGGCTATTTGGAAAAGCAAGGACTAGAAAGCAAGAAAGAATGTGAAAGTGAGGTGTAGGTGATTTTAGAGCTGAAAGAAATTTTAGGGTTACCTGGTCCAGTCCTTTTCTGTTACAGCCAAGAAAATGGAGTCCTCAGGTCACATAATCAGTAAGTGGTACGATCTGCACTCAGAGCCTCTGACTTCAGAGCCAGGATTCCTCTGGGTAGTTCAGGGCCTCTGCAGGGAGCTCTCAGTGCTTCCACCTCAGCCGACACTAGGCCCCAGCAATTTTCAGATCCTACCTGGGATGAATTGGTCTTGAGATTCATGGCTGCTGCTTCTGCCTCCTTCCACAGAGCATGTATTCTCGTGTGCCCGAGTGCCAGGTTACCACATACTATTATGTCGGTTTTGCATATTTGATGATGCGTCGATACCAGGATGCTATCCGGGTCTTTGCCAACATCCTTCTCTACATCCAGAGGACCAAGAGCATGTTCCAAAGGACCACGTACAAATATGAGATGGTAAGGAGGCCTCTGACCAGCTGACACACATGTGCCAACAGTTTTTGGGTGAACGCCTTCCAGAATTTTGCTCTTCTATGTGCTTTTTCAGTAGGATGATTTGTTAACGGCTCGCCTACTTAAGTGTTTTCTTTGTTACACCTATTACTTCGGATCATTAACACCCTGATGATAAGGACAGGATTTTTGTTTCACTTTTATTCCCCAGCGGTGCCTAGAGTGTTCACTGGGCTGTGGGTGTTTAAAATCAGTTAGATGTGGGTACTGCCCTCAAGCAGTTTGCCTGGAGGAGGGTGGATTCAAAACATGCATAGAATTGGGAGCAGGTTTCTAAGCAGAGCAGAGGTGTTGAGACTTGGAAGTGTGGTCATGTAGTAGCACAATAAATCATTTTGGCTAGAAGGCAGGAGAACAGTCCGATTGGGGTGTTAGAGTCTGGGGTGACCTTCACGGCCCAGCTGAAGTATTTAATCTTTATTCTGGAGGCGTTAAGTGCCAGCAGAGATTTCTGGGTGAATTGATCATACTTGGTGTGGAACGATTGACCTGCCAGTGATGTGTAGGGCGGATTGGTGAGACCGAGGCAGAGGTACCAGTAAAGAGTCCAGGAAACAACTACAGAGGACCTGGAACTAGGCCAGAAGTTCCGTAGAGCTAGAGGGAGGATTGGAGGAGACATTGGGAAAGTTGGCTGAAGGGTGTAAGACAAAGGGAGAAGTCAGAAGGTCTGTACAGAGTGTACTTGGGAGGATGGTGGGGACCTCAGAAAATCCATTCATTTGACCCTGCACCGATCTCTCCCCCCACCCCCAGATTAACAAGCAGAATGAGCAGATGCACGCCCTGCTGGCCATCGCCCTCACCATGTACCCCATGCGTATCGATGAGAGCATTCACCTCCAGCTGCGGGAGAAATATGGGGACAAGATGCTACGCATGCAGAAAGGTGACCCACAGGTCTACGAGGAACTTTTCAGCTACTCCTGCCCCAAATTCCTGTCACCTGTAGTGCCCAACTATGACAACGTACACCCCAATTACCACAAGGAGCCCTTCTTACAGCAGCTGAAGGTGTTTTCTGATGAGGTGCAGCAGCAGGCCCAACTCTCAACCATCCGCAGCTTCCTCAAGCTCTACACCACCATGCCTGTGGCCAAGCTGGCCGGCTTCCTGGACCTCACCGAGCAGGAGTTCCGAATCCAGCTTCTTGTCTTCAAACACAAAATGAAGAACCTGGTGTGGACCAGTGGCATCTCTGCCCTCGATGGCGAATTTCAGTCAGCCTCTGAGGTTGACTTCTATATCGATAAGGTATGACTGCCCCTTGGGCTATGTTCTCAAGGCACCCACTGTTCTGGGCATCTGGGACACATCATTGAACAAAATCAACAAAGATTTTTGCCCTTGTGCTGGTATTCTAGTGTTAAAAAAATGACAAAAAGCGTTATAATTAAGCAAGCATGTAGTAGTTTGGAAGTTGCCACGTGCCGTGGAGTAAGTTGGGTTAATGGTGGTGGAAGGCACAGGCTGCAGTATTAAGGTGCTCAGGGTAGACTTTGTTGAGAAAGTGAAACCGAAGCTAAGACTTGAAGGAGGTGTGGAAATTAGCAAGCAGATACCTGGAGGAAGAGCATTCCAGGTGGAGGGAGCAGTTAGAGCAAAGGCCCTGAGGCAGGAGCGAGCCCAGACAGCTGCAGTGTGGCTGGAGTGGCCTGAGAGGAGGTTGTGGTGGGAGATGAGGTTGGAGAAGAAGGGGGGAGGGTGCTTAGTAGACTGCTGGAAGTCCTTTAGTGGGTGGGAAGCCATTGTCCTGACTTGTACCACCCTAGATTGGTGCTGCCTGGTTTTGAGCTTGATATAATGGGATTATGCAGTATGTGGTATTTTCTATCCAGCTTCTTTTGCTCAACATTGTATTTGAGAGAATCACCATCCACCGTTGTCATATGTAGCAGTAGGTCAGTCATGCTTATTGTTCTGTGATGTGTGATGGTCCAAATTCTACTGCAGTTACTGACCACGGTGTTTCCATTCTTCTACTGGTGGACATTTGGGTGGTTTTTGGCTATTGAACAGTATACATAACGGTGTTTTTTGGGTTTTTTTGGCTGTGTTGGGTCTTCGTTGCAGCATGCAGGCTTTCTCTAGTTGAGCTGAGTGGGGACTGCTCTTCATCGTGGCGCACAGGCTTAGTTGCTCTGCGGCATGTGGGAGCTTCCCGGACCAGGGCTCAAACTCGTGTCCCCTGCACTGGGAGGCGGATTCTTAACCACTGCACCACCAGGGAAGCACCTATGAGGCAATTTTTTAAAATATCCTACATTTTTGGTTGCTTTCAGAAAGATGTTGGTCTACAATACACATATGTACACAACATCTCTTAGGGATACACAACCCTAAGAGACAAATAACCTCACAACACCTATACCATACATATGTGTGTGTTTATCCATTGCTAACAACTACTTTTTATTTATTTAATTTAAATACTCTTTTTTCACAACATTGTAAATCAACTATAATCCAATAAAAAATAATTTTTAAAATTAATTTTTGGCTGACAGTTTTTAATGATAAAATTTGCATAACAAACTTCACCACTTTAAAGGGTGTAATTCCATGATTATTAGTTTGTTCACCGTGTTGTGCAACCATCTCTGCTATCTAATTCCACATTTCCATCATCCCCAAAAGAAATCCCTGCCCATTAACAGCATTCCCCATTCCTCCTTCCCCCCGCATCCCTGGCAAATCAGGGATCTTGCTTCTGTCTCCGTGGATTTTTCTATTTTTGATATTTTCTAAAAATAGAATCATGAAAGATGTGGCTTTTTGCGTTTGATTTCTTTTACTGAGCATCTTTTCAAGTTTAATCCAGGTTGTAGCAGGTATCAGTACTTTATTCCTTTTTACAGCCAAATAACATTCCACTGTTTGGGTATACCACACTTTGTTTATCTGTTCATTAGTTCGTGGACAGTTGAGCTGTTTTCACTTTTTGGCTATTATGGATAATGCTGCTATGAATTTTTGTGTACAAGTTTTGTGTGAACAATATTCTCTTGGGTATATATACCTAGTTGTGGAATTGCTTGGCCAGTTTGGGTAGTTTGTTTTTGGAAGCTCATCTTGCTAAACCAGATCCTCTCATTTTAGACTTAATGGCATTTTGAAGGCTTGGTGTTTGGCAGAACTTGGCTATCCCTGCCATGAACAGACTCACCAAAAGCAGAAACATGTCTGTTGGGGAAGTTTTTCAATGTTGTTTTTAAGTCATGTTTTTAAATATCAGAACTGTCTATCCCCTGCCGTATCACGTCAGCTAACTAAAGTCCTTTTTGCATTTATTCCCAATGCCTGACATGTACACGTTCTTTGGCAGTATCAGTCATTTGCTCCATCCCTCCATCCCTTTTAGTGGCCCAGCTGAACTGGTCCCAACCATCTGGATGGTCTTTAATAAAACACTTCTCCCAAGATTTAGCAACTTGGTTATTACAAATAAAATTTTGCTGTGAGGTTATATTCAGGTTAAATTAATAACATGATTTAAATTTCCTACATGAAAATGTTTTTAATTGCATGTTTTTATTATTGTTCCTTATTGGTTCAGGTTTGTCTTTGGCAAATTACTTTCTATTTTTTTGCCTTTTTTCATCCTTGACTTGAAAAAAATCCTATCAAAGAGATTCAGAAAGTTCTTGGATCTTAACCTAGATTATGTCGTAATTTACAAGTAAAACGGTGCTCAACAAAATATTTTGAGCTAAAAAGCAATTTAAAATCTAGACTAATTTGCAACTTTATACTCATAAACAGTGTATAAGAATAAAATGCTATTTTAAATGTTACTATAGCCAAAAGATTCATGTTCGTTAAAAAGACTAGAAAATAAAATAAATGAATTAACAGGGAGAAAATAAAAATCAGCCATCTAAACAGAAAGAGCAGCTCTTGACTGGTAGTGCTCTTCCATAAGGGTCTATCTGGCACTTAGCATCACTGCTGTTTGCAGGCCCGAAAGCGGCTCTCCCTCACCGCTCCTGTCTGGTTGCTTTTCTCATAGGACATGATCCACATCGCAGACACCAAGGTGGCCAGGCGCTATGGGGATTTCTTCATCCGGCAGATTCACAAATTTGAAGAGGTGAGAGGTCTGAGAGCGGTGTGTGGGCTGGGGACAGAGGTTAGGAACTGGGTGGGGAGTTATAAATTGTTTATTTCTCATTTCTGTTTTCAAGAAAGCCTGAAATTGGCCCTTTAAGTTTCTGAGCTAGACTGGCTGGCTGCTTGGGGTTTGGGGAGTGGGGTTGGGCCCGTAGGAGTTGCTGTGTCAGCCTTCTCTGGAGCATCTCTTTCCAAGATCTCCCGCTGCGGGTGGCCGGCTCTCTTCTCCCTCCCTGGTATTTCCTAATATGGGTGGATTCACTGCCTGCTCTGACCCATCCCTCACCACTTGGCAGTTACTCTCTGACTTAGACAGGTCTGGCCAGTTTCTGCAAGCTGAGACCATGAAGCTCTGTTCTGACAGACTTGGTGCATTCCACATCCTGCCCTTGGAGAGGTCTTGGGGGTCACTTTTTGTGTCCGTAGCTAGAGCCACTGCGTCTTGGTGCTTTGAGTGCTCCAGCAGAGGTCACTGCTGTGCTGTGGTCCATGCTACCAGACTCCTCCTGCAGGATAATAATAGAGCCCTGACAAGTCTAGTCACCCTGGGTCCCTTTCCTGTCTATAAAATGGGCAGAGCAGCATGGGATGTGTGTTTGTTGAGTGTGAAGGGCAGATAGGACAAGCTGCATGAATTGTGTGACACCATAAGAATGTCAGGTGGAGGACCTAACCGAGCATTTACACATGATAGTAGACAACTCATGCTCATGTCAGAGGGGCGGCCTGGCCTGGTGATCGTGCACACTGTAGGAAAAGGTTTGGTGAAAAAGCCATATCTGACTGGGCTTCCCTGGTGGCACAGTGGTTAAGAATCTGCCTGCCAATGCAAGGGACATGGGTTTGAGCCCTGGCCTGGGAAAATCCCACATGTCGCAGAGTAGCTAAGCCCGTGCGCCTCAACTACTGAACCTGTGCTCAAGAGCCCACAAGCCACAACTACTGAGCCCATGTGCCACGACTACTGAAGCCTGAGTGCCTAGAGCTCGTGCTCTGCAACAAGAGAAGCCACTGCAATGAGAAGCCTGCGCACCGCAACGAAAAGTAGCCCCTGCTCACCACAACTAGAGAAAGCCCGCATACAGCAATGAAGACCCAACACAGCCAAAAACAAACAAACAAACAAATTTTTTAAAAAAAGCCATATCTGACTTTGCTTTTCTTTCTCTTCCAGCTTAATCGAACCCTGAAGAAGATGGGACAGAGACCCTGAGTATATTCATACTTGACACTACTCAGGAACCTATTTTGATGTCATCATAGGTGGGGAGTGTTTTTGCCACCATGAAGCCTTTACCTAGCTCAGCCATCAGCCAGTCAACTGAGTTGAAGTTTATTTAAATCAGGGAGTGAAATTTTTTAAGTAGGTCTCAATAAAGAATCTTCTTTAGAGTCACATTTGTCGTCTCATTATTGTTGGGGAGCATCTGTGGACAAGGGCAACAATACGTAATTTCCCATTTGTCATGAGATACTTTCTCCTGATGCATTCGTTATTGGTGTTTGAATTATTTAATCCCTGGATTCATAAAGCAGTATACAGGACATTTTCATATTCAGTATCTTACCTGCATCTCACAAGACTCCTGTGAGCATTAATGACCTGCCATAATTTGCGTGCATGTTCGTGGAAGTGCTGGGTTTCAGGAAGGAACTACTGAACACCTACTGCCAGGACTGTGCTGAAAGGACTCCATGTACATTGCCTATACTTCACAGCTCGGGTTTAGTGGGATCCCCATTTCACTGATGAGGAAACAGACTCGGGGAGTTAAGTGACTTGATCGAGGTCACGTAGTTACAAGGAAAAGCAAAGAGTTGGCTCCAAACTCTACTGTCTTCTGCTCCCAGGTGTCCTGACTTTTCACACTGAAAACTTTGGTTTATGTCGTGGGCAGCCTCTCCCACCCTCAGTGAGGTTCGGAGCTACTGCTTGTCTGCCGGGACCTTCACGGCCAGTCACAGCTGAGTTGTGTCTGTTTTTCCCTCTCTCTGCCATCCCTCCCTTAAACAACCATATGGGATCTGCCATCTTGGGCATTTCTTTGAGATGGCATCTTCTGCATCCCCAAACCGAGCAGCCCACACTGTTATCAGAGCCAATTTCTAATCTTTTCTAACAAAGCACAGATCATACTGATCTATAATAATAACAAACTTTACCGAAACTGGTTGTCTCAGGTAACTCACACAACCTACCCATCAAAGATCAAATGTTCCTGGAGCTGTAGAAACTTTATATTCAGGAGTAAGGCCCTCAGAATGGTCTGAACACTGTTCATGCATTATCTCACTCTGGAGATGGGTAGATGTGGAATCCTGGTTTTATTGATGAGGAAAGTGAGGCTCAGAGTAATTAAATAGCTTGTCCAAGGCCAAAGCAGTAGGTAGTGAAGGCAGGTCTTTGTTTCTCAAACTTGTGGTTTTACTTTAGAAAGCCCTACCCTAAGACTGGCAGCAAGAGGTGAAACAGCAATAAATACCCCGTCAAAATCTGCATGGTCGGGACATCCCTGGCGGTCCTGTGGTTAGGACTCCGCGCTTCCACTGCAGGGGGCACGGGTTCCATCCCTGGTCTGGGCAGTAAGATCCTGTGTGCCGCGCCGCGTGGTCTATATTAGCTCCAAAGCAAGGGGTATTTCCTGGAACTTGGATGGGTGTAGCTGATGAGGTTGCTACCCCCCACCCAGTGACAGGGTTGCTGTGAATTCTCAAGCTAGGCTTTGTGCTGGTTCCTTTTGAGTTTTCTGGTTATAAGGGAGCTTGAGAACATGGGAAGAGCCGCTGGCTTGAAGGCATGACACCTAGATTCAAGTCTGAATTGTCTCACTAATTTACTATGTGACCTTTGGGCACACCTGAGGGTCCCTAGAGCCTGCGGTCAGGCAGAGCTGGGCCTGCTCCAGGGGCTTGGCATGGGGATGGCAGTGGCTGGAGCTGGGTGAACTGGCTTCCTCCTTATCTGGGGTGTCACCTGTCACTCGGGTGGCCGCCACTTTGGCTCTTGGGGTGGAAGCTCCTGCTTGCAGGAGCCCCGTTCCTTGCATGTAAACAAGGATAGTAGAATCTGCCTTACTGGGCAGTCGTGAGGAATAAGTGAGATGCTCAGTTATTTATTTCTCCCTCGTGCTTGGAATTCATAAGCTCTTCTGTATCCTTGTTTCCTAGTAGTTAATGAATGCTGGTCCCCAAAAAGATACGTCTATGTCCTAACCCCTGGAACTTATCAGTGTGATGTTTGGATAAAGATGTGAGTTCGGGATCTCAAGATGAGTGCACCCTGGATTATCCAGGTGGCCCCTAAATCCAATGACAAGTGTCCTTAGACACAGAGACACACAGGGAGGAGGGGACCACATGAAGACAGGCAGAGAGATTAGAGTGATGCAGCCGCAAGCTAAGAAACACCTGGAGCCACCAGAAGCTATGAGAGGCGAGGAAGTGCTCTCCCCTAGAGCTGACACCTTGATTTTGGACTTTTCACTTCCAGAACTGAGAATAAGTTTCTGTTTTAGCCACTAACTTTGTGGTAATTTGCTGCGGCAGCTCTAGGTGTCTAATAGAATGCCTGCTGTGTATCAGGCACATTATAGGATTTTATGCACAGAAGGTTGTATCCTTTTTTCTACAAGGGAGCCAGCCAGGCACTTCTAGGTGAGAGGGAAAAGGAAGTGGATAAAAAACAAAACCCCTAGAAAACAAATAACAATTTAATTTTTCAGTTATAAAGAAAAAAAGCCCTTGTCCTTATGGGACTTAAATTCTAATGCGTGGAGACAGGTGGTAAAGCATATATAGTATGTTGGATGGCGAGGTATCTTGTGCAGAAAAATCCAGGGTAGGAGTTACCCCTTTGAATTGCATGGTCAGAAGAGATCACACTAATTGGTATCATTTGGTCAGAGACACGCAGGGGGCAAGGAGGCCACATTGCAGATACCTGAAGAAAGTCTTAGGAAGAGGAAACTGCAAGTGCAAAGGCCCTGAGGTCAGAGCATGTTTCGTATGTCGAGAGAATGTAGTGAAAAGACCAGCTGGAGCAGAGCTAGCAAGGGCGAGGGAGGAAGAGGCCAGAGACCAGTGAAGCTCCCGATCATGGAGAGTCATATAGGCCTTGTCGAGACTATAAAGGCTGTGACTAAGTCTGAGTTAGGAGGCCGTTCTCCACCAGGGAGGTTACACAACTTGTCCAAGTTCCCAGAGCTAAAGAGGACCCAGGACAGAACCCAGGTCAGCCCAGCTCTAAAGGCTGTGCTGTCTCTGGGATGCCATCCTTCCTCCAAAAGGAAGGGAAACCAAAAGCAGCCTCTTAGTTAATATGTAATAAGTCCAAACATTCATAGAGCTCTTGGTAGCTTTCCAGGCACTTCATCTGTTACCTTGCTGGAGTCTAACGAGTGGCAGCATTGGGATCCTGCCAAGCGTTTGGATCGCCAGGCCAGTGCCAGCCAGGCCTTACTGCACCCCCGCCCCCAGTGCCTGCGTACACCCTGGTTCCCTGGCCTCGTTAAGAATGGCCCATGCAGGGCTTCCCTGGTGGCGCAGTGGTTGAGAGTCCGCCTGCCGATGCAGGGGACACGGGTTCGTGCCCCGGTCCGGGAAGATCCCACATGCTGCGGAGCAGCTGGGCCCGTGAGCCATGGCCGCTGGGCCTGCGCATCCGGAGCCTGTGCTCCGCAACGGGAGAGGCCACAACAGTGCGAGGCCCGCGTACAGAAAAAAAAAAAAAAAGAATGGCCCATGCAGTACCGTCTCTTCTGTACCCACAACCAGTCCTGACATTTGGCACTGGTGACTCATAGGATATAGACGCACCTGAGCACCCCTGGTGTTAACTTGTTTTGATTTCACCACCAGAGTCTCATAGTTCATGTCAGAGTATCCTGTCTCCATCACTAAAATTATGCCAGGTCAAGGTGTGTTGTGTCTCACCTGGTCCCTCAGCACTCTTTTTTTTTTTTCTGCTTCTTAACAGTAAATTTTATTTTTAAATTTAATTTTATTTTTTTTTAGGTTTTGGGGAAAATATTTTATGTGCTTTTTTTTTTTTTTTTTTTTTTTTTGCGGTACGTGGGCCTCTCACTGCTGCGGCCTCTCCCGTGGCGGAGAACAGGCTCCGGGTGCACAGGCTCAGCGGCCATGGCTCACGGGCCCAGCCGCTCTGGGGCATGTGGGATCTTCCCAGACCGGGGCACGAACCTGTGTCCCCTGCATCGGCAGGCGGACTCTCAACCACTGCGCCACCAGGAAAGCCCTTTTATGTGTATTTTATTAATAAAATACAACATGCATTCACTTTTTTTTTCACACACACACTGCATTTTATTTTTACAAGAGATAAATAAACTGACACCAAGCATTGTAAGTAGATGACCACAATAAAAGCAACAATGATTGCAATTACCAAACATGAAACACACTCATACTATGTCACAATATTGACATTCAGTCCAGTAATCCTCCACTGTAACAGCTCCTTTACTTTGCAGTGAAAATTGATTTGTATATTTTTTGCCTCTGAGTCCTTGTGGGAATTTTTTTTTAATTCAAACAGAAAGTCACAAAAATTATAATCATCCTCATCAGTTCACTCAGTCCATGTAATTAATTTTTTTTCATCTTGATCTTTTGTTAGCACTTTTATAAATTCATCAGTTTTCCATTAGAGTTCTGAAAATGCTTATTCATTCAGTTCCGCAGTATAGTCAGTTATCAGAAACCTGTCCTCGTCAGAGTCTTTTCCATGAATTCCTTGAAGATGGAACCCTTTTATAGGAACGTTTTTGCGAAAGCATCAGTGTACACCCAGAACTGTCTGTAAATGACAAAAGACTTAAAAATGACCACGGTTAAAGATTTGATGAAAGTTCATAATAATGCAATTGACAAGGAAATTTAGTTATTTCTGAGATATACATTTTAAAGTAATAACTAGAATTATGACTTATAACATTATACCAGAACATATAAGATTTTTAGAAATTTCATGTAATGTCTGAAACATTTATATTAACATATTTCCATACAAATAACCCAAAGAAAGTTTCGTATTAGTGGTTCTTTTGTTTGTTTGTTTTTTTATACTGCAGCTTCTTATTAGTCATCAGTTTTATACACATCAGCCTCAGCACCCTTCTTACCAGTAGATGGGCCATTTGAGGAGCTCAAGGTCACACAGAGCCAGTGTGTGAGAGCCTGGCTTGGGCCGTTTCCCAGTGTCTTGGCCCATGTCCCGCGGCAGTGCTGGGCAGCCGGCAGCCCTTGTGAGGGGGCAGGCACAGCTGAACTCTGCCTGGTACGGCTTGAGGAACGCAGGGCTTTAAGCAGCTGCAGCCAGCTCGCAGGGGTTTTATTCCAGCTTGCCTGGAGTGGAAGAAGCAGGTTCATAATCCTCCCACGCATAAAGGGAGTGAGGGTTTAATTAGCAGGGAATGGGGAGCTCTGGGTGGTGCCAGTTACCAAAAGTTCCTGCACCAGCAAGAGAAGGCAGCACAGCAAAGTGTGTGGCTCGGGCTTGGCCAGACCTGGGTTTGAATCCCGACTCCACATACTAGCTGTGTAACCATGGGCCAAGTTACTTAGCTTCTCAGTGCCTCACTTTCCTCATCTATAAAATGGGGGCAGCATTTCACTTGATTAAATTATATAAAGTACTTAGCACAGCACCTGGCTGTAGTGTGTGATTAGCGAATGAAGTCCATTATTATTAGCTGGCCATGACCTTGGAAATCACAGGCATAGATTATATGGATCAGCAAGGCTACTTCATGGTGGAGCTGGGACTCGGAGCCTGCAGACTCACCCAGGGGCTTTCTCTACTCCCTGCTCGTTGGTGGACCCAAGGCAAGTCTGTGTAGGGACAGTGTAGAGACCAGTTCACAGAGAGGCTGAGACACTTGTCTAGAGCAGCCCAGCTGTAGAGGAGCTGGGGCTCGTGCAGAGTGGTGGCAGCAGGGGTGGAGAGAGGCTGGAGAATTCAAGAGCCATTTGGGAGGTTACAGAGGGCAGGACTTGGCAGTTGGCCAGATATGCAGGGGCAGGGGTGGGGAGATGCCCAGTCTTCTGGCTTTTGCAGCTGCGGAGACAGTGGAACCACAATTGAGATGGGGTGAGTGGGCAGGTTTGAAACAGGAAGGATGTGAAGGTGGGTAGAGAACTGGGTTCAGACAGGAGTTCAAGGACCCTGTGAGACATCCAGGTGGAGATGCCCAGGGTGTAAGACTTGGGCAGAGGCAGTGAACAGCTGGGGCCAGAACCCTGCTCTTCAGACCCCAAGGCTGGAGCTGGTTCCTCGCCACACAGACCAGCCTCTGGTGGCCTTGGCTTCCTTTCCACAGTGTGGACTGGACTGCAAGCCCAAGATGGGGCTTCTCTTCCCGGAATGGCCTTGGCCTTCGGTGGATACTGACCACCTCCTCATCTGCAAAATGAGGCACTGAGACCTGCTGTTGTCCAAAGGCTGCGGCCCTGCAGTTCTAGAATTCTGGGTAACATTCTAGGATTAAATGGGCCAGGAGCCCCCATGAACACCTGAGAAAAGGGAGGCAGCAGTTGGGAGCAATGGCCTTTGCAATAAAGAGAATTAGTTGAATGAATGAATGATGAAGGTACAAGGAAGTGAATCAATGGGGTTCATCAAATGAAACGATATAAGTGTATCAATAAGTGATGGTGTGTCTTAAATCCTTTCTAGAAGGCAGATGCATAGAGTGAATAAATGATGAATGTATTCACTCTTCAGCAAATGAAGAGTGTGGGTGTGCCGCACTGGCTCTTCCTCCCGATGGCCTTTCATCCCCGTGCCCACCTGCCCCGCACACTGGAGAGGGGCCGGCCTGGGCTGTTGCTTGGGGTCAGGAGCCAGGCTGTGGGGTGGGGGAAGCACATCAGGAAGAGGTCGAGAGGGAGGCAGGGGGCGGCCAATTTGATCCAAAGCCTGACCAGCAATTTTCCTGATGTTTCTGAGAAGGAGGCGGGTACCGGAAGCAGCAAGTCATCCCGGTTCTCGGCTCCACATTCCTATCAAACCTGCGGCTGTATTCCTGGCCCTGCCCTTGATTAAGGTACCTTCCTCCTGTTCCCACCCCCACTCCCATTTCTCTCCCTGGGGCTGGTGGACCTGGAGGGTGGCCTTCTCCACTCTCTGATCAGGCAGGGGGCCTAGATACAAGTCCTGACACTGCCCTCTTAGAAGCTGGGAGATTTCAGGCAGGTTGCTTAACTTCTCTGGGCCTCTGCTTCCTCGTGCATCAAATGGAGTGAGTAGTTCTTCCCCACCTGCCTCCCTGGGCCCCTCTGAGCCTCAGCATATAAAGCTGTCGAGTATGATACAAGTGTTTGCTGTTACCCTTACCCGTCCCAGTTGTGTTGTATTGTGTCACCTGGAGATGAGGTTCGCCCTTGCTAACCTCTCTCTGTTCTATCTACCGGGAAAACAACTCACTCAGAGCTTCTGCAGGAAAGTCTCATGTTCTGTTTCAAATGGGAAGAGCTGCCTTGCTCACAGTTCCGTGTAGACAGTCAGGTAGGTGGGAGACAAACAGTCCTTTTCTAGTGTCTGACAGGTGGCAGGTGGTCTGACCTTCTGGCTGACCGAAATCTCTCCAGCCTGACAGCCCCTTCCTTGTCACTTGGTCCGCAGAGGAGAGGTGACCTTCCTGGGGTAGGGAGGCTCAGAAACTGTTTCCCACCTGCCTGCTTTTGACTTGCAGATCGGGCTGGGTTGATACTGAGGGGTAGTTGAGAGGGCTCCAGGCCCCAGGACCTCAACTGTAACCCCAGTCACCCCTAAAGAGTCCAAGCATAAACGAGGGCTGGCTTTGCAGACCCAACTCTAAGTCAAGCCCCTCTGGCCTCCCTCTCCCTCCTTCCTGCCAAATTTCTGCCCCTGAGCCCCACTGCAGAGCCACAGGAACCCAACTTAGGGCCTAGAACATTCCATGTGCATCCAAGCACCAACCCTGTTAGCCTTCCAGTACTAGTCCTGTTTATTGCCATCGGAAGTGAGCTGGGAGTGAAACAGGAGGGAAGGGGGCAGGGCACAACCTTTGTTTTTGTTTTTGTTTTTGCGGTACGCGGGCCTCTCACTGTTGTGGCCTCTCCCATTGCGGAGCACAGGCTCCGGACGCACAGGCTCAGCAGCCATGGCTCACGGGCCCAGCCGCTCCGCGGCATGTGGGATCTTCCCGGACCGGGGCACGAACCCGCGTCCCCTGCATCGGCAGGTGGACTCTCAACCACTGCGCCACCAGGGAAGCCCAGGGCACAACCTTTGAAAGAATAACATAGCCCGAGGACATGACATAAACTGATTAAAACCAAATGGGTCCAAGATAGCAGACAAGTCGACTTCCACTAGACCTTGAACCTCAGTATATGCTCACCGTAACACATCAGCAAGCTAAAGACACATCCACAGGCGCCATGGCAGTTCCAAGATCAGCCATAAAGATCAAAAAGTGGGCGGTGGCCCAATCCTGGAAATCCCCGCCCCTTCCTTAAATAGCTGGAATACTCCTCCCACTCATTAGCCTATGAAATTACCCACCCCGATAAAAACTGACAACCCCCATACTCTGGTGCCTTTCTCACCTTCTGAGATGGCCCACGCTATGTCTGTGGAGTGTGTTTCTCTCTAAATAAATCCACTTCTTACCTACCACTTTGTCTCTCACTGAATTCTTTCTATGATGAGACATCAAGAACCTGGGCTTCATTAAGTCCTGAAACCAGGTGTGTGATCTCAGTTGGAACACTGTGGGTTTGGGCCGGGTTTGAGTCCCGGCTGCGTGGGTTCGAGTCCCGGCACGTAGGTTCAGGTCCCAATGTGAGGTGCACGGTGAGGAGCATTGCTGCCAGGGGCTGCAGACATGGGGCACCTGGGAGGTTCTTGCTCGTCAAACTCACAGGTACATAGCAGTGAATGAACTTATAGTGAAAACTAGGTATGCAGGGGTGAACCAGACACGATGCTGGCCTCAGTCCACCAGCGGCACATCCTTGTGGTGAAAGTTCTTTGTGAAGTCAGAAAGAGCCAGACGGCGTCCTGACCATATTTTGACAGCGGTGTGGCTTCGAGAGGGCTTTACCCTCTCAGAGTTTTATCCTCATTAGTAAACAGTGATCATGTGAAGCTCACAGAGTTGTGAGAAACCAGAGGTAATGCACGTTAACAAGAAAAACACCACATGGGAATTCCCTGTATGTCCAGTGGTTAGGACCCTGTAATTACACTGCAGGGGGCACAGGTTCGATCCCTGGTCGGGGAACTAAGTAAGATCCCACATGCTGCGTGGTGCAGCCAAAATTAAAAAAAAAGAAAGAAAGGGGCTTCCCTGGTGGCACAGTGGTTGAGAATCTGCCTGCCAATGCAGGGGACACGGGTTCGAGCCCTGGTCTGGGAAGATCCCACATGCCGCGGAACAACTGGGCCTGTGAGCCACAATTACTGAGCCTGCGCATCTGGAGCCTGTGCTCCGCAGAGAACATGAGAGGCAGCGATAGTGAGAGGCCCGCGCACCGCGATGAAGAGTGGCCCCCTCTTGCCACAACTAGAGAAAGCCCTCGCACAGAAACGAAGACCCAACGCAGCCATAAATAAATAAATTAATTTAAAAAAAGAAAGAAAGAAAGAAGAAAACACCACACACACACACACACACAATGTCTAGCATACGGTTAGTGTCAGTAAAGGTTATCTATCAGTATATATTTTTTAACATCTTCATTGGAGTATAACTGCTTTACAATGGTGTGTTAGTTTCTGCTTTATAACAAAGTGAATCAGCTATACATATACATTTTTAAAATATATTTAAAAAAATATTTATTTAGGCTGCATCGGGTCTTCGTTGTGGCACACGGACTCATCGTTGCGGCACGTGGGATCTCTAGTTGTGGCACGTTGGCTCTAGAGTGTGCAGGCTCAGTAGTTGTGGTGTGCAGGCTTAGTTTGCCCCTTGACACATGGGATCTTAGTTCCCCAATCGGGGAGCAAATCCAAGTACCCTGCATTGGAAGGCAGATTCTTAACCATTGGACCACCAGGAATGTCCCAAGCCATCAATATTCCTAAGGATTGGGGACTTCCTGGTGGTGCGGTGGTTAAAATCCACCTGCCAATGCAGAGGACGTGGGTTCAAGCCCTGGTCTGGGAAGATCCCACGTGCTGCGGAGCAACTAAGCCCGTGCACCACAACTACTGAGCCTGCGCTCTAGAGCCCGCGAGCCACAACTGCTGAGCCCGCGTGTCACAACTACTGAAGCTCGTGCACCTAGAGCCCATGCTCCGCAACAAGAGAAGCCACCGCAATGAGAAGCCTTGAGAAGCCTGTGCACCGCAACGAAGAGTAACCCCTGCTCACCACAACTAGAGAAAGCCCGCACGTAACAAAGAAGACCCAACACAGCCATAAATAAATAAATAAATAAATAAATAAAATATTCTTAAGGATCGGATCTCACAGCCTAATGGGGAGAGACACATATGCACAAATAAATGCCACACAGTGTGAGCCACTGTTCAAATGCCGTTTCCTCCAGCCTCCAGCCTTCAGGGATAAAGCCTCAGTCCCCGGACAGGAGATGAGAGGCTCCTTGTGGAAATGCTATAGCACTTTGTCCATCTCTATATCACCTCCCTTGTCTTGTCTTTCTGTGACTGTTTTTTGTGATTGTTTACATGTCTGTCTCCCACACTGGCCTGCCAGTCCCTCCAGGGTAGGCATGTGGAAATTTCTCTCTGAAATTGGCAAGGATTTCCCTGTAGTTTCCATCTAATTCAAGGGTGGGAATCTGTAAGAAGACCTGGAGTTGTGGCTTCCATCTGGGCCTGTCAGGGAAGGCTTCAGGGAGGAGGTGATGTCTGGGCTGGGCCTTGAAGCCTGTGCAGGATTTGGAGCAGCAGCAATACGTGTTTCAGAGGAAGCCAAAAGGGGCGGGGGACAGCGTGGCAGGCTGAGGCCTTCCAAGCATCCTGTAGCAGGGAGAGTAAGGGGCTGGGGCTGGACTTCAGCCCCAGCTCCCCCTCTAACTGCCTCTAGCATCCTGGGCAAGCACCTCCCCTCCTTGGCTCCAGTCTCCTGTATACCGAGGGGCTTTGCCAATTACTCCCAAAGGGTCCTTTCCAGCCTGGATATTTCAGTGGCTTCTCTGACCTGCCTCCCCTCCGGGGACAGACCCAGAAGGCAAAGTAGGAGTAACTCCCAGCTCAGAGAGAACCCTCCCAGTGACGGACAGCACATGGTCCTCTCTGCTCTGGAGGGCTTAATTGGAGAGTTGTTTCATTTTGGGGTAAGGATTCCAACTTACTTGCCCAATCCCAGACCGATTTTCCAGAATGTATATACAGTATGTGGGGAACAGTAGGGTCTGTGGAGAATGGCTTGGAATAGCTGCCTATCCGCAGACATTGCTGGGATTCCAGGAAACCGAGGCTCATCCCGGCAGGCTGGGACGGGGGCGCAGGATGCTGTCCTGGCACGCTCAGGGCATGCCTGTGGCGAAGTGAGGACCAGGAGAGCAGCGAAACCTCCCACATGCCTCCAGGCCCCAGCTTCCGAGGTCCCACAATGTTCCTATTGTCCACAGGGCCCTGCTCCCCCAGGGAGCAGCTCAGAGCCAAGGGCCTGGGTAGGGCCCTGAGAGAAAAGCACAGTGGTCAGACCCACATGGATCTTGGAGTCAGAGAAGCTTCGAAAAATGAAATCCTAGAATTAGAAGCTCACGGGTACTGAGGCTCCAAGCTGTCCAGACTGGAAGGATGGTCCACTTCCTAAAGTCCTGCTCCCTCCCCTGTTATTTTTTTCATTATGAAACTATACTTGCTCTACCTGACTTACCTGGATTTCTTGTCTTCCAGTGACCTGCTGTGACCCTCTGTGTGAGCAAATCTCCTCTTGCTTATTTGGGGCTGCTTTTGTGTTAAAATGAGAGCCCCTTTCGCTTCTAGCACTGTTAATTAAACTGCAAACGATGTTGTGCTGGTATGAGAAAGTTCATTTGTTTTTTCAAGTGACTGGTTAAGATTATGATCAGAGCAGGAGTCTAAAATTAATCAGCAGCAAATATTGGATGATTCCACTTACAGGAGGTGCCTAGAGGAGTCAAATACACAGAAAGCAGAATAGTGGTTGCCAGGGGTGGGGCAGGGGTGGCAGGTAGGTATTGGGTGTGAGTGCTAATGGGTACAGACTTTGGGGGGTAATGAAAATATTCTAAATAAAATAATGGTTGCACAACCCTGTGAATATACTAAAAACCACGAATTGTTCACAAGAGTGAACTTTATGGTATGTGAATTATATCTCAAAACTGTTATTTTAAAAAGTTCTGCCTGCTGTTGTTACAAATTCGGACCATAATGACTTGTAAAAAGTGAATCTGGGACTTCCCTGGTGGCTCAGTGGTTAAGAATCCATCTGCCAATGCAGGGGACATGGGTTCGAGCCCTGGTCCGGGAAGATCCCACATGCCACAGAGCAACTAAGCCCGTGCGCCACAACTACTGAGCCTGCGCTCTAGAGCCCGTGAGCCACAACTACTGATGCCCTCTCGCCTAGAGCTCGTGCTCCGCAACAAGAGGAGCCACCGCAATGAGAAGCCCGTGCACCGCAGGGAAGAGTAGCCCCTGCTCGCTGCAATTAGAGAAAGCCTGCGTGCAGCAACGAAGACCCAACACAGCCCAAAATAAATAAATACATAAGTTTATTAAAAAAAAAAAAGTGAGTTTGCCACACCCCCATCTCACTCCCATAGTGAACCATTGACAGCATTTGGGTAGATTTTTTCCTTTCTTTGTGATGTTTTAAAATTCCATATATCTGCACATGTACATGTTTATATACATAAGTATACATGATATATATGTTATATATATATAAATTTTGTTTTGCAAAAATGGAATCCTAGTATATCTGTTATTTTACAGCTAGCTTTTTTCACTTCTTTTGAGGATGTATTTCCATGACACTTGTTTAAAAAAATTTTATTGGGCTTCCCTGGTGGCGCAGTGGTTGAGAGTCCGTCTGCTGATGCAGGGGATACGGGTTCGTGCCCCGGTCCGGGAGGATCCCACGTGCCGCGGAGTGGCTGGGCCCGTGAGCCATGGCCGCTGGGTCTGCGCGTCCGGAGCCTGTGCTCCGCGACAGGAGAGGCCATGGCAGTGAGAGGCCCCCGTACCGCAAAAAAAAAAAAAAAAAATTTTATTGAAGTATGGTTGAGTTACAATGTTGTGTTAATTTCTGCTGTGCGGTAAAGTAACTCAGTTATACACATATATATATTCTTTTTTTTCATATTATTTTCCATTGTGGTTTATCACAGGATATTAAATATAGTTTCCTGTGCTATACAGTAGGACCTTGTTGTTTCCAGGATATTTTTTGTGTGTGTGGCCACACCGTGGGCATGTGGGATCCTAATTCCCTGACCAGAACCTGCGCCCCCTGCAATGGGAGCGTGGAGTCTCAACCACTGGAGCGCCAGGGAAATCCCCCAGGACGCTCTTTTTAACAGCTGGTGGTTTTCTGTTTTCCAGCTGTATTGAAACTCAATTATGCTGTCCCTCATGAACATTTAGGTTGCTCCCAGTGCTTTGCTGTTAGCGAACAATGACCATCTTTGTATGTGCATCTTGGGGCCCCTGGGATAGTATTTCTGGAGGATAGAGTCCTAGAAACAGGCCTGCTGCATCCCAAGGTGGGCAAAGGCCCACCTTTTATAGATATTGACATTGAACCTTTGACAGGTGACATATTTATCCAGGGTCTCCCAGCAAGTCAGTGGCAAAGAGAGTAGGTGGTGAGTGAAATGGGGCCAACCAGGCATCACCTCCCACACCCAGGAACGCACAGACACAGGTGGACTTCCGGCTCTGAGAGAGAAGCGGCCCCCAGCCCCCGCCTCTGAGCAGGCGCAGAGTCAGGTGGGGGACTCAACAGCCAGAGATTCCCAGAGGCAATGATGACATTCTTTTCTCCCTCAGCCTCTCTAGGTCCCCACCATGGCCGTTCCTCTCCCTTTCATCTTTCTGAAATTTACCTTGAGATCTGTGTGTGAAAATAAGCGTAAGCTGTAAGTGCTGGTCATTCATTCACTTAGCCATTCCCACCAGTGCTCATTCGACATCAGCTTCTCCCCCCACTCCTCCCCCCCCACCCCGTGGGGTTTTTCTTCATTCTGCCTTTGCATCTCCCTCCATCACAGCCCTCCTGCAAAGCAGGCTGGCAGGAAGAATGGGAAGTGGAAAGTATGGCATCCTTTCCCAGACTAGTCAGGGCCCTCCTCTGGACACCTGCTCTTCCTTCGGGCTTCTTTTTCCTTTGCCCCTTATCATTCTGGACGAAGAGTAGTCACTAGCCTGTCTCACTCACCACACTAGCCAGCACTTCCCTGCCAGGATCCTGCCTCGTGCTATTACTGGGAATAAATTAGAAGGATTCCAACTACCTGCAATGATCTCTCGCTGGCTCGCATCCGACTTGCTTTCTTGGGGGATGGGTGTCATTCAGCTCAAATGTTCCCACCACAAAGAGGCCTTCCCTGGAAGCCCCGTCTGTTCCCATGGTTCTCTGTCACAGTGTCTTACTTTATTCTCTTCCAAGCCCCTTTCACCATCTAAAATGACCTTTGTTGCTTTATTTGTTCCCTGCCTGTCTTCTCCATTAGAATGTAAGTTCCATGAGGGCAGGGATCCTGTCTTGTTCACCCTATCTACCCTGGAGCTCCCCAGCCAAGGAGCAGGTACTTGGTCAATATTTGTTGAATCCATGTTTGAATATAAATGCATGCACAAGGTCTGGAAGGTTCGACTTCATACTGACAACCATGGGACTTCCCTGGTGGTCCAGTGGTTAAGACTCTGTGCTCCCAGTGCAGGGGGCCCAGGTTCGATCCCTGGTCAGGGAACTAGATCCCGTGTGCATGCCACAACTAGAGACCCAAAGCAGCCAAATAAATAATAAATAAATAAATATTAAAAAAACAAAAAACTGACAACCGTGCCTACATCTTAGGAGGGGACTGGGGTTGAGGGAGACAGTCAACTAGGAACTTTAGCTTTATTTTAAAATTTTTGATAAGGAGAGTGTATTTACTTCTTAACCGATAGTTAAAAAATAAACACACCAAACGAAGGGCCCAAATGCCTTCGTCCTAATCCTGATATTTTGGTATGATTTTGGGCTGGTGACCTGACTTGCATAGCTGTCTGTGGCTTCTGACCTCACCTGTAAACACAGTCCCACCTCCCACCTGAACCCTGGATTTACAGTCTGCACGGCATGTTTCCATTCATTATCTCACCGGATTACCCACAACCTTGGGACGCAGGCAAGGCAAAGATTATTATCCCAATTTTATAGGGTAAGAAATTAGGGTTCACAGGGGTGGAGTTGTCTGGCCTGTGGTCACACAGCTGTGGTCATGGAGGCCCTTACCTCCTATCATGATGAGCTGACTCAGATAATGAGTTTCTAAACCCCACAAATGGCTAATTAGGGCCCAGAGGCTGGGCTGGGTGAGCTACTCTCATGGCAAAGGGATCAAGGTCAGATCTGAAACTGTCTTCAGGGACCTGAAGGGAGCCCCTTAGGCTGGTGAGGAGAGGAATATAATCCCTCCTGGGCTTTAATGAAGAGTACTGGTGGTCTTTGGAGGCCAAGGTGGGTGTGTGAGCCCAAGTCCCTGATTTAATGAGAGTACCTGGAACCCTCCTTTCTTAGAGTTGCTTTCCCACAGGGACAGGGCCGGAGGCGGCAGCGAAGGGTTGGTGAGGGGCCAAGGGGGCTGGCCAGGCAGCCTGGCTCATGGCAGCCCCTTCCTAGGTAACCTGAAAGTTGGCGTTCTGGGCCAAGATGGTGGCCTCCCAGCTGTGGACAGATCCAGGGTGTGAGGCTGCCCCAGGCTGGCAAGCTGGGGTCCCCTGGGTCATAATTGTATTCCGAGCTGGGACTCAGTGAACCTTTGAGGAGGTGGGATTCCCCAAGTTGGCCTGTTTCCTCCATAATTTACTCACAAAGGTCCAAGGGACAGGCTGGGTACAAAATGTTTTCAATCCATTTTATCACATGTTTACCAGGCACCAGGTATCAATAGTTAGAGTTTATGAGTGAAGACTAATTGTGAGGCACATCTTACTCCTCTCAGCCACTTTGTAAAGCAGGAATTATCCCCATTATTAAGATGTGGCAACTGAGGTTCATGGAGGCACACGGTCACACGGCAGAGTGAGTGGGGAAAGCCAGGATTCGAGCCTGGGTTGGTACACCCCTGTTCTTTCCACTCCTCCAAGGGCTGATGGCTGACAGAGATGAGTAGGATCCCGCTCCTTCCTTTGGGGGGAGTGGTGCGACAGACTCATCCCAGCTAACTATTGCACTGGTCAGAGTGATGTCACTGCCACGGCAGCCTAGTGGAAACTGATTCATCTGGAGGTCGGGAGAGGCCTCTGGGGAGGGTGGCTAACCCAGGTCTGGATGGGGGAGCAGGAGAATGAGGCTGCAGAGGTTCCAAGGCCAGACACCCAATGTCCCATTAGACAAGGGCCTGCTTCCCATAGGTCCTTCCCATGGGACCCCAGCCCCCCCAACCCTAGTCAGGATGCCCCAGTGGGGAGGGGTGAGATCCCTGACCCTACACGGGGGGTGAGGAAAACTCTGCAGGACCCCTTGTCAGGCTCAATACATCACTGAGTGGACACCTGGACCACTGTGATGGTGGTGGTGGTGGCGTCCCATGGGAAGGGCCCCGGGGTCCCATGGGTGGGAGCATGGAGTCTCCCGGTCCGGCTCTGGGGGGAGGGGAAGGTGGCAGACAGAACTACCTGTAGGTCAAGGGTGTTTTGGAGTGGTGAGACAGGGTGAATGAAGCTAGTAGTCATCTGGGGGTGCTTTGGGGTCTGCAGGGGAACTGCCTGATCAGCCGGGGGTGGGGAGAATGCCTCCGCAAAGTTTCAGGCCAGGGGAATGTGGGGGATTTGCAGGTCCTTAGAGTGGGAAGCACTCAGGATGGGAGGAAGAGGAGACTTCCCGGTGGGCAGCGTGGTGGAGGAAGAAGTCACTGTGGGGAGGGGCTAGTTTGCGGTGGGTGAGGGGTTCAGGGGCCATCCCAGAGTTCTTTGAGGAGTCCACGGCGGGGAGTGGGAAGGGGTGACCGGGATCGCCGAGGAGAGGGGCGGTGGGGTGCTGGTCACGTGAGGCGGGTGGGGGTGCGGGGTCCGCGTCTGGGGGGCGGAGCCACCGCTGGGTGGGGCGCCAGGCCGCCGCCCCCTCCCCGCTCCCCCGCGGCGGCGGGCGGGCGGGGACCGAGACCAGCGGGACGACCGCGCCCGCGGCCGGCCCACAGCAAGGGGAGCGGGCGGCAGTGAGTAGGCGGCGGCCGGCCGGGCCGGGCCATTCGGGCAGCGGCTGCTCGGGCAGGTCCGGGCAGGGCCGGGCGGCAAGCAGGCAGCAGATCCGGGACCCCGCTCCGGAGCCCGAGCGAGGACTCCGAGGCCGCGGCCCCGCCTCCTCCCCGCCCCGCGCCCGCCGCTAGCGGGTCGCGCCCCGAGCTCCAAGCCGCCCCGGCTGGGCCGCGCCGGAATCATAGCCGCAGCCGTAGCTGGAAGCCGGCCCGAGCCGGGTCCAAGGGTGAAGCCCGGTCCCGGCGGCGCCCGGAGCCGGGCCCGAGCCCCGCGCGGCTCATGGCGGGGCCGCGGGTCGCGCTGCTGGCTTGGTGCCGCCGCCAGTGCGAGGGCTACCGCGGCGTGGACATCCGCGACCTGAGCAGCTCCTTCCGGGACGGCCTGGCCTTCTGCGCCATCCTGCACCGGCACCGGCCCGACCTGCTGTGAGTGCCGGGAGGGCGGGCGGGCGGCCGGCTGGGGCGCAGGGCGGCGCGGGCTCGAGCTGGGGACCCCCGCCCCGCTCAGTGACGCGGAGCCGGGGCGGCGGCAGGCGCCGCCCCCGGAGGCCGAGACTCCCACCCTCCCGCGGGCCCCCAACGCATCGCGGAGACCCTCTGACCCAGGGCACCCCTCCCCCACTTGGCCTCTTTGACCCCGCCCACTGGAACACAGCCCGCCTCCCATGCTGGTCTTTCTGCTGAGGCCCTGGCCCCGCCCACAGGGCACTGATTTCCGCCCAAGGGACACCGAAGCCTCCAAGGCCTTGCCTCTTTGAAGGAGCACCGAGCCCTCCTCGGGGACCCTGGGCCTTTCTTACACTAAACTCCTAAACGGCACTCTGAGCAGCCCCCTCCACGTGGGGCATTGAGGCCTGTTCCCTCTGTGGGGCCCCCTTGCTTTGATTCCCCCATGCGATCATGTTTCCAGGGCACTAGCACAGTTCCTGACACAGAGGAATCCCTGGGTTAATAGAGGTCAGATGAATGGATGTAACCCCCTCCCCATTAGGACACAGACCTGTCTCCCCAGGTGTGTTCTGCATGACTCTGCTGTCCTCAGTGGGGCAGGGAGGCTGAATGAATACTCCTAGGGTCTGACCTACAGCCCTAATGGGCTGCTCCAGGGTGTGAAATGGCCTCTTCTTGCCCCCAGGTGCCCAGTGAGGTTCCACGGGAAAATTTATTCAGACCCCAGAACAGTTGACTTGGTGTTTCTATCTCAGCTCCCTCTTCCTTGGGCCCTGGAACCTCTTCCATTCATTCATTCATTCATTCATTCATTCATAAAACACTGAGTGCATGTTCATCTGGCAGCTGCCATTCCTTGTACTTCCGGTCTCATCTGCAAACTGGGGACAAGAGTCATGGTCCTTGTCTGTCTTGCTTACAGCCCCTCGGACAGGGCTCCCCAAGCCTGACAGGGTCTGGAGTCTTTGTGTGTCTGTTCCACCTCCTGTGCTCCCCAAAGACAGCACCTGGGAGGCTTTGATGAAGGAGGGAAGGAAGGGAAGGATTGCCTCGAGGATTCGATGGTGTAGATGCATTTATTCTGTACCATGTAGGTGGTGGGGTGGGCCCTGGAGGAGAGGGTTTTGGGGGGTGTGGATGCAGAAGCGAACGAGATGAGGTGGAGATGTAGGTGGGCTGCTGCCTCTTGTGGGGCCTGTGGCACGGGGTAAGGGGGCTCAGGAGCTGCGTCTTGAAGGTTGGAGAAGGAGGGCACCCAGATTGGACCCACGCATTAGAGCGGAGGGCTCAAGGGGTCTTCTGTTTTGGCTGGGGGGCAAGTGGTGAGGCAGGGTTGGCCAGTGTGTGACAGGACTTAGGTGTCAAGCTAAGCCACGCAATGGACCTGAGCCTGCCAGCACAAAGTGCAGGCTGCTTGGTTTCCGGTCAGCTCCTCCATGTCTTAGGTGTGCAACCTTGGGAAAATCACTGGATCCCTCCAGGCATCAGTTTCCTGGTCAGTAAAGGGGGGTTGATAATAAGACCTACCTCACAGGATTGTTGGGAGAAATTAAATGGGACAATGAACATTCAATTAACATTAGTTATTATAAGAAGTGTTATTAACAGGAAGGGATGATGAAAGTGTCTCATTCCTTCGTTTATTCCACAAATGTCTGCAGAGTTATACTCTGTGCTGGACACTGTGCCTGGTAATGGAAATAGCTACTAACCAACCAAGAGGCAAACCCCACACAGTCTCCCATGGCCTATGCGGGTAACAGATGTATAAGCAGTGCTGATAACTCCACGTGGGGAAGTGCTGTATCAAAGGGCTAGGTTGGGAGGGCCTCCCAGCCGTCACATAGTCTTCAAGGAGATAGTAGGAGCTGGGTCAGGGCTGAGGGAAGGGCATTCCCGGCAGAGGGGACCACCTGAGCAGAGACACAGGCGGCACTGTTGGAGCCCATAGCACAGGGCAGGGAGGGCTGGGAGATGTGGCTGGGCCAGAGTGCTTAGGGCTTCCTGCTGGCTAAGGAGGGTGGATGGGGCCACAGGGAGGGATGTGGCTAGAGTTCGTGTGGAGCGGAGGGGGCTTCCCTCCTGCGAAGAGATCCAGAATCAGGTCCAGGCATTCATTTGCAAGGCAGGCCAGCATCTGGGCTGCCAGCCCATTGCACGGGAGAAAAACCGAGGCCCAGGTCCTATATGAGGCATAGAGAGGACCTCGGTGATGGCTAGGGAGGATCTCCATGAGAGTAGGGCTGGGGTAGGGGTGAGGGCAAGCACCATCTTCTAAAGTGGTTCAGGCTTCTCGAGCTGTGGGCTCATTCCCCCTCCTCAAATCTAGGCATCTTTAAGCTCCCTTGAGGGACCATGTGGGTTTCATTTTTGTGCTCCTCACCTCCCCCAGAGCCAAATAGAACTTCCCAGCCTTCGAAAACTCTCAGAAAATATGTTTCCAAAGCCTAGATGTTGATTAGGGACGAAGGTAGGGGAGGGAGAAGTGGAGGAAAAATTGCAGTATCGTGGGGACCTTTACAGTTTTCACGCTGTTTCTGGCATTTATGCATTCAGTAGACATTGATGGAGTGCCGGCTAAGGACCGGGCACTGTGGAGGGTGTTGAGTGCGCGCCGTGGACGAAAGGTGACCCTAGCCTTCTACGAACACTGCTGGGAGACTGAAGTAAACGGCCCAGACGAGCTGCTTTTGTCTCATTCGGCCTCAGAACGAGCTTTTGTTGGGGGCTGGGCTGGTGCCACAGTGTCCCCGAGGTTTAGAGAGGTTGTGTAGCTTGCTCGGGGTCACACTCTTAGGCCGTGGCCAAGCAAGGAGAGGAGTTCGGGACCCAGCTGAGGGGAGAAGGAAGCGGTCTGGCCAGAGGTGGCAAAGGGGCTGAGGGGCACACAATCCCCTCCCCAGTCCACTCCGCCTTTTGGCCTTCGGCGCCTCCTGGGGTTTGCAAACTACCCCTTCCTGCCTTGGCCCACGTTCACTGTACCTTGATCTCTGCCTGGAGAAGTTAGCAGGCAGCTGGGCAGGAGGAGGAGGGCTCTCTTGTGTCTGTGAGGCCGGCCTCTAACAAGCCTGGTCCTCCCCACCAGCCTGGGAGGTGGTGCGAGGGCTTCCCCTAGTTTGCAGATGGGAAGATGAAGACCACAAGGACTGCCAACCCGCCCAAGGTCACACAGCCTGACCTGGAAGAACAGGGCCTGGGACCCAGACTTTGGAGGCCGTACTGCCTTCTCCGGCCTCTGGGCCCAGGTCTCAGGCAGTCAGGCTGCAGTTTCCAGCCATAGAAGGACAAGGCTTGGGGCGGGTGCACCCAGGAGGCTGCTGAGCAAGAAGGCTGGGTCTCCTCTGCTGGTTTCAGCCACTCCAGCAGCTGGAGCCAGGAGGTGAGGAGGGGAATAAATAAAAGCTAGGTTACTCCGGCAGGCCCTGCCACTTCTCACCTGTCCCAGCTTAGGAACTGGGACACCCTTCACTGCTCCCCGAAGGATGGTGCCCCCAGGAGTGGCTCAGCAGGGTTGGCCGACCGTTCAGTGCCAGCAGCTCTGGAGAATGTACTATTTCCAGGCTGGTTCAGACTTGTTCTATTCCCGGCCCCATTGGAACAACGTTCCTCTTCGGCCTGGGTTAGGGTTTCAGCAAGTTGGTGTGGCTCTCCAGGTTTGTGACATGCAGTGGAAGGAACAGAAATGTGGATTCCCAGGGCGGCTTCCTCTTCCCGGGGTGGCTTCCTCTCTCTGGGCCTCGGTGTCCCTATCTGTAAAGTGGGGTAAATACCTGCCAAGTAGAGTTGAAAATAAATTCAAGACAGGAGCTCAGCCCAATGCTCAGCGTGAGGCCAGCAATCTGTGGGTGTCCTTGTTGTCACCAGCACTGGTCCTGGTCTTAGTTTTGTCTTTGCCACTGAGTCAGGACATGGCTTCCTGGGGGATAAACTTGAAGCTGGGGCTTTTCAACCCCGCCCCTTCTGAGTGATTTCCAGCCTCTGCTTGGAGGCCCCCAGGGGCCATGTGCTCATTCTCTGCCCCACCTGGCAGCCCCTGCTCTATTAGCACACGTTCCTTGCCTCAGTTTCCTCCTCCACAGTCCCCTCCCCCAACCCTGCTGAGACCCAGGCTGGCTGGGATGTGGTCACCTCCACTGGTCACGCCCCTGCCCCAGCCCTCTCCTCAATGCTCCTCCCCGACTTTGTCTCTTGCAGAGAGTTTGATTCACTTTCCAAGGACAATGTCTTCGAGAATAACCGTTTGGTGAGTCCCCCAGACAGATGGAAGCCCACGAGGCTGTGTGTTTTGGGAGGGTGTGTGTCGGAGGGCAGGGGTCTTGCAGGGCAGGAGCTGAGGTGAGGGACTCATGGACCAGTTCCCAGAGCAGCTGCCTTGCACTGGGGCCCTGGCCGCTCCTCTCCCCACCCCCTGCTCCCCTCTGGCCCACTTGTGCCTGGAGCACCAGACCTTCCCCTTCTCCAGGTCACAGTCACCCCTGCCCTCATCCCCCTCATCCCACTGAGCAAAGCTGGGTCTGTGCAGAGTGGCGCCCACTGACCCTGCCTCATCTTCCTCTTCCTGCTTGTGACTGCTTCTGTGCACCCGCCATCCTTCTCCCACCCCGCACCTGCCCCCCACCCCACACGTCCCCCCCACCCCCAACCCCCCCCCCCCCCCCCCCCGCCTCAAACCTTCCCCCACTCTGGCATCTGCACGCCCCCAGGCCTTTGAAGTGGCTGAGAAGGAGCTGGGAATCCCTGCTCTCCTGGATCCCAGTGACATGGTCTCCATGAGTGTCCCTGACTGCCTCAGCATCATGACCTACGTGTCCCAATATTACAACCACTTCGCCAGCCCTGGCCAAGGTGAGAGGGGTGCAGCCCTTCAGGGAGGCTGGCCCTGGGGGCGGGGCATGTGTCACACTGTCTTCTGAGGTGCAAACAGGCACAGGGAGGCAGCTCATCATTCATTCACTCACTGAAATATTAATTGAGTAAAATAACACTGTGCTGGGCCCGGGGGGCACAGCGGTGAAGGAGATCGCTGCCTTCGGGGAGCTCATAGTCTGACGGGGTAGACAGACAACAAACGCGTGAACCAGTAACTGAGTGAAATAATGTCAGAGGAGGGAATTCCCTGGTGGTCCAGTGTTAAGGACTTGGCGCTCCCAGTGCAGGGAGCACGGGTTGAATCCCTGGTCGGGGAACTAAGATCCCACAAGCCACTTGGTGAGGGGAAAAAAAAAAAAAAAATTAATAATGTCAGAGGAGACAAAGCAGGACGAGTTCATCCGCTGTCTGTGAGTTCACCTCTCTGGCACCCACCCTCACTTCCTGTTTGCAGACACCTCCCTGGGTTTTTTTTTCCTCCAGTGGGGAAGTGGTCCTGTAGGGCTGTTGTACAGCATCTTCCCCAGCAGTGACCTTCAAGGCCTGAGAACTAAGAGGCTGGGGAATTGTGTGGGGTGGGATAGGGGGGTGGGGGTGGGGGGATGGGAGGCTGCAAGGGTATTTCTCGGCCCTGAGTCAGGTCACCGGGTGGCTACTGAGCCTCCTGCCTGGAGAGTCCCCATGTGGGAATCTCTCCTGGGCCTTGTCTTCCGCAGAGAGGAAATGGGCTCAAAGAGGGGAAGGGAGGAGCTCAAGGTCACACAGCAGGAAAACCAAGTTCAGGTGTCCCGACTCCTGCGCTGTGTCACTGCCGTCAGGGGTCCGCTGGGGGTGGGCACCTTGCCCCTCCACTGCCATGTCAGTCCTTCCTCCAGCCTCTGCTCTCCATGTGGACAATCTCAGCCCATCTCTTAAAAGAAAAGTATTCTAGGAAGTACCGATTTTCTTTTTCTTACTAGGAGTAAAACATGCTTACTGTAGAAAATTAGAACATAGAAAACATAAAAATTAAAAGATTAAAGTAATCTGTTACTCCCCATCCCCCCCCATAATGCTAGGCATTAATATTATAATCGAACAAATAACATTATATGTATTTTACTAGAAATAAAAATGAAAGTATTTCTCAACTGCCGAGTGTCTGGTGAGAGGCAGGTGGACTGAACGTTTCTGTGCTGCCATTTACTGTCTGGGTGACAGTGGGCCACAGGGTCACCTCTCGGCTCAGGGTCCCCTTTGCAGTGAGGATAAGAACAGCATCCGTCTCGCAGGGTTGATGGGAGTAAATGAGGAAGGATGACCTGTGTCTGGTCCTTATTGAGGACTCAGGGTTACTATTATTATTACTTTTTTATTCCATTGGTTAGAATTTAGCTTGCTCAGCTAGAATCACAGTTCAGTCGTATCTTCTGGAGGGTTCCCTGTGGCCAAACCCCGATCTCCCTCTACTAAGCTCTTCTCTGGAGGGCCTCCTTCCGGGGACCTGCGGGCTGGGCAGGTGGGGCAGGGCCCTTGGTAATACTGTCGGTGGTGCCCACTTTGTTCCCGGTCCTCACCAGGCACCCTGGGAGTGAGGTCACCCTGGTGGCCCAGCTCCCCGTGTTCTGCCCGGCGCAAGAGCACCCCCTGGGCCTGTGGGGAACTCCTGTTGCTAAAGGCACAGCTTGTGCTACCATACGGCTTGGCCCCTAAATGCAAACCATTTTTATCCCACCTGCTGCTCAACCAGAGGGAATGCAGCGAGGTGTTCCAACGCTGGAGGCGAAGCTGGCTCTTAGGCTCCCCCAGATGGTCCTCTTCTGTACTTTCTGGGTGAGGGGAGGGATTTCAAGGGTAATTTTGACCAGGCTTGACTTTCACTGTACTGGGTAACTTTGGAAGCTGGCTGTGGCTGAGACAACACCGTGCCGTGCTCTCCTTTCATCTTGTGCCAGGCTCCGTGGAGGCCGGTGACCCTGGGCATGTCAGCTAACCCCTGACCTCCAGGAGCCACAGCCTAGTCTGGAACCAGAGTGTGACGGAAGGAAGCCCAGTGGCTGAGGGACTCAGAGGAGGGGTACCTCCCCCCTACCAGGGTGACAGGGGTGGTGTCATCAGGATGAAGCCCAGTTTCTTGGCGGGGCCCCTGAGGGCCTCTCCCCACTTAGCTTAAGCCACTCACTGCCCCTGCTGTAGTCATACTGAATTTCTTGTGCTGCTTTGAATGTATCACATTCCTTTACTGCTAAGCCTTTCTTCTTGGTGATCCTCCAGTCCCTGTCCTCACCCCCCATGCTCTGGCACATTCTTTCCTACTCATCCTCTCACCCCACATTTTGCCTCCTCCAAGCAGCCTGCCCTGATATACTCCAGGTGTTCTTATAGCCCCCTGCCCCGTGGTGAACATATAAGACTCTGGTCATAGTATCTCAATTACTCCCTCTCCCCTGTAGACCTGCTACATGACTCCAGCACCTGGCACTTATTCATTCATTTAACAAATATTTATTTCGCCTCTACTGTGTGCCAGACACTGTGCTAGGTGCTAGGGAGAGAGCTGAGAACGATACAGACTCACAGAGCTTGCAGTCTAAAGGATGGGGGAGGGAGAGAGAGAACAAAGTAATTAATATAATTGCAGATAAGTCCGATAACCAAACAGAATAAGGTAATGGTATAAAAAGCAACGAGAGGGGCTTCCCTGGTGGCGCAGTGGTTGGGAGTCCGCCTGCCGATGCAGGGGACGCGACTTCGTGCCCCGGTCCGGGAGGATCCCACGTGCCACAGAGCGTCTGGGCCCGTGAGCCATGGCTGCTGGGCCTGTGCGTCCGGAGCCTTTGCTCCACAGCGGGAGAGGCCACAGCAGTGAGAAGCCCACGTACCGCAAAAAAAAAAAAAAAACAGCAACGAGAGGAGGAAGTGGCTATTTCAGGTGAGTAGTCATGGAGGGCTTCTCTGAGGAGGTGACATTTGAGCTAAGCCTTGAACAAGGAGGAGAAGGAGGCCATGTGAAGATCTGGGGAGGAATATTCCAGGCAACGGGGCAGCAGGGGGCCTGTGTGCTCCAGGGGAGTGAGGGGGAAGGAGGAGGTGAGGCCAGGGTTGGGGTGGGGGTAGGGGGTGGGGGGGTGGGGTAGTGGTGGTGGTAGGGAGTGGGCCCCAAATTTTTGACCATGACTCATGGTAAGAAATATGTTTCCCATTATAATCCATGTTCACATACACATATGTCACTGAAACAAGTTTCAGGAACCGATTCTTCCCCTTAAAACATGAGATGCCCGCAGATATTTCCTTCTACTTCATCTTTACAATATGCTGGTTGCCGTCCACTTAGTTGATTTCAGGGTCCGTTAGTGGATTGTGACCTGAGCTTCTGGCAATGCTACCTTAGACCACAGTAAGGAATTCGGATTTTTTTTTTTTTTGGCCGGGCCTCACAGCTTGCAGGATCTTAGTTCCTCAACCAGGGATCCAACACAGGGCCCCCTGCATTGGCGGTGCCTAACCACTGGACCACCAGGGAATTCCCTGGATTTTATTTTTAAGAATTAGCATAGGGAAGCCCTGATGGCGCAGTGGTTGAGAGTCCGCCTGCCGATGCAGGGGACACGGGTTCGTGCCCCGGTCTGGGAAGATCCCACATGCCGCGGAGCGGCTGGGCCCGTGAGCCATGGCCGCTGAGCCTGCGCGTCCAGAGCCTGTGCTGCACAATGGGAGAGGCCACAACAGTGAGAGGCCTGCGTACCGCCAAAAAAAAAAAAAAAAAAAAGAATTAGCATACAGTAGTATTGATTTATCTTTTGGTATACAGGTCTCTGAATTTGGGGGTTTTATTTTAATCACTGGGTACAGAGTAGGTGCTTAGTGGATATTTGCTGAAGTAATGAAGGAGCAGAGTCATGGAGGAGGCGGGTGGGCTGGGCGGTGGGTTTCTTCTGGTTCGAGGGCGTGCAGGCAGGGTTCCGGGCTGCACCTGCCCACTTGGGCTTGGGTGGGGCAGCTCCTCGGCCCCAGGGAGCCAGCCTATCTTCTTGAACCTTCAGGCCAGCGCCATGTGGTTTCTCTTCTTTCCTTCCCTTCACCTGTTCAGCCTCATGGGAAGGAAGCTACCCATCCTTTCACATGTTGGGTGCTGATGGTTCTGTGCTTGTCCTGGTGCCTTATTTTATTTTATTTTTTAAAAATAAATTTATTTATTTATTTTTGGCTGTGTTGGGTCTTCGTTGCTGCACACGGGCTTTCTCTAGTTGCGGTGAGCTGAGGCTACTCTTCGTTGCGGTGCCCGGGCTTCTCATTGCGGTGGCTTCTCTTGTTGCAGAGCATGGGCTCTAGGCACACGGGGTTCAGTAGCTGTGCCTCGGGGACTCTAGAGCGCAAGCTCAGTAGTTGTGGGGCATGGGCTTAGTTGCTCCGTGGCATGTGGGATCTTCCCGGACCAGGGGTCGAACCCGTGTCCCCTGCATTGGCAGGCAGATTCTTAACCACTGCACCACCAGGGAAGTCCCTGGTGCCTTATTTTTCACGCTGCCCTGTGCGGTGGGAGTCACTGTTCCGCTTTGCGGAGGCCTGGCAGGGTTGGGTAGCTTGCCCTTGGCACTTAGTTTGGAAGGAGGCATCCCCTGCCTGTGTGAAGTGGGAGCCTGGTCCCACTGCGTTGCTGGTCTGCCCTCAGGCGGTAGCCATGGAGCTCAAAGCTCAGGCCAGGTTGGGCCTCCTGGACCTCCAGGGTCTCCAGCTGCCTCAGAGTCTCTTTCTGGTCTCTTGGCAGCCGGGGTCTCATCACCCAGAAAGGGCCTGGCAGCATCCTCCCCGCCATCCAAAGCACCCACTCCCGCGGAACCAGGAGACAGGGCTCAGGTAGGCAGATGCCGGTGTGGGCAGGTGGGGTGGGGGGACAGCTGCCACTGCCGCGTCCCGCGGGTGTTCTTGGTCCCTTTCCCGTTGGCTTTGGGACTAGATTCTCACAGGCCAGGCCAGGGCGGTAGGGGCAGAGGGGATGGCAGGCCTGGGAGGGGCCCAGGGCGCCCACAGCACTGACTCCCCATCATGGGACTCACAGGACTCGCCCATGCAGTACGGCAAATTCTCCCCTTGGTTCCCGTGAGACAGGGCTTAAACTTCCTAGGGTGATTCTGCTTAATCCTCTCAGCAGCACTGGGAGGTGGGTATTGTGTGTCCTGACGTACAGATGAGGAAACTGAATCTCAGAGAGGTTTGGTCATTTGTTCAAGATCTCTCAGCTGGGAAGTGGGGGCCTCACTGCCAGCCCCCTGCTCCAAGATGCTTAGGGGATGACACCAGCAGTTCACATCTGGACAACACTTCACAGTGTGCAGAGGGCTTTTCCCACCTGCTCCCAACTGCACCTTGCTGGAGGACCTCTTGAGGGACAGGGAACCCAGCCCACGGTGGGTGTCCAGCGAGCGTGTGCAGGGCTGAGACAGGCAGGGGTTATAGGATTCCATTTGGCAGGTAGGAACCCAAGGCTCAGAGACGAAGACAGCTTGCTCAAGGTCACAGTGCTTAGAAGCTGCGAAACTTGGCCTTAAATCTGCTTGGTTCTAGTTGGGGGGACAGAGAAGGCAGACGAGGTGGGCCTAAGAGGGCAGCCACCTGTCGGGCAAGGCCCACCTGTGGGGACGGGAGCGGGACAAGAGCAGCTCAGGCGAAGGGGTTATACAGCCGGAAGCTGCCTTCCTGGCGGACAGGGCCCCAGAAACTGGAAGTCTGGATTTTTGTGTTTCCATCCTGACTCAGTGACCTTGAGCAGGTCTTTCCCCCTTTCTGGACTTCAGTTTCCTCATGTGCAAAGCAGTGACAGTCCCCACCCTCTGCCCTTCTGGGGCTCTGACGGAGTGTGTTAGCACTGCGCACTCTTGGGAGATGGCCACCGTTAGAGCGGGGAACAGGGAGTGTTCTTGAACAGGAAGGCTGGTGACCCCAGCCCCACCCCCAGTCTGCCCACCCCATTCCCTGCAGGGCGATGAGTGCTCCTCGGGCAGCCTGTCAGAGCAGGGCGCCCACCGGACCCCCAGCAGCACGTGTGCGGCCTGCCAGCAGCACGTGCACCTGGTGCAGCGTTACCTGGCCGACGGCAAGCTGTACCACCGGCACTGCTTCCGGTAAGTGGTGGGGACCCTGGGGGGGCGGGGAGCTCCCCTAGATGCAGCACCATGGTGTGCCAAGCCCCTTGGCAGGCTCGTCATACTGGAGCATAAGGCCTAGTGAGGGGAGAAGACTCGGTCAGTCACAGAATTAGAGACAGAAATGGGGCCAGAGCTCTTTGAGACTAAGTACCTGATGATGACTAAGGAGCAGAATGTGCTCTAAGAGCTGTTGAAAAAAGAAAGCATTTAAAAAATCTTATTTTATTTTTTTCTTCCTTTTTTTTTTTTTCCTAAAGAAAGCAGTTAAAAAAAGAAATCATAGTAACAACTTGTTTTCAGTGTGTGGTTCCCAGGGGAAGCCAGGTTTAAGAAAAATGGAATAAGAGGCAGGGAAAATATAAATAGCTTAGAGAATGTATGAAAACGTTTTATATGTTAGAAAAAAAATCAGCAAAGAAAATTGAATAGTCCATGGAAGCCAGTGACTGGGAGTTATAGTGTGTATTCAGTTGTGGTTTAGAGTATGTGTGTGTGTGTGTGTGTGTGTGTGTGTGTGTGTGTGTGTGTGTGTGGTGTGTGGTGTGTGTAGGTGTTGTGTGTGTTGTGTGTGTGGTGTGTGTTGTGTGGTTGTGTGTGTTGTGTGTGTGGTGTGTGGTGTGTGTGTGGTGTGTGGTTGTGTGGTTGTGTGTGGTGTGTGTGTGTGTGTTGTGTTGTGTGTGTTGTGTGGTATGTGTGTGGTGTTGTGTGTGTGTGTTGTGTGGGTGTGGTTTGGTGTGTGGTGTGGTGTGTGTGGTGTGTGTGTGGTGTGTGTGTGTGTGTGTGTGTGTGTGTGTGGTGGGTGGACCTGGAACCCCAGGCACCTGATTGCAGAACTGAGGTGTCATGGGGGAAAAATCTCGAGGAAGGAAACCATTGCACAGTCACGTCTGGCCATCAGGGCAGTGTTTTAAATACTTTTTATGGTGACATACGTTTGACACTGTGACCGTTGTAAGTACATCCCTGAAATCAAACTTGTATGAATAGATGCACAACTGGAATTAGAGTTTCATAAAACAAGTGTGATACATTCTGATATATCTTATTTTATTCTATTTCATAACAAAACAAAACAAAAACGTCTGGTTGGTTGAAAACCACTAAATTGATTTCTTGAGCCACTAATGAGTGGCAGCCCGCACACTGGATGGAACCTCCGCAGGAGCTGGGGGAACCTTTGCTTCCTCTTGCAGCAGAAACTGAAGGCGTGTTTCACAATTTATGTTGCTGATTTCACATGGTTTTATTGTTGTGGTGTGATTCTGACATTTACCCTTTTTCTTTTCCGCTGGGAAGTTCTGGGTACTGAGACGGGATCCAGGCTGGCAGTTGGGAGGAGGGGTAGCCAGCACCCTGGGCCGGGCTGCCTGGCTAAGTTGATCCCCCCATCCCACCCCACCCCTGTTTTCCCTGGCAGGTGTCAGCGGTGCTCCAGCACCCTGCTCCCCGGAGCTTACAGGAGTGGGCCAGAGGAGGGCACCTTCGTGTGTGCAGAGCACTGCGCCAGGCTGGGCCCTGGTGGGCGGTCAGGGGCCAGGCCCACACTCCCCCCACAGCCAAAGCAGCAGCAACTTACAGAAGAAGCCAAGGATGTGGAGAGAGGCGGCCCCAGCCCTAATGCAGCTGCAGGGCCCGAGGTGGACGTACCCAAGGCCAGCCTTGAGGGCCGACCCCAGATCCCCACCAAGCCCCAGGTTCCCGGCAAACCACAGGAGCTGGCCAGCACCCCGGGCAGCCGCCCCACACCTGCCCCCAGGAAGGCCTCTGAGAGCACAGTCCTGACGCTCCCCACGCCCCGGCCCCGGTCCAGCCTGCAGCAGGAGAACTTGGTGGAGCAGGGAGGCGGCAGCAGCCTGGTGAATGGTGAGCAAGGCCCCGGCTGGGCGCTTCCTGAGGTGTGCCTGGCGTCTAAACGTACACGTGCCTGGGAGTATTCATGGGGCCGTGCTGTCCTTGCCTGTGCGTGCTGGGGATGTGCTGGGGACGACCGTGGTGCTGGGGTTATTAATTCACGCAGCAAACAGTTACTGAGGCCCCTCGGTGCACGCTCTGTTCTCCATGCTGCAAGGACACAGACCCCTGCCCCATTCTGTGTGCCCAGGATGTGTGTCCTTTTGTGTCCATCTTGTGTGCTTCAGTTTCGGGGTGTAGGGAGTGTACATCATGTGTGCCTGTGTCCCGAGTGTGTCTGGTTCTGTGTCCACACTCAGGTGACCTCCCCTCCCAGGCCCAGCCTGTGTGCTTGTCCACATCTGGATGTCTGGCAGGGGACAGCTCAGGGGCTGGGGGTAGGGGAGGGTGTGTCCCTGGTCAGATGGGCCCCTGGGGCGCTCCCCAGGCTGGCCTGTTCTGTAGTGGAGACCCCTGCCTCACCCCTCATTGTCAGACCTTCCCACATGACCTCCCTGGGCTTCCATGAGCTCATGGAAACATGGTTCCTTGTAACCTGAGACGTGCTGGGCAACTCTTATCAGAGGAGGCCCAGGGGAGGGAGACTCCCAGGGTCTCCCCCTGGGACTTGTTCGTTCTGTTCCGCACTTGTGGAGGCCCGTTCCTGAGCTGGGCACTGGGGATAGAGATACTGTTCAGACCTGTTTGTGCCTTTGAGGTGCTGCCAGTCTCAAGGGAGAGATGGACACAGACATGAGGATTTTGGTAGAATGTAGACGTCTGTTAAGATGGGGGAGCAGAGGCTATGGTGGGGTTCACGGAGGACACTTGGGAGTCAGGGGAGGCTTGCAGGAGGAGGTGACCCTGGGGCTGAGTTGAAACAATATTTCCTGTCTACTTTGGGGAAGTGTCAGAGGGGCACTTGGGTTCCCCCTTCTTTTTGTTTTAAATAAATTTATTTATTTTTGGTTGCCGCGCATGAGCTTTCTCTGGTTGTGGCGAGTGGGGGCTACTCTTTGTTGTGGTGCGCGGGCTTCTCATTGCAGTGGCTTCTCTTGTTGCGGAGCACGGGCTGTAGGCGCGCAGGCTTCTGTAGTTGTGGCTCGCGGGCTCTAGAGCACAGGCTCAGTAGTTGTGGCGTACGGGCTTAGTTGGTCCGTGGCATGTGGGATCTTCCCAGACCAGGGCTCGAACCCGTGTCCCCTGCACTGGCAGGTGGATTCTTGACCACTGCGCCACCAGGGAAGTCCAGGGTTCCCCCTTCTTAACTGAAATACGAATGGGGTCTCTAGGTGTCCTGGCCTTGCCCCTTTGACCTTCTCTACCTGTCACCTTTGGTGTTTATCTAATCTCCCTGAGTGCTGGGCTGGGGAGATAGGAGGGTGCTGGTGAGGTTGCCATGGCCACCTGGAGTCCATGACCTGCCAGGTGGGACGGAAGGGCATCCTTGGTAAGGCAGGCACTTGGGCTGGCTCCCTTGGTGCCCCACCGTGCTGCCTGGCTCACAGCTGCCCGTGAAGACCTGTTTCATTCTCCTTTCCCATCTAGGGAAGCTGCATGAACCCCCCATCCCCAAGCCCAGAGGGACACCCAAGCTGTCAGAGAGGTATGCTGGCCCTGAGGGGTTTCAGGGCCCTGGTAGGGGGAAGGGGAGTACCCTGGGGTCTGGGCGGGTAACAAGGCCATGTGACCCACCAGCACACCCTCCCGAGAAGGGGTGGGGCTCATCTGTGGGGGCAGGAGCCTGTGCCCACATCCCCTTCCCTGTGGCTCCCCTGGGACCCCCTCTCCTGTGGGCAGCAATGGTGGTGGAGACGGCTGCCTCTGGGGTCCCTTCACCCCTCCAAGCCTCCGCTGCCTGTGGAACGAGGGAGGCCTAGGCCTCGCTCCTAGAGTCGTCGTGCGAATCAGCAGCAGAGTATAGAAGACCCAGCAGAGCTCAGCGGTACACCTGGCTCAGATCCTCCAGCCCTGGGACCCCGTGTCACAGGCGAGGACATCGGTTGCCAGCTCTTGTTTGGGAGCTGTGTTTCCCCTGTATGGTCCATGAGAGAGAGGGCCGGGGAGAGAGAGCCAGAGACAGAGGAAGGGGAAGGGAGAGGCCCCCTTCTTTCTGTTTCAGCTCTGGGGCCAGACTGGCCCCACTGGGCTGGGGTGGGAGAGGAGAAAGGTGCAGTTTCTCATCCACCCCCTTTGGGCTGCACTCAAGACTGTCTGGGGAGAGAAGGACATGCCCCCCTTGCCTCCTAACGGTCTCTGCTTCTTCCTGCCTCTGTCCAGGACACCAGCCCCCAGGAAAGACCCCCCATGGATCACACTGGTGCAGGCAGAGCCGAAGAAGAAGCCAGCCCCCCTGCCCCCGAGCAGCAGCCCCGGGCCGCCGCCCCCGGGCCGGGACAGCAGGCAGGTGGAGAACGGAGGTGTGCATGAGGTGGCTGGCCCGGAGCCCAAGCCCTACAACCCCTTCGAGGAGGAGCAGGAAGAGCCCCCAGCTGCACCCCGTGCAGCCACCGGCCCTGCCCCGACTCACCCGGAGTCCACACCCAAGTCCCTGCACCCCTGGTACGGCATCACCCCCACGAGCAGCCCCAGGACAAAGAAGCGCCCCGCCCCCCGAGCACCCAGCGCATCCCCCCTTGGTGAGTGCCGTTCTCGGGAGCTCTCCTGACAGTTGGGACTCTGGGGTTGGGCACCTGGGTCAGCCCAGGGCCAGGGAAGGGCACGTGGTGCCACAGGATCCTCTCCAGGCCAGGTGCCCTGTGTGTCATGTCTGTCCTCAATCCTTGAGCAAACCTGTGACGTAGGTATCATACCCCATTTTGTAGGTGAGGAAACTGAGGCACAGAGAGGGTAAGTGATTTGCCCAAAGCCTCACAGCGCTTAAGCAGTGGAGGCAGGATTTGAACCCAGACTCCTGACTATACTCTTAACCCTTTGTAACCCACCGCACAGGGCTCTTGTGAGAATTAAACGTGTTATCCATCAGTGTGCATAACACCGAGTTAGGCTCGTGGAAAGCGCTGGGCAGGGGTTAGCTCCAGCCCTGCCCATCTAGTCACTCTCCTCCAGTTGCCAGGCGCCTCGGGCTCTGACCTGGCTGCGTGGCACGGGTGCTAGTGGCTCTGAGCAGTTCCTCCCCTGTGTCTGTCCTCCGTCTCCCCATCCGGGATATGGAGGTGGTGGGCCAGCTCCCAGGCGCTGTGCCTCCCTCCGCCCAGCCCTCCCTCTCGCCGTCTTGCAATCTTCTCGGGCCCTGTGCCTGGCCACCTTCCACCACGGCTGGGGTCCAGCTGCCTCTGAGACCTCAGTGGGAGCCCCTCAGACAGTGGGTCCGAGGGCACATTAGAGATGACCGGAGGCCGGTGTTCAGGTGGCCCAGGCCCCCCTCTCCGGCCCCTGCTGGTGCCCTGGGACCCTCCAGCTGAGCGTGGTGGGTCAGTTGATTGGAGGTGATTGCCGGGTGGGAGATGCAGCCAATGGGATGAGCTCTGAGTCGGACACAGCTTGGTCCAATCCCAGCCCTTCTCCTCTCTGAGTCTGTTGCCTCCTGGGGAAGCGCAGATGATACTCTGAAGCATGGTGTCCCTCAACGCATGAGGATGAACCTGGCACGGGGCAGTGCCTGGCCTGGCGCCGGCCACCACCAGGGCTGCCTGCTTCTCCCTCCCACCTCTGCTCGGGTCAGAGGCAGAGAAGGCAGACAGAAGCAAGGCTTTTTTTTGGCCTTTTCCGTCTGGCTTTGCTTTGGGTCACATCAGACGTGGGAGGGGAAGCGGAGGCTGCAGCCCCGCTGGATGGGGAAGCGAGGGCCGTAAGGAAACCAGGGCTGCGACGTGCCACGAGGCGCACGCCGGGGCCCGAGGAGCGCAGGGTGACTTGGGATGATTTGTCTGCCAGTGACCTGGGTCCAGTCACAGCTTTGCTGTCCTCTGGGCTCTTGCCTGTCTGGATGTGGAGGACTTGGGTTGCCAGGGCCTGCAGCTCTGTCGAGAGTGGAGCGTGTTGGGTGAGGCCGGAAAGCCTGACTGTGCCCCCTCACGTGGCACCCACTTGTGTGTGTGTTTGTACAGCTCTCCACACCTCCCGCCTGTCACACTCGGAGCCACCCTCAGCCACCCCGTCGCCAGCCCTCAGCGTGGAAAGCCTGTCGTCCGAGAGCTCCGGCCAGCCCCCAAGTGGGGAGCTTCTGGAGCCACCAGTCGTGCCCAAGAGCTCCTCAGAGCCTGCTGTCCATGCCCCGGGCAGCCCTGGGACCTCGGCCAGCCTCTCTGCCAACTCCTCCCTGTCCTCCTCTGGGGAGCTGGTGCAGCCCAGTGTGGCCCGGACACCTCAAGCCAGCCCTGGCGTTGCCCCCAATACTAGGGGCAGCCCAGGTCCCCCTCCAGCCAAGCCCTGCAGTGGCGCTGCTCCCACCCCTCTCGTGCTGGTTGGAGACAAGAGCCCTGCGCCTTCCCCTGGAACCTCATCCCCACAGCTCCAGGTAAAGGTGAGTGCCTCACCCTCGCTAAAGGCTGCTGTCCTGTCTAGTGGCCGTGGGCCTGGTCTCAGGGCAGGGTCTCTGATCCTTCCATCGTTGCTGGCCCTGACTTGTTGGGTGACCTTGGCTGTGCCCATCTACCCGTTCACCACTGCATTCATTGAGGCACGGCTCCCCCTCTCCATCCTTTCATCCATTAGCCAGACCTCCCGTCCATCTGTTCATGTCTCCACTTGCCTGGTCTTCCATGTCTTGAGGCGTCTAGCCCTTATTTACCTGCCTAGCACATGCACGTGCCCATTTGGGACACATCCACTAGCCACCACTTATCCCACACATCCTTCCGTTCACCCTTCCATTCACTGAGGTCCTATTTGTGCCAGACCCTGGCACAGTGGCGTTGAGACCTTGTCCTTGCCCTCTAGGGGCTCACAAGCTGCTCAGGGAGGCAGGCCTAGATGATGGTTCTACAAGGCCGCCTGGGGTAGAGCACAGAGCGGAGGGGATGACTCCCTTCTTGGGCTCATTTTCCTTCTCCAGAGACCTCAGTCTCCCCTCCTATAGAATGGGGCAGATGGTGTTCATTGAGTCCCTCCTGTGTGTATGGGCTGGCCTGGGCTCCAGAGGTGAGACGACCTTGGCGATCCCTGCCCCCCAGGTGCTCACAGACAGGTCGGGGTAGGGTAGTGGGATGACTGTGCCTTGTGTAGAGTTTGTTTTTGGCGGGGACGGGTAGAGGAGGGGTCGGCCCTCAACAGGCAGAGGGCCGAGGAAACAGCTTTCCTGGGTGCTTCTCTTGTGTGCCACTGCAGGGGTGCGGACAGCCCATGCTGTGGGCTCCCCTTCCCAGGCCCCTTCCCAGGCTGGCCCCGCGCTCCATCCCCTCTGGGGGCTGCAGTGGGCACGAGGAGGGTCTGCTGGACACCCATCCCTGGGAGCTCGTTTTCCACCTGACCTCTGTGGCTGGTGAAGCACTTGTTTCTCAGTGTCACGCCGAGAACCAGGGGTCACCAGGGATCAGGACATTCCTCTGGGCACCTAGTTCATGAGGGGGCCTCTCCTGCCACCAGAGTCCCTTTGCACCACCAGGTTCTGATTCTACCTTTTTTCCCGTACTCTGCAGCCCTCTGAGGGCCCGGCTGTAGTCCTGGTCTGACCTACCTGACAGAGGATAAGTCTGGGGAGGAGCCTGAGCTGTTGGTCTGTGCACCTTTCAAATGCCACTTAACCTTCCCTGGCCTGGGCAACTGCCTCCTGTCCAACTCTATCACCACCTGCTGTGTGACCTGGAGAAGGCCCATCCCATCTCTGGGCCTCAGGATGCTCTGAGGAGCCCCAGGGCTCCTTGCTGTGGGAGGTGGGGGAGGGAGTTGATTTTGGATGCCCCTCCCTTTCCCCCTACAGGCAGCTGCCTTTCAGTCTGTTTCCTGTCCTGAGGTCTGTGAAAGGTTGGTCTGAAGGAGTTCTGTGGCTGAGAACCCTTGAGGGACTCAGGGGCCTTTGGGCTGTTTGGCCCTGCTGGGCCCCTCTGGGTGTGACTGTGGAGGGTGTGGGCAGAGCCCAAGAGGACTTCCTCCTGGGGTGCCCCATCCCTTACCCTAACCCCAGGATTCGGAGAGAACCCGAGACACTGGGGGCAGGAGCCAGGCAGGCCCCTTGGGCGGGTGCTGCCCTGTGGGGCCCAAACTATCACCCTGCGGCGCCTGTGGCCTGGGACTTCCCTTGCTTCAGATCCCAGAGCAGCCGCCAGCCTGAAGGAATCGCCCCCAGGCTGGCACAGGTGAGGTGAGCGGGCTCCTCCCTCCCCCCAGCTGTTGGAAAGCCCGGTAAATACTCCTGGGAACACTCCATGGCCTCCAGTGATGCCTGGGGAGGGTGGTTGGAAGGTGCGGGCACTGCCCACGTGGCAGGCAAGGCCTGTCCCAGTGGGGGGCCTGCCCGGCTGTGCTGGCCTCAGGACAGGGATTACCCCAGAAGGACAGAAAAATGCAGAGCTAGGGGGCAGCAGAGGATGGGGCTCGTCCCTGGGCAGGAAGGGAGCTACCTTCCTCCTCCCTCTAGTGATAGTGGGTTCCCTGTTTTTGCTCTTCCTGGCTGGGGGACCCTGGGCAAGGAGCTGAGCCCCGGCATCCCCGCTGGAAAAGGGGTGGTTGTGAGGCCTGAATGAGCTACTGTAGCTCTGTCCCACCCTACACTGCATGTCCTGACCACTGCCCCCAGCCCCGGAGGGCTGCCCCAGCCTGAAATAGAGTCTCACTGCAGCTTGGGCCCTTGGGAAGAGCGTGACCTTGAGCCAGTTACTTAACCTCTCTGAACTCGAGTTTACTCAGCTGTAAAATGGGCACGACACTGCCCACCTTGTGGAGTGGTTGTGAGAATTGAACAGGAACGTAGAGAAGTATCCAGTGCGGCGGCAGCACACGGGAGGCGCTGGGAAGTGGAAGTGTTTGTTGAATGACTCAGTCCCTCAGAGACTGGCTGCTGGGGGATTCTGTCTCTGCCTGATTCCTACCGCCCGCTTTCCATGGTCCCATGTGATCAAGCTGCCTGGGTCTTACTGACCCCTCCCTGACTTATCTTCTGCCACGTCTCCCTGCCTTTAGTCTTCCTGCAAGGAGAATCCTTTTAACCGGAAGGCATCACCCACAGCGTCCCCAACCGTAAAGAAGGCCACCAAGGGCTCTAAGCCAGCGAGACCGCCTGCCCCAGGACACGGCTTTCCGCTCATCAAACGCAAGGTACAGCTGGGAGCCCCAGACAACTGGCTGCCTGGGCCCGGGCCCCCTCCCTTGGCCGCCTCAGGCTTCCCGTGGGACTCTGCCACAGGATGGGCTGCCTGGGCAGCTTCCCTCAGATGCTGGAGGGGGCGTGCTTGGGAGGCCCAGCTGGGAGATTTATGAACTTGCAGCCAGGGGGATTCTGAGCAGATTAGCTGCTCTGACCAAAAGCATTGGGTGATGCATTTAAATTGTTACTAATAATAGTTCAAGGCTCTGAAGCGTTCACGTGACAAACAGCTTAGAGTGTTCTCAGGTTTCTCTGTCTAATAGGGTCACTTTCGCACATTGTGATATATTTTCTGGAGTGGCAGAGGAGGGGAGGAAGTTGCCAGAGAGAAGCAGGAAGTTGTATCGCCCTCTGGGCATGCCTGTTGGAGCTGCGACCAGGGGCATGGCAGGGGCGTGGCTGTCCCTACACCCATCCCTTGCCACACCGGGGTGTGGGACGGAGCCAGGGCGCAGGGCCTGTGGAGGCCAGTGCTGGCCGGAGAGAAGAGGGAAGCTCCTGTTCCTGGCGGCCAACAGGTGGGAGGGCGGGCTGACCTTCAGATAACTGGGTGCTGTCGGGCAGGTTCAGGCTGACCAGTACATCCCCGAGGAGGACATCCATGGGGAGATGGACACCATCGAGCGTCAGCTGGATACCCTGGAACACCGTGGGGTCCTGCTGGAGGAGAAGCTGCGTGGTGGAGTGGACGGTGCGGGAGCTGCCGGGGGCCTGGCGGGTGGGACTCGGGTAGGGGGAGCCTCTCTTCCAGGGTAGGAGCCGCCGTGGCCCCTTTGAGGGTGGGGACTGCCTCCAGCCCTGGCCTCAGTGGGCATCTGGTTTCCAGAGGGCCGTGAGGATGACATGCTGGTGGACTGGTTCAAGCTCATCCACGAGAAGCATCTGCTGGTTCGGCGGGAGTCCGAGCTCATCTATGTGTGAGTCCTTGCTCCCCTCGGCTCCTGGCTCCTCCCCCCAGGATCCAGAGAGCTTAGGACTGGGAATGTTCACCTTCCTCCCTTATCAGTGACAGCACAGGGCAGGCAGCCGCAGAACTAACAGTCACCTTATTCCCCCCTTCCAGCTTCAAGCAGCAGAACCTGGAGCAACGCCAGGCCGACGTGGAGTATGAGCTCCGGTGCCTTCTCAACAAGCCAGGTGAGTGTGGCCACACCCACCCCCCAGACACCTGCGCTGGGGCCTGGTGACATGGAAGAGTGGGCTGGGGAGGGGACAGACCGGGCCCTGATGGGGATGCACGGGCAGAGCCTGGGAACAGGGCAGGGGGTGCTGCCTGGGTCATAACAGGTGAAAACTAAGCTCAAGCCACGACGGGAGAGGGAATGGCATGGCCAGCGTGGGGCTGTGACGTCTGTGGTGTTGGGATGGCAGGCCTGCAGAGAACACCGAGACCAGGAGCAGACTGGCTTGTTGTTTTTAGATGTTGGGGGTAGGAGTTTATTAATTAATTAATTTATTTTTGCTGTGTTGCATCTTTGTTTCTGTGCGAGGGCTTTCTCTAGTTGTGGCAAGCGGGGGCCACTCTTCATCACGGTGCGCGGGTCTCTCACTATCGCGGCCGCTCTTGTTGCGGAGCACAGGCTCCAGACGCACAGGCTCAGTAGTTGTGGCTCACGGGCCCAGTTGCTCTGCGGGATGTGGGATCCTCCCAGACCAGGGCTCGAACCCATGTCCCCTGCATTAGCAGGCAGACTCTCAACCACTGCGCCACCAGGGAAACCCCCTTTTTTTTTTTATAAGGTAATTTTTTAAAATATTTTTTTATTTTTTAAAATTTTATTTATTTTTGACTGCATTGGGTCTTTGTTGCTGCGTGTGGACTTTCTCTACTTGTGGCGAGCGGGGGCTACTCTTCGTTGCGGTGCACGGGCTTCTCATTGCGGTGGCTTCTCTTGTTGTGGAGCAAGGGCTCTAGGCGTGCAGGCTTCAGTAGTTGTAGCACTCGGGCTCAGTAGTTGTAGTGCACAGACGGGCTTAGTTGCTCTGAAGCATGTGGGATCTTCCCAGGCCAGGGATCCAACCCGTGTCCCCTGCATTGGCAGGTGAATTCTTAACCACTGTGCCACCAGGGAAGTCTCGATTGGCTTGTTTTGGTACCCTCCTCTCCTGGAAGGTGTGGGTGGGCTCCTGGCGGGGAGGGGTCAGGCTCCAGGGCCCAGGGCTGCCTTGCTGCGCGAGGGAGAGCAGGTACCTGTCCAGAGGCAGCTCTGGGCTCGTGGCCATTAGGCCAGAGCATGGCAGGGCTCTGCTGGCGGGGGGAGGGCCAGTGGAAGTGCCCCTGCACAGCGTGGCTCAGGGTGACTCTGGGAGGGAGGGATGGGATGTGCTGAGAATGGAGCGGGGCCATGGGAGGATAGGGTATGGAGTCACACAGCCCTGCGTTCTGCCGCTAACTTGCTGGGGGCCCTTAGGCGGCTTCCTTAGCCCCACCGAGCCTCAGTGGCTTCATGTGTAAGACAGGGATGAAGGTGCCCGCCTGGGAGGGTATTCTAAGGCCCAGGAGCCGGTGCACGTGGAAACACTCTGTGCCCTGTGAGGGGCTGATGGCTGATGGTTTTTATGTGGCTGAGCTGGGGTCTGGCCATGACATGGGGTGAGCACAGCTGTGGGCTGAGAGAGAGCACAGGACTGTGGAGTGTCCAGAGGCTGGAGCCAGGGCTTTTGACCGCTTCCTCTGGCCCAGGTGGTAGGAACCGTTGTTCCCATTTAACAGATGAGGAAATGAAGAGCCCGAGAGACTGAGAGTCTCGCACATCGGTGGTGGAGCTGGGCTTCTAGCCATGTCTCTGACTTGGGCATGTCCCTGCACACCCAGCCCCTCCTGCCGGCTGGGACGGTGGCCCTGCTTTTCCACTGACCAGGGAACTTGGGAGGCTGGATGTGACCCAGAGGCAGGAGTGTCCCTGAGGAAGTCACAGAATGTCCCAGCTCTTTGCTGCCACCTATGAATCACTCCCAAATCTCTGGAGGCTGGGGCGTGGCCGCCACTCAGAGGAAGCCGCAGCGACACCTTGTGGTCGAAATGGGGACAGCACCTCTGTACCCCAGGCCAGCCTGGCCCTGGGCTTTTTGTGTTGCTTCTCCAGTCCTCTGTGTGGTGGCAACACATCGGGGCTTGTCATCCTGTCCTGGTTGTTGCCTTTGGAGGGTGAGACTGGCTTATAAGGCCCCAGGTGGGCTGGAGATCCATAAGACACTGTAAGGGCTGTAGCTTGGATCAAAGCATTCCAAGGCTGGCCGGGTACAAGCACTGGCTCCACCCTTGCTGTGTGACACTGGTCAGGGACTTAACTTCCGCAAGCCTCGGTTTTCCCACACGTAGGTCGGGGACATAACTTACCCAGGCCCCAGATTTGGGAAGCAGCAGAGTAGGATTTGAACTGGGGTGGTGACTCTGAAACCCACGTTGTCCCCAGAACTATGCTGGGTCAACGGTTCCAGTTTTGGCAAGAGGTGGTGGTAGGGGCAGATGTTGCGGAGGGAAGGTCAAGTGTGGGCATCCCTCCCCTGGGAGCCTGTGGGCTGGGTGAGAGGAATACCAAGGTGCAGGTGGGCCTCTGAGGGGGGTTCTGTAGGATGGCTCAGGTTCTTGAGAGGAGGCTGGAGGGGCAGCAGGTGTCTGAGACATCAGGGACACCTCCTGGCAGGGCTCCCTGCCCCCAGGGACCCCTCTAGTCCACCCTCCTTCATGGCATTAGATGAATGTCCCAATATGCCCCTTGGGTCACATTGCTTCTCCTGCATGAGGACCCCTGGGGTTCCCTGTTATCTCCCCACCCCTGCCCCACTTTGGCCAGCTCGCCATTGGAGGCTCTCAGCAGACCCAGCCTGAATCCTTCCCCCAGGAAACCATCTAGTGAACAGTTGTTGAATGAGTGCATGAACATAGCAGGAAACTCTTTGGCACGTGCTCTTCTCTGTTCTCAGAACACGTATTGTGCTGGACCTCCCGGAGCCCCCTTGGAGAGTTTTTTTGGTAGGCAGACTGGTATCCTTGGTCTCTCCTATGACAACCTTCATTTCTCCAAAAATCTGTAATCCCCACCCCTCTGGGCCCCCCTCCCTCAGAGTGTCCAGCGTGGGGCTGGTCTGCAGCCACCCTTAGCGCTTAGGCGTTAGTTCCTCGCTTCCTGGGACTCATGGCCCCAACTTTTCTCCTTGGGCAGAAAAGGACTGGACAGAAGAGGACCGGGTCCGAGAGAAGGTGCTGATGCAGGAGCTTGTGACCCTCATCGAGCAGCGCAACGCCATCGTCAACTGCCTAGATGAGGACCGGCAGAGGTGACGTGGCTGGGGGAGGGCTTCCCCGGGGCTTCCTGGGGGCGGGGCCCTCACTGCCAGTCATCCCAGCGCCGCCTGCTCAGCCTGCGTGGACTTGGAGTCTGGAGGGGCCTGAGAGATTACGTCGTCCTTCCTCCCATGGGACACTCAGCTTTCCTTTCTCATTTCAGGGAGGAAGAGGAAGATAAGATGTTGGAAGCCATGATCAAGAAGAAAGGTGAGGCCCCTCCTGGGGCTCTGGCCCACTTGAACTCCTGGAGGGCGGGGGGTAGGTTGGACAGAGGGTTGGAGTGGGCGCTACAGGGACAGTGTGTGCAAACTCCTAGCCCCTGTTTTGCCAAGAAGGCCGTGTGTAGCAAGGCAGGTCACCCTACGGCCAGGAGAGTGGGCGTGGGATGCCCTGGTGCCCACAGGGAGGAGGGTGGCGTGTGGGAGCATTTCCCAGGGCGCGTCTGCCTTAAACGGTGCGTTCCTCCTTGAGATCTGCAGCTGGTCTAGGAGGGGTCTGTGGGACCAAACAGCAGGCCCTCCCGCAGATACGATAGTGCCCAGAATGGTTAAGAGAGCGCTGGACTGGGAGGCATGAGCCCTGGGCCTAATCTTGGTTCCACCAGTGACTCATTTGGTGGCCTTGCGGTTAAGTCTGGGCTCCAGTTAGACTGGATTCCGGTCCCAGCTCTGGCACTTCCCAGCGGGTTGGCTTTGAGCCGCTTCACCCCTCTAGGCCTCGCTCTCCTTGTCCGTGGAATGGGGGACAAGGCACCCACCTCCCGGGCATGTGCTGAGGATGACCGAGGTAATGTGTATAAGGCACTTAGTCCAGGGCCTGGCCCCTGCAAAAAGCTTGGTTGGTGCCAGTCTGTTTCAAAACTCCCATTTTCCTCGTCCATAATAAGCTAGGGGCTGGGCGAGATGATTTCTGAGGTCTCTTCTACCTCTGACAGTCAGTGTTCGTGTTGTAACCCACAGAGCTGTGAGCACCAGCCTAGGGGAAGCAAGCCGTTTAGAGACGAACGTCTGCCACGCTGTAGGGCTCCCCCATTGCTTTCGCGGGCACTCGTCCCGATCCTGCCAAAACACTGGGAAGGGGTAGGGTCTCGTCCTAGAGACAAAGAACCGGAGGCTCAGAAAGGTGAAGGGGCGTGCGCACGGTTCCAGGAGAGGGGGTAGCGGTGGGCTGAGCCTGTTGGCCGGCGCTCCTAGGCCATCACCACCACCCCCGGCCTGCCCCGATCGACTCCCCTCTCCCTTCTGCAGAGTTCCAGAAGGAGGCTGAACCCGAGGGCAAGAAGAAGGGGAAGTTCAAGACCATGAAGGTGCTGAAGCTGCTAGGAAACAAGCGTGATACCAAGAGCAAGTCTCCAGGAGACAAGAGCTAACAGTGCGGGCTGCCAGCTGGGGACTCCACCGCTCCTGGCTCGGCCCCGGGCTGTGCTCTGCCAGGGACGCCCAGCTTCCCTGCAGGATCAGTCGAGGGGAAAGGTGACTTAAGGGGAGGGAGCCTCTGGGTGATGGCCTCTCCCTCCTCAGGGTCCTCTGGCTCGTCTGGGCCAAAGAGTTTTCTTCCCTCTCCTCTGAGCCACCGGCAGCTGCGCCTCAGCCCTGCCCAGCCTGGCTGTGATGACCCCAGATGCTGGGACTGACCCAGGGAGCGAGCCGGCTCCTGGGTCCGGGGAGCGGCCGCAGCCGAGCACACCCGCCCTCGTCCCACCCAGCACCTGGCCTGCCGTGCCCGGCAGCTCCTCGGTCCCTCTTCCCTTCTGTGCCACGTGCAGAGGGGAGCCTTACCTGTCAGAGTCTCTGGGTCTTCCTGCCCACGAGGTGGGCCCGGGGTGGACCTCTGGCCTGGGTCTCCCGCCCCGGCCCTGGTTCTGAGTCTCTGTCTTCCTTTCGGTGCAGGCGGCCCTGACTCTCTTTCTCCTCACTCAGGACCTCTATTTATGAAGTCTCTTAATTAAGTTCGAGGTAGTTACTGTGTCCTCAGACACGAATGGGCCTGGACAGATCCCTCCCTGTGTTGCTCAGAGTTCTAGGAGCTTCCCTCGTCTCCCCTCATTCTGTAGGAGGTCTCTCTGTCCGGGACACCGTGCCGGGGTGGGTGGGAGCCAAGTGCTGAGCCCCCGCAGGGAGGGTCCCGGGGACACAGGCCCCAGCTGCGGTTCTGGCCCCGCCCCTCGGCCAGATCAGCAGGAGGCGGGGCTGCTGCCGTAGGTGCTAACCCTGGTCCTTTACCGCACTGCGGCCCGGCCCCTCCTTTAGGCTCTCCCCGCCACCCCAGGGCTGGGGCGCAGTGGACCCACTCCGGGTGGTCATCGCCAGCCTGTCTTCTCACACTCGTCTGTTGTCTGTTCTCTCCCGACTTGTTGCTGCCGAAAGACTCATGGTCGCTCGGCCCCTGGCATGGCTGTGGGAGCGGAGGAGCCGATGGGGGCCACCACGTTCCCCCCACAGAGTGTGCCCAGCAGCTCTTGGTCAAAGCACTGTTGCTGTAAGCTATTTCCGGGGTGCCTCTAGGGCCCCCTTCCCTCAGCCCGCCTATGGGGAGAGGTTGTACTGTATTAATTTGAGAGGGTTTTCCTCCCCGACAATAAATGGAGACCACCTCAGTCGCCAGTGCCCTGCAGCCTCGAGGCGCCTTCCCCTCGCCAGGCCTGCCTTCTTCCCTGCCTCTGCCACGCCTTGAGGCCGGCGTCTCTGCTTGCCCAGGAGGGCGTGGAGGGGCTGTCCACCGCTGGGGGCCCTGGCCCTCACTGCCTGCCCCCCGGGCAGGACCCCTTCCTCTGCAGGGACAGGTGGCTCCCGCGCCTGTGCAGCCCGCGGCCGCCTCCTTCCTGACATGCCTGTTGACCTGCAGCTGGGGTCACCAACGCCAGCGGCAGGTGACGCACCTGAACCGGGCTGGGTGTGTCCTGAGGGACGGCCCCGACACCCGGGTGGTGGGGACTGGGGTGAATGGGGGTGGATACGCCACAACTAGAGGGGAAGTTCTTCCTCACTTAAGTCAACTGTAGCCTGTGGGATGTGGGCCCAGTGGGGCCAGATCTTTCCATTTTTCAAGAGAAACTGGAAATCCAGATGGTGCGTGTGTGTGATTTGTAAATGTCGGCAACCGATGCAAATTTAAATCGAGGGCAGGCTGCTGTGGTGTCACGGGTGGGCCGACTTTGTCCTGGGCTGTCCTGGGTTCTCTGGTTCGCTGCCCCTGGGCCACGTGCTGGGGCCTTCGAGGTGGAGGGCGGCTGTCCTCGTCATGCTGCACCCTTGGCCCTCAGGTTCTGGAGGGTGTGTGGATACAGGCTTCTCATGGAGTGTTACAGAGCCCAGCCCCTGATCTGGTCCTCTCTGTTTGTCTGTTTGGGGCTGCAGGGCCGTGTTTATTCTGCAAACCCAGACTTGGGTCATGTGGCCTGAGAAGATTATATGAATCCCTCCAAGTGGGATGGTTGGTTGAAATTTCTGAAATACTTTGATTTATGGGGACAGAAAAATGACAGAATACTGGAGACCATAAGGCTTGTGGTTGTCAAGACACGGGGACTGCCGTGTGCCGTGCGCCAGGCCTGGGGCGCTGCTCCTGGGGGCGGATGTCTCCTCAGCAGCCCTTTGAGGCAGGCCGCACAGGCGAGCCATCGGAGATGAGGCTGCTGGGCTCAGACCGCACAGGCTGGGAGTGGACTTCCAAAGCAGGACCCCTTCCGTCTGGGTCCCTCCCACCCCTTTGGGTTTCTTTCTATGGGCTGTGCGTTTGGTAGAAAGACAGAAAGCTAACTTTTAATCCTGAGTAGGCTACTTGCTAGTTAAATGGCTCTGGTCATAGCATCTTGGTGAGCCCTGGTTTTCACATAGGGATAATGTATCATCACAGGCATTTACTGAGAATCAGCTGAGAGTGACACTGGCACCTGCCGTCGTGCCCGGCCATGGGGTGCTCCAGGAGCCTTCGTTCCATTTTCACTTGAAATGTGCAAAACAGCTAGAAACCAACTGGGCGTGAAAAATTCTAACCCCTTGAACAAATAAGGTTTATCCCTCTGAAAACAAAATGGTGTGTGTGATGACCTACGTTAAATGTGTTTTATTAGCCTGTTAATCACAGTGGTTAAATATTTGCCCAAAGCTGTAAGAAGTCAAATAAGTAGGTCCTAAGACAGGTAGGAAGAAAGGAATCATATTCATTACTAAGTTCAGAAAACCTAATGTGCCGGACACAGGGACACGCAGTGGGTGAGGCTGTGGGAAGGGAGCCCAATGGATGCCCTTAGACATACACCCAAGATGGTGAGACCTGGATCCTTGCTTTCACTGTGTGTGTGGCTCTTTCCCCAAGAAAAGACTGTGTGTGTGTGTATGTGTCTGTATCTGTGACTGGTCTCAGAGGCTCAGCTGACTGAGGATCCCTGGGCAGCGTCTCAAGGAGAATCAGCTCATTTTCTGAGACGTGGTCCATTTTCTAGCGTGCTATGTGCAGGGTGCCCTAGGTGGGGGCAGTGCTATACAACCATTTACATGGCTGAAGGCTGGGGTGGGTGGGCTGACCTGGGGGTGACCCTGCTTGGCAAGGGGGTGGGCTCCAATGGTAGAGGTTGGGCTCCCCCGCCCCCCTCCGGAGGCAGATTAAGTGGTGGCAAGAGCCTTCCTAAGTTCCTCACTCCTCTTGTGGTCAAGGTCTTCCATTTCCTGTAGTTTCTGCAGAGGGCATCAGGGAAAGCTGGGGATCAGGGAAGGAACTCCAGGAGCCACCGCAGATGGGAGGCTAGAGCCGGACTCCCGAAATGGCCGCAGCAGACCCTTTATTTCTGCTCACATCTCGTCCTCCACACTCACAGGGGTGCATCGCCCCCTCCCCACCGGCTCCATTTCCTTGTTGCTTCTCCTACCTGCGAGATTTCAGTAAGGATGATCGCTTGGTACTGTCTGCCCTGCCCTAGGGCCTCCATGTCAGCCAGGAATTCTTTCCTCTCCTGGATTTCCTTTACCACTGGAAAGGGAAAGGGCCGTCAGTGTACAGGGCAACGGGGGCCCTCAGGCTCCCAGGAGGGATGGCAGGGACGGCAGGTTGCTTTTCTTGGGAACAGGAAGCAGTTCTGCGGTTGCCCCTCAGGGATTCCCCCCTCCACACACACTCCCCTCCCCAGCGTAACTGGCCCATCAGGGGCTCACATTCTTCAAACCGGTCCAGCTCAGGGGCTGGGTTCTCCTGTCGCACAGGAGGGGGCTTTCTTTTCCGTTCCGCTGGCTCCTTCCCAGTGGCAAAAATATTTTGGAGTCTTCGCTTCTCCTTCTCCAGATCTCCTGTTGGGCCCGGACATGGCCTAGTTAAGGCGTGAAGAGCACCCCCATTCATGGTCCGTGTTCCCAGTTGGGCACGCTCGCTCCAGGGTAACATGGGTAGGGCTTCTGCAAACCCAGCACCTTCTACCCTAGGTGTCCCTGAGCTGGTCAGTCATGATAGGCAGGAAGGGGTTGAAAGGACCCACAAGAGAGCTTCGTCAAAACCCACATGTTGCCCGGGTACAGAGCAAGGCTAAGAAAACTCAGTGACTGCCGCAGTGCAGCTGGGATGGGGAGGCTGCCTGGGAGCTGTCGGAGGGGCTAGCCCAAGAGCCATGTCAGGTGCCAAGTAGAAACGGGTGGGGGGGAACGACTCCCTGAAATAGGCTGCAGCGCAGAGGAGCCCTGGGTTCCAGGCACCGTGTGAGCTTCAGAGAGCAGTGGCCGTGATGCCTGACCGCCGAACATTCATCAGAGATGGGCGGAAACCAGTTAATGGTTAAAGAGAGTTCCGGAAAAATGTATGAAAACGAACACCTAACTGGTTTCCCGTGCACCCTGAATGCCCCCAAGCTAACATGTGCTGAGGTTCAAGAGCATCGGTATAAACAACGTGAGAATTTGATTAGCTGCCCGCTCCGCGCTCTGCGGGCTGCAAGTCTCCCTGCCCCCTACCCCCTCGGAGGGCGGTAGGAGAGGGGCTCTAGTGGAGGCCCCTCACTTACGGGTGGCCTGGGGCTTGAACTGCTCCCGGCTGTAGGCCCCGTCGGCTTGGCACATGCTGGCAGGCCGGAGGTGCGACCGGACGGCCAGGATGGGAGGCAAGTAGGTGGCTGGGGCCGGCTGCTTGGAAGGCAACACCCTCTGGCTGGAAGTTGGACTGCACTGTAGGGGGAGAGTGTCTCCTCCTGCGGAAGGAAGGGTCAGGGTGGGGGGGCCCTCCTGGCTTTCTTTTTTTAGTTTATAAAAGCGGTCCCTACCTGTTATAACAAGTCAAACAGTACAGAAGGGTCTTCCCTTCTCCCCTCCGAGCCCCCCTCTACAAGAAGCCATGGTAACAAGTTGGTGGTCTCGGCCCATTCTTTTTGTTGCTTACATAAACATGTTCAAAGATATGTGTGCATATGTAAGATTCATGTTTCAAACACTGGATCATACTGTATTCTATTCAGTAATAGACTCTTAACAGTCTATCATGGACATCTTTCCAGATCACTCCATTTATATATAACTTATTTTTTATAGCTGTATACTAGTCCTTAGAAACATTATTTATTCAATGAGTCTCCTAGTTTCAGAAATGCAGGAAATTTCCAGTTTGTTTTTTTTTAAACTATTTCAAACAATGATGTAATAAACATCCTCGTACATCCAGCCTTCATCCTGGTGCTTTGGTTTCTATAGATGGATCCCTAAAACCTGCTTGGTCCATGGGCAGGGAGGGGTGGTTTGGATGGTGCTAGACACCGATCCCTCCTACCGTCCATCCCCACTGCCTTGACCCACCCAGACCTGGGGCTCCTCCCCCAGGCCAGCCAAATGTGTCACCTCCTACCTGGTTGACTGGCCCCTCCTCTCAATTGCCTTAAAGCCCAGCTCAGCACAGTCCCCAGCCACTGTTCTGATCTGGCCCCTGTCTACCTCCCTTACATTTCCAGCCTTCTATCATCCATCTGGCAAATACGTATTGAGCGTGTACTCTGTGCCAGGCCCAAGGCACTGGGGGTAAAGTGTGAGTAAGATGAAGCCCTGCCCTCGTGGCACGCACATCTGGGGTGTAGATGATGATAAAACAAGTAAAATATATAGTACGTTAGTGACAGTACAGCGATGGAGCACAGGGTGTGTCGGAGCAGGATTTACAGTTATAAATAGGGTAGCCAGGGAAGGCCGCATGGAGACAGAGACATTTGAGGAAAGACCCCAAAGTGGTAAGAGGCCAGCCCTGCAGGTATTTCAGGGAAGAGCATTCCAGGCAGAGGGAATGGCAAGGGTAAAGGACCTGAGGTGGGAATGTGCCTGGAGTGCCTGAGGAACAGCCAGGAGGTTAGGGTGCCAGGAGCGGACTGAGCAAGGGGTGGGGTGTAGTGGGACTAGAGGTCAGAGGTCACGGAGGGCAAGAGACATACCGGGCCTCGTAGGCCTCTGGAAAGACTGGCTTTTACTGTGTGTGCGGTGGGAAGCCATCGGAGGGTTCTGAGCAGAGGAATGACATGAGCCCTTTAGCTGCCCTTGAAAATACAGCGTTGGGACTTCCCTGGCTTCCCAGCAGTTAGGACTCTGCACTTCCACTGCAGGGGGCATGGGTTCAATCCCTGGTCCAGGAACTAAGATCCCACAAGCTGCTCGGCACGGCCAAAAAAAAAAAAAAAAAAAAAAAAAAATACAGCGTTGGGGGTCGAGGGTACAGGTAGTCACAGTCAGGATATGGTTTGAAGGTCAAGCAGACAGGACTGCTGATGGGTTGGATGTGGGGTCTGGGAGAAAGAGGAAGAGGAGACAGGATGTCTCTGAGGTGTCTGCCCTGAGGAACCGGAAGGATAGAGCTGCCATTATTCCCCACTACCCTTCCCTTCTCACACCCTCTACCTAGGGCCACACCATGGTTTATCTCTCTTCTCTGAAGAGATGCTGTGCTTTCTAGAATGTTCCTCCTACTCTCTCTGCTATTTCTACCTGTCCAGTACCAAATGCTACCTCTTCCTTTGGCTCAGTCTCAGTAAATAATTATGGCCCAAGTAATTCTGGGAGTTCAGGTGAAGGAGAGGAATTTGTGGCTTGCAACAGAATTTGAACTAAGCCTCAAACCAACAAGTAGGACTTGGTTAAGAAGAGAGGAATAGGGCTTCCCTGGTGGCACAGTGGTTAAGAATCCTCCTGCCAATGCAGGGGACACCGGTTCGAACCCTGGTCCGGGAAGATCCCACAAGCCGCAGAGCAACTAAGCCCGTGCACCACAACTACTGAGCCTGTGCTCTAAAGCCCGCGAGCCACAACTACTGAAGCCTGCGCGCCTAGAGCTCATGCTCCGTAACAAGAGAAGCCACCGCAATGAGAAGCCCGCGCACCACAAGGAAGAGTTGCCCCCGCTCGCTGTGACTAGAGAAAGCCCGCGCGCAGCAGACCCAACGCAGACAAAAATAAATAAATAAGATAAATTTAAAAAAAAAAAGGAAGAGAGGAATAGAGAGATGATTCTAGGAGAAGAAACCAGACTCAACGCCAATGCTTGGAGGCACTATTTTAAAGAAAAAACTTTTAAGGAGAACAAAACTTCCAGGCAAACCGGTGACTTGTGTTGCCCTAACCACTAATGCAATTAGTCCTTCAACTAACGTTGAGCGCCTAGGAGTCAAGGTACCATGGTGAACAAGGCGGACCCAGTCCTTGGTCTCCTGGTATTTACTTTTAGTGGGATTTCTAGCATATTCTTTGTAGTCATGTTATAGGGGACCCCAAATGATTAGTAGACTGCTGAGCATGGAGATTGAGTTCTGTGACTCAGCCGTGTTGCGGTGCTAGGCAATGGCGGCCTGAGTTGTCCTTGTCTACAATGAGGAAGGAGATCTGACTTCTGAACTGGTCTGACGGAGCCTCCCTCCCTCTGCCAGTGCTGGGCAGGCACTGTCGATATTTGTCTCTCTGACTTTCTCATCCCTATGCCTCTGTGGTTGACCAGATGCCTCCTGATAGGTACCTTCTTTCTGGAGAGACGGCAATAGCTATTGGTAGATTCAAGTGAGATTTGGCAGGTTTGGACCTTCTGGCATCCTCTTAAAGGTAACTCTACAGATCTCTGTTCTGATCCACTACGTGTTGATTCAGTTAAATCTCAGAAAGCAAGGTTGTTTTTAAGATCTTAGAGAGCACCTTGTTATTGTGCCCATGTACATTCACTTTTTTGTTTTCCTTGAAAATAAATAATACAATGTGTGGTTAGAGGTGAGCTGTGGAAATGTTTTGCATACTTTTGCTAAGTTGGAAGCCTGCCAGTAATCTTGTTCCTGCCAGCTAAGCTATGAATGAAAAAATCTATGAATGAGACACACACAGTCCTCTCCTCTGGCGAGCTCATATGGTATGTGTGTAAGAGGGCGGGATTAGTTTGTAGACTTGACAACGTTCAGAGTATTTGGCTGGGCAGGAAGTCTCGAGTGGGCTGTGATCTGTTGGGAAGGTTGGCTGGAGCCAGACTGCAGGAGGGGCTCATGTGCTGTGACCCACGTCGGGGGAAGAAGCAAAGACCCTGCAAAGTCAGTTCCCCAGGAGCAAGAGTCAGAAATACTATTCAATTTTTCTTTCTCTTTTAAAATGAGGTCCCCTACTTCTTAATATGGAGAAGCATGAAAAATGTGGCATAGGATCCCTCTGCCCTGGAAGCTTCTGCAGATGGCCTCTTACGTTTCATGGTGTCCATGATGTGGCGCCGTTGGAAGTTTGTCAGTTTGGATTCCTTCATCATCACTGCAGGACAAAGCACTTCAGTGAGGCTTCCTGAGCTGCAAGCAGATGCCTTTATCTCACCCCATTGAAATTTAACATTGTATCACCTCCTGCCCCCATTCAGCACTTGAGTACTTGGCCGCCCCCCCGCACTGCGGCTTGTGGGATCTTAGTTCCCCGGAACAGGGATTGAAGCCAGGCCCCTGGCAGTGAAAGCGACGGGTCCTAACCACTGGACCGCCAGGGAATTCCCTTCCTTTCCTGCTTTGTTTTTTTTCTATAGCACTCATCACTACCTAAGTTCTATGTATCTTATTATTTGTTACCTTCCTACTAGAATATTAGCTCCATGGGACCAAGAATTTTTGCTTGTTTTTCTTTTCTTTTTTTTTTTTATTGCTGTATTTTCAGCACCTAGAACGATGTCTAAAGCACATAGTGGGCTTAAATTTTTTTTGTTGTTGAGTGAATGAAGGAATGAATGAACAAAAATTCATTAAGCATGTGCCAGGGGCTGGAGCTACAATTGTAGCTACAAATGTAGCCAAAACAGGCATCCTGTCCTGATGGAGTTCATGAACTAGAGGGGCAGATGGATGTTGATTCAATGTTAATTCAACGGGACACACTAGGTATCTGACTACAGGTTGCCAATGAAGGAAACTGACTACTAAGTATCTGACTACTAAGCCCACAAAGGAAAAGGTATTTGGTAGAGTGCTGGCGCCTAACAGTTGGTTGCACTGTGGTGGTGGGTGGGGAGGAAATAAAGCTTCCCTGGGGAAATTGAACGTGTGATCTAAGGGACGCAGGGGAGTTAACTACTCTAAAATTCTTAGTTCTTTGACTTTTGGCCACTTCCAAGTTGTAGGACCCCTGAATCTTTCTGAACTCCAGGCTTCTTATATGTAAAATGGAAACAGCAATTGCTAAACCATAAGTCATGCAGGGGAGAACTGAGTTACAGAGAGTAACTGTGACCACCGCTCTTCTTGTCCTTTAACGCACTGACCTCTGAGCAGCTCGCAGGTCTCTGGGGTGTAAGTGGCCGGCTTGGGGCAGCGCCAGAACCCTGTTCCTTTGGTCACTGTCTCCACCCTCTCCTGGGAAGCCATGGAGGGCTCTGAGGAGGGAAAAACGCAACGACACAACCCCTGTCTCCCAGATCCAACCTCTGCTCCCACACCCCCAACACCACCCATAGTTTGGGAGCAGGGATCGGGTCGCAAGAGAATCGTGATGCCGTCTGTGAACATCGCGAGAGTGCCCGATCCTCCCACCCAGAACAGATCCACTGGCAGATCCACACGCATACAGAGACCTCAACCTGACCTGGCGCCTGTGTCAGAGAAGTCCCCTCGGGAGGAAAGGGGCGTTAGGGTAACCGTGCCCGCTGGGTGACACGCCTAAACGGAAACCTCACCCTAAAGTAAGACCCCGGCTGGGTGATCCCTCCCCACAGAGAGCGGAGGCTGCGCTCAGCAGATCGTAACCAGGGCTCTGAAGCAGCACCCGCGCCGGGGCGCCGCAGAAATACTTTTGAGATCTCAGCGACTAGAGCCCGCAGCTAGCCTGTCTGGCTACCATGGTAACGCGCACGCGCCGCTCGGCGCATGCGCACATTTATCGCCGCGCCTGCCTCCCGGAAGTGATTACCTCTAGGTCACGGCGCAGGCGCAGAGTACGCTTGGCGTCGAGCGAGGAGGAGGCGTGCTCTTTGCGGGTCTCTGCTCGGGTCTGGGGCGCAGAACCCGGTAGCTGTGGCGCGGGTGTCATGTCAGACAACGAGGACAAGTGAGTGCGGGAGCGAAGTGACTTTTGCGGAGCCTCGCAAGGGGCGGGTGAAGCGGGAGCCTGGGTCGAAGGAAGTTGAGGAGCCAGGCGTCGGGGGGCAGTGTCTGAGGGCACTGGGGGTGCTGAGGGGGCCCGCGGAGCTGGAGAAGGGTAGGGCGGTGAGCCGGCAGCATAGACCCGGCCAGAGGCTGGGCACAGAAAGACCCTGGCTCGAGGGTCCAGAGAGGATCGCTGAAAAAGGTATCTTTCAGCAAACTTCCGCTGAGTCGGGCTCTGTGTCAATACCTAATAGGTGTATTAGGTATAGTCTCTGCTCTCCAGGTGGGGTCCCTTTCTAGAAGAGGGGGCAGGCCCATAGACATAATGCCGGGTCGTGTGAATTGCGTAGTAGGTCTGCAGTATAGAAGTAATCCCGAGGAGGGTCTGGGGAGACTTTGATGTGGTAAAGGTCTGGGAGGCTTGCAGTAATCCAGGTGAGAGAAGGCAGTGACTTGCACTAGGGTGATAGTAGTAGAAGTGGTGAGAAGTGGTTTTGAAGTCTGGATTTATTTTGAAGCTAGAGCCCAGGAGATTACCTGACGTGTGGTGTTGGAGGAGAGGTCTATCCTGAAGATAAAAATAGGGGAGTTCTCAGCATAAGTATATTAGTCAAAGCTGAGAAACAGAGGAGATCCTCAGGCGGGTGTCAGTAGAGAAGAGGAGATGTCTGCGTGTCAGAGCATCCCAACATGGAGTGCTTCGGGGGAAGAGAGGAGACACCGGCAAAGGAGACTGAGAAGGAGTAGCCAGTGAGGTGGGAGGACACCAAGAGTGTGAGGAGTCCTTGCAGTCAAGTGAGGAGAGTGTTTTGAGTGAGACGAGTGGTCCTGTGGGCCAACTGACACATCAGGCTAAATGAGAACGAGAATAGTCCATCACATTTAGCAATGTGGAAAACATGAACAAACTTGAAAGGATGGTTTGGGTGGAATCATGGAGGTGAAAGTCTTTGGAGTGAGATGATGACAGGATGGGAAGAGAAGAATCGGAAACAGTGAAGATGGAAAACTCTTGCAAGAATTTTGCTCCCAAGGGGAGCATGGAAGTAGGGCTCTGTGAGGAGGGAGTAGAAAAGTAAGCTTTTTTTTTTTTTAGACGAGGAACTCAAATGACTTAATGATTTATTAAGTGATTCACTCATTAAGTAGATATTTATTGAGTGCCTCCTATGCTAGTAACTCAGATGAGACACAGATCTCTGCCCTCTTTGATTCTACTAAGTGGTGCTCTAACTGGCTGCTGCTTCTTGTACAGTTTTGATGGCGACGACTTTGATGACGTGGAGGAGGATGAAGGGCTAGATGACTTGGAGAATGCCGAGGAGGTCAGTATCTAGCCTTGGGCTCCCCTCTCTGCAGCCCAAGCTGCTGCATAGCCCAGCCAGTGATGACTGACTGAATGCATCTGCCTCCCGTCTGTGGTCAGGGCACCGCCAGTTAGAGTGAGGAGAGATCTAGTCCTGGGTAGTGGAGGAGCCTCTCAGGGTGGGCCTGAAGGCTTTTGTCCACTTGGAGCACAGCACAGCGCATGGCTTCTGGGGCAGTTAGCTCACTGACCGGCCACCTGCTCCCTCTGGGACCTTATCTCTTCTCGCTGTCCCTGTCATGCCAGGGAGACCCCAGCTCAGAACGTTTGACTGTGCTGTTCCCTCTTCCTTTTCCTTAGATATGCACGTGACCTGCTCCTCAGCCTCATCAGGTCTTTGTTAAATGTCACCTCAGTGGGGCCTTCCTGACCATCCTGTTTAAAATTGCCACATTAACCCCTTCCTCCAGCATCACCACCCTGGCACTCCCTGTCTTTTCTCTGTTTTTATACTACACATTGTACTTAACTAATTTTGTTTACTGTTTGTCTCATCTCATTATAATGTAAGTTCTATAGGAGAAAGAATTTTTTTTTTTTTAATTTTTTTTTTTTCTTTTTTTTTTTTTTGCGGTACGCGGGCCTCTCACTGTCGTGGCCTCTCCCGTTGCAGAGCACAGGCTCCGGACGCGCAGGCCCAGCGGCCATGGCTCACGGGCCCTGGCTCACGGGCCCAGCCGCTCCGCGGCACGCGGGATCCTCCCGGACCGGGGCACAAACCCGCGTCCCCTGCATCGGCAGGCGGACCCCCAACCACTGCGCCACCAGGGAAGCCCGGAGAAAGAATTTTTATCTGTCTTACTGCACTATCCCAAGTGCTTAGAATACTATCTGACATGTAGTAAGCACTCAGTAAATATTTGTTGAGTTAATTCTTTATTATAGAATTTATTCTTCTGCCTATAACCCTGTACACACCTTTTGCTCTAATCATACTCCACAATTAGGTGTCCAGACCTAGTACATTCTCTCCCTCCTCTGTGCCTGTTGCGCATGCATTTCAGCCTGCCTGGAATGCCCTTTCCTTCCTCGTTAGCTTGGCAGCTCCTACTCATCCTTCTAGACCAGCCCAAGTCTCATCTCTGGACTGTATTCGTAACCCCCAGTATGAGGTAGATGTCTCTCACTTTCTTGTTAAGTTTGTGGCACACTTGCGTACTTTTTTTTTTTGTTAATTTTTTTTGAAGTGCTTTGATATTCCATTTTATTTATTTAAATACACAAGCTCACACACACAATTACAACTCTGTAAATTAGTGAAATGGCACTCATTGGATGAATTAAATTACAACCAGTAAATGAGTGAACAGGAAAGACAGAGTTAAAGAAGATAATTTGCAAAACATATAACTGAGAAAGTACATCTATACAATGAATTCTTACAAATCAGTCATAAAAATGCAGAAAATCCAATACAAAAAGGGGCAAGGGATTTGAACAGGTACATCACAAAAGAGAATATCCAAATAGCTAATAAATATATAAAAAAGATGCTTAACATCATTAGTCATCAGGAAACTGGAAAGTAAAACCACAAGACAGCACTCCACACCCACTGAGGTGGCTCGAATTAAACCAGACAAAGCAGACATCTTACAGTGACAATACCAAGTGAGAAGAAAGATGTGGAGCAATTGGAGCAACATTTATATTATTCTGGTCCGAGTGTAAATTGGGCCAGCGCTCTGGAAAACTCTGTGGAGTTATGTACTAAAGGGGAGTATAGATGTATATTTTTTAGGGACCAGTGATCCCGCTCCTGGGTGTATACCCAACACAGATGCATACTTATGTTGACCAAAAGACATGTACAAGAAAATTCATAGCATAATAGCAAACTAGTCCAAATGCTCATTATAATTGAACGATTATATGGATTGTGGTATATTCCAACAATAAAATCCTAGATGGCTGTGAAAATGAACAAAGTACTGGTAGACACAACAGAATGGATAAATCTACAAATATAACATTGAGTGGAAGAAGCTATATAGAAAACAGTACATAAGGTGTGATTACATGCACAGGAACTTTTTTTTTTTTAAATTTTTAAATTTTATTTATTTTTTTATACAGCAGGTTCTTATTACTCATCAGTTTTATACACATCAGTGTATACATGTCAATCCCAATCGCCCAATTCAGCACACCACCATCCCCACCCCCCCCGCAGCTTTCCCCCCTTGGTGTCCATATGTTTGTTCTCTACATCTGTGTCTCAACTTCTGCCCTGCAAACCGGTTCATCTGTACCATTTTTCTAGGTCCACATACGTGCATTAATATACGATATTTGTTTTTCTCTTTCTGACTTACTTCACTGTGTATGACAGTCTCTAGATTGATCCATGTCTCAGCAAATGACTCAATTTTGTTCCTTTTTATGGCTGAGTAATGTTCCATTGTATATATGTGCCACAACTTTATCCATTCGTCTGTCGATGGGCATTTAGGTTGCTTCCATGACCTGGCTATTGTAAATAGTGCTGCAGTGAACATTGGGGTGCATGTGTCTTTTGAATTATGGTTTTCTCTGGGTATATACCCAGTAGTGGAATCGCTGGATCATATGGTAATTCTATTTTTAGTACACGGGCCTTTAGTACACGGTACACGGGCCTCTCACCGTTGTGGCCTCTCCTGTTGCAGAGCACAGGCTCCGGACACACAGGCTCAGTGGCCATGGCTCACGGGCCTAGCTGCTCCGCGGCATGTGGGATCTTCCCGGACTGGGGCACGAACCTGTGTCCCCTGCATCGGCAGGCGGACTCTCAACCACTACGCCACCAGGGAAACCGTATTTTTAGTTTTTTAAGGAACCTCCATACTGTTCTCCATAGTGGCTGTATCAATTTACAATCCCACCAACAATGCAAGAAGGTTCCCTTTTCTCCACACCCTCTCCAGCATTTGTTGTTTGTAGATTTTCTGATGATGCCCATTCTAACTGGTGTGAGGTGATACCTCATTGTAGTTTTGATTTGCATTTCTCTAATAATTAGTGTTGTTGAGCAGCTTTTCATGTGCTTCCTGGCCATCTGTATGTCTTCTTTGGAGAAATGTCTATTTAGGTCTTCTGCCCATTTTTGGATTGGGTTGTTTGTTTCTTTAATATTGAGCTGTATGAGCTGTTTATATATTTTGGAGATTAATCCTTTGTCTGTTGATTGGTTTGCAAATATTTTGTCCCATTCTGAGGGTTGTCTTTTCGTCTTGTTTGTGGTTTCCTTTGCTGTGCAAAAGCTTTTAAGTTTCATTAGGTCCCATTTGTTTATTTTTGTTTTTATTTCCATTACTGTAGGAGGTGGATCAAAAAAGATCTTGCTGTGATTTATGTCAAAGAGTGTGCTTCCTATGTTTTCCTCTAAGAGTTTTATAGTGTCCGGTCTTACATTTAGGTCTCAAATCCATTTTGAGTTTATTTTTGTGTATGGTGTTAGGGAGTGTTCTAATTTCATTCTTTTACATCACACTTGCATACTTTTATAGCACTTGTTGTTTTGTTTACTCTTGTCTTTTTCCCCAGACTATGTATTCTTTGAGAGCAGAAACTCTTAGCTTTCTGTCTCAGCACCTATTATGATGTCTGGCACATGACAGATGCTTAATAAGTGATTGTTAAATATATGAATATGTAAAGATGGGGTGCTTGTTCCTCTTCCTCTTAGGGTGATTTGTTGTCTGTGCTCAAGGACTTCTCTTCTGGATGAGGCAGCTGGCTTTGGACTCCCTGATCATGAGTCCTTTTTTACTAGGTCTGAGACTTTGGCCAAGTTAGCTAACCCTCCAAGCCTCTAAAATGGGCATTGTAATCCCCACCGCATAAGGTTATTGTGAGGATTAAATGAGGTGTTAACAAGGCAGTTGCATGGTCACTGGCACGTAATAAGCAGTAGCATAGTGGTGGTTATAATCGCTGTCGTCGTCATCCTGCCCCTCACCCCCGATAATGCATCCTGAGATTTTTCCCTCTTTTCTTCCTTGGTGTCCAGGAGGGCCAGGAGAATGTTGAGATCCTCCCTTCTGGAGAGCGACCGCAGGCCAACCAGAAGCGAATCACCACACCATATATGACCAAGTATGAGCGAGCCCGTGTGCTGGGCACCCGAGCCCTTCAGATCGCGTGAGTATGAGCCTCCTCACCATCTTTTCCATCAGACAGGCTACAGGGAACCTGCACGCTGTTGGTGCGGCTCAGCCTGGCACCTGACCACAGACCTTCCCTCTTCTCACACGCTGAACAAGGGTGGTGCTGTCCCTGTGTGCCAGGCACTGTGCTAGACCCCCTGCCCTCAGAGAGTTTGTGATCCAGTGGAGAAACAGGACATAAACATCTGAGAAGTCAGATAACAGTACAGTAGAAGAATAGTGATAAGAATACAGAGTGTAACGAGTGCCTGTCAGTTAGGGAAGCAGAAATAAATAAATAAATAGAATAAGATCAGCCCTCGACCGTTGTGGGCTGGTTAGTTGGGGGTGCTGCGGCAGCACCCCCCTGGGCTTAAGGTGGTTCTTGAGTCGATAGACAAGGGCCAGCCCAGAGGAGTGGGGGAGCCCTCCATGTAGAGGTCCCGCTGGAAACGTGAAAGCACAGAGCAGTGAGGGGGGGGTCGGGGATTGGAAATTAGCAGCCTTTCCTTTGTCTCCCAAGCTTGGAGCTAGTTGAAGACTAACAGGATTCAGGAGCTAGCAGTAGGCAGGTGGGGATCGCCAGGTGCGACGCTTCCGTGTCCACCCCAACAGCCGTGGGCACTGCTGCCGCCAGCGGCCCTGTGTGCAGGTGTCAGCCTGCCTGCTAAGCTTGTGGGCATCGTGGAGGACAGGTCAGGCGGCTTTGAGGAAGCAGGGACTCTTGAAGAGGCTGGACCACAGATGCATGCTTTCCCCGCCAGGCTCCCTTGTCAGATGAGTTCCTCCTCCGTTGTGGCGAGAGTAAGTGGGAAGACATAGAGGGGATGGGCACGTTACTGTGGCTCTCGTGGAACATCCTCCGCGGGGAAACGTGATGCCGGGGAAAGGAGCCCTACCCCAGACCTCTTATAAGCTGCTGTGGGAAATGGTGGGTACCTAGAGGAGAGGGTGCTTCAAGTAGGGAGTAGTCGAAACTAGGCTTGAAATAAAAGCTGGGGCCAGAGTTGTGGGGCGACGCGTGCTGGCGGAGTGGTGATGCTCAATCTATGCGTGCATCCGTCCCCACCCCGCCCAGGTTTTTAAACAGCATTGGGCTTCATCTCCTCCAGTCTCGTGGAGTGAAGGTGGCCACCGTGTTCACCTCGATAGAGGGCTTTATGGGCGGGCAGCGTCGTTCCTCACCCACTTGGCAGCAGTAGGCGTCCTGCCAGCCTGGTTGTGCTCCTTGCTGGTCTGGGTGAAATGAGAGCTGCACTCAGTTTGATGATTTTGGTATCGCTGGGGTCAGGATCCTCTAGGCCTGCACCGCAGTTATGGTTGCCACTGGCTACATTTGGTCATTTAAATTTAAGTAAAACGAAATAGAAGTTCAGTGTTTCGGTCTCATTAGCCACACTTCGTGTGCCCAGTAGCTCCCTATGGCTACCGTAATGGGTAGTACAGATAGAGGACATTTCCATCATTGCAGAGCACTGATTGGGCAGTGCTTACGTCTGCTAAACATGATCAAGCAGAAAGAATAATTCATAAATTATTTTTCAAACAAACAGACTGTATGCAAGTTAAAGTCTGTCAGCATCGAATAAGATATAGTGCTTGCACCTGTCGGGGATGCAGAGCTGATCACAATTCCCCAGGTCTCTAGGTGTTTACAGTCTGGTGGGAGAGATGGACCCGTTCTAAATACCCAGAACCCAAGGCGGATGGGATTGCTGCTTTACAAGAGAAACAAAAGAGAGAAGGGAGTAATGGCAGGGGTGACTGGGGAAGCCTCATGAAGAGATTAGAATTAAAGCGAGGTGGTTTTGAACGTATCCCAGGCGCCAGAAACAGCACTAGGAAAGGTCCAGGTAGAGGCAGGCATGTATGGATTGTAGTGGGGGAATGGCAGGTAGCTTGGGGCACAAGACTGGAAAAGATGTCACTGGTTCATTGAGTGACAAGTTCAGAAGATGGGCTTGCATTTGGTGGACAGTATGGAGCAGGCATTTCAAACACTACCGAGGCCCAGGTCCTGCTTTCCTCGGGGAGCAAGCCTCGGTCTAGCTTAGTCTAGTCTATAGTGCTCTTTCTGACTGAGGGCTAGGGTGCTGTCTGGTGGTTCCCCGGCTGCTGTAAGTCCTTGGACAGCCAGGGCTGGAGCTTATCCTGAGTACGAGGCCTGCAATTCTGCACTTAGTAGATGCTGAACAGATGTTTCTTGGATATTTGTGGATGAAACCTCTCTCTGGTTCACTAGCCCCACCTGGTGGCTGAATGGTTGCCACAGGTGGAGACGTTCCGGGCACACTCTCACTTCCTGTGCACATAGTAGGGCTGGATGAATTAATGCTGTTGAGTTATTCGTATCTTGAAAGAAATAAGGCATATGCAGATCAGGGAAAGCATTTTGCCCCATTCTTTAAAGGTTTACATTTTGGGGAAGTTCAAATAATTATTGAGAGAGGATATAGAGAAAGTTAAAGAACTTGGTCTCTGCCCTTGGGAAATTTTCAGGCTTTGGGGAGTAACAGACGTCAGAATATTTAGCAATGAAATTAGTAGATTATTTAGTGTGAACTGGTGGCTCTCCGACTGGCTGGTTATGAGAAGCACCTGGGGAGCTTTGCTAATGCAGGTTCTCAGGATCCTTCACTAGAGAGTGAGGGGGAAGGGTCTGGGGAAGGACCTGGGAACCTGTATTTTTAGCATACTTTCCCAGTAATTTTGATGATTATTAGGTTTGGGATCCATTAGTGTAAACTTGAGCTGGAATCAATAAGTGTGGCTTCCTAGAGGAGGTGGGCCTAGAACTGGCCTGTTTGTTTCTAGAGCCTCTGCTGTGGGCCAAGTGTTGTGCTAGGGCTTGGGGTCCTGGGCCACCAGGTCGCGTTGGAAAACTTCAAACAAGTAGTCACAGTGTAGTGGTAGTGGTGCCAAGAGAAGCGTATGTAAAATGAGTCAGGGCACTGAGGCCTCAGCAAGTGCTTTCCCGAGTGGAGACATCTGAGCCTCTTGCAGGCCTGTAGGGAGAGGAAGAGCTTGTATGAGGATGCAAAAAAGGAAACAACAGGGTATGTCTAGGGAACTGTAGTAATTTGGTATGGCTGGAATGTGGGGTAAATATAGGCAGGTAGCATGAGAAGGTACTAGAAAGGTAAGCAGGGGCCAGGTGAGGTTCTGCCTGCCTGATGGCTGTGGGGTGTCATGGAAGGGTGGCAAGGAGGTGAGCGCCCCACCACAGGCCCTGTGTAGAGGCTGGAGGAGCAGGACCCTTGTAGGGGGTATTGCCAAGTCAGAGAAGGAAAATGAGGCGAGCTGGGCCCCGAGGCAGGGCTGGGGGGTCGAGTTAGAGTGGTCAGAAGGGTGAGCTTTTGCACGTGCGGGTCCTTTGTGCCGGAACACTCTGCTGTGGCTGCAGGCTCAGGAGTCTGTGATGGGCCCTGGGGGAGGCCCTTGGCAGGGGAGCTGACATGACGCACGTCACACGGCCCAGTGATGAAAGCTCACACTTGTCCCGTTCACAGTACCGGGCTTCAGTTTGTGAATCACCAGCTTTTAAAAATAATGGGAGGTGGTGGAGCACAGTAGGGAGGAGCCTTCGGGGTTCAAACCTTGGTTCTACCACTTACTGGCTGTGTGTCCTTAGGCAAGTTACTGACCGTCTGTGCCTCAGTTTCTTCATCAGTGAGACGGAAGTAACAAGCGTGCTCACCTCAGATACAGTACTCTGAAGGGCTGAGAGCAGCCATGCCACCTGCTCTTTGCTTGTTCCAGTAGTGCTTTAGCATCATTGTTGTGTGGGCGTGGCAGGGCTTTTTGTCTTCATTTTCAAATGAGGATAGTGAGATTTGGGGAAGAAACTCAGTATCTTTGGAGGCAAAGTTTAAGTCTAGCGTACAGGCTCCCGCTCGCGTACCCTTGCTGTCAGTGCCCCGGAACTGCCGCTCCGCATCCGCTGTGCCCGCCTACCTGGAAGGTGCCCTTTCTGGGTGAGGGCTGGGATGCTGATCTGATCCTGTTTGTGAAGCTACCCCCCGACTTCATGCTGGGCCTTTCTCCCTGTGTTTGTAGTCTCCCCCAACACCTGTCCCTGTACCTACAGGATGTGTGCCCCCGTGATGGTGGAGCTGGAGGGGGAGACAGATCCCTTGCTCATCGCCATGAAAGAGCTCAAGTAAGTCGCCCAGATCATGGTTCACTGCTCCAGAGCCCTGGGAGGCAACCCTTGGGTTCTCTGCTGCTCACCCTTCCCCCACTTCCCTGATGGGAAGTGTGGTTCTTGTTCCTGTAGACCCTTAGTTTGTTTGGGAGTCAGCCCTGCAGGGAGGAGGAGGGAGGGGGAGGAGGGGGCAGGCAAAGGCGGAGGGGAGGACATTGATGAGACCTTTGCTGTCTGTCCGAATTTCCCTGTTCCTACTGCAGTTGGCCTTACCAACATCCCTCTACGTTTCCCCCTCCTCCCATCAGCCATGGGGTGGCAGAGCCCTTCCAGACTCAAGTGCCACACTCAGAGATGCAGGAACTTCTTTTGTTGTAATTCCTTTCCTACCAAGTGCATTCATAGTCTCAAGAGGATGCTGCTGAGACCTCTCTTGCCTTGCTTTCTGCACATCTGTCCCTCTGCTGCAGGGCTGGGGTCACCAGCCCTCATGTACCTTGACTTCTCCCCTGCCACAGGGCCCGAAAGATTCCCATCATCATTCGCCGCTACCTGCCTGACGGGAGCTATGAAGACTGGGGGGTAGACGAGCTTATCATCACCGACTGAGCCGGAATCGTCTTCCTGACTGTGCCTCAGCCCCAGTTCCTAGTCTCATATTCTTTATACGTGTAAATAATAAATTCTTCAACATTTCAACCCCTCCGCCTCCAGCTGCCTGGGAGGCCTACCCACTTCTTCCGCCCTGCTGCCTGGAGGGTGCATCCATCCCAGTGGCCCTGCGACTGTCAGCTCTTTAGGAAGCACCAGGGGCCCTGACCCCCTGTGGCTCCCCCACGTCCCTCCCTCCATCTCGTAGTCCACCAGAGCAGAGGCTGCTGCAGGAGACACCTCAGCTGCCTTCCCAGCAGACAGACAAGCCTTTGTGCCCAGGGAGTTGGTTGCCACGGAAACCCCCAATTTCCTTTCCAGTGGGGACTGGCTGCAGGGGCTTCTCCCTTCTCAGGAGTATCACAGAGCAGGTCTCATCAAGCCACCCATTGTTTCCTAAGGACCTGCCTCGAGCCTCTTATCGTGGGCTCGGATCCCCTTTCAGGAGCCAGTGCCCCAGCAGGAAGCTTGGGGATGCAGTGATCTCCTGCCCTCCCCGAGAGAGCCCTGCCGGGCAAGTCAGCAGCTGGACCAAGGGCCGAGCACCTGCCCACCCCTGCCTCCCCTTCCCCCCCTCGATCCCCACTCGTCAGGCCACTCCCCACACACCATCCTTCATGACCCACCTCTCTGGTCTGCCACACCCATACCCTCTCCTTCCCAGCTTCTGGAAGGTGTCCTTCCCCTTCTGCGTGGGGCCCCTGCTCCTCTGAGGCCTTCACTAGGATGGGTGCTGGGATGATGGTGGGCAGGGGAGCAGGGCTTCTGGGTTCAAGGCGTGACATTAAATCAGGACTGGAGCTCCCCTTTCTCTGCCCTAGGTTCTAATGGGTCCTGTTCTCTTCACTCTGCTTACCCAATCAATCATGCTGGTTCCTCCCTTCCTCGGGGTTGGCGGGTGGGGGGAACAGATGACAGGGAGAGGGTGTATACTGACACCAACAGGGATAGAAGGGAAAACGGGCTTCCTGAATATTCCAGCCTTGACCTCCCTTCTGCTGCCAGCTCCCCTCACGAAGAGGAGGAGCTCGCCTGACCTCTGCAAGAGGCTGGGACCCTGGGTATGGGTGCCCCCTGGACAGGGTGGGAGTGATGAGCATCCCCAGGAGCGGGAGGGGTGTTTGCTGCTCTGGAGAAGGGTTAATTTGGGGGAGCAGTGGACTTCGTACCCCCTTCCACCCTCCTCCAAGCCTGTGGAATCCTTTAATCAAGTTGGGTGCTGAAATTTCAGCTCTGAAATGCCGCCTTTGTGCTGGCATCCAGGCGGCCGCCCCAGAGTGCGGGGGTCACTTTCTTGGCCCCGTTTCTCTAAATGGTCTCTTTGTTCCTGCTGGGCCGCTCAGTATCAGATGTGATTAAAGGGAGATGGGGCTTGGGTGGAGGAGGAGAGAAGCGGCTGGGAGAGGGAGGGGGTTAACCCTTAGGGGATAGGGTGTAGAGGAGTTGGAGAGAGGGGTGTTTTTCCTCCCATCTCCCCCTTCCCATTCTGCTGCTCTTTCACGGAGTCAGCCCCTTCCAGCTTAGCTGGCCAGGCCAGGGCATGGTCTCCTCAGCCCTCTCCCGATACACCTGCCCCTTCTCTGTTTACATGTGGAGCCGCTACTGAGGCCTGAGCTCATCCAGAAGCTCAGGTCTAAGGCATGAGCACAAGCTAGGTCTCCCGACTTCTGCCGGGTTATTTGTTCTTTTGGGCCATTTCCCCTTCTCCCGTATCCCCAGTGACTTTCCAGTGAGCCTCACGAGGTCCTGGAGGTGGTGATTTCATCTTCTTGATGTAGCCCCTCCCACCTGCCCTGCCAGCTCCACGTCCACAATCCCACTGAGCACAGGAGACTGGAAATACTGAACAGACCAGAAATGGACTGATGTCCTGCTTGTCAGTAGAGGGAAAGGGTGGGTTGTAAGAATTATGAGCACATGAGGTTGGTACTGATTGATCCCTAACAAAATTCTAGAATAGGCTATTGCATAGTTGAAAACACTTGGATAATAAAAGGATCCTGGAGCTAGCATAGGGTTTCTAAGAATATCACCAAGTGAACCAAATTTTCTGTTTTCAATGGTTACTGGTCTGGTAGGTTGGAAGAATGCCACAGATACAGTGAACCTTGATTTTAACAAGGCATCAGGCAGTCTTTCTGTGCAGCTATGATGGAGAAGCGTGTACTTCAAGGTGATAAAATTAGATTCAGAATTGATTGGACAGTCTTTTCCCTAAGAGTATAGTTAACAGAATGGATGGAGAGGTTTTTAGTGGTGTACACAGGGCATGTCCCTCATCATTCCAACCTTTTTTCATTAGTGACCTGAATGAGGATATTCAAGTTTCAGACATAAAGCTCAGGAAAACTATAAGTTGGATTCAGAATTCTGAAGGATTTAATAGGTGGGGAAATGGTCAGATGCAACAAGATGAAATCTGTTAAAGATCAATGTAAAATCCTGCATTTATCTACAACACACAACATCAACAAAACACTAGAAAACCACTTGTATACAGGTGGTCTGACTTGGCCGCAGGTTTTATCTACAAGAGCAGGGGTTTGTAGTTACCACTCCGCTTCATGGGAGCCAGCGGTTTTGGCGAAGTGGCCTGAAGAGCTTGCGTGACATAGCTTCCAGATGGCAGTCTGGCCACTCGGGAGGACTGGGCTAGTTCTTGGTGCCCCCTACCCCGCCCAAGGTCCTGACTAGAAGGTGAGGGGCTGGAGCCCACAGACAGAAGAAATAGATGCAAGATCTGGGGATGCTGGCCTGGAGCCGTGAAAGCGTCATCGCTTTAGATTACAAGCGGAAGTAGGGCAGGTGGAAGAGATGGTTAAGGGCGCAAGCTTTGGAGTCAGCTGGCTTCAAAATCTGCACCAGCAGTTCTCAGCACCCACCTCGCAAAGTGTCAGGTCCCCATCTGGGAAATGGGGATAACGACTGGACCCACTCCCTCATAGGCCTGAAGGATATAAAGCACTTGGCCAGGGAGCACCCAGTACATGGTAGCTATTACTGTTACTATGAGCTGAGTGTAAGGAAGGACTTCCAACCATTGGAGGTGTCTATCAATGGAGCACGGGGAAGAGGGGAAGAGATTTCCCTGTCCCTGTGGTGGAGGAGCTCCTGGCGCCAGAGTGCAGGTTGGAATTCCGTTGAGGAAAGAGCTTTTGGGGAGGAAACCCTGAAGGATTAGATGGCATGTCTGCCATCCTGGTTTACACTTAGACACAGGCACCTGCTACGAGGACTCGGCTAGATCCTGGTGTTGGACAAGTTGTGTGTGTGTGTGTGTGTGTGTGTGTGTGTGTGTGTGTGTGTGTGTGTGTGCGCGCGCGCGGGCGCCTGTGTGTGTTATTGGGGGAGGTGGCAAGTGGAGGGTACAGTGAGAGAAGGCCCATCCACCCATCCTAAAGGACCAGGCCTGCTGACTGCAGACAGCAAGACATGAGGCCTGGTCTACCTTTCAAATACTTGTTCCTTGAATTCTGTGCAAGGCCCCCTCTCTGCTGGGCGAGAAAGGGCTGCTTGGAAGGCGCTCTCGCTGAGTTCCAGCTGGGTCAGCAAGTGGCCCACCTGCAGTGTGGGCACAGCTGGGCTGGGGGCAGAGCTCGCATCTGAGGCCTCAGTTCTGAGCACATACTGACCCCACTGTGATGCCAGTTGTCCTAACCTGCTGCACTGGGAGAGAGGAGACCTTTGGATTGTCTGTTCTTTGCATTCTACCCCTAGCTACTTTCAGAAAGTGTTTGAAAAAGCACAGGTACAGGGATAAGAGACCAAGAGACAGGCCAGGTCAGGCCCACCAAGCAGGTAACTGGAACCTTTAATTTTATTATGTAGAATGCTTAATGCAGAGTTAATAGGGGCTAGAGTACCTAGCAGAGGGGAAGGGGGAGAGGGAGCTACTGAGATAAATAAGAGGGGGGCAGTAATGAGTTACATGTGGATTGGGGGGCTGCAGAACAGGAAGATAGGGGCAGAACAGAGCTACATACTTTATTCAAATACCATTGGGAGGCAAAGGGCAAAAGGCCAGGGCAGAATGTACATGTCAGGAGTTTAGTGTCTTCGGCCTGCTGCCAGCAACCTGGGTGCTGGGCCCTGGGTCTCCCCCTGGAGCCGAGGGTTTGGGCCTGAGCAGCCTATAACTCTGGGAAGCCCAAGGAGTTGGGGCTGACAGAGCAGGGGCCACAGAGCCTGGTGAGGGGAGAGGGAGTTGGCGGGGAGCCGGGAGGAAGGCTCTGTGAATTGTCTCCGAATCCTGGGGTCCCTGCCTCCTCATCTCCTGGGATGTGCCTCAAGATCTGGGAGCTTGTAGTGGAGCAGGACCTGGGTCCTCTTTCTCCATTAGACAAAGAATGAGGTTACTGGCATGAAATTGGATCTGGGGGCCTCTGTGCCAATCCCTTCCTGTGTTCAGGAGGGGAGGGGGCACTGAAGGGTTGAGGAGACCTCCCTCTGAGCTCCCCCCCCCCCTCGAGGCTATTCAGAACTGTCCTCAGCCCCTGCGGGGCAGACGGAGCCTGCTGCAGGCACTGACGCAGGTCTCTGGCTGGCCTTGCTCTTAGGCACATGGCGCAGGTGGCACGGGTTATGTCAGTCCCCTTATTGCCCACGAAAGAGGAAACATGGGCACAGGAGTGGCAAGGCCTCCAATTCCCATCTGACCCTGGATGCTTCCCCTCCTCCCAGAGGAGGGTGAGCGGGGCCTGCTCAGATCCTGGGATCGAGGGTCATTCCTGGGGGGAAGGTGCAGCCCCTTGTTTTTCAGTCTGGGGCAACAAGCAACCTCCTTCTCCTCTGCCCAGCCGAGTAGCCCAGGGCTGTGCCTGGGCTGGAGTCTGGATAGGACGGGGTGGGGTCATCAAAGGCAGTGGGCCAGACAGAAGGCCTTCCCTCAGCTGTCAGCCTCTGCAGCTGCCTCCACAGCCGCCACCGGGCCTGAGATGGGCGAGGAACAGGGCGCGAGGGCTGGGGGAAGGGGCAGGGCGAGGGTGGTGGTGACAGGGCCTTCTCTAAGGCCGGGACAGCGTCGTATATACTGGCTGCTCCCAGTGTGTGGGGCTGTGGGACTGGGGCCCTGAGGGGCTGGGGTCAGAGATGGCCGTGTAGAGGGGCCGCTGTGAGGGCCCCATGTAGGAGAAGGCCGAGTAGAGGCCAGAGGTTTGGCCTGAATGGCCATAATAGGGTCCTGAGGGCTGATGGTCAGAGTAGTCAAACTGGGGGCGGGAGATGGAGGGGAAGGCGGAGCCATAGTGGGGCAGACTGAGGGAGGTGTAGGCGATCTGCGAGGTGGACGGCTGGTCAGTGTAGTGCGGGGGCCCCTGGGGCCCCGCGGTCTCCGTCTTCACCTGGGCTTTGGCATCCACACCAGGTGGCGAGACCGTGGGCAGAGCCACACCTGGAGGCTTGGAGATCCAGGCAGAGTGTCCACTGGCCACAGCCAGGGCGCTGCCCAGCCCGTAGCCAGCTGCCGAGTAGCTGCCCACATGGCCCGGGTGCCCGTTGGGCGGCAGGTACTGGTCCAACTCAGCCACATCAAAGGTCTCCATGTTGGACATTACCTCGTGGCTGATCTCACCGATGTCCACGTTGCCGAAGTCGATGTGAGGCTTCCCGCCCTCCCCCATGGAGCGCCCATCCCGCTTGGGGTCTGCCTTGCCCGACTGCAGCTCTGTCTTTGGGGTGGTCGGAGGGGTGGGCGGGCCATGGCTCTGGCCTGCAGGGGAGGGAGACAGAGAGAAAGGAAGCAGGAACCGAGGTCAGAGGCTGCTGGATTCTGATGGTTCACTTTCAGACAAGATGCCTCCAGAGGCTGAGGACTGATCCCTGCGTGACCCTGCAAGTTTTACACGTTTGGGCAGCCCGAGGTGGCATGTAATTATGTAATGATCTTGGGTTGATCTCCAGTTATTTATGAAGTTCCCCAATCTTAGGAATGAGTCCTGTCTCCTACCAAAATAGGACTCCCGCGTCACCCACCTCCTGCTTCATTCTGCAAAGCCCTTCCCATTGGAAAGTCCTTCCTCACACCAGCTGAAGTCGGCTTCCCTCCCTGCTCCCATTGTTCCTTAACTGTTGAGCCCGATGGGGTCTGGCCTGTGGGTCTGGGCTCGCCTGTTCTCTCTTAAGCACACTCAGCCTCTGCTGGCCGCTCCCTCTGCTGACCTCTCCCGCCCTCATCGCTTTTGCTGGCTTGCCTGGGCCTCCTCCAGCCCTGGGCCCTGAACAGCGATGTGTCACCTCCAACCCCCTCCTTCCTCCCAAGGCCACCTCAAGTGCCCCTTATTCAAGGAAACCTTCCCTGTGACCCAGTGCCCCCGACCATGCTCTCAGCTCCCATCACACACCGCGCTGTCCCATTGTTCCTCCAGCTTTCTCCCTGCCTGTTCAGGAGAGCGATGAGATAAGTGACCTGCTCTACCCTGTTCCTTTGTCTGTCCATTTGCTCATTCACACATTCATTCAGCAAACACTTAGGGGGCACTGCTAAGTGCCAGGCACTGTGCCAGGCGTAGGGGATACAAATGTAAATCAAATGGGTCCTTGTCTGCACAAGCTCCTAGTCTTGGGGGAGATCCAGGGACCCACACATGGCTAGAGGGCAGCATCCGAAGTGCTGTGATGAGGGGATGTGTGAAGGGCTCAGGGGACCAGCGCAGGAAGCTGCTCACCCTGCCCTGGGGACGTGGGGAAGGTCTCACTGAGGAGGAGTAGCTGAGCTGTTGAAGGGGACGAGAAAGCCCAGGCCCACAGTAATATAGTGAACTGGTTGTTCTGTACAAGGTCCAAGGTCTTCTGGTGTGTCTGTGTCCCTGAATCTCCGAAGGAGTGTGAGGGCGGAATGGCTGGATTGAGGATCCCATCGGAGAGAGAACATGTTCATGGTCTCGGAAACCAGACGCTCCTCGAGGGCAGGCCTGTACCTCCATCAGACCAGAGGCAATGCTGAGTCCTGTGCTGGCCAGAGTGTCTAGACTTTGAGTCTGAATCCTGGCTCTGCCACTTACTGTGTGACCCTGGGCAGACCCCCTATCTTCTCATCAGTTTCCTTATTAGTAAAACAAAGGTGATAGCAAGCAGCTCAGACATGGCCTCCTTCTGGAAGCTTTCCTTGACCAGAGTCTGGCGGGTAGCTGGGTATCTTTGGAGACCGACTGGGTGGACAGGTCGATGCCTCCTCCCTAGAGGTCATGCCCCCTCATGGGCTTTGTGTGCACTTGTTTCATCCTGTACTTAATTCAGTTGTTTCCATCCCTCTAGAGTGGGCTCCTGAGGCCAGGGACCGTGGCGTCTCGTTTGTATGCCTGGCGTCTGCTTCCAGGTCTGGCACAAAGGGGTACTCGGAGCGTGTCTTCTGAAGGCAGAGCTCTGCTCACTGAGACTTGCCAACGTGCCTGACCCCAAGCACGGTGTTCTGTATGCTACGAACACAAGTGAGGCAGCTGTGGTGGAGCAGAGGCCCCGGAGCCAGACCACCTGGGCTTAGACCTCAGCTGTATGGCAAGTTACTCTCAGTTTTCTGTAGAGTTTTTCTCTCTGTAAAATGAGAGTGATTTGCCAGAGCTAGGTCTGACCCCAGGCAGTGTGACCGCCTCATCAGTTTAGAGTGATTGGATGTGTGCCTGGCACACAGTAGGTACTCAGTTAATGTTAGCTGTTATCATCATTAATGAGAAGGAAACAGGATAGATACCCTGTGTCTGGCTCATCCATGGCACGTGCTCAATGTCACATGCCGTGTCTCCCCCATCAGACTGGGAGGTGGGAAAGAGGCAGTGATCTCCCCTTCATCTGCTCTCCCATTTCTCAAAATCGTCCTGTCCCACTTTTCTTTGGTGTAACTCCCCCACTGGCCTCCATGGCCTCCTTAACTGGTCTCTTCACCCCAAAGCCGTGCCCCTTCTATCAGTCCTGGTCAGAGCCCTCTTGCCCAGCCGCCTCGCCTGACACCTGAGTCCCCACTGAGCTCCCTCTGGGCCCCTGCACCCTAGCTGGGCAACCACCCAGCCGGGCCAGCCCTTCCCAGAGCCTCGGGTCTCAAGCCAGCCAGCCTTTGCCTCTCCCCACCACCCAGCCTCCCCCAACCCAAGCTCCCAGCTCCGTGCTCACCCGAGGGGTGCTCAGGGTTTCCATCTGACATCGGGGAGCCCTCGCCCGGGTGCCGGTGGTCCAGGTGGGCGCTCTTGTAGTGGGCCTGGATGGCAGCAGCACTGCCCTGCTCGGCCTCCCCACCTGGGCACTCTGACTCTCCCTGGGCCGCCTTCCCGTTCTTCCGCCTCCGCGGCTGGTACTTGTAATCTGGGTGATCCTTCTTGTGCTGCATCCGGAGCCGCTCGGCCTCCTCTATGAAGGGGCGCTTGTCACTCTCATTCAGCAGCCTGGGGTGGGGTGGTTGGGGGAGGCAGCAGAGGGGGAGACATCATGAGTGTCTGCCCTAGAAGAAATGAGGCCCTGGGACGGGGAGCCCAGCGGGCAGGGGGCTGTGCCGTTTGATTTATGGGCTGGAGGATGTGAGCCCAAGGCACCACAGCCTCAGAGGGCAGTGATCGCTGCCCCAGATCTCTCGGGGGCTGGAGTCTGAGAGAGGAATCAGCCTGCTGCTCCTGGCAGCCCCTGAGCATGGAGTTAGAATAGAGCTTACAAGAGGCATAGAGCTTCCTTCAGTTCAAGGAAGAGAAAATGTTTCTCGTCATCAAAGCTGTCTGCAAGTGGAGCTGGCTGCCTCGTTAGGGGGTGAGCTCCCTGGGACTGGAGGTGTGCAAACAGAAGCAGCATGGTGAGGGGGAAGAGTCCAGTGTCTGCTACTTACTAGCTGAGTGACCGTGGGCAAGTCACTTCTCTGAGCCTTAGTTTCTTCACCTATAAAACGGGGATGATAATACCTACTTCACCAGGTGTGGGATTGGCCAAGATAATGGCTGTGAAGCGCTGTGCACGAGACCTGGGGATGGGGGACTGGCACCTTGAGTAACAGGTGCAATTCTAATGCTGCTTGTGGGGTGGGTGGACAGGAGGACCTGGCGTGGAACCCCTCAACTCTAGAATCTGGATTTTTGTGAATCCCAGTGTGGTGGGGGCTAGGGGGCAGGATGTGAGTGTCCCTTACTATGTAGGAGCCACTGCCTCCTGGGGGAGATCAGATCTCCTTGTCCAGGGGTGTGACAGAGGGTAAAGGAAGCTAGACTCTCTTCTGAGACCCTGGACAGGGGCAGACAGACCTCCTCCCCAGTCCAAGCCCAGCCAACAGAAGGCAGCCCCTGAAGACAGTACCCCTGCCCACTTCAAGCAGGGGTACTCCAGCCTCAGGCCAGGGCTGGGGCAGGGGGAGTTCAGGGCTTGGCTGCTCAGGGTGAGGAGGGCAGGATGGGGTACCTCACAGAGGGGCTCAGGGGAAAGAACACACACTCAGACTCCGAGACATAAGGCACTCTGTGGGAGCAGCTCTGTCCTTTGGCCCAAAGGGCCTCTCTCTCCAGCTGCCCGCCCCCCCCCCCCCCCCCCCGCCCAGTGGGCGCCCTCTTCACCCAGTCAGCAGAAGGCTGAGCCCTCCCTGCCCAGGATGGGAGGGGGTGGTCATACCAGGCACCTCCTAGCGGGCAGCGGCATTCCTCTGCAGCTTAGCCTCCCCTGGCTGCCCTCCCCCTAGGCTACCCGGCCCAGCCCTAGTGCAACTTTCACTTTCCAAGGGTCCCTCTAGCTGAGTGATGGGATGGAGACCCCAGACCAAGGCCTCAGGAGTGAGGGAGTGGGATGCAGCCTTTTTCACCCCAGCTGTGCCCACCCCCCAACCCCAGCCAGCCTAGGGGAGTAGGTGGGGCAGGCCCAATGGTGTGTGTGTGGTGAGGGGAGAAGCTGCATGTGAGAGCGCCTCAGCCAGCTGTGGCCCCGGCACAGAGGCTCCCAGGATGTCTGGGGACACTGCACTCCCTCTTCCACCCCAAACCTTCCCTGTGCCCTCGGTCCAGCTGGCAACCGGATGTGAATCAGCAAGAAAATGGCAGGGGGCACGGAGCCAGGGCACAGGCCAGAAGAGAGGGAAGATTCCAACACTGCATCCCATTGGCACCTCCCATGCTAGTTCCCAGCAGTACCCTAACCTCGATAGAAATCTAGCCCGGGGGCGGGGTGGGGGGATGGCCAGCTTTAGCCCAATGCTAACCTCACCCCCAAACCACCCAGCCGCACCCAGACCTTCAATCTCGGCTCTTTTCAGGCTCTCTCCTGACCCCAGACCCGCCCTGCCCCACCACGTAAACCCAATCCCAAACTTCATCTTGACTCCAGCGCCAGCCCTCAGTCACCACAGCTCTAACTACAAACCTCATGCTCATCTGCACTTCGCTTCATCTCTGGGTCTCCGAGGTCTGGAATAGGGATGGGGAGGGGCTAGGCTGGTTCCCCACCCAAACTGGAACCCCATGTGGGGGCTTCCACGGTGGGGCACTGGCTGCCACTTCACCTGCTCCTGTCAGGGAAGGGACCTGGGAGTCGGGAGAGGCTCCAGCCTGCTGTAATTATTCTCTCCGGGCAGGCCAACCTGTATACCCCCAGCACCACGTGAACAACATCTAACAGTCCTTTCCCAGGCGGGCACCGAAGGTTAGCGTGACCGTCGGCGCTCCCCCAGCCATTTAGGAGCCAGGACCCGGACGCTGGTGTGTCTGACCCCAACCCCCTTCCAGCACCCCACACAGTCGGTATGCATGTCTTTCTCTTCTCAGGTATAGGGCCCCTGATTTCCAGTTCTGCCCAGATTACCATACCCCTTCCTGACAGCCTGGGAGTCATGAGCCTGGGCTGGGGGTGGGGGGGATTTCAGGAGGAGCCCCTGGAGAGACTGGCCAGCCCAGTGCATATACAGATGTCTCCTGGGGCCCCCACCCAGGCTCTAGGTAGCCCGCCCCCTGTTGGCGTAGCCTGTGGTCCTTGCCATTGTCTGGGGTTGGGTCCTGAGTGAGCAGTGCCTGCTTTCCCGATTGCCCCACCCCAGGTTGGCCCCAGGGGGGCACCCTGGGCCCCTGTGCGCACAGCTTGAGTGGCGGCCAGGAACAAGTCCTTCTGAGGTAGCCCATGCCTGGGCTAAGGGAACAGGGACAGACAGGGACGTTGGAGGGTCCAATTTTAAATCCTTGGCAGTGGCATGGGGGAGAAGCAGGGTGTCCATCCTTGCTTTGATGCCCTCACTGTGGTCTGCTCATGGTCCCAGGGCCTGTTTTGTCTGCCTGTCTCCCTCCTGGTTGTCCGTCTCTCACTTGCTCTTCTCTGTCCCATGGCACCAAGGGTACTGGCCTGGCTGAGCCCTGCCACAGTGTGGATGGACCTTGGGCAGAGGAGCTAGCTTCGACCTCTGCTCCTGGGCAGGGTTAGACCCTCTGAGTCCATGCAGCAGGTTGGCCACTGAGCCCAGCGCCTGCTGGGGTGAGCAGAGCGCTGAGAGCGGGACGGGAAGGAGCACCAGGCCTTTAGCAGACACATGGCCAAGGACGGGGCCAGGGGGCTGGATGGGAATTCCTCTAGGTCTCTTGGGGGCCCTCCCGCACTTTCCACCACCTTAAGCCTTTGGCCTTCTAGGCCAATCTGCACTGTGCTGGGGCCGGCAGGGGGAGGGCAGCGGCAGGAGGGTGGCAGGCCCCTCTGACAAAGCCCAAACTTTCTGCAGCTCAGAGGCTCCTCGCTCCTGCTCTCCTCTGCCCTCACCCTCCCCACCTCCTGACCATGTCTTAGAGTGCAGGCGTGACCCACTTCTGTCACCAAGGATGGTGTGTGGGAAGACCACTGGACGAAGAGCCAGGAGACCTCGGTTCTGGCCCTGGCTCTGCCCCAAGCTGTTACGTGGCCTTGGTGGTCCCTGTGCCCCTCTGGGCCTATCTCTTGGGCAGTCCAGTGGGGAATCAGGTAACCTCTGCAGACGCACATCTTCTGGAGCCCTTGCTCTCGATCTGAGCTGCCCAGGACTTCTTGGGGGGCGGGGTTGCCCTGGTCAACAACATATTCCCAAGGGGCCAGCCTAAGCCCCAGACCTGAGGTGAGGCCGCCTTCCTCCTCAAGGGCTGTTTTTCCCAGAGGTTTGGGCTGCTTCCAGAGAACCTGGGACTCTGAGGGACGCTGGGTAGGCAAGGCACCAACGTTTCCTCCTGGCCAGGGCTCTCCGGTCTAGGGCTGGAGGGGTAGGAGGTTACTGCTGGGTGGGGCCCTGGAAAAGAAGATGGCGCCTGGACTGGGAGAGGGAGGGAGGGGAAGAGACGGGCCTGGCAGCTCTGGGGCCGGGTGGGAGGGGCAGGCTTCTTTCCATGTGTCCCCTCCCCTGGGGGAAGAAGAAGCCCCCGGCCTGAAGGAAGGGTGGTCAGAAGGGCACAGAGAAGGCAGCTGGGGTAGGACAAGATCCTGCAGTGGCCGAGTTGTCCTCAGCAGTTCTCCATCCCTCACCCTTTCAAAGACCCGGATCTGAATTCCTTGCCTGCATCCCCCCACCCCACCCCATCTCACTCCCCCAGCCCTCCACCTGGCTGCCTCAGTTTCCCTGCCTCTCCAGCCTGGCCTTCAGTTCCTTCCCAAGCGTTTCCCCCGAATCCCCCTGACCGGCGGCACTGGCACCCTTGAGTGGCTTGCCTGTGGAAGGGGTTAGTGGAGCCCTGTGGTGTGGAGTCCTCCACCAGCCTTCCCTCCCTTCAGCCTTCACTCTCGCCCCAAGAAACCCAGGCCCGAGCGCCTGCCACCGACAGAATTCCAACCGCGAGGGGGCGCCTTCCAGCCCGCTGCCCCGGCTGGGGAGCCGGGCCTAGGCCGCTGGAGATCCGAGCGAGCGCAACCACAAAGGGGTACTGGGGGAAGGGCGGGTCCGATGCACCCAGCTGGCCTTCTAGTCCCACCATCAAGGCGGTGGCTGCCCCAGGAGAAAGGCTCAGGCAGTGCCCGTCTAGCCCGAATCCACCCGCAGGTAGGGGGCCCGCGGGAGCTCCCCGGAGGCGGGTCGGGGGCGCTCACCTCCAGAGCTTGCCCAGCGTCTTGCTGAGCTCGGCGTTGTGCAGGTGCGGGTACTGGTCCGCCAGCTTCCTGCGCGCTGCCTGCGCCCACACCATGAAGGCGTTCATGGGCCGCTTGACGTGCGGTTTGCTCTTGCTGGCGCCGTTGACGCGCACGGGCATGGGCACCAGCGTCCAGTCGTAGCCGCTGAGCACCTGGCTGACGGCCTCGCGGATGCACACGGGGAACTTGTCATCGTCCGCCTCGCCGTCCTGCTGCTCCTTCTTGACCTTGCCCAGCTCGCCGGGCCCCGGGCTGGCTCGCAGGCCCGATCCGCCGCCTCCACCGCCGCCGTCGGGCCCCAGAGAGGGCGCGCTCCCCGGGGACAGGCAGCGCGGCTCCTCGGAGCCCACGGGGCTCAGCTCCACCTCGGACAGGTCCTGCTCCTCCGCCATGTCGCCCCCGGCCGCCGCCGCCTCGGCTGCCTCCCCGGGGCCCGCCGCCGGGGTCCTCGCAAAGAGTCCAACGCCCACCTGGACGGGAAGGCGGGTGCGATGGGAGGAGTGCGCGCAGCCCCGACGGCGTCGCGGCGCGGGACGCGATGCAGGCACGGCCCCGAGGTGGCGTCTGCCCGGCTCCCCCTAAACCCACCACAGACCCTGGGCCCCGCGCACATGCTAGACCCTGGCTTGGCCTCCTAGCTCCCGCCTCCGTGTCTTCCCGCCACCTGGTCTCAACCGTCTCTTGGTGTGGGTGGGTTTGGGTTTTTTTTTTTTAAAACCTCCTCTTGGGTGGAGGTTTGTTGATGGAAAGGAAGAAAAACGGACTCTTTATTCTGCTCTAATCCTGGCTCCTGGAATTTCCCACCTTTTCTCTCACCTTTCCTTCTTCCCTTCCGCCTGCCCCGACGGTGCCTGGAGGAGCTGGGTGGGGGGCAGATGCGGGTGTCAGCCTCTCGCCACCCCACGCCCCACCGCAGGGTCCCAGGCCTGGGCCCCGGAAGGGAGGAGCGGGCTGCGCACTCACTCACCTCGGACCTCTCCTCCAGTCTGGGGCTCGTCCTTAGGAAGTGGAAAACCGTGTCCCAAGGTGTGCGGTCCAGCTCGGGGCTGGGTGGGGGACGCTGGTGGGCTGGGAGGGAGGGGCTGGGGGCCCTGAGCTTCAGGCCACGGCCTTGTCAGGACGGAGCCTGAATCCTCACCACCAACCACCCTGGCCGGACAGCCTGAGACTGACTGAGCGCTGAGCTGCTGCCGAGGGCTGGGGAAGGAAGGAGGGGGAGAGGGGGAGGGGGAGGGGAGGGAGGGAAGGGCAGAAGGTGGAGCCTCCAGCGCTTTCCTTCATCCCCAACACTCAGGGCTCCTCCGCCAGCCCCCCCACGCCCGCTCCCTGCGCTGCTGCCCCAGGCCCATCCTGGGAGGTGTAGGAGTGGGGTGGTCAGGCCAGGAAAGCCAATGGATGCAGGTGGGCAGGGTCACAACCTGTAGCTTGAAGGAAAATTGGGCTCAACTGGGACCCCCCACCTCTGCCTCAGGTGGAGGGATGGGCAGTTGGCAGAGGATTGGGGAGGAATGAGGAGAAGGCAGGTGAAGCCTCTGTCACATGTGGGGCGCTGGCCTGTGTCGCTTCACTTAAGACCTCTCGTTGAGTGCCAGCCTGTCTCACCCCACCTCCTGCCCGCACCCGGGCTGCCCTCTCTTTCTCACCTTAAACAGAAAGAGAGGAAGATTGCAGGTCCATACCTGGTGAGGTGGGGAGAAGCTGCCCACCCCCTGCCCAGCGCAGATGCCCCCGCTTGACCCCTGGTCCCCTCTCACTGGACACCCAGCACCGCAAGGGCTGGGCTGGCTCAAGGTAGAGGGACAGGACTAACGTGCAGGAGGCTGGGCGTGAGCTGGGCTGGGGTCCCTCTCCAAGTAGGTCTGAAAGGCTTCTGGGGCCCCACTTCCTGGCACCCAACTCCCTCCACCCTGGTAGGGTGAGTCTCAATCCTGGTTATCATGATGTCCCCCCCACCCCGAGAAAGAGTGGGGAGTTGCCCTGCCTCTCTCTTCCTCCTCTCTGCTCCCTTCTCCCCTCAGCCCCGTCCCCAGCAGGGTGACCCCTCCATTTTTCTGTCCTGCTCATCATCTAAGGCTTCCCCAGGCCTCTCCTCCACAGATCGCAGCCCCTCTCTCTTCTCAGAAGGTGGGTGTTGAGGCAGAGGTGAGGGTGTGTGTGGAGGACAGATGGAGCCTGGGCCGCACTGGCGACCATGGATGGCTCTGAGCTCCTCAGCAGCTGGGCGAGGCCCCAGGCCCACCCCAAGGGAGTCCTGTCTGGAGTGGGGCTGGGAAGGGGGCCTAGGCAAGGCCTCATGCTTGGGAAAGGCCAAGGGGGTGGAGGGGTGGGTAGTGGGACACAATGAGGTAGTCACACGAGGCGAAGGCATGTTGGGGGTGGGAGGAGCGGACACTGGAACACACACACACACACACACGCTCGCACACACACAACCAGCCAGACAATCGGGCCAGTGTGTCTGGGCCCTCGGAGCCCAGTGAATTAGGAGTTTGATAAGGGTTTTCTCTTTCTGTCGCTCGCCGGCCTTGGACAATCTCCCCCCAGTTTTCCTCGACGCCACCCCCGGCGCTGCCAACCCTCCTCCCCACCCCGTCCCCCCCCGCCTCCCTTCTCTTCCCTGTGCCCGGACTCTTGTTCGGGGCCTTGAAACAGTGAGCTGTCTTTGTTCGAAATACAGGTGAACGGCAATCATGTGATTAACACACACACACATAAAAAGCTTTTTAACAGCGCCCGCCTGGCCTCAGAACCGCCCAGAGAGGAGCCGCCCTGGATGGACAGAGGGACAGAGGGACGAGCCTCCAGCCGGTCGTGTCTGGCTACCCTCTGCAGTCTCCGACACCCGCTGCTGCCCGCCCGCTGCCCGCCTGCGTGGCATCTCTCGATCCCGGTGGGTCCCCGCTCATCCTTCCACCCCTCGGTTCCTCCTCTCGAGGAGGTGTGGTGCCTGTGGCGTCTGTGACTCGGCCTGAGACCCCCTGGGGCAGGGAGGGGTGGCTGTGGAGGGTAGGAAGCCAGGTGTGGGGTCCCACAGCTCCCCTTTCGACTCCCCGCCTCCTCCCCTACCCTCCTTGGCCCAGCTGTGCCAGGATGGGGGTGGGGGGGCAGTGGGTGCTCTGGGTTTGCAGAAAAGCCACACTGGACAGAAGGGGCCTCTCTCTTCCCTTCCCTCTGTCTCTCTCTCCCTCTGTCCCTCTCTTCCTGTTTCCACAGTGCTATGTGGGCTCTCTGCTGAGAGGTGCTGGATGAGGCAGGTGGGCCTGCAGGGGGGCAGGGGTACAGTGCCGTGAGATGCCCAAGGCTGTGCGTGGGTGGGGTACCCCATGCTGTGAACACACTGCCCACCATGCGGGCAACTCTGATCCCCTCCATCTGTTGCAGGCCCCTGGGGCCCAGCTTTCTCCAACAGGGGAGGGTGAAGGGTCCATGTGCATCCCTGGAGAGCAGGGAGTTTGGAGAGGGGGAGGGCTCCTGGATGAGGACGGCGGTGCCTCTGCCCTTACCAGAGCAACCTTCTGGTCAGCGCCCGCTTCTGCTCCCTTCCCTGCTCGGGGTGGGAGGGGTCCTTTTCCCCCTCATTCCTGACCCTTCCCCAAGGATGCTGGTGACCCCCTTGCCACACCCCGAATCCCACCTGCCCATTCCGGGTGAGGTGTGATGCCTGGTGCACTCTCTGGCCTGTTCTCTCTCCCCAGCAGGGAGGGCCCAACATGAGAGTATAATGGTGAGGTTCAGGCTTCCTTCCCTGGGCAGAGGCCTTTCAGGAGTATCAGGGTTTTTCTGCGATCCAACCTGGGCTCTGTGAAGCTGGTCCCAGATTTACTCCTCAGATGGGCCCCTGGAGGAGGAGAGCAAATGAAATTCTGTCAGTCAAACGTAAAGCCCAAAGCCCGCTGATGCCCCTGCCTGGCGGAGCTGCTTCGGTTCGCTGTGACCCTTAACCCCTTAGCTCCCCGAGTCCTCCTCTTGGGGCACTGGCCCTGCTTTGTGGAAGGCCCACCCTTGGCTCCCCGTCCTGGGTCCCAGTGGCTCATCTGTCCCCTGGGGTGATGACCATCTTGCCTGGCCTGCCTCTCAGAGCACCCCAAGGTGAGACGGTGAAACCTCCTGTTCAGCAGAGCCAGGGCCGAGCGGGGAAGGCACTTTCCCACCTCTAGGCACTGTGAGGGTGAGCCCTGCGTGGGCCAGGCTGTCCTCACTCGTTCCTCAGGCCTGGGCCCAGCTCCCCGTTTCTGACCAGCTCCCAGCAAGCGCCTTCAGTACTGCTTCTAAGTCTCGCTCCACATTAGGGTCACTGTGGAGTCTTAAAGAAACATTGAAGCCTGGATCCCCTGCAGACTGGCTAATTCTGAATTTCTGGGCATGGGGTCCAGACATGTTTCCTTTTTGAAGCTCTCTGGGAGGCCTTGCTTTCCCTCACTGGGGTCTCTGGAACCCCGAGGCGGCGGTGACCCTCTGCAAGCCCCAAAATCTCCAGGGAGAGGGGAGAGTGCTGGGCTCTGGACCCCAGAGCTGGAGACCAGAACTGCAGTGACCTGGGGTGTGCAGGGAATTGTGGGGTGTGGCAGGGGAGGGGCTGTGCATTGGAAAGGGGGAGGGCTGAGGGGCACAGGTCAGGGTCAAGGGTACAATACTGACTGAGACCAAAGCTTAGTCTGGGTGAGTGTACGGTCGGGGGGTGGTGGGGGCTCCCCCACCTCTGGACAAGTGTGTTCTTCTGGGTTCGGGTGCAGTGGAAAGAGCATTGGTCTTGGAGTCAGGAAATCCTGCCCCTAGTATCCATATGGCCTTGGGTGGATTATGCTGTTAACCTCTCAGGACTTGGTTTTTGCATGTATAAAACGTTGATGATTTTATATATCACCGTATCCCAAGTGGATGGGAGAATTAAATAAGAATACACAGGGAATTCCCTGGTGGTCCAGTGGTTAGGACTCGGCCCTTTCACCGCTGGGGCCTGGCTTTGATCCCTGTTTGGGGAACTAAGATCCCACCCCATGCAGGGAGGCGAAATTAAAAAAAAAGAAAAGAACACACACACATACACATTTGGTGTGGAGTAAGTGCTCCGCAGTTAGTTAGAAGAAGTAGTTTAGGGACTGAGAGGTGGGGGAGGCTCACGTCGGTTCAAGTGCACAGGTGTTCACCTCAGGAGTTTGTAATCTGCCTGTCGAATCCCAGCATCAGACCAGGGCGGTGCGTGATAACCTCCTCACGGGCAGGCCTCTCCTGCTGTGCCCCTCAACAGCGAAGGCCTGCACTTCCACAGCCCCCCTGTGGGCCAGCCCAGCTCCGGGCCCCTCTGTCCCTGGAGTCTCAACAACTCTCTCAGTAGGTGCTGTCATTATTCTCCTTCTAGGAAGGAAACTGAGGCACAGAGACGGTCAGTGATGAGCCCAGGCTCACCCAGCTAATGATGGGAGGGCGCGGCCTGGTGCCCGCAGTTTCCCTCGTAGCCCAGCCTCTGATCATATGCTGCTCTACTGCCTCTGGACCCCCGGCACGGCCCCCCACCGCCTCCCAGGCCTTTGCACTTGCTCTGCGTTTCCCCTCCCCGTCGTCACTGCTTGCAGCCCAGCTCAGAGGCCCTCTCTTCAGGGACGCACTCCAGGACACGCCCTGGTTGGAATTCTTTTCCTGTATTACTTTCCCGTGGAGGAGGGGATGATGGCTTCATAGCTGCCTCACCTCCTCACTGCGCAGCCAGCCGGGCATCCAGGCCCGTCTCCCCTTCCTCCTGGGAGCTCCCCGAGGGCAGGGCCACGCCTTCCTCTTGGTCTTGGCCTCTCGAGGCCCCAGCACAACCTCAGGGAGTCTTCCCTGAGTGGAGTTGCCATCAGAGTTCCAAGGGGAGAAAGATCAGGAAGGTTGGGGTGGGCAGGAGTGGCTTCCTGGAGGTGGAGGGCCTGAGTGCTGGTGGCAGTGGTGGGGGGCGGGGGGAGAAGGGGGGAGGACAGCATTCCAGGCCTGTCCCGACAAGCGCTCTCTCCCGTCCCTGTTTCTGGTCCAAGCTGAGGGTTGAGGACCTGCGCCAGGAAGGCAGCTCCTGGGGCCTGCGTCTTCCTTCCCTCCCAACCGCACCCACTCCGGGAACAAGGAAGCCGGGGCCAGTGCCCAGCGCTGCCTCAGGGCAGTTGGCCTCTGCCCTCTTCTTAGAAGCCCTGAGCGGAGACTGCTCGTTCCTGTCATCTGAACCCAGCTGCCGGAAAGCCCTTCCTGGTGTCTCCCCAAACCTCATGCTGCAGTGAACTTTTGTGAATGTGCCCTCTGTGCAGGGCACTGAGCCAGGAGCTGGGGTAGGGAGGTGCTGGAGGCCAGACCTTGCTTTGAGGAGCTCAGACTTTGACGAGAGAGACCTGCATGGAAACCCAGAACCCTGGCACGGCCGAGGTCCTCCATGGCCAAACGGGGGTGAGGGAGGTCAAGTCCCAGCCGGGCTGTGGGGGTCCTGTGTTGCCTCTGTCGCCTTCTTCCCTCTCTAGGCCTCAGTTTCCCAATCTATAAAATGAGAGGCAGGCTAGGTTATCTCCGAGGGCATTTCCAGATTCAACAGCCTGTGAATTTTATTTCAAAACAAGAGGCCAATGCCTGACCCAGTGTTTCCAAGGTGCTGCCTCAGGGCCCTCGGTGTTCCTTAGACATTGATTGGCATCTCTTGAAGAGACAGTTCTGTGGTCTAGTAAGTTTGGGAAATACTGCTTTCCACTTTGTCTTCTTAAAGATGCAGGGCCTTTGAGGGTGTTGAAAGTTCTAAGTGCTGCAGATAAGAAACGGATCTTTGTTTGTTTGTTTATTTTTGGCTGCGTTGGGTCTTCGTTGCTGCGTGCGGGTTTTCTCTAGTTGCGGCGAGCGGGGGCTACTCTTCGTGGCGGTGCGCGGGCTTCTCATTGCGGTGGCTTCTCTTGTGGCACACGGGCTTAGTTGCTCCACGGCATGTGGGATCTTCCCAGACCAGGGCTCGAACCCGTGTCCCCTGCATTGGCAGGCAGATTCTCAACCACTGCGCCACCAGGGAAGCCCCAAGAATGGATCTTTGTTTAAAATACCCCAACTCCTCTTCCTCCTTATCCTTCTCCTAACGCCTTTCCTCTGACTCTGGTCCTTTTCTCTCCTCCTTCCTTTCTCCTAAGAGTCAAGAAGAAGGTGGCGTGCTCCCGTGAGGAGCCTGGGTGTCCCGTAGGGCATGGTCCTCAATTCCCTGGAGAGCAGGGAGTTTGGAGAGGGGGAGGGCTCCTGGATGAGGACGGCGGTGCCTCTGCCCTTACCAGAGCAACCTTCTGGTCAGCGCCCGCTTCTGCTCCCTTCCCTGCTCGGGGTGGGAGGGGTCCTTTTCCCCCTCATTCCTGACCCTTCCCCAAGGATGCTGGTGACCCCCTTGCCACACTCACTCCCCTCAGTGCAAGCACAGAGCTCCACCACCCCCATGCCCCTTTTACCCCCGCCCTTGACCGAAACTGCAGCCACGTCTCCTCTCCCCGCCACCCTGTGTGGCCCGAACCCCGCAGGCCAAGCCCCGCCCACAGGACGCCTTGCCTGTTGGTCGAGGCATGGAGCCTCCCCTGTGCCCTGACTCCGTCACCTTTCCAGCAGGACATTGTGCCTGCGGGGCTGTGGGGCTGTGAGCTGTCTTTCTCATCTTCCTCTACGGCGCCTGGCACACAGAAGGTGCACAGTGATGCAGATGAACGAGTGACCTGCAGGTCGATGAACATACACAGGCGGCGAGGTGTGGTGCTCTCGAGTCAGGCAGCTCAGGGTCTGAATCCTGGCGGCCCCGCTCCCTAGCTGTGTGTCCTTGGCAAATGCCTTATGCCTCTGAATCTCAGTTTCCTTCCAAGTCAGGGTGAGGATTAAGGCAGATCATGTGTGTAAACACTTAGGACAGTGCCTGGCACATTATGGGGCTGAGTAAATGGCAGCCATTGTTATTAGCATCTCGGGGACCTGCCTCAAAGCGTGGCTGTCGGTTGACCTTGGGTTTGATAGAAGTCACTGCTTCTTGTCCCGTCCAAGCGCTGTTATTAGATGTTCTCCCATCGGCAGGTTCATCATCCCACTAAACAAAAGCAGAAAGGGAAGTGATTGGCTGAGGTCACATGACTGTTTGGTCTTGGAACTTGACCTCTCTGCCAGGACTTTTTGCCCCAGGTTTCCTGAAGACCCGCCCTCTGCTGTCTGTGAGGTAATAAAGAGAGGCGAGCGCTCAGCTTGTGTTCAGGGAGCTTGTGGACGAGCTGGGAGTTGGTTCATTCATTCGGACTTTCCCACACACCTATTAGGCAGACTTGAGTGAGGATGAAGAGAGTGGAGATGGTGGAGGAAAGAAAGGATGGGTGAGGAGGGCTGAGGGTGGCCTTTATCAGATGGGACTCCTGGTGTTGTCCCTGGGGGGGGGGGCTGCTGCTCTGAGCAGCAACTGGGCAGCTTGTGGGGAGGGGCTTATCCAGGTTTGCCAGTTTAGGAGGTGACTGGAAAAACCCGAGTCTTCCCATTCTGGATTCCCTGTCCTTTTTGTCCTCCAGGGCATTGCCCAGGACCAGGCTGTGGATGCCAGATGGCAGGGGACTGGGCTGGGTGTACATGGAACCAGGGACGCCCATTTGAGGTTGGTGCTGTGAGTGCATCCCTGCTCTCGCAAGGTTACCTCTGTTCCCTGAAAGTGCAAATGGGTGATCCGGTGGGATTTCAGTGTTTGTGTGAGCTTGGAGGACAGCCTCCCCACAGTGAGATGACTTTATCCTTTGTCGATGTCACTTTATAATGAAGAAAGGAGCTGAGTGATGATAAGCCTGAGACCCAGAGCCAGAGAGACCAGGGTTCAAATCCAGTCCTTGCCCCACTAACCAGCAGCGGGCTCGCGCCAGTCCTGTAATCTTCCTGTGCCTCAATTTGCTCATCTGTAAAATGGGGATAACACTGCCTGCCTCATGGGAATGCAAAGGCGAAAGAAACAAGGAAGGGCGGGTGCTTAGCACTGTGCCCGGGACAAAAGGCAGGCCTTTTGGTCATTGCCTTCTCTACTCATCTCAACTGCTGCCTGATGCCCAGCATTTTCCAGGTCGTGTCAGGTAAAATAATGCCGTGGATATAATGCACCCAGGAAAATCTCTTCCTTTTCTAGGGGCGAGAGTTGTACTTACTGCAATAAGAGCACAGGACTCGGCACAGCCCTGGGGGTGCTCTGATTCAAGCAGAAAGTGTAATAATCCTTGAGGCTGCCAGGCACGGGGATTTTGTATCCAGGTGGCGGGTTGAGAAGTCAGAGTTTGAAGATCTCCTGTTTGGGGCTACAACCCTGAGCGGAAGTCTCCGTGCCTCAGCTTTGGCAGGTGCAGTGGGAGGAGCTGCTTCCGACTCTGCCAAGGTCTCCACTCTTGCTGTGTGACGTTGGGCAGGTCAGCCACCCTCTCTGGGGCCTCTCATTCCTTCATCTGTACAACGCAGGAGTTGGCCTCTGAGATATCTGGGGGTGCTTTCAGATTTACTGTCAGGGGTTTCGGGGTTCTATAGGAAAATGCTCGTATCTGGTTTTGTCTCCCTGAGTCAGCTGCTAAGGTCTGGGCATGTGAACATATAGCAGTGCTCAGTGAGTGCTAGTTGAATCTCATTGACCAGGGAGAGAACTCACTGACAGCCCCGCCCCACGTCTCTTCTCCCCAGAGAGCCTGTCCACTGGCCTGCATCCCAGCATCCTGTTAGCCCTTTGCGGGCAGGACCCTCAGTTCACTCTCCGTGGTCGGCCATTCACCCATTTGTTCTAATGCACATAGGTGCCACAGACACACATGCACGTAGGGGAATAAAACCTCAGATTGCAGATGGATCAAATAAATGTTTCCTTCTCATGGCTCCTAGTGTCAAAATCCCAAATCTTTAGCCTGGTCTGGCATGACCTGGCCCCACACTCAACCCCAGACTCCAGCCAGAGCGGCCACCCTCCACCTCCCTAAACTCAGGCCTCTGAGCCCCCAGGGATGCCCTCCCTCCGCTGAATGCGCTTCCACCATCACCTGGCTTCTCCTTTGGGCTCAGCCTAAAGGTCTGCAGAGTCGCCTCCCCAGTCCTCCAGTGTCAGTTATCCTTTCTGACAGCCCCCTGTTGAGTCAAAACCCACCATCTCTTCACTCCCTGTCCTCACCCCCACCCCCACCAGTTTAGACAATGAGACTAGACAGAGCTTCACGGGCCATCGAGGCCAGCCCCTCACTGCTCAGATGGGGAAACTGAGGCCCAGAAGGGTGAGAGCACGGCACTCACTGCAACTTATGGTCATATATTTATTGTGAGATTAGTTCTTCTTCTTCTTTTTTTTTTGGTCTGTGCCATGGCTTATGGGATTTTAGTTCCCTGGCCAGGGATCAAACCTGGGCCCTCAGCAGTGAGAGCGCAGAGTCCTAACCATTGGACCTCCAGGGAATTCCCGAGATGATTTATTCATTGTCTCTCCTCCCACAAGGATGTCAGCTTCATGAACCCCTGGTGATCAGCTGAGCGCCTGGCACACCAGAGGTGCCCAGTAAATGAATGAATGAATGAGTGAACAAACATAGCCTCATGGGGAGGATGGGTGGGGAGAGGACTGGAGAGGTGATGAGAGGGGAGAGGCTGTGGGTCAGAGGAGGAGACTTTTCCAGGGTCTCTCATGTGATGGAGGCAAGTGTCTTGATTCCCAGGCCAGTGTTCTTCCTCCTTCTGGAATGCGGGGCGCCTGGAGGGCCAGGCTGGGTTTCGTGGGACACCTAAAGCCCCTGAGGACGTAGGGAAGGGGTGGAGGGGATGGGGCATCTGAGCCAGTTTCCCAGCCAGCTCCACCCCTTCCCCCAGCAGGCAGGAAGGACAGGGCAGATCTGTCAGCTTCAGACACCACCGCTCCGGGGGACCCAGCCCTGAGCCCAAGGAGGCTGAGGGAAAGAGCGGAGGGTGTGTGTGTGGGGGGCTGGGGGGCAGGAAGCACGCGTGTCTTCTCCCCCTCCCTCCTGCCCCACCCTCCACCCCCATCTCTGGCTAGAGCTGGCAGCCCCAGGCCTTGGCACTAGGGGGATGGGGGCAGGGAAATGGGGGATAGAAATCCCATTCTGGCCCAATGCCTTCCTCTCCCCTATTTGATTTCTGGGTCTGAGAATGGCGACTGCCCTGGCTACCCCCGGAGAGTTGGATCCAGAGCCTTTAGGCTAGAGGGACAGAGGGAAAGGGAGAGGGCACTGCCCACTTCAGCCCTTCCTGTGTGCCTGGCACTGTGCGGACCACCCTGTGACCCCGGGCTGGGACCGGGGAGGCCTCACTGTGAGGCCCGGCTCTGCAGGGAACTGTGCTGTGACCTTGGGGTGGGGCACAGCCCCTCTCTGGCCACCAGCATCCTCCTCATCTGTCAGTGTGGTCCAAACCTGGCGTCGCTGCAAGCTCATTGGAGAGCTTGTTGTAAACACTGATTCCTAGGTCTTATTCCAAGTCGTAGATTTGGGTGGGATTTCCTTTTGAAAGTTCCACTGTGATTATGCTGCAGCTGGTGGGAGAACTACTGGAAGAGATGGTCCCTAAGGCCCCCATCCTCAGCCTCAAATCTCCAGCCTCTTGGGCAGGCCGTGCCTCTGGACTTCCGTGGTGCCCTCCTGCCTGCTGTGTCCTGAGAGGCTCGGCTCAGGCCCTCCAAAGCCAATGGCCGAGTCCTCCTGCGTGGCGCGGGAGCACGGTAGGTGTGCAGGCTGCAGGGGCCCATGGGGGCTGTGTGGACCTGCTGGAAACGCAGAGGAGCCTGGGAGGGGCCTGAGCAGCGCAGCCAGGGCTGCCCCCACTGCGTCCGCCCCTCCTCTTCCTCCTGACCTTCGCTTTCTCCCTTTTCCTCTTCTGTCACCGCCTCTTGTCCACGGCCTGGTTTTTCTCTCTGCTTTGACTTCCTTCTCTCCCTCCATCACGTCCACTTTTCTTCTTTATGTCCGCAGCCCGCCCCCTCTGGGAAGCTCTGTCATTTTGAACCTGCACTTGGTGGTTCTGTCTTGGCATCTTTCCCTTTCCGGCCCTCTCTGCCCCTGGCTGGAGTTGTCTCTGTCCTCATGCTCTCTCTCCAGCCTCTGGGTCTGCTCTCAGAATCTCATCTTTCTGTCTGTCTCTACCTCTCTGTTTCTCTCTATATCTCTGGCTCACCCCCCTACCGTCCCTCACCTGCCCTATCGCTGTCTACCGGGAAGTCTGGGGAGGCTGCCAGGGAGTGGAGGGCCCTGGGAAAATGAGAAAGGTGGGGAGAGGCGACTTAGAGAGACCAAGATTTGTGCGAACGAACGCGGCAGAGCAGCTCTCAGGGCCAAGAGTGCTGGGCTTCCTGCCCCGACCTTCAGGGTCCTCCCCGCCTGGCTCCAGCCCACCTCTCCAGCTTGTTTCACCCCAGGCCATCTTGCCCGGTCCACTGCCATGCCCTGGTCCCCCTGTTGCTCCCTCGGGCCTGTGCCAGCACCTCGTCTCCCTCTTTCTATTTCCAGCATCACCGCCGCTGCCTCTGAGGCCTTCCCTCCGCCCCACCCCTACCCCCTGCCCCGTGCTCCCACAGCACTGAGTCTGGGTTGGGGACAGGCAGGAGATGAGGCCAGAGGATGAGTTCAAGCCTCCCTGGGACGGTCCTCATTGAGTCAGACCCAAGGATCTGTACCTTATTCTGGGGCAAGAGGCAAAGGCTGCAGATATTGGTGGCAGAGCAGGTCTTTGGGTTCCCTTTGTGCGTGAGTTTTCCAGCGCCCAGAGAGCCAAGATGATTTGCTCAAGGTCGCACAGCAGGCCTGCAGGACTTGGACAGCAGCAGGGGAGGGTGGAATGTGGAAACGGAGGGGGTATGGGGAAGGAGACAGTGTCTCGGTCCAGAAGCCAGGGACCTGGGGACGGGGCTGTGCTACAGACTTGCGGAGGGACGGGGGCCGTGCTCTCGCCCTTCTGGGCCTCAGTTTCCCCATCTGAGCAGCGAGGGGCTGGCCTCGATGGCCCGTGAAGCTCTGCGCAGTCTCATTGTCTAAACTGGTGGGGGTGGGGGTGAGGACAGGGAGTGAAGAGATGGTGGGTTTTGACTCAACAGGCCAGTTCCTCCCTGTCCTCCAGGCTCAGAGGATCAAAAGAGGCCACGGGCACCTCTTGTCTCTCCTCAGTGACCTGCCCGGACAGGTGGTGTCGGGCCTCTGGTCCTGTTAACCCCCTCGGGGCCAGGGCGGGGCCAGGGTGGGGCCGAGGGTCCAAGCCTCCCAGCTGCCCCTTGAAGGAGCGTCTCAGGGGGCCAGAGACATCAGGCTGGCCTGGGGGGAGGCTGTAGGTCCTGGGCCTCCCACACTGCGGGGGAGAGGCCTTCTGGCCACCAGGGTCTGGCGAGAGCCTCAGGCTCCCCCGGGAAGGTGAGGGTGGCCCTGCTCTCCCATCGTGGGGACTTCATTCCAGGAGCTTGGGCTGGAGGGGCCCCTGTTTCTCCTAGATGCCCTCTCTGCACCTCATCCCCTGCTGGCCCCATGGCCCCGGGTGTGGGGACATGCAGAGGAGCGGCCAGGAGAAGGGTTAAGTCAGGAACTCTTGGGATGGCTTTGGGCACGGCTATTCCTCCGGGAGAGGAGAACAAGGGGCCCATTCTCTGTGTGGGAATTAATAGCAAAGAGTCATCTGGGGTGTCATTCAAGCCCTGATCGGCTCCCAGAGGAATGCAAGAGAGAGGGAGAGTAAAAGAGTTGGGGTGGGGGTGGGGGGAGGGGCCTGAGGCAGAGATGTCAGAGGAAGGGCATCGGGGTCCGCTGGGAACAGGAGCCCGCCCTGGCGGGTGGGTCCATGGCCCTAAGACGAGAGTCTGGCTTTTCGTCACACGTGTGCCCCTGCCCCACTCGGGATGGAGACCCCCTCCCGTCATTCCCTCATCAAGGGTCTCCTCCTTCTGTCTTCCCTCTTTCCCAGAAGGGCTGCGCCCTCCATCCCCACGTGACTGTCTTCCCTGAGGCCTGGAACTCTGCCTGGGCTATGGGCCTGTCAGGGCGGGCCATCGGGTTTGCTCTCCTGGGCGCCCCCAGTCCGAGTCCATGTTTGCCTAAGGCTCCCTGGTGTTCCCTCTGGAAACATGGACTGCCAGCCTGGGCTCCTGACGTGTACCCTCTGTCCCAGGGTCCAGTGTCCTGGCTCCAGGTCCAGCGCAGACACATTCCTGTCTGGTGACAGCAGGCACCTTCAGCTGTGTGCTCGTGGTAGGCACTGGGACGCTGCAGCCACCACGAGGCCTCAGCCTCCCCTCTCTGTGTCAGCCTCGGCTGTAGCCCGTGTGTGAGGTCCTGCAGGCCTCCGAGGCGTCTTGAATGTCACGGCCTAAGGAAGGGCCTTGGAGAAGCTCCAGGTCAAACTCCTGTTTTTGCAGACCTGCAGGCTGAGGCCCAGGAAGACACTGCCTGCCCCCGGGTCATTTGTCTCTCAGCCCAGTGCCCTGACTCCACCCCACTGAGGGCGTCCCAGGCCACCGGGCAAAGGTTGGGGGCTTTAGGGCGATGGGAGCAGGGCTCCTGCTTCCTGCCTGTGTGACGGGAGTGGAGCTCGCTAGTTTCTTGAGCCCGCGGGGGGTGGGGGGGTCTCGTCTGTAAATGAGGTCATGTGACACCCAACTGGCAGCTTTGTTGTGAGGTAAGAGAAGGTAACAGGTGTACAGTGCCTGACACTGTAGCAGGCTGCGGAGCGCTGTTGCGATTTGTATGGCGATTATCGTCGTTATTGGAGGTCTGGGCAGCGTCCACTGCCCTCGGACTGAAAGGCACACCTGCGCACCATTTGCCTGAATCCACTCTGGGCAGGCTGTGTCCTCTTGGGCGAATCGTAGGAATCCCATGGTTGCTGCTCCTGGGCTGTGGTTTCGGCGGGGGTGAGATTCCCAGCCCCCAAACCTCCTGGTGTCAGCATCATTTCCACACCTGGTGACCCATCCTGCTGGTCCTTCTAGAACTTGGTGCCTCTCCCCCGATAGCCGGGTGCAGGGAAAGAGTGTGCAGCCATTCTGGGAGCTCTGGAAAGCTCTAGGCCTCCGTTTTCTCCTCTGTAACAGGTAGACTCTGGGCATGTTGAAGCTGAAGGGATTTAGAGGTTGTCCAGTCGGATCCCCTTATGGGAGAGATGGGGAACGGAGGTCCAGAAAAAAGAGGGGCTTTTCTGAGGTACTGAGAGATGAGAAGAGCTTGCAAGCCCCTCTGCACTTGGCTGGAGTCTAGACTCCTGGGTCCTGGTCCAAACTCTGCCTCGAGCAGCCAAGTGGGCCTGGAAAATTCCATACCCCCAGGTGGGATGGAGAGAGGGTCAACTGAAAGAAAGGAGAGGGAGCCTTTGGCAAACTGTAAAGTGCTTGTTATCTGGGGGGTTATCAGGAGGGCCCCTTTGGGACCCCGCTGGCCTAGAGGCCCTGGGAGGAGGACAGCAGTTGGCCAGGCCTGTCCCCGTGCTCTTCTACAAACCCCGTTTAGGGGCCTAGGTCCAGAGACTGCTGGACTGAGGCCCCTCCAGAGGGACAGACTCAACCTGGGTGAGAGGTGGGGGCAGCCCAGGAGTTCCCTGCCCAGCCTGGGAGGTGGGCCCTGTGTTGGAAGGTGACATTCGCCAACATCCTCAAAGTGAAGGGCAGGCTGATGAGGTCCCACTGTCTCGCTGCTCTGGGCTCAGTCCCTGCCCTTGAGGAGCTCATAGCCTGGTGACCTTGGCACTTGTTATGTTAGCTCTAGTTCTCAGCCTAGCGCTTGGGACGTGGTACTAGGGAAACGTTTATGGGATTGAATGGGGTGATGGTTGAGGCGACCCCGCTGCTGGCAAGATGAAGTGTACAGATGGAGGCAAGGTCCGTATCTTGCCTGGAAGCAGAGCAATGGACGTGGAGTAAGTGAGGAGCGACGGCTGGGCCCTGCGGCCGGTGAGGGCGGGGCGGTGACGGAGGGCGGGGTGGTGACGGGGGGCGGGGCGGTGACGGAGGGCGGGGCGGTGACGGAGGGCGGGGTGGTGACGGAGGGCGGGGAGGTGACGGAGGGCGGGGTGGTGACGGAGGTCGAGGACAGGGAGTCAGGCAGTCCTGAGTTTATGTCCTCACTCTGTGGCCTCCTACTTGCAAGCTAGTTCCCTGCTCTGAGGCTCAGTTTCTTTATCTGTCAAATAGAGATAATAGGATCTATTTCAAGGTGTTGACCTGAGACTCAGCAAAGGTAAAACATGCAAGTTCTCAAGTGCTTGCACGCTGGGCACTCGCACAGTGTGACATGAACAGAGGTCTTTGGAGAGAACGGATATAAATTACAGAAACATTTTATAGAGACACAGTTGACAGATACAGAAATAAATACAAGTTGCATTGTCTTAGATTCATAGAGACGAAAGATAGATTTTTAGGGGAATTCATGAATTTACGCATTCTGTGGACAGTGCCTGAGTGCCTGCTCCGTGCTGCCTGTCTGCTGGCCACCAGGGATACAGAGGGGAATCAGGCACTGCCCCTTGACCTTGAGGTTCATGGTTCTGAGGAGGAGATGGTAGATAAACACCTAATTCATTGTACCCAGTAGTGGTCAGCCTTGGGGGGTGACAATACCAGGGGGTATCTTCTTAACTTTTGGCAGGGAAGGCTTTTCATTGACCCCCCAAAAGTTTGAGAACTAAAGAAAAAATCACTAGCTTCAAAGTATGTGAAGAAAATGACAAAATAGAAATTAATCAAAATTTCAAATGAAGAATCACAAAAGTCCTTTAAAACTTGTTTAAAGCTAAATGATTATATTTATTGGGTTGGCCAAAAAGTTCATTTGGGTCTTTCCGTAACTAACATCTTACAGAAAAATCGGAATGAACTTTTTGGCCAACCCAATATTATGTGATGTGAATACATTTTAATGTGTTTGATATGATGCAGGATAAGTTTGGTACCCTCTTATGAAATGATTCTACACACCAGGGACTGAGAGTGCTTAGCAAAGGGAGCTGTGCCTGTGGCAATCAAGGAAGGCTTCTCAGTGGAGGTGATATTTGGGGGCAAACCTTAGAGAGAAGGGGTTGAACAGAGGGAAAAGCAGCCTGATGGCAATTGAAGTAGAAGCAGCCTAGTGGCAACTGAAGCAAAGGCACAGAGAAAGGGAAGCACATGGAGAATTTGGGAGAAGAGCAAGGTGTCTTGGACCTGGGGTATGGAGAACAGGGGAGGGTCCAGAGTGACACTAGAAAGGTTGGCAGGGGACTTTATCTTGAGGACAGTGGGGAGCCATGGAGAAATTTTAAGAAGGAGAGGGGGATGGTGACACAGTCAGACTTGTTCACTCTCAGAGCATCATGGAAGATGCATGCTGTGGGGGAGGAGAGGGAGGTGCTGGAAGAGACTGGAGGCAGGGAGGCCAGTTGAGAGGCTGAGGTGTTAATCCCAGTGAAAGATGATGAGGACCTGTGCTGGAACAGGGCCAAGATGGAGAGAGAAGGGGAGGAGAGATTTAAGAACTAATCAGGCAGTGGTTGGAGTGAAAGATGCTGCTGGAAACAGGTGGTGATACCAACACCTGCTATTCCCCGAGTGCTCTCTGTGGGCCTGGCGCTTTTGTGATCTCCTGGCTGAATCCTCATAACAGGAGACAGGCTTCACTTAACGGAAATCTGCATCGTGTGATCCTTCAACTAACCATAGTCCTAGGTGCCCTGCGTTTAAAAAAATGTTGGGGAATTCCCTGGCGGTCCACTGGTTGGGACTCTGTGCTTTCATTGCTGAGGAAGAGAGTTCAATCCCTGGTTGGGGAACTAAGATGCCGCAAGCTGCATGGATGGCCAAAAACAAAAGTCAAAAAAACATGTAACTGAGATATAGACAAATTAGAAAATATAGAGAAACAAAAAGAAGAAAGTAAAACTCACTCAATCCCATTGTTCAGAGAGCGGTAACAGTTTGATGTAAATGTTTCCACACTTTTATCCCTGCGTGTGTGCAGCTATGTGTACATCTGAATGTGTCTGTGTGTCTGTGTGAACAGTTCAACGCACGTTAGATGAGCTTGTCTCTAGGTGGAGGACATAGTAGATGTTTGGGGTTTATCTGTGTACATGTGCGTATCTGAGAGTTTGGGTTTACATCAGCTTCACGGGCAGCAAGCTGTTCTGGTCCTTATTTATTTTTTTAAATAAATTTATTTATTTATTTATTTTTGGCTGTGTTGGTTCTTTGCCGCCGCGCGGGCTTTCTCTAGCTGCCGCGAGCGGGGGCTACTCTTCGTTGGGGCACGCGGCTTCTCATTGCGGTGGCTTCTCGTTGTGGAGCGTGGGCTCTAGGTGCGCAGGCTTCAGTAGTAGTGGCACATAGGCGCAGTCTCAGTAGTTGTGCTGCAAGGGCTTAGCTGCTCTGCGGCACGTGGGATCTTCCCGGATCGAACCCGTGTCCCCTGCGTTGGCAGGCGGATTCTTAGCCACTACGTCACCAGGGAAATCCCATGGATTCTCATTTATTTTTGCCCACTGGATCTGTCAGGGACTGAGAGACGCTGGCTGAAGTCCCCTGTTCTTAGCATGCTTCAGTTTCTCCTTGAATCTTCTCTAGTTTTCACTTTATCGATGTTGACACTATGTTATTTGGTGCATAAATATTTATATTTTTATATCCTTATTATGTTCAGTTTTAGCTTTATAAATTTCACTTTCTCATCATTGTTAATGCTTTCTGACCTAAATTTAACCTCGTCAGAGCATAAGGTTGCAAGCCCTGGTCATCGGTGTTTTCTTGGTATGCCCTCACCATCAGCAAACAAATACACACTGTAGATATTTAAACGTTTGAACTCCAGAGGCCAACAGAACTGAGTTGGAATCCTGATTCTGAGATTCACTGGGTGTGTGGCTGGGGGTGAGTCCCTTAATATTTTGAATCTTCATTTTCAATGAAAGAGACTAATAACCACTTCACCGCGTTATTGTGACTAGAGGAGAAAAGTCTTGCATTAAAAATAAAAGGTTGTTGGGACTTCCCTCGTGGTTAGGACTCCCCGCTTCCACTAAAGGGGGCCGGGCTCCGTCCCCGGTCAGGGAACTAGGATCCGGCATGCTGTGCAGCATGGCCAAAAAATTAAAAAATAAATACAATAAAAAAATAGGGACTTCCCTCGTGGTCCAGTAGTAAAGAATCCACCTTCCAATGCGGGTGACGCGGGTTCGATCCTTGGTCGGGGAACTAAGATCCCACATGCCACGGGGCACCGAAGTCCACGCACCACAACTAATGAGCTCTCGAGCCTCAACTAGAGAGAGAAAACCCACACGCCACAACTAGAAAGAAGCCCGCGTGTCACAACTAGAGGGAAACCCCGAGCACCTCAACGAAGGGACCGCGTGCTGCAACTAAGACCCGATGCAGCGAAAAAAATAAGGAAAAATAAAAAAAAAAAAAAAAAAAAAGATTGTTACGAGTGGGCACCCGCTGTCTGCAGGGCCTTGTGCTGTGGGGAATTCGAGGATTTCTGAGTAGCCGCTTACAGTGTTCCTGGGTTGAGAGCACTTTCCTATGCAGAACTGAAAACAGTGCCAGGTGGGGCACCCAATTTCTGCACAAGTGGCTGGGAGAAGGGCTGCTGGAGCTTGGAGGATGGAGACAAGAAGCCCAAAAGTCTTTGGGGAAGGCTCGAAAAATCTGGAAGGAACTTGGATTTTACTAGTAACAAGAGCTCCATTTTTCAGTGAATAAAACCAAGAGGTCCAGTGAGGGTCAGGGATGAGCCTGAGGTCACCAGTGGTGAGCTGAGCTTGGGAACTTGAACCTGACTCCTGACTTGAGGTCCAGCACACAGTGCCGGGCACCCTGGGAGCCTGCGGGGAGCAGTAAGACAGCAGTGACTGTGTCTTTGGCCGGCCCCCACCCCTTCCTCACTGGGTCTTCTGACAGCACCTGCCCCAGACTGCAGGGTAGGGGCACCTCCTGAGAGGGCAGGGGGCAGAGGGAAGCAGGTAGACCTATGCTCGGGGACATAGCAGACCCTGAGGGGTGGCAGGGTGGCTGCCGGGCAGGAGGGGGCACCCAGCTGCAGGGACCGGGGTCTTAACCTGTGAGGATGAGCCAGAAAAAAGAAGGCCCTGGGCTCAGAGGAGGTGGGGAGAGGGGCAGGGGCCGTGGGAGCTGTGGTAGCTTCCTCCTTCTTGGTGGAGAAGCCGAAGCGTCTGGTGGTCAGAGGCGGGGGATCAAGCTGGGCTCAGACTGTGGAGCAGCTGCCGTGCCTCCAAGCCCCGCTTCCACAACTGCTAGACGAGGGTGGGAGTGATGCCTCCCGGGGGTTCTGGTGGGGGGCAAACAACAGAGCTGGGGCCATGGGGCCTCTGGTTCCCAAGAAGGCGGGCCTGGGGCACTCTGCTCCTTACAGGTGCCGTGTACACGCAGCAGGCCCTGTAAATACTTGCCGTGAATGCCTGAGTGAGGGAGAGAGGGAACTAAAACTAGTTGTAGCCGCGGCTGATTTCTGTCCTGAGAACATTGTGAATTACAGTATTGTCGGCTCCCTGCGACCCGCTGGCAGGATCATGCCCCACTCAGAGTGTGGTCTGCGTGTTACCACATTCCCCCTTGTCTCTCTCTCTAACTCCCTGTCGCCCCCCCTCTTTTGTTTTGGCCAGGCCACGCAGCATGTGGGATCTTAGATTCCCAATCAGGGATTGAACCTGTACCCCGTGCAGTGGAAGTGCGGAGTCTTAATCACTGCACCACCAGGGAGGTCCCCCCTGCCCCCTTTTTAATGAAGCCATTTGTATTTTATGGACCCTTCTACTGTCTCTCTTGGACCAAGGCAGAGAGAACACCAAGAGGAAACCAGGAAGGTTCTCGTTGTTGTTGTTATAAGATCTGGTTCAACCTCTGGAATTGGGGTAGGGGCGGGGCCTGGATTCCAGTGGTTGGGAGGAATCGGGGTGTAGCTGTCAGGTGTGACCAGAAGCTGAGACCTGGTGACCCAGTCCCTGGGGAGGAGACGGTAGAGCACACTGGTTAAGAACAAGGCTCTGGAGTAACCCTGGGCACGCTCAACCTCCCTGTGCGTCAGTTTCCCCATCTGTAAAGTGGGGAGAATTACAGTGCTCCTTCTGGAGCTCACTGTGATCTATGAAAAGCACTTAGAACACTTGGAATACAATACACATTCCTTTAGCAAACATTTATGGAACACCTGCTAGGGGCCCTCAGGCTACGTCAGTGAACAATAACAAAAATACAAACTCCAGTTGAGGGAAACAAAACCCAAAATAAGTTAATCGTATATGATGTAATAAGGGGGGAGGCCAAGCAGGGAAAGCAGTGTCAGGAGTGGAGGGAAGGGTGGCTCACGGCTTTAATCAGGGTGATTAAGGGAGGCCTCACTGAGTAAAGACCTGAGGTTTTTGGGGTAGTTGGGCATAGGGGTGTCTGGAAAGAACATTCCAGACGGAGGGAGCAGTCAGGACACAGGCCCTAAGGTGGGAGTGTGTCTGGGGTGTTGGAGGGACAAGAGCAGTGAGTGAGGGGGCCTGAGAACCGCCTGAGGGGCCGGGCAGGAGCCGGGAGACCAGTGAGGAAGCAGCTGAGGTAATTCAGAGGATAGGGGGTGGCAGCCATGGCCAGGGTGGCACCGGGGTGGCTGTGAGTGGTAGGCAGATTCCTGACTGTGTTTGTTTCTCCTTTTTAAAAATTACTATTTTGGGGGCTTCCCTGGTGGCGCAGTGGTTAAGAATCCGCCTGCCAATGCAGGGGACACGGGTTCGAGCCGTGGTCCGGGAAGATCCCACATGCTGCTGGGCCCACGTGCTGCAACTACTGAAGCCCGCGCGCCTAGAGCCCGTGCTCCGCAACAAGAGAAGCCACTGCAATGAGAAGCCCGCGCACCGCAACGAAGAGTGGCCCCCGCTCGCTGCAACTAGAGAAAGCCTGTGCGCAGCAACGAAGACCCAACGCAGCCAAAAATGAATACATAAATAAAATAAGTTTATAAAAAAATTTTTTTAATGACTATTTTTAACAGCTTTATTGAGGTATAGTTGACATACAATAAACTGCACATATTTAAAATGTGCACTTTGATGAGTTTTGACACATCAGCATACACATGTGAAACATCACCACAGTCAAGAAAATAACATATCCATCACCTCCTAAACTTTGCTCCTGTCCCTTGGTCATCCCTCCCTCCACCCCCACCCCATCCCCAAGCAGCCATGATCTGCTTCATTCGCTATAGATTTATTCACATTTTCTAGAGTTATATCTAAATGGAATCATACAGTGTGCACTCTTTTTTTTTTGGGCTTGGCTTCTTTCACTCAGCATAATTGTTTTGAGTTTATCCATGTCATTGTGTGTATCAACAGTTTATCCTTTTTATTACTGAAGAATATGCCATTGTATGGATAGACCACAATTTGTTTATCCGTTCACCTGTTGATGGACACTTGGGTTGTTTCCAAATGTTGTCTACTACGAATAAAGCTGCTGTGAACTTTCATGTGAAGTCGGTGTGTACATATGATTTCATTTCTAGAAGGTAAATACCTAGGAGTGGAATGTCTGGGTTGTACGCAAGGTGTATATTTAACTTTTTAAGAAACTATCAGGGCTTCCCTGGTGGCGCAGCGGTTGAGAATCTGCCTGCCAATGCAGGGGACATGGGTTCGAGCCCTGGTCTGGGAAGATCCCACATGCCGCAGAGCAACTAGGCCCGTGAGCCACAACTACTGAGCCCGCGCGTCTGGAACCTGTGCTCTGCAACAAGAGAGGCTGCGATAGTGAGAGGCCCGCGCGCCGCGATGAAGAGTGGCCCCCACTTGCCGCAACTGGAGAAAGCCCTCGCACAGAAACGAAGACCCAACACAGCCAAAAATAAATAAATAAAGAATTATTTAAAAAAAAACAAAACTCTCAAACCATTTTCCAAGGTAGTTGTACCATTTTACATTCCCACCAGCAGTGTATGAGAGTTCGACTTCCTCCACAGACTTGGTATGGTCAGCCTTTTAAATTTTAGGCCATCTAATAAATGTGTAGTGATTTTAATTTGCGTTTCCCTAATGACGAATCATCCTGAACATCTTTTCATGTACCTATCTGCCATCTGTATATCTTGTTTGGTGACGTGTCTCTTCAAATCTTTTGCCCATTTTTAAAATGAGGTTGTTTATTTACTTATTATTGTGTTTTGAGCGTTCTTCATTATTCTGATCGGAGTATTTTGTTAGGTGTACAACTTGCAAATATTTTTCTCCCAGTTTTTGGCTTGTCTTTTCATTATTTTAATGGTGCCTTTAGAAGAGCAAAATTTTTAAATTTTGAAGAAGTCCAATTTATAAATTTTTTCTTTTACGGGTTGTGCATTTAATGTTGTATCTAGGAAATCTTTGCCTGACCAGGGTCCCCAGGATTTTCTCCTATATTTTCTTCTAGAAGTTTTATAGTGATCTGTTTGGAGGTGATGAGATGTTGTTTTTTATGTTTTTTGTTTTTTGCATATTGTGTGAGATAAGTGTCAAGATTTTTGTTTTTGTTTTTTTTGTTTTGCCTTTTGTTTTTGGGGGTTTTTTTGCAAGTGGCTATTCAATTGTTTGAGTACCATTTGTGGAAAAGACTCTCCTTTCCTCGATGACTTGTCTTTTGCACTTTTGTTGAAAATCAGTTGACCATATGTGAGGGCCTATTATTGAGCTCTCTGTTTTTTTCCATTCATCTATATGTCTTTCTTTATGCTAAAACCACACTCTTGATTATTGTAGCCTTATAATAAGTCCTAAGATCAGACAGTATAATTCCTCTGATTTTGTTCTTTTTCAAATTGTTTCCACTATTCTAGATCCTTTGCATTTCCATATAAATTTTAGAATCAGCTTGTTAATTTCTCCAAAATAGCTTGCTGGGATTTTTATTAGGATTCAATTAATCTGATAGAGCAATTTTGGGGGGGAATTGATATCTTAACAATATTGAGTCTTTTAATCCACGAACATGTTATATCTCTCTATTTATGTCTTCTTTAATTTCTTTTTTTTTTTAAATAAATTTATTTATTTATTTTTATTTTTGGCTGCATTGGGTCATCGTTGCTGCATGCAGGCTTTCTCTAGCTGCGGCGAGCAGGGGCTACTCTTCGATGCGGTGCGCGGGCTTCTCACTGCAGTGGCTTCTCATTGCAGTGACTTCTCTTGCTGTGGAGAATGGGCTCTAGGCGCGGGGTCTTCAGTAGCTGTGGCACGCGGGCTCAGTAGTTGTGGCTCGTGGGCTCTAGAGTGCAGGCTCAGTAGCTGTGGCTCATGGGCTTTGTTGCTTCGCAGGATGTGGGATCTTCCTGGTCCAGGGATCGAACCCGTGTCCCCTGCACTGGCAGGCGGATTCTTAACCACTGCACCACCAGGGAAGTCCTTCTTTAATTTCTGTCAACAGTGTCTTACAGGTTTCACCTTTTGTCCAGTTTATCCCTAAGTATTTTTATGCTATATTAAGTGATAAGGTTAAAAAATTTTTTTTAGTTTGAAATAATTTTAGACTTATAGAAGAGTTGTAAAGACAGTACAAAGAGTCCTTGTATATCCTTCATCCAGCTTCCTCTAATGCCCTTTTTTGTTCCAGGATCCAAGCCAGGATCCTACATTGCATTTAGTTGTCATGCCTCCTTACTCTCCTCCCGTCTGTGACAGTTCCTCAGGAGTCTTTCCTTGTGTTTCATGACCTCAACATTTTTGAAAAGTGCTGGTCAGGCATTTTGTAGAATGTCCCTCAATTTGGGTTTTTTCTGATATTTTCTCATTATTAATCTGAGGGTATGAATTTTGGAGAAAACCACTGCATAGGGGATGTCTCCTTCTCATCACATCATGACATGGATAGGCCTTATTAATGGTGATGTCAACTTTGACCATTTGGTTAAGGTTGTGGTTGCCAGGTTCCTCCACTGTAAAGATACTATTTTTCCTATTCGTACTCTATCTGTTAGAAGTGAGTCACTAAGTCCAGCTCACAGACAAGGAGAGGGAAATTGAGCTCCTCTTCCAGCACCACAGGCTTTATCCTAGGCTTTCCCCATTGCTTATTTGTAATTTCTTTCTCTAACAGTGAGAAATACGGCTCTCATTATCTGTAGCATACTTACCTATTTGTTCAAACTTAGTGTACATATAAAATTGCCTCAGAACTGCCAACCCAGGCCTTGTGAAAAACTAATTTACCAACGTATAATATTTGTATACAGTTCCTTTTGTTTCTTGCTTTACAGTATCTAGGGAAAATACCATTGTACAAAGTTACTTAGGTCAGGTCTTTTCTTCTCTAGCCTCTTAAGTCTTATTATATTATGCATTTTTTTTAATGGAGTACTCATTTTCTTTCTAAAAACTTTTAAAATTATTTATTTAGCCTGTGCTGGGTATTAGTTGTGGCATGTGGGATCTTTGTTGTGGCATTTGGGCTTCTTAGTTGTGGCATGTGGACTCTTAGTTGCGGCACGCATGCGGGATCTAGTTCCCTGACCAGGGATCGAACCCAGGCCCCCTGCATTGAGAGTGTGGAGTCTTACCCACTGGACCACCAGGGAAGTCCCATACATTTGTAATATGAATTTATCCCTAAGTATTTCACACTTTATGGTTTTATTTTAAATGATATGTAAAAAATTTTAATTTCTGCTTTCCCAGTATATAAAAATATAATTGTTCTTTTGTATATTTATGTTGTATTTTGCAACCTTGTTAAACTCACTTTTTTTCTTTGTAGATTATTTAGGATTTTCTATATAGATGATTATGTTGCTTGTGAATAAAGGTAGTAATCCTTCTTCCTTTCCACTCTGTATGGCTTTTATTTCATTTTCTTGCTTTATTGCACTGACTAGCACTTCTAGTACAATGTATAATAGAAGTGAGATTGGGCATTCTGGATATATTTTGAAGATAAAGCTAAGGTGATTTCCTAAAGGATTGATATTTAGTGATTATTATGAACACTGGCTTTCTTCTGCTGGAGGAATAGTCAGTGCCCACAGAAGGAGCCTGAGGCCCCAGCAGGAGTAGTAGGGATGGTTTGTGGGGGGCAGGAATGGTCAGGGCGTTGTCAGGAGGTCCCTGCTTAGCAGAGGTGAGAGGTGGGTGAACAGGAGACTTTCCTATGCATCTTACTTCTTCCAGTTTGGGCTTAAATGTGAAGGGACTAAGAGGATTCCATGTGATTTTTTTTTTTTTTTTGAGGGAAGACGGGCTGAAGTTCATTGTGGGATTAGCTCCCAAATAGGTCGTTTAGTACTCCTCTGTCCCATAATCCCAGATTCCTAATTTGAGTGTCCATCCCAAAGCAGTTAAGTAGGCAGGATTCCTGGATTTGGAGTATGGAAACTTGGGTTGGAATCCTGGCTCTGTAAATGCCAGCTGTGGTCCAAGGGGAGTCCCAGCCTAAGTTGCCCCATCTATGGGACCATGTTATGAGGCTCAGGGTGGCTGTGAGCACCACAACCATCACCACCATCAACAGTAATAAAAATGGTCACAGCTATTGAAACTTACTGCTTTGCGCCAGGCTGTTTCCTAAGTACCTTATTTGGATTAATTCATCTTCCCAAGTACGTTGCGAGATGGGTATTTTTCTTATCCCCAAGTTGCTAACAAAAAAGCTGTGGTAAAGTGGTGGAGGAGGGTGTCTGATTCCCGAGCCCCGCTGGGAACTGCCTGTCGTGCCGGTGCTGCCTCCTCAGCTCAAGCATCACCTCCTCCTGGAACTCTCCCTTGACTGTCCTCCTTACTACCTGCCGTGCACCAGCAGTCTCAGGCCCACTTCCCTGGGCTCCCACACACTCATCACCTGTGCTTCCCCAAATTAGGGACTATGTCTGGCTTATCCTCACATCTCAGCACCCACTAAGACATCAGAGAATGAATCTTTTGCCCTGAATGCACTACTCAGGCAGCAGCACAGGTTGCCATCTTGTAGACCCAATTGTGGCTCTGGTCACAGCCTTGGGGGGTCACTAAGAAGAAGGCCTCCACCAATGAGGCCGTGACTCCAGACGAAGCCCCTGGCCTGAAGGCATCTTGGAGTCTGCTCCTCCTCCCTTTGCGCCAGCCAACTCCAGGATGCTCCAGGAAGTACTGTGCATGACACCCGCCCCCACTCGCCACCTCCCAGAGAAGGGACCATTGTGTCCGAAGGGTTAACGAGGGATGGGAGGAAGGGGTCCTTTAGCCATGATGCCCTCTGACCTTTCATAAATCAGAGGGGCTAGGGGACGAGGGGGCTGCTTGGCAGAACTTGGTGGGGTGGGGGCTTAGAAGCAGCTGCGCGCGACGTTGACATTGTTCCCACCATTCTAAGTGCAACAAATCCCTCTATTGTGTTCCTGGTTTATCTGGTTCCTCTTGTTTATTAGCAGGGCTCCTTTGGCAGTGGTTCCAGCCCTGGGCGGGTGGAAAGAGTGCTGGCACGCACCGTGGGGGGAGGGGGCCGGGAGGGGGCCCTCGTCAATGCCCGCATTGTTCCCGCGCTTTTTGTTTCTACTGTAATGACATGTTGGAAGAGAGAGAGGAGGGAAAAAAAGACGTGAGTTGGGGAGGGAAGAGGAGGGCAGAAGAGAAAGAGGGAGCAAGGGCCCTGGTGTGGATTGATGTCTGGGCTTGGGCGGATGTGCCGGCAGCTGGGCGGCCGGTGGATGGAGCCAGGCCGGGGTGCCTGGGGGGCGGTGGCGCAAGGGGCCATGCAGCCCCCCATGCCAGCCTCTGCCGCCTGGCACCAGGTCCCCCCACCATCCTCCAATCCTCCTGGGGCAGCTGTGGGGCCATGTGAGTGGGAGAGGTGCCAGGGTCTGGGGTCCACATCCTGATGTGCCCCTGCCTCGCTGTGCCACCCAAGGCAGGCCACTGAGCCTCTCTGGGTCTTGGTGTCCAAGGTCTACAAAATGAGGGTGATGGGGGAGAAAGACTGCTCTGGCATTTTGAAAATGGTGGCATGTCCTCCCAGTCCTGGGTGTGTACTTCTGAGCCTGTGGCGGAGTGGGGACTCACACTGGGGCAGAGAGCCTGGCACTGCCCGAGCGTGACAGTGCCTGATGCCAGCTTGGCAAGGTGGGCCTCATCTCCCATCTGCGCCTGGTCCAGACATTGTAGAGGGCTGGTGAGAGGAGCCTGAGCAGGGGAGGGTGGAGCTCTGGTTCCACCTGGTTGGGCTGGGTCTCTCCCTCCTCAGATGGTAGGACTCTGGGCCTTCCAGGTGTGGCCACCTGGGCTGTATCTCGGGGGCTGCTGGGTTGGGACGAAGAGTTCAGAGCCTCTGAATGAGGCATGAAGCCTCCTTGACATCTCGGGGCCGGAGGGGCCTCCACTTCCTGCAGGCCTCTCTGTAGCACCAGCCAACAAGTCGCCCACCTCTGCTGGCACACCCCCAGTGACACGGAGCTCAGGCCTCTGCACTGGCTCGCTCTGTCCTTGCCCAGCCCAGAATTTTGGGAAGTTCTTTCTGAAACGTGTCTCCCTATAGCTTCTGCCTTTTGGTTCCAGTTCTATTCACTGGAACCACAGGGAACGAGTTAAGCCTCCCTGAGAATCAGTTTCCTTGCCTGTAAAATGAGAAGGATCGTCCCTGCCCTCCTGCCACGTGGCAAAGGCTGTCATGTGGCTCTTGTGGAAAGTTCTCCAGATTTTCCTAGGCTTCATCTAGCGTTTCCTGTCCTTGGGAAAGGAAGGTGGGGCCGTTGCTTCTGTGAATAAAGGCAGAGTTTTCTGAGAGGACTAGCTCGGGGTGAGGACCCAGGCTTCGGTCAGGATCCGGGCTAGGCTGCAGTCAGTCAGGATTAGCACTCGGTTCGGGGCCAGGGTCAGGGCTCAGGCTGCAGCTGGGGTGAGTTCATTCTGGGAGAGGGCAAGGGCTCCGTCTGGGGTCAAGGTCAGGATTCAAGCTTGACCCAGGATAAGGGTTCATTCTGGGGTCAAGACCAGGATCATTATGGCTTGGAACAGGGCTCAGTTTATAGATAATGTCTGACATAGTTTATCCTGGAGCTAGAGTAACGGCTCAGTCTGGGGTCAGGGCTCAGGCTGTGAACAGGGGAAGTGTTCATTTTTGGTGTCAGGATGAGGCTCCAATCTGTGGCCAAGAAGGCTTTACTAGCATCCATCTGGGGTTTAGAGTCAGGCCTCTGCTTGTGGTCAGGGTCAGGGTCAGGCCTCAGGTGCAGGCTGGGGTCGAGGCTCAGACTATCACCCTGGTTCGATGGACGATCTCTAACTGGAGTCAAGGTTCCATCTGTGGCTGTGGGTCAGGACTCAGTCGGAGGCTGTGTTTTTTACTATTAGGTGACATTGTTTGGGGCTGAACTCTTGAATATGCATTTTTTTTTTTTTTTTTTTTTTTTGCATCTCGCTTTCTAATGGCTCAGCTCACCAAGGTTTTCCATGGCAGACGTCAATCTCCAGAAGCCGTCACCAGAGCTGGCAGCACCAGGGTGTGCCAGGAGAGCACAGCACAAGGGTTGCCAGTGAGGCAACATCTCTCCATGCAGCCCATGGGAGAAGACCAGAGTGCGATTGATACCTGTGAGCAGGGGAGGCTGGGGGTCAGATACGGGTCAGGGTCAAGATGGCCTGGGCAGGTGAAATCCTCCCCAGGCTCTCCAGAGGTGTGAGAACCAAGCCACTGCCCTCAGGATTTCCAACAGATTCTTGGGGGTGGTTTGGGGTTGGGAAACATGGCTGACGTGGAGAAGAGTGGCCAGGGTGGGACGGGGTGGAAGAGGGTGGAACAGGAGAGAAAGAGCAATTTCAGGGGCATCTGGCCCTTCTTTCTGTGCAGACATGCCTTGCATGGTGAATCGTGAATGTGTGTGTAGACATGTGTGCAGGTATGTGGGCTGGGAGTGTGTTGATGGGGAAATACTTGTGCCTGTGGGCTGTGTGTATGGATGTGCCTGTCTGGGAGTGTGATGGTAACAGCATGCATGTGTTTGGGGGGGCACGTGTATGGCTGTGGGTGGTGTCATCATGGGGGTAGGGTGACACTGTCCTCCACCCTCTACATTCCCTCCATCCCCAAGCTGCTGGTGCCCCTTCTTCAGCCCTCAGCCTCTGCATCCCCAGAGGGTCCTGGCCATCCCACATGACTGGCATCTGAGCCCTTGACAACCCATCAGCTGAGAGCCCGTGACCCACTGTCTGGTAGCAGGAAGCACTCCAGGAGCAGCCCTCTCTGGAACAGTCCATGACCTTGCCAAGAACATCCTCAGGAGGCGGTGGGGGAGTGAGACTCTCAGGTTATGGGCCCTGGTTATGACCCTGTGGACCACACACCTCCCAGATCACCCAAGCACAACCTAAATTCACAGGAACCTGTCAAGGGAAATAGACCAGCCCAAGGCAAACAGAGGGAGTCCTATGGGAGGACAAGGGTGGGCACAGAGTGGGGGCACCAGCTGAGGCCAGGCCACTGTCAGGGAGGAAGGTGGCATCCCTTCATCACGTGGGTGGGGCAGCTCACTGCAGCCGGGATCTTCAGTGCCTTTTGAGAAGGTCAGGTGGGGTCTGAAGGTCTGCTGCTTATCCCCCGCTCCATTGCCACTGTTTTCTTGGTTCTTTTTTGCCATCACCGTCCAGTAGCCGAATAGGTGGAAGATGGCCCCTGGACGTTTCTATGCCCTCGTCCTCTTGTGTTCTCCGTATCCTTTTTCTTAGCCCCCGTACCCCCAGATCTCTGGGGTTTCTTTCTCATCCAAAGGTCAGCTGCACATTCACTTACCTCAGGGTCATTATAGGGTGTCATTGTCTGAAGGAACTTGAGTGCCACACCCACAAGTGCGGGGCCCCGAGTAAGAGGGCTGCTCTGTGTATGTCACTCCTGCCCCTTCACTCAACCACTCACTGAGGCCTATCGTGTACCAGGCCCCTGGCCAAGCATCCAGGGCACAGAGGAGGATCCTCGGGGAGCCCACTGCCACCTTGGGGGACAACAGCCAGCAAGGGAGGGCTGGGCTGGGGGACTGCCCAGCTGGGGAAAGGCGTCCTTGAACCTTATTCAGGTGTGCAGATAAGGAGGAAAGTCCAGGCAGGGTGTGTGTGTTGTCGGGGAGTGGCCCAGAGCTTGCTGATAAAGAGGGAGCTTGGCCTCGGGGCTGCTTTGCCGATCTCCTCCTCATGGTTCGTGGGGAGGAACTCCAGAAGAAATAGTATAGTTCAAGGGTTAGACCCAGGTGATGCTTTCTAGCCTTGTAACCTTGGAGAAGCTAATGAACCTTTTTTCTTTTCTTTTTTTAAAAGATTTATTTATTACTTATTTTATTTATTTTTGGCTGTGTCGGGTCTTAGTTGTGGCACGTGGGATCTTTCGTTGCAGTGTGCAGGCTTCTCTCTAGTTGTGGCGTTCGGGTTTTCTCTCTCAAGTTGTGGCGCGCAGGCTCTGTAGTTTGCAGCATGTGGGCTCTAGCTGAGAGAGCGCGGGCTTAGTTGCCCTGCAACATGTGAGATCTTAGTTCCCTGACTAGGGATCGAACGCTTGTCCCCTGCATTGTAAGGCAGATTCTTTACCACTGGACCACTGGAGAAGTCCCGCTAATGAACCTTTCTGAGCCTGTTTCATTACCTATAAAAGGGCATAATGGCATCTGTCTCCTGTGAGAGGTGTGAAAATGACAGTCTCACCTCTTCCATCCTTTAAATGGGGCCACAGACTTCACTACTCTAACGGTCCAGGCAGCTGTCTCTGACTTTTTTTTTTTTTCCATGCCGCACCGCACGGCATGCAGGATCTTAGTTCCCAGAGCAGGGATGCAACATGTGCCCCCTGCAGTGGAAGTGCAGAGACTTAACCACTGGACCGCCAGGGAAGTCCCTGTCTCTGACTTTTTTGATTGTGTGTCCTTCTCAGTAAAAATGTGGGGGGCACAATGTCCCAAATGTGTACAAATATTCCTCACTGTCAGAATCTGTCTGGCTCCTGAGTTTGAATGGCAAGAATCCAATGCCAAGTTTGATTACTGAGGCCATTATTGAAATACGTTTGGTTCCTGAGTTTGGGGTATGAAAGAGATCACAGAATCTATTAGAACAGAATCTATTCAGTTCCTAAGTCAGATCTCAAGGTGTACCTGTTTGTTTATTTATTTACAAATTATATACGTGTACTCTATATTAAACATATGCAAAGTAGAAGTTTCCAAAAAATGAGCCAAAAAATTTTTTTTAATTAATTTATTTTATTTATTTATTTTTGGCTGTATTGGGTCTTCGTTGCTGCACGCAGGCTGTCTCTAGTTGCGGTGAGCGGGGGCTACTCTTGGTTGTAGTATGTGGGCTTCTCACTGCGGTGGCTTCTCTTGTTGCGGAGCACGGGCTGCAGGCATGCGGGCTCAGTAGTTGTGGCTCGTGGGCTCTAGAGCGCAGGCTCAGTAGTTGTGGCACACGGGCTTAGTTGCTCCGCTGCATGTGGGATCTTCCCGGACCAGGGCCCGAACCTGTGTCCCCTTCATTGGCAGGTGGATTCTTAACCACTGTGCCACCAGGGAAGCCCAAGAGAGTCAAAATTTAAATGGAAAGAAATGCTAATATTTTCTTTCTGTGCCCCACTGGGTCATTTTGCGTTTCCCCTGGGGTGCCTTACCCCTCTTGGAAGATTTCTAGGCTGAAATGAGGGGTTTTGAGGGGTAAGGACGCATCCAGAGTGGTTATCCCAGAGGGTCTGAGGAAACCTAGTCATAGAAGCCGTTGGTTACCAACACACTTCACTGTGCCTCTGTGCCACCCTCACCCTGTGCTGGGCCTGGGGTGTCAAGGAGGAGACACAACATCTGCCTGAAGGGAGTTGGTGATGTCTATTCATCTTTTTCTGTTGCTCTCAACAGGTTACACAGGAAGAAAACTGTTTCTCTTTTTTAAAACTTTATTTATTTTTTAATTGAAGTATAGTTGATTTACAATGTTGTGTTAGTTTCAGATGTACAGCGAAGTGATTCCGTTATATATATATATATATATATATATACACACACACATAAATTCTTTTTCAGATTCTTTTCGCATATAGGTTATTACAAAATATTGAGTACAGTTCCCTGTGCTATACAGCAGGTTCTTGTTGTTTATTTTACATATAGTAGTGTGTATATGTTAACCCCAAACTCCTAATTTATCCCTCCCTCCCACCTTTCCCTTTTGGTAACCATAAATTTGTTTTCTGTGTCTGTGAGTCTGTTTCTGTTTTGTAAATAAGTTCATTTGTATCATTTTTTTTAGATTCCACATGTAAGTGATATCATACGATATTTGTCTTTCTCTGACTTACTTCACTTAGTATGATAATCTCTAGGTCCATCCATTGTCTCTCTCTCTATATACATATATATATATATATACACACACCACATCTTCTTTATCCATTCATCTGTTGATGGGCATTTAGGTTGCTTCCATGTCTTGGCTATTGTAAATAGTGCAGCAATGAACACTGGGGTGCAGTATCTTTTCGAATTATGGTTTTCTCTGGATATATGCCCAAGAGTGGGATGCTAGATCATATGGTAGTTCTATTTTTAGTTTTTTCAGGAACCTCCATACTGTTCTCCATAGTGGCTGCGCCAATTTACATTCCCACCAACAGCGTAGGAGGGTTCCCTTTAAGAAAATGGTTTCTTAAACTCTAAAAAGAACTTCCTTGAAAAACTCTCTGTGCCTGGTGCCTTTTTTTTTTCCCAGTGGTAAACTACACATGACATAAGATTTACCATGTTAACGATTTTTAACTGTACAATTCAATGCCATTAAGTACAATGTTGCACAACCGTCACCATCATCAACCTCCAGTACTTTTTCATCTTCCAAACAGAAACTCTACCCATTAGACAATAACTTCCCATTCTCCCCCCACCCCACAGCCCTTGATAACTACTGTTCTATTTTCTATCTCTATGAGTTTAACTACTCTACGTATCTTATATGAGTGGAAGCTAACACTATTTTTCCTTTTGCGTCTGACTTCTTTCACTTAGCATCACGTCTTCAAGGTTCACCACGTTGTAGCATGTGTCAGAATTTCCTTCCTTTTTAAGACTGAATGATACTCCATTGTACGTATAGGCCACATTTTGTTTATCCATTCGTCTGTCAGTGGACACTTGCGTTGTTTTCATCTTTTAGCTATTGTCAATAATGATGCTATGAACACAGGGGTACAAAGACCTGTTCGAATCCCTGCTTTCAATTCCCGGTGCCTTTTACAGAGAGGATTCTTTGACAAGTTTTCCCGTGGTTCTGGGTCCAGTGATCACAGTTTTGTAAATTACAGCATGCCATGAGGCTGGTCACAGTTGTATGTGGGAGCACAAGGCGTTATGAGGGCGCAGGAAGGCAGACGAAGGGACAAGTGGGGGGTATGGGCGCTTGGTGGCTGACTCAGGATTCCCCAGGCCGACGGTGTGGGGAGGGCGAAGCTCGGAGGGTGGCTGGAAGGTGGTGCCTCGACGCAGGGCACGTGAATCGACCTGGCTGAAGAGTGGGGAGAGCGGGGCAGGGACCAGACCATGGAGGGTGTCGTCGACCCTTCGAAGAACCCGGATTTCTCCTGGATGGAAGAGAAAGCTAGGAAGATTCTTGGATAAGCTTGGGAGGGGGACCTAGGTAAGACTGTTCCACCCCAAGGTCAGGCTCAACTGCATGTGCCTCCCTGAACCAGGGGAGGCCGGGTGGAGGGGAGGCCTCTGCCCCACAGTAGGTTTCTCCCTTCTTGGTGTCTCCCGGCCTCTTGCCCACCCACGGGGCCTGGTCTCCTTTCTGGTCTCTCCAACCGCCTTGAGAAGACATTCTCCGGCTGCTTGACCTCTTCACGCATTTGACATTTCAGTCTTACCTCAGTCCCCTTCCCCAACAAGCATCCTGGATGTGATTCTGTCTCTGCAGACACTTGTGCACGCACACTCACTGTGCACTTGCACACAACAGCACAACACACACACGTGTGTGCGCACACTCACGACACCCCTCACTCCTACATGCACACGTGCACACACACACACTCACACATAAACACACTCTCTCATATGCGTGCACACATGTGACCGCAACACTCACACACACACAGTCTCCCCTCTCCCGCTTCCTCCCATCTCTCTCGTTTCCAGACTTCTGGGGGGGTGAGGGGGCAGAACCAACATTTACTGAGAAACCACGGGGTGTCAGTCACTGGGTTTGGCTCTTCCCATGTCTCCTCACGACGGTCTTCCTGGGTTGTTACCATCCCCGCGTCGTACAGGTGTACGAACACCTGGGGAGCTGACGGTCCCCCAGGAGCTGCCGGATCCGAACTCTGCAGACCCCCGTGGCACATTTCATGGCCAGCTCAGGGCTTTTCCCTGTCATAGACTCACCTCGTCAAGTTGACCCCAGGGTCAAAGCCATGTTCTCTCCTCTTGTGTCTCCTACGTGGGCTGGAACTCTGAAGATGCTCAATAAATTCTCTTAGGACTTCTCTGGTGGTGCAGTGGTTAAGAATCCGCCTTGCCCCTGCAGGGGACGTGGGTTCGAGCCGTGGTCTGGGAAGATCCCACATGCCGCAGAGCAACTAAGCCCGTTGCGCCACAACTACTGAAGCCTGTGCGCCTAGAGCCCATGCTCCGCAACAAGAGAAGCCACTGCAGCGAGAAGCCCACGCACTGCAACTAAGAGTAGCCCCCACTCGCCGCAACTAGAGAAAGCCCGCATGAAGCAACGAAGACCCAACGTGGCCAAAAACAAACAAACAAACAAATTCTCTTAAATCAATGCTTCTGAATTCTGATGTCAAGGGGTGGTCTCAGGAGCCTCAGCTGTGTCCTTGTGCTGTCCCCACTGCCTGGAATGTCCCCCCATCCCACTCTCACACTCCCTTTCAGGGCCCGGCCCGGGGGCCATCTTCGGGAGACGTCCCTCCATATCCTTGTCCTCCATGTTTGCGTCGTTCGGTTTGGGCCTCACCTCCCCACGGGACTCTTTCATGCTAGTGGTTTTATTCATCTGTCTCCCCCATGGGACAAGGAGCTCCCTGGGGACAGAGCTGTCTCTGATTCACCTTTGGGAGCCCAGATGCTCCTGTGGACCACACAGAGCAGGCTCCTCGGGAACGTGCCTCAAGTGGGAGAACAAGGCAGGATCCCGAACCTTCTCTGAACATGCATGTGGTTCAGGTCCAGACGAAGGGGGGGTTCTCCTGCCTGCTCTTGGGAAGGCTTCGGTGGAGGCCTCCCTACAGGTGCCACTGCCTGAATCCCCCATCGCCCCAGGCATGCTGCCTTCAGATGCACCAGGTTGGGGAGGAGGCGGGCGTGGTGGGTGCCCTTGGCCATCCTCCTGGGCACTGAAGCCCCGAGTGGGCAGCTTACGAGCAGAGCCACCCAGTTTCTTCCTCTCTCCTTCATGCCTAGGGCAGCCGGCTTGGTTCACCTTGGGGAATTGGGTCCCCTTCCCTGGGTCCCTTTCCCTTCCAGCATGGACAAGGCAGTGGGTACAGATGCAGGAGTCCAAGGGACTTGGGATCAGCCCTTTCTCTGCCACCAGCTACCTCTCTGGGCCTCAGTTTCCCTCTCTGTACCACTGGAGGGGGGTTCCCTGACCCTCGGGCCCTCCCCAGCTGTGCCCTTCTTCGACTGTGAGATTCTGAGAGCAGAGGCGGGAAGGAGCGATGGCCCCTCTCTCCCCACCACCTCTCCCTGTCCCTCAGGGTCACCCCAAAGACGCCCCCTCCCCCGGCTCCCTGGAACTTCCCTGCAGCTGCAGGCCTGGTGAGACAATTGGGTGTTTTAGAGAAATACATTTTTGGGCTAATTTGCCATGCATAAGTGTTTCTCTTACCCTTTAAAGGCGGAGAACAAAGAGGCCTTTCTGCACCCGGGCAGGCTGCTGGGGAGGGGACCGCAGCTGTACCGGGCCGAGACCCTCCTCCCTCCCTCATCACTGCGAGCGCCCCGCCATGCCGCCCACCACCCCCCAGGAGAGACAGCCTGGACTTTCCCAGCCTCCCCCAGCCCCCTGCCCCCACTGCCTCTGAGGCCCCTCTGGCCCTGCCCCTCCCCCGCCCCCACCCTCCCACCAGCTGCCCCAGGCGAGAGGGAAAGTGTGCTCGGGTGGGAGGATAGATGGGGAGGGGGCACGTGGGGAGAGAGCAGCTTTCCACGTGGCTTGCTGGCGTGGTGATGGCCTGGCGGGGTGTGTGTCAGAGTTCCTGCGGCTTATGCCCTATGGTTACAGGGTGCATGATGGTGTCCGTCATCGGGTGAATCGCCAGTGTGTAGGGGGACACGGCATCACTGCCTTTGTTCAGTCGTTCATTCGTTGGTTCATTCATTCAGCTAATCACTATTGAGTCCCCACCACGGGCAGGTCTTGGGTGCGCCTGTCCCAGAGGGATAGAGAGGCCCCGACGATTACACTGAAGCGCACTAACTTCACATGCTGCCTGGAGGAGGTGACACCTGCGGGAGGGGGCTTCGTGATCGAAGGTGCAGAGGCATGAAAATAGGTGTGTCGTCCTGCATGGGGATGGGGCCCTCGTGCACAAGGGGGTCAGGAGCAGCCTCCTGTGCTGGTGGTGATGGTCCTAGAGCCGCGGGATTCTGCAGCACGCCCTCCCTGACCAGAGGTCACCATCTGCACCTTTGCTCAGGCTGTTCCTCCACCTGGAACCCCTTCCTCTCACTCCCCTCTGTTCTGAGGCCACACCTCTCCTCCTGGTCCCTGATCCTCCGCCATCAGGGCTGGCCCCTCAGCTGTCCTGGTCTGTCTCCCTGGCACACCCAGAGACAGCCTGAGAGCTGCCCTTTCCCTGTCTGCACCCTCCCCCATCTTCAGAAGCTCACGGAGGGCATGGCCTCGGGTGTCTTCCCAGCACCCAGCACAGGGGCCGTGCTCAGGAATGGAGCAAGGAGGGCTGGGCGGCCCTCTTCTGTACTTCTATCAGCAGCGCTGTTTCCTGAGCACTTACTGCACGCCAGACACCAGATGCAGGCACACCTGTCAATTCACTCAGCTGTGACAGCTACATAAGGTAGGCGCTGTGACCTGCCACTGCTCTACAGATGGGGATACTGAGATACGGAGAGGTTAGGATTATGCTAAAGATCATCCAACTCCCAAGACAGGAGGCATCAGAGTCTGGGCTGTAGACCCTGACATCAGCATCGCCCAAGGGCCACCGCTCCCTGGAGCCTTCTGGGATGGACTGGCCCACACTGGGTTCTCCTTCCCACGTCCTGTGGTTTGCTCTGTTCGCTTCATCCCTGGGCCCTGACCCTGCCCCGTGTGCCTGTGAGAGACTGTGAGACGCTGCGTTGAGCTGCAGGGTGTCGCCCCACGAGAGCCGTGAGGGGCTTGGTGACTTAGACAAAGAGGCAGGGCCAGGGTGGGAGGCTTGGCTGCCTTAGGGGCAGGGATAGCCTTTGGTCCTTGGATTTCAGAACCAACAAGGGATTCAGAGTCCCTTCTAACAATCCCATCTGGTCCTCTCTTGCTCAACGTGCCCAATGGCACAAGTGACACCACTCTGTGCTCCAAACACCGGCGCAGGTTGACCGCTCTGTCGCTTCAGGACTCTCTGAGTGTGTGTGCGCACGCGCGCTCTCGGGAGGTGAGGAGAGGGCAGAGAGTGACAGGGACACTGGCTCCACAGCCACCTGAGTGCTCTGTGCGGGCTGGGGAGGAAGGGGCTGGCATGTACCCCACCCCGCCAACACATGCACTCCCGGATGCACGCACCCTATGAAGGTCGGAGCAAAACAGGCAGAGAGCGGGATGTGGCTGTGGACCCCCGGGGGCTCCAGGGGAAGCCCGGCTGTGAGGGGCATGCGGCTCCGGGCCTGTCTGAACAGGGGCGCTGAAACTAGCCACAGGCCTCGCAAGTCCTGGCAGCTCCATCACGGCCCGCTGACTGGCGCTCCTGGATGCTGACTGCATGCCTGGCCTGTGGGCAGGGCCCGGAGTGGGTGCGCAAGGCCCTTGCCCTTTTGGAGAAACCCCTGGTCCGCAGGAAAAGGGCACCCAGGAGGATGGAGTCCAGGGGCCTGAGCCCGAGCCGTGTGTCGGCTGCAGGGTGTTTGCGGGGAGAGGCGAAGGCAGCAGAGGAAGGGGTGTCACCCACTGGGGAACTAGGGAAGGAAACTAGAAGGTGAGAGGCTGATGGGGGGCAGGAGGGGGATATACTCACAGACCCTTAGAACGTGAGAGGTGGGTCCTTGGAGATTACCTCGTTCAAGTCTAGTTCATACAGGGGGGAAACTGAGGCCCAGGGAGAAGAGGGACTTGCCCAAGACAGTGACGGACCCAATTCAACAAGCAGTTCCTAAGCCTGTGGGGCACCAGGCTGAGAGCTCAGCCTTAAATAAGGGCCTGTCATGCCTCAGTTGGCCGTGGTTCAGTGGAACATTGGACACACAGACAGATAAGCACTGCCCAGAGCCATGAGCGTGACCATCAAAGAATGTACAAGGCAGAGGGGTGAGGGGGTGATGGAAGACTATGATCTGGGCAACACCTCTTGGCAGAGGTAACATCTGAGTTGGGCTTTGAAGGATGAAGAGGAGTTCAAAAGGCTGAACAGGGAATGAAGGGATTCATTTCTAGGTAACCTGGGTGGTTTAAGTTGATTCTTGCTTTTGCCACCCCTGAGGGCAGCAACCAGTCTGTCCTCCATTAACACCCCATTCCGCTAGAGACCACAAGCAGGCTGGGGGTGGCAGGAGGGTATTGGTGTGTTTCTGTCCTGAGGCAGGGGAATGGATTCAGCGTTTCCCAGAGCCCCAGGCTCTGACAGAGTAAGGAGGACTTCAAGAGGCAGAGATGAGGGAAGGGCATTCCAAAAGAAGGGAACAACATAAGCAAATGCCTCTTCAGCGAGGATCATCTGTTTCTCTGTAGCTGGAGCACAGGGGCAGGAAGGGAGCCGTCCAAGATGCAACATGAAAGATCGGCTGATGCTGGCACTGGACTGCCCTGTGGCAGGAAGGAGATCCCACGAGATTTAGCACAAGAGCAACTCCCCCAAGAGCCCAAGACTGGGCTGAGAGGACCCAGAAGCCTCCAGGGAAGCCAGGAGGTGGGACTCCTGGACGGTGGTGTGCTGGTAAGTGCTTAACAAGCAGCTCGGTCAGGGAGGGGGTGGCCATAGAGGGATGAATTGCCAGTGTTCACACTGTAAAAACTCCCACCGGGGTCGACTGCAAGCTTCCAAGGTGACATCAACAGGCTTGGAAAATTCCAGAAGATTTAGCAATTGGCTCTCACGAGCTGGTAGGGGCTGACGCCAGCACACTACTGCACCCTGAGTTTTAAGCTGCAGTTCCAGTGCTCAGCCCTCCTTCTCTCCTGGTTCACTCCCAAGGTGACCATAAGGAGCCCAAGGATGGGGAAGTACAGAAAGGGACCACGCCGTGGTTTGTCCAAGCTCGGGGGCTCCGCCGCAGTCTGACACCCCAGGCCCTGTGGGTCTGAGCCTTAGCTCAGCTGCTCACATGCTGGGTGACTCAGGCCAACCCCTCCCTCCTCCGTGCTGACTCGCTTTTGCAGGATCACTCCTGGGATGAGAAGATGGCGCAGTGGGGAAGAGGGGATGGGGCAGGATTGGGCTGTGAAGGCCATGGGAGCAGGGGCAACGGTTCCCTGGGGATAGGGGACAGGCCCACCCCCAACCCCTCTACCCCCAGCTCATTTGCCTGACAAATCCATCAGATCACCAGTAGGGGTTGGCACAGGTGAGGTCCTGTGAAGTGAGGGGCTTGGGAAGGGGGGTGGGGCGCAGGGTAGGAGGCCCTGGGCGAGAGGTATGAAGGTGGGCTTACAGAACAACACCGCAAACCCTGACAATGGAAGGGTGGGCTCCTGGGCCTTGATACATGTTGGTGCCTCTGCCTGATGCCGCCCCGTCCCTTTCTGTCACTTGGAAAACCACTCACCCATCAGGCCTCAGCTCCAGAACACCTCTACCAAGAAGCAGAGCTTAAGAGCACGAATCTGGGCATCATCAGACCTGTGAGGCCCTGGACCATCTGCTTAGTTTTCTCAACCTCGCCTGTAAAATGGGGACAACGAGGCTAGTAGCTTGTAGGATGGTTGCAAGGGTTACATGAGATGCACCTGGCACAGGGGCCCCACTTCTGATAACCGTGATATTATTATTCCCTGTTACTCCCCCTGCCCCCATGCCCTCTGCATCCCCACATTGCCTCGTGGATACCCCTTCGATCAGGTTGCAATTATGGCCATGTCTGTCTCTTCCAGGGGACACCGAACCCCTGAAGGTGGGGACTGGGTCTGATTTGCCTCTGGGACTAATCCTGGCCAGGTCCCCGGCCTCGGCCGTGACATCGACCCATGCAGTGTCCCGGCCAAGTGGCTGCTCCTCCCGGAGCCTCCGTTTCCTCACCTGTGACCTGGATGATCTCTGAGGTTGCTTCCAGCCCCAAATGCTGTGAGTCTATGTCCCAAACCCAAGTCACCACCCTGCCCCCAAACCAGCCCCCACCCCGCTTCCCCGCCCCATCAATGGCTCCACTGTTTTCCAGCGACCCCGGCGTGAAACTTCAGAGTCATTTTCGACTCATCCGCCCCCTTCATCCCCCCGCAGCTAATCAGCAGCCACGACAGTTTTTCCTTCAAAATGCTGCTCACATCCGTTGTCCCTCCCTGGTAGTCGAGTCCCCTCCGTCTGAAGTCTGGATGATTTCGTCCGCTTTCTAACGGGCCAGTGTCCCCTCACCTTCCATCACACCCAGCAGAGCTCTGGAAATGCCACAAGTGCGCTCCTCCTAGGAACGCACCCCTGTGAGCCGGCATGGGATTAGCTGCCCTGACTGTCAGCGAGGGCCCGGGGGAGGCTGGGGTCTCGGTCTTGGGGGAAGAGGGAGCCCCGGGTGGAGTCTGGGGGTGCACATAGTAAACGCCGACCCTTCCCCGTCATGTCCCGAGTGGGTCACCTCCCGAGACAGCCCTCCTGGCGCGCACACGCATGTCCACGCACACGTTGGTTCAGTCACACCTGTTGACTCTGCTCTTTGTTACGCGTAGTGCTGAGCGTGTGCAGGGGCTCCAGGACGGTTAAGACATGGGCTTCGCAGGGGAGGGACCGTTCAGCTGGGTCTTGGAGGACGAGGCATAGTTCGGCTGAGCAACGATGTTTCCGGTGGGGCAGGCAGCCTGTCCATGGCGTGCGTAGAGGGGCTGCGAGGCATTTGGCATGGCCAGTGCTGAGAGGGACCGGGTGGGCCAGGGACGGGCTCCCCGCTGCTCAGGGGTGAGCAACGGCAGGGACCCCTTATCGCCATCCGTAATTCATGTCCCCTGAGCGGAGCTGACTCCCCCAGCCACGGAGGCAACTCCTCTGTAAAAAAATCAAAGTGACAGTCTGTGGGCCTGACACTTTACACAATGCTGTCCTTCCCTAGGCCCTTGTCTTTCTTCCCCGTGAGGTGGGACTGGACAGGGCTTGTTGCTTGCGTTTTACAGATGAGGAAGCTGAGGCCCACAGAGGGGTAGGAGCTTGCCCAGGGTGACCAGCTGGTCTTGGGCAGAGTCAGGCCTGGAAGCTCCCTGGTCCTGGATCCCAGAGTCTAGAGGTCACTGGGAAGGGATGGGGCTCAAGCCTGGTGCCCCAGGTCCTCCTGGGGAGGGGCAGCCTCTGTGGGACTAGATGGGCCGATAGGTCCAGCTGCTGGGAGCCCCGGACCGAGGATCGTGCCCACTGGGTCTCGCCAGGGCAAACCATGCTGGTCTGGCTCAGCCTCTGCCACGGAGCCCCCTTCTGGGGTGCGCTGGGGGCAGGGGTCTGGCCCGAGGAAGCGGGAGGGACTGGGTGGCGGATTTGTGTTTCCACTTGATTTCCTCAGTTGTTTTCCAAGAGCGGTGGCAGGATCCCCAGGGGCAGGGTGGAGGCGGGGAGGCCACCGGAAGGCACCACGGCCCTGCTGCCCGCCCCCCACGTGACTCCCCTGACTGACGACAGTACCGCGTGGAAGCGCCTCGAGGCTTCCGTCCTGGCGAGGGTGTGACGTGGGCCAGGGCACTGGGCCCGCGCTTGGTGACTTCCCGCGTGACCCGCAGCGTCTCCACTGCTCTTTCCACTGGGCCCAAACCTTAGACTGTGAGTGCCTGCGACAGCCACCTGACCCCGCTTGCAGCAGAACCCCATAGCCGGGCACCCAGGACCCCAGTTCTCCCAGTTCCCCTCCGACCTCTCCAGCTGCCCCTCTCAGCTCCATGGCCAGTTCCCCCTCCTCCAGCTGCCTTGCCACGGGCCATCGGTCCCCGACTGCCCCAGCCGGGCCACCCTGGGCTCACGTCCCCACTGGTTGTCTTCCCTGCCTTCCGGGGCTGCCCTCGCTCCGGTCCCTGGCCTCAGGCCTGGCCTCTCCCCTTTCACTCCCCGCTGCGTCCTGGGCCTATTTGCACCTTCTCAGACTGGTGGCGAGGGGTGGGGTCAGCTGCTCCTGGCTTCAGGATCCTCTCCGCCACCTCCTGGCTGAGTGGCAACAGTTGAATTGCAGCCCTTCTCTGTGCTTCCGTGCTGGATCTAAGGAGACAGAGGTGCTTGGCACAGGGCGGGGTGGGGGAGGTAACGCAAGAGTTCAGAGGAGCCAGGCTTCTCCCAGCGTTAGAATCCCAGCTCTGACACCAGCTGTGCACCCCTCAACAATGATGATGACAGCTCCCTGAGCCTCAGTTTCCTCCTCTGTAAAATGGGTATAATAATAGTTCCTTCCCATTGGGACGGAATGAACTACTCCCACGGGCGGGATTCTCAACCTGGCTAGGGAGTTGTGCCCTACAGCTCTGAACAGTGGGTCAGAATCAGCCAGAGACAAGGGGGGGTGGGTGCTCCACAGGGAGGGCAGGGCTTGAGCAGAGGCTGGACATGGAAACCGGGAGCTTTAAGCCCGAGGCTGGAAGGGGTGGAGGTGAGACTCGGAGCTCTGGCCTAGGAGGGGCTGGGGCTACCCAGGATCCCACCCCAGCCTCCCCACCCCACCTTGCCAGCCAGGGCGCAGCCCTCACCTTTCCTGCTCTCCCAGCTGGTGCCCTGCTCCGTGCCTTTATTATGCTGGTCCTTCCACAAGCCCTCCGGTGCCTCCTGGCCTATGCAAACCCTACCCATCCCCCATGATACGTACAACTACACCTTGCTTCCTCCAGGAAGCCTCTGGGCCCCCTGCCATGGCCATGCCCCTCTCCCTCCCCCACTCCCTCTCTCTCCTGCTCCTGTTTTCTCTCACTCCTCTGCAGCCCTGCCTGTTGCACAAATCCACCGTGTTGACCATCTTGTAAGTGGTGCACAGGCCTGGAGCCCAGCAGGACCCCGTGACCATTAACCACCATCAGTAGTGCCTCCCTGCCGGCTTTACACCCACCCCAGCGCGCGCACAGCTCTCACCTCATCTGATCCTCACCACCACCCTCTGGGGCCAGAAAGGATGAGGTCCATTGGGCAAATGAGGATGCACAGGCTTGAGAGGCCTGGGCTGCCTACAGCAAGTCAGGGGGGCAGACAGGATCACAGGGGTCTCTCTCTCGCCTGGCCCACGGTGCCTACCATGGCTGGGGTGCTTTCTGTTCAGTTGGAACCCCCAAATCTGTCCTGTTTTGTCCCTCTGGGCCTCACAGCCTCCCTCTCCTACCCACTGGCCCCTCTGTTGTCTGAAGCCCCCTCATACTGTCACTACTTTCTGTAGCAACTGCCCCGCCCCACCTCACAGCTCCAGGCACTTGACAGGGCTGAGCTGGGGCCACAGGTGCATCGGAACACACAGAGGTGCAGGGAAGGGCCTAGCATTAGGGGTCGGGAGGCACTGCCCCTTCGGCTGGTGACCATCTGCCATCTCTCACCTCTTAGAGCCTATTTCCACCCCCCGAGGATTGATCTGTACCCACCAGACCTGCGAGGCGCATGTGGTGTTACAGATGAGGAATCTGAGGCTCTGGGAGGCCAGGGACCTGCCTGAGGTGGAAGGCAGGGTGCTGAGCCCCTGCTTTTCTGGGCTGTTTGCTGATGTCACAACACAGTGGGGCTGGGGGTGTGGGGGCTCCCGAGAGCCCTTTGTGAAGCTCGAAAAACTGCCCGAAGAAGAGGCTTCGTTCTTCGACCAGGGGTCCACAGGCAAGGATCGCGCTCCAGTGGGTCCCCTTCGGACGCCTGGGACCCCACCATCTGTGAGCCGCCCCCCACCCCGGAGGTGGAGGAAGCCTTGCTCTCTTTAGGGCCCTGCCTGGCCCAAGGACCATGTGACCCATTCTTAGCACCTAGAAAGTGCTGGGCCAACACTTACTCAGAGAATGGTTGCACCTGTGATGGGAGGGTGGGAAGCCGGGGAGGAGGAGTGCGAGAGGGGAGCACGCAGGGTTAGGGGCTGTGGCAGAAGTCCTGCTGGGTCTCCAGCTCTCGCCCTTGACCTCTGCCGTCTATCTCGCACACGGCAGCCAGAGAGTCCTTGTTGAAATGGAACTCAGACGACTCGAGCCCTGCTCCAAGCTCCTGTGGGCCCTTCACACCTGGGCCCCTCCAGCCTTCCCGGTGATCTGACCCCCGGCTCACTCCAGCCACTCTGGTCTCCCAGCTCTTCTGAGACTCACCAGCGCAGTCCCTCTCAGGGCCTTTGCAAGCACTGTACCAACTGACTGGAACATTCTCTGCCCAGATGTTCCTCCTCTCTCCATTCAGATCTTTGTCGAATAGCACACCTTGCAGCGGCCTTCCCTGACCAGCATTTCTAATGTAACCCCTCCTGTCACTGTCTCCCTTTGCCCTGCTTTGTCATCATCGAGCTTGCAGCCACCTGCCATTAGCCTGTTTACCTGTTCCTCATCTGCCCCCTGAGGGCAGGGTGGTCTGTTTGGTCCACTGCTGAGCCCCAGAGCCGAGTCAGCGCTGGGCACAGGGCTCCATGTGTATTTGTGGAGGAAGGAAGAAGGATCTCTTTCTCCTGCTTATTCATGGGGTGCCTCCCACACGTGGCCCAGTGTCAGGTGCTTTTAGAACGACGGGCATCAGCAGAAGGGACCACTGCTCACCTCAGCCAGGCTGGCCGCGAGGTACGCGTGACGAGCCCAGAGCACAGTGGCTTCTTCCGGGCTCCTGTGCCTCATAACAGATGCGGTCTCTAGAGGCCTGAGAACCCGGGCTCGTGGGTCCAGGTGGGAAGGGGAGAAAGCTGGGTGGGGCTGAAAGATTTAACTAAAGTTTGGAAAAAACTTACAGCAAAACTCTGCAAAGATGGAAGGGACTTCCTCAGGAGGAAATACACCGCCTGGCAGCAGAGGGAGGCTGGTGGAGGCTGGGCAGCCCTGGAGCCGGGACCAGCCCTACGACCTGCGGCAGCACGACTCGGAGTGGAGGGGTGCCCTCGGGGTGGGGTGGGCCGGCCCTGAGGCTGGAAGCAGGCAGGGGTCACACGTCTGGCCAGGCCCAGGCAGCGGAAGCCACGGCTCCAGTCCCCCGTCTAAAGGTAGCTGGGCCCCGGCCAAGCGGCCATCTTGGGGCTGGGCCCTCCGACCGCAGACCAGGCCTGGGAGACAGGAAATTGCGGGCTCGGGGCCGGAAAGGCCCCCCGTGGGCCCTCGCTCCCTCCCGCCTCCCAAAGTGGCCTCGGGCTCCTGCGCCCCGCGCCCATGGGGTTAACTCTCTCCCTGTCTCTCTCTCTCCAAGTTGTTTTCCAAGCGAGGCAGAGAATGGTTCTCTTGTTACCAACATGGCTTCTGGGCATTGGGTAATGTGCGCCTCTTCTCCCGGCCGCTCCACAAAGGGACCTTTTGTTCCCCTCCCTGCCCCTCTCTCTGGCTCTTCCCCGGCCCCCCACACACCCACCCGCTCCTACTCCCTCCTGCCCGCGCCTCCCGCCCTGCACGGCACCCCCGGGCCGCCAGGAGTGACCGTGGCCTGGCCGTGGCGCCCCGCGAGCGGGCGCAGGGCCTGGTGGCCGAGGTGACCGCGTTGCGGGCGGCCAGGTGGCTTCTGGGAGGCCACGGGGGGCAGGGTACGGGGTGCCTGGGGGCACCATGTGAGTTCTTGTGGTGCACCTCCTGTCCCAGGGAGGGGACCCTCCGCCCCCCACCCCAGGCCTCTTCCCTGCCTCGAGACAAGCTGCCCCTCCCATCCACCATCCCACTCCAACGGCACAGCAGCCTTGGGGTGGGAGTGACGACCCATCTATCCCCCAAGGTGGAGGCTGAGGCTCGGAGGGGGAGTGTCCTAACCAGGTGCTGCAGCTGGACCCAGCCGTGTGCCCCTCCCCCCCAAAACCTCCCTGAGAAAGAGCCCTCAGGATGCACCCCGTCCCACAGGAAACACCGGGATGGGGCTGAGCCTCCAGCGAAAACCTAAAACCAAGTTTTCTGGAATTTTTTTGAAAATGAAACAGAATGTGTCCAAGATGGGAGTGTCAGGAAGCCAGTCGGTATTGAAGTACCTGCTCTCAGAGAAGATGGTCTCTGTCTACTGTCCCCTCCCTTTCCCCTCCTGACAGCCCTGCAAGGCAGGTGAGGATGGGCTGACGACTCATTTTTCAGATGAGGAAACTGAGGCACAGAGAGGCTGCCCAGCCAGGCCTTGGGGCTCACCCAGGTGACTCCTGCCCTGGGCATCTCTCTCCAGCGCTAATGGCCATCCACCCCTTGAGAGGTCTGGGGCCTTGGGAAGGGGACTTAGGCAGATCCCAGCAACCCTGGTTCCCTTGTCTGGAATCGCAGAAGCCAGAGGCCTGAGGAGGTTGTGCTCAGATGCTCCAAATAGTCACCAATTCCTCCATCTCATGCTGTCCCCGAATTTACAGTGACGTGAAACAGCGAAGTGACCACTCGTGGAGCACCCGCACGGTGCTAGCAGTGTGCAGTCACCTGTAACCTCAGTGCTGGGCTGGGGCCTTCGGTCCATGGCAAGCAGAGGTAAAATCTGTTGACATGGTGATGGATGGGATGGGGGGGCAAGGGAGCCAGAGGGAGAAGGAAGCCCCTAGTCCTGCCCTCAAGGAGCCACAGTCCAGGAGGAGTGACATATCAGTAAAGAGCCAGCATGTTGCAAGACAGGCAGCCTGGAAGCTCATCACCAGGCTGGGAGGTGGGGGAAGGAGGGCTTCCTGGAGGAGGTGACTGTGCATGGAGCCTCAAAAGATGAGTGAAAGTTCACCAGGCAAAGAAATTGAGAGAGAAGGTGGGGACGGAGCTGGTGTCGGGGGTGAGGCTGGGAAGACGGCGAGCGGTATGTGTTGGTGTGGGGAGGCCCCACTAGGCCCGTGTGCTGGAGCAGAGCAGGAGCAGGGAAGGTGGGAGAGCTGGGCAGAGGGAAAGAGCCGTGTGGGATGCAGAGGGCAGGGAAGAAGGGCTCCTGAAGACTGCACTGGATCCTGAGGGCAGTGGGGTGGTCACTGACGGATTTTAAAGGGGTTGGATTTGTGTTCTAGAAAGATCTTATGGGCTGGATCTATGCCAGTCTGGTTTATGACTGTTTTCCCAGCACCCAGCTCAGTAACGGGCACACAGTAGGGGCTCGATAAATGTTTTCAATCAATACATGAATGCCAACAGTGTACCATGAGGCTGTGGTTGACTCCAGCACTGGGACCTTGGGCCCTCAGTTTCCTTGCTTGTAAAACGAGGGTAACAACACCTGCCTCTTGGGAGGTGAAAGGAAGTAGCACGTGCAAGGCCTCCCTCGGTGTCCTGCACGTGGTCAGCCCGCCACGACCCGAGCAGCATGTGCTGTGGGCAAGACAGAGGCAGGGACCCGGGTCAGGAGTGGTGGAGTCACCCAGGTGAGAGAATAATATTAACAACAACAATAATGTTTATTAAGGGCTTAAGTTCTGGGACTCCCTTAGTGGTCCAGTGGTTAAGATTCTGTGCTTCCATTGCGGGGGGCGTGGGTTCGATCCCTGGTCGATGAACTAAGATCCTACATGCTGTGTGGTGTGGCCACAAAAAAAAAAAAAAAAAAAAAAAGGGCTTAAGTTCTTTCCATATTTTATTCATATAATCTTCAAGACAAGTGAATGGAGAAGGCAGTATTTTATAGGTCATCCCAATTTTATCGTCCAGGAAACTGAGGATCAGACAGGTGAGGTGACTGGCCCGAGGCCCTGAGGCCAGTGAGTGGTGGACAGAACTGCACTGGACACCAGAGCCCAGCTTGTGACCACTAAGCTGGTGATGGAGACAGGTCAGGGCAGCCACCAGGGCAGGGAGAGGTGGGGGGACAGAGACTGATGGACCAGATGGTGGGGGCAGGCCTGGGAGAGGGAGTTATCAAGGATGCCCCTAGGTTCTGGCCTGGATGACCAGGTGGAAGGTCATTCCATTTCCTGAGTGAGGGACACAGCAGGATAGGCAGGCTTGGGGAGGAAGGACATGCTGAGTCTGAGGGGCTGTTAGGGTGTCTGGGTGGGGATGCCCGGGAGGTCTGGAGTCTAGGCGGGGTGGTCTGGATGAGGGCGAAATGAGCTCATAGGGCAAGTGGAAGGCATGTGGGTGGGTGGAGGAGCCCCAGCCCTGGAGGTGATGTCGACAGCAGACGTTACACAGCGTTGACTCTGGGCCAAACATGATCCTAAGCCCTGGTAGTATTTCAATTCTCCCAACAAACCCTGCGAGGGAACACCATTACCATCCCCATTTTATAGACGGGAAACTCAGGCAAGAGACATTCCGTTTGGAATGTCAGAATAGGTACATCTGTAGAGACAGAGAGTAGAGTGGTGGTTCCCTAGGGCTGGGGAGTTAAGGGATGATGTCTAAAGGGTACAGCGTTCATTTTGGGGGCTGATGAAAATGTCCTAAAATGATTGTGGTGATGGCTGTACAACTCTATAAATATACTAAAAACATTGAACTGTGTACTTCAGACGCGTGAATTACATGTCAATAAAGCCAGGGGAGAGAGAGAGGCGCCCAGCCAGTAGACAGAAGCAGGGCTTGGAGGGGCAGGGGAGCCTCGGGAGCGGGAAGGAGGGCGGTTTGGGTGAGAAGCTGGGGGAGGATGCTGTCTGCAGCATTAGCTGCTCCCGACTGGTCCAGGGTGTGAGACCTGGACGTTCCTTGGAGTTTGTCAGTCCAGGTTCCCTGGTGACCTGGTCCACACTGGTTGGGGACCCGGCCTGTGGGTGGACGGGCCCTTCTGGCAGTGGAGATCGCAAGAGGAGTGCGTCATCCTTTGGGACCTGGACATCCTTGCCCTGGATGGAGATCTCTCCACCTCAGGAAGCAGTAAACCCCCAACCAGGAAGTTTTGGAGGCTTGCCGCCCCTGACTTTGGGTGGAGGCTGGGGAGGAATGACGGTAGGAAAATGCCTCAGTTGCTCTTCCTGAAAGAGCGAGACCCCCAGTCAACAGCTCACCCAGAAGCTTCGCACCTCAGCTTCTCCCACAAGAGGGCCCCGGAGTCTGCTGGGGGTCCAGGAGGACGGGAGGGTGTGAAGGGAAGGCTGGGGTATGGCAGTCCCCCTTCCTCCCGGCACTGATGCTGGTCACTGCCAGGAGCACATCCAGGCCTCCCGACTGAGAATGGCTGCGACCGACCCATGGTCCCAGCCAAGGATGGGGCTGCGTGGAGAGGCTCGAGGGGCCCCCGGGCGTGAGCCAGGCGTGGGGCGTGTGAAGAGCAGGAGATGAGGCAGCTCTGGGCAGCTCCCCAGGCCTTCTGTGGCCACAGCCGCCATGCCCCTTTTGTTCAGGGTTCATTTAGCCCCCTGCACCCCCGCCCCATGCCTCAGGACTTGTCTCCGTGATGCAGGAGGCTGGCGGGGAGACTGGGCTAGGCCTGCGCTCAGGACCTCCATGGGGCCAGGATCCCGTGAGGGGGGCGGAGCATGCGTAATTCTCTCAGGAGACTGAGGCTCAGAGGGTCTTGCTGGAGTCCCTACACCCCCATCAGGCACTTCTCCCTGGGGAGCCCCGCACGGCCCCACTCAGAGCCCATTTCTTCTCCTTTATTTCTATTTTTATTTTTTGTGTTACGCGGGCCACTCACTGTTGTGGCCTCTCCCGTTGCGGAGCACAGGCTGCGGACGCACAGGCTCAGCGGCCATGGCTCACGGGCCCAGCCGCTCCGCGGCATGTGGGATCTTCCCGGACCGGGACACGAACCCGCGTCCCCTGCATCGGCAGGCGGACTCTCAACCACTGTGTCACCAGGGAAGCCCCTCTACTTTTTGATGCAGTTGTGGTGCTTCGATTTCCTAGATCAGAGCAGAATAGAAGATCATTAGAAACGTGCATGGAGGGAGGGAGGGAGGGTCCAGAAAGAGGGAAATAGTTGCTAAAACTCAAAACATTTGCCGAGAGGGTCTGTCTTATATTTAATTATTCTTATCATAAAACAAACGCAAACCACAGTTGCTGACTTGGCTTTAACAACATTTGTAGTGCACTCTAAGGGAGGACCCAGAGCCACTGTATAACCACAGGCCACCTGTGGGCACTGCCAGGCAGCTGGTCACAGGACCCATGGATGCTGTCCTGGCTGTCACTGCTGAATGCCTCGATACAAGTGGAGGCTGCATTTGTAGGACATTTGGTTAAAGCAAACTAGGTATAAATAAAGACTTATGCCCACAGATGTCTACTGCAACTCACAGAATAGTGAAAACCTGGCCACTGCCTCAGTGTTCAGCACTGGGGGCTTGGGGCTTGGCGCTTGGCGAAATGAATCACAGCACCTTCCTATGACAGAATGTGATGCAGCCACTAAAAATGATGCTTATGAAAAATTGTAATAACATAGGAAACGCTTTTGGTATAAAACCAGGATACAAAATGGTATTTGCATATATATTACATCAACAGAAAGAGAAAAGGAAAAACTAAGTGCTGTGAGCTCGACTTCATTTCACAACATATAAGGAAAAAACAGAAAACACAAAAACGCTCACCTTATTTATTTCTGGGTGGTGGGATTTAGAGTGATTTTTAAATTTTTAGTACTTTGTCTTTTATTGTATTTCCAAATTTCTACAATAAACACTTTCAAGTTTGAAAGTTATTTGAAATAAAGGCAAAGAGTGTATCCTGTATTTAAGAAAGAGTCTTATTTCTCTAGAAAATCTTTTTATGTGGATGTGAAAGATCTTGGACTGTGTTTAATACTCTGTATTTTTCAGCTTGAGGTAAGGAGCTTGAATCAGTTTAGGAATGCATTTGACTACAAGTAACAGAGAGCAGGTTGGTTTTTCCCAATAACAGGAGGTCCCTGTTAGGCCAGCCAGGGCTGGTGTGCTCAGCGATGCCGCTGTGGAAGCAGATGTTTTCCACCCAGAAAGCATCTCTTTCAAGCTTCTGTCCCCCATGCCGTTTCTCAATATTCTGTAACTAAGAACAGCGTATGCACATGCTGCCCCACCCCAGCCCAGTGACATTAGAATGTTAGAGAACCTCAGGTGGACCAGGCAGCCCAGGTCAGGGTATGCTTGTGGGAGGCTGTTCCTGAGGAAGTGACCTGTCCAAGGTCACACTGCTGCTCAGTGAGCTGAATGACCAAAGGATGGATGGTCACATGGAGGCCGGATTAGAACATGGCTCTTCCCCAAACTGCCAAGTCGAACCATTTGACGTGGCACATGAGGACCTGGAAGACCAGGCCCTGTGGACCTACTTACTCAGCACTGAACTGCTGTGGCTCACAGACACCTCACCGGTTTTACTCTGAGCCTTTGCTTATACTGTTCCTTCTGCCTGGAATGCCTTTCCCTACTGCCCCCACCCTCTCTGGTCTAACTCCCGGAAGCCCTCCTGACCTCCTGGCTGGGCTAGTGGCACTTTCCCGGCACTCACAGTGCACTGTGGTTGCTGCTTCTACCGCACTTGGTTATACTTTTCTGTTCACGTGCTGGCTCCGCTCCCCACCAGCCTCTAGCCCCTTGAGGGAGGACTGTGTCTGATTCATCTCAGCATCGGCCTGGCCCCAGTCTGGGCACATTTGAGCAGGAAGTCATAGGACTGGCTCTCCCTCTGCTCCTGCAGGAGCCTTGACAAGTCATAGCCCCGTTTCCCTGCCCCAAATGTGGGGGAGTTGGGCTTCACCAGGTCCCTTATGAGACCCAGTCATCCTTAAGAAGGCAGGGCTGTTGGTGGTGCCCGAGATCCAGTGAGGCAAGGGGCCCTCGGTCAGGATGGACGTCCCCTGTGGCCACCTGCCCTGCTTAATGGTAGGGACGGGTTGGGGTGGAGGGCTGCATTCTGGGCCTCAGCAGACCAGACTCCACCAAAGAGGCTGGCCCTGTGTCCCCGCATCAGGGAGGGCGGCCCCCAGCACTTATCAAAGGCCAGCAGGGCCCCCTCCCTCGGAGGATGGCTGGGAGGGGGAGGGGATCTCCCTGGGGCTGCTAAGGCTGGGCCACTGCCACTGACAAGCCCGGCCATCCGTCAGCCTGCAGCACAATGCGGCCATTAACCCCTGCCCCCTGCCCCTTTTTAGCCACTTCCTCTGGAGGGCTTTCCCCCTCCCCACAGAGAAGGGAGGGGAGGATTTCTGTTAAGCCTCCCTCTTCAATGAGGGGCCCAGGAGCTATGGTCCCTTGGCTGGTTTGGGGAGTCGCAGCTCTGTGTCCCTCCCAAAGCTCAAGGTCCCAGGTTTCCAGCTCCACCTTCTGCAGCCACCTTGGGGGTCAGGTGGTTCCTCCTCCCTCTGCCACCCACGGGAGTACCCTCAAGCCAAAGCAGTGTATATGAGGAGGGACAGAGAGGGACCCTGAGAGAGACAGGAATAGGGATGGAGAGTTTCTGCGAGACACACTTTAGACTCGGATGGCGCCTTTCCATTTACACAGAACATTCAAAGGGCCGTTACAGACAAGTCCCGCCTGTGAAATTCAATGCGAGAACCCTAAGTAAGATATTAGCGAAACAAATCTGCAATGAACAAAAGGTATATATACCTCATAACAGAATTTTGTTTATCCTAGAAAGGGAACCGTGGCTTTACATTCGAAAGTCTATAATGCCATTCATCACGTTAATAAATTAAGGGAGAAAACTCACATGATCATCTAGGCACCGGCAATAAGTCTCAACATCTACTTCTGATAAAAATGTTTTAGCAAACTTGGGATCGAAAGGAATTCCTTCAACTGATAAAGATTACCTACAGAAACCAGCACAAACATAGTTCTTAAAGGGCCAACAGATACATTCCTTAAATCAGGGACAAGTCTGCCCTCATCCATGCATCTATTCAACATTGTACCTGAGGCTCTATCTGGGGCAGTAAGACATGAAAAAAAAAATAAACAATAACAACAAAGTATAAGGATTGGAAAAGAAGAAGTAAAACTGGCATTATTTGCAGGTGATAAGATTGACTACATAGAGAATCCGAAATAATCTACGGGCAAATTATTAGAACTGTGAAGGAAATGTCACAGAGCTAGAGATAGGATCTTCCTACATCAAATCAATAGCAAAAACCAATTGCAGGGACTTCCCTGGCGGTCCAGTGGGTAAGACTCTGCGCTCCCAATGCAGGGGGCCGAGTTCAAACCCAGGTCGGGGAACTAGATCCCACACGCCACAACTAAACATGTCTCAGCAAAGATCCCACGTGCCACAACTAAGACCTGGCACAGCCAAAATAAATACATTAATTAATTTTTTAAAAATTGCAGCTACAACATGTGGATGGATGAACCCTGAAAACACGACGCTAAGTGAAAGAAGCCGGACACAAAAGGCCACATGTTATGATTCCATCGCTATGAAACACCTAGAACAGGCACATCAATAGCAACGGAAAGTAGCTTAATAGTTGCCAGGGGCAGGGGAGGGGGGGGGATGGGGAGTGGCCGCTAACAGATGTGTTTCTTTTGGGGGTGATGAAAATATTCTGAAATTAGATAGAGGTGGCGGTTGTACAATCTTGTGAATATAAACTGAATTGTATACTTGGTGAATTTTCTAGTGCGTAAATCATATCAATAAAAAGTAATTGCATTTATAAACAACAGAGCAAACAAAATATAATTTTAAAAAGTCCTCCACTTACGATAATAACAGAAATTAAATATAAGAAAATATTTACAGAGAAAAGCGTAAAATATTACTGACGTATAGCCACGCTGGAAAATAGTTTGGTAGTTTCTTAAAAAAGAAAATATCTTCTAACCATATGACCCACTTCTGGGCATTTATTATAGAGAAACAGAAGCTCATATCCACAATGACATATGTACATGTTTGTACACGGCAGCTTTATTGGTAATAGTTAAAAACTGGAAGCAAACTAAATGCCTTTCATTGAGTGAATGATTAAACAAACTGGTACCTCCAGACCACAGAATACTACTTGGCAATAAAAAAGAATTAACAATCAATACATGTGAGGATCTGGACGGAGCTCAAGGGAATTACGCTGAGTGAAAGGAACTATCTCGAAAGGTTGCATGCTGTGGGGTGACGTTCTCAAAACAACACTGTAGAGATGGAGCACAGATTAGCGACTGGAGGAGTTGGGGAGGGGAAGGGGGGGATGGGTGTTGCTATAAACGAGTAGCACAAGGGGTCTTGTGGAACAGAGTTCTGTGTCTTGATTTTGGTGGTGATTATATGAATTCATGCAGTTGATGAAATTGCATATGGACCTACACACACACACACACACACACACACTCACACACACAGAGGAATGCATGGAAAACTAGTGAAATCTGAACAAGGTCTGTGGATGGTACGAATGTCAATTTCCTGGTTTGGGTAGAGTGCCATGGTTATGTAAGATGTCACCATTGGGGGAAACTGTACTATTTTTGCAACTTCCTGTCAATCTATAATTCTTTGAAAACAAAAAGTAAGACAAAAAAATTACTGGCAGACATTAATGAAGACCTCAAAGATTGGCTGGAAAAAAATGAATGCTGGGATGGGAGTGGGCAGGATTATGGCTGAAGATACAGTGGCTGAGAGGTTTAATTGGTAAAGCTTGGTGCTGGGTAAAAAGAGCTTCGTTATCCTTTTTTTTGGTCTAATCTTGTGCATTTGAAATTTCCTTAATAAGAAGTAAAATAAAGAAACTAAAATAAATGCAGAGAGACAGCCACTAACTTGCATAAGGAGATTCAATATATTAAGGATGTCAGCTCTTCCCAAACTAATGTCTAGATTCAGTTCAGTCCTGATCAAACCCCAACAGGGTTTTGGTAGTGCTTGTCAAGCTGATTCTAAAAGCAGTAAGAAAGGGCAGAGCACTAAGAATAGCTGAGAGGGGCTTCCCTAGTGGCGCAGTGGTTGAGAGTCCGCCTGCCAATGCAGGGGACACGGTTTCGCACCCCGGTTCGGGAAAATCCCACATGTCGCGGAGCGGCTGGGCCCGTGAGCCATGGCCGCTGAGCCTGCGCGTCCGGAGCCTGTGCTCCGCAACAGGAGAGGCCACGCGTACCGCAAAAAAAAAAAAAAGAATAGCTGAGATACTCCTGAAGAATGAGGTAGGGGCACTTGCCAGCTAGCCAGGCTTATTATAAAGCTCTAGTAATTTGGCCAGTGTGGTATTTATTGGAGAAAGATGGACAGCTAGACCAATGGGCCAATGGGACAGAACAGAGAGCCTGACACAGACCTGACACGTATGGATCCTGAGGGCGGGGTGGGGGGCAGGTCAGAGGGGAAAGAAGGAGAAGACAGAGTCACAGCTGTGTCACATGCCATCCCCACACCTTCCTGTGGGGCTGGCTTTGCTCTTAGCATCCCAAGATGCCATTTCACACTTGGTGGAACTCAAAGAGGGCCAGGGATGCCCAAGGTCTTCTGGCTCTGGTCCCAGTCTCTTTCCAAAGTGGGGTCCTACCAGACCTCCCAGCCCCGTGTCTGAATCACGGGCCCCCGTGCTGAACCTGATGATTCATATAATCTCTGGGGGGTGTTCCTGGAACTACGTAGGTATTAACTTCCCACTTGAGACTGAGAATCCCTGACCTGGAGAAAGAGAAAGAGAGAGAATGACAGAGAGAGGGAGAGAGGGAGGGGGAGAGAGGGGGTGAGAGAGAGGGGGAGAGAGGGGGAGAGAGAGAGGGGGAGAGAGAGGGGGAGAGAGGGGGAGAGAGAGAGGGGGAGAGAGAGGGGGAGAGAGGGAGAGAGAGAGGGGGAGAGAGGGGGAAAGTCAGTCCCTCAGCAGCCAGCATGGCTGCGCTGCCAGCGGCGGGGAACAATCAGGCACTGTCCGCCTCCCTCTGCCCCCCGGGCTCCCACTGGCTTTCATCACTGACCTAACCCGGGGGGCAGAGCACTAGGCGGGGGCGAGAGGGGAAGGTCAGGGGTCAGCCCATTACATGCCAAGCAGAACTAGGAATAGAGCTGCTTTGGGGGTGGCTGGGGGAACTCGGGGCCCCATGGGAGCCCACATCCCACCTCTGGCCAGAGGCAGCCGATTGGAGGAGTCAGGTCGAGAAGAAAGGTGAGAGCTGCCCATGGAGTGAGGGCCATGGCTCCCTCAAAGCTGGGAACGGGCCTCTGGAAGGATGCAATCTAAACCCCTTTCCACCCACTGCTGCCCTTGTGGGAGAGGTTTCCTTGTCCCTAAGGGGATCAGGCCCCCACCAGACCAGGGCTCCCTTCTGCCTCCCCAGCCCAGCTTCCCAGTCAGGCCACCCCTGCAGTCTGATTCCCCACCTCACTTCAGACTCCGGGAGGGGGAGGCGACGCCCCCGCCTCCACGACAGGCATCTCTGGCTCCCTCAAGCTGCCGCTAGTGGCCTGTGCACTCCAGCCAACGCACAGATCTGACTGCTCTATCCCTCCTCTGCTAGTCTCCTGCGGCACCTCAGTGCCAGGCTGATAGGGTCTGGGGTTCTGATTCTGAAATTGGAGACCTCCACTACCTCTGACCACTGCCTGGTCTCTGGGATCCTAGTGACACAGTTTTTCATTCATTCATTCATTCATCAGGTATGCATTGAATGTACTACTTGCCAGGCGCCATGCTGAGTGTTGGCGGTAGAGGTGTGACCGAAACAGGCCAGGTTCCTGCCCTCAGGGAACTTGCAATTTGGAGAGAAAGACAAGAAGCCAGTTAACAAGCAAACAAATGCATAACCCAGACTGTGCTGCATGTCAGGTGGGAGATGGATGTTCTGAAAGAGACTAGCCCAGGGCTGTGCTTTAGCTGGTGCTCATCGAGGGCTTCCTGGAGAAAGCGACAAGGTAACGCGGAAGTAGAGATGAGGATGAAGTGAGGGAGTAGCATACCCGGGGGAAGAATGTTCCAGGCAGAGGAAGCTACAACAGTAAAGGCCCTCAGGTGGAAACATTCCAGCATGTTCTGTGAACAGCAAGCCACCAGAGGCCCTGAACAGAATAAACAGGGAGAAGCAGCCAGGCCCAGATCTCTAGCTAAGGACCTGAACTTTATTCTGCCTGCGATGGAAAGACATTAGTGGGGTTTGGGCAGGGGGTGTCATGGTCTGACTTAAATTTAAAATCAGCACTCAGGCTCTTATGATACCCATTTTACCCATGGAGACTAAGGCTCACAGAGGTCAAGGGACATTTCCGGGGTCACACAGCTGCCATGGAGCCAGTGCTCTGTCCAGCCCATCCACCAGCTCCCACGAGTCCAGTTACACCCTTTCCCATTGGGCTCCCCTTTTATTTTGGGGTCTTGCCCAGTGCTCTGAAGTGGGGAATGTTACCTGGGTCAATGCCTGCCGCTCCCACTCATGTGACCTCTGGCAGGGCAGGACCTTGCTTCTCTTGCCCCCTGATGTGGAAATGGCCAATACGTGTTAGCTTCTAGTATTACTGCTATTATCTGTTTGCTTTAAAAACCATGCTCTGGGCTTCCCTGGTGGCGCAGTGGTTAAGAATCCGCCTGCCAATGCAGGGCACAAGGGTTCAAGCCCTGGTCCGGAAAGTTCCCACATGCCGTGGAGCAGTGAAGCCCGTGTGCCACAACTACTGAGCCTGTGCTCTAGAGCCCACGAGCCACAACTACAGAAGCCCGCGTGCCTAGAGCCCGTGCTCCGCAACGAAGAGCAGCCCCCGCTTGCCGCAACTAGAGAAAGCACGCATGCAGCAAGGAAGACCCAACGCAACCAAAAATAAATAAATAAAATAAATAAATAAAAAAAATTAAAAAACAACCCATGCTCTAAATCTCTATGCTGATGATGAATTGAACTGAATTCCACCCACCCACCCCTGGTTCCTTGACCTTTACAAGGGCCCATGAGGCCAGGGGTGAGTCAGTAAGGAGTCAGGCCTTGTTCTGGGGCCATGGCAGCACTGAGGGGTGGGCACGTCAGGCACAGCTCAGCACCCATTGCCCACAGACTCCAAAGACTCCCCAGCCAGCCCTGAGATAGGCGGGGCAGTAATAGAGACAGGAATAGCTGGGGTGGGGGGGTACTCCGGTGCCCCGGGAGGTTTTTCTCCCAATGGCCACTGGGTGGCAGCACTTCCCCAGGAATATGGGATTGTGTGGGGGGGGCAAGCTTTTCCTGATTGAATCTGAGGCTCAGAACCCAAAGGTTAGAATCTTGGAGGAGACCTAGGCCCAGAGAGGACTTGCCTGGGGTCACACAGCTTTCAGTGGCCGGGCCAGGCCAGGGGTCACCCTCCTGCCTGGATGGACTCTGGAGCAGCAGGAGGGGGAGGGGTAGTTCTCCCTGTGCTCTGGCCAGGACTTGGTAGCCTGATCATGCCTGTCACTGGCCCCACTGTCTGTCTCTCCTGCCACACTGTGATTCTCTGAGGACAGGGGACTGTGCCTTGTACCCACTGTCGCCTGCACCAGCTATGTCCTCTGCCTGGGTCACCCTGCCCCTCTTCTTGACCCGGGTCCCACCAGCACCTCCTTCAAGACTCAGCTAAGATGTCAGTTCCTCCAGGAACCCTTCCCTGGTCTTTGTCCTGGGCAGAAGCCCCTCCTATGGGCCCACAAAACATCCTGGGCTCCTCCTAGGTGGTGAGGCCCCCAGGGCAGGGATCGTTGGTGTAGCTGAACAGGCCCACCCTGAGGATGCACAGACACTGTACATTCTGAGCCTGTGACACAGTGGTCCTCAAACTGCAGGAGACATTGAAGCCACCCATGGAGCTTTGTGCAAACGCAGGCTTCAAGATCCCCCCTTTCCCCGGAGACTCTGATCCAATAGGTCTGAGATAGAGCCCAGGAGCCTCCATGTGAGCTACTTCCCAGGCGAGTCTGAAGCAGCGGCCCGAGCATCCTAAGGCCCCCGAAGTGTGCCATCAGCCCTACCCTCTGAAGTGGTTGGGCAAAATGACTATAATGAGGAATGACAATAAAAACCTCTGATGTCATTAAAAAGTCTACAAATAACAAATGCTGGAGAGGGTGTGGAGTAAAGGGAACTCTCCTGCACTCTTGGTGGGAACGTAAGTTGGTGCAGCCACTATGGAGAACAGTATGGAGGTTCCTCAGAAAACTAAAAATAGAATTACCATATGATCCAGCAATCCCACTCCTGGGCATATATCCAGACAAAACTATAATCCAAAAAGATACATGTACCCCTATGTTCATAGCAGCACTACTTCTGCCTGCGAGAGGTGGATTAGAGCCGGGCCTGGGAGATGGGGAGAACAAGGAAGAAAAGAGGAGGCTGGGCATCTTGCCCTCACCTGGGGAGAGGGACTGGAGTGGGCTGGGTGGGGGCTGGTCAGGAGGCTTGAGGGACATCTGTGTCATGTGAATTGTTTACAAGCACTCATACCTGTTTCTCCTTTTTATCTTGATCTTTGGGAGAGTCATTTTCCCCAGTCTACAGATATCTGAAGCTCAGAGTCAGGCAGTGACTTGCCCAAGATCCCCTAGCTACAAGATGGCAGCATCTGGGCTTGATCTAGGGCTACTGTGAGGTGGAAGAACCACAGTCCATGTTAAATTATCTGGGTTTGGAGACTGCTGATTTTTTAGAGTCGAAATTCTGGCCTGCAAACAGGGCTTGGAGGTCCCAGCCCTAGCTCTGCCGCTGACCACGTGGGAGACAAGGGGAAGTGCCTCTCTGAGCCTCAGTTTCCTTACCTGCACAATGTGGCTGACAATACTTGTTCTTCTCTCACAGGGTCGAGGTGAACTTTGAAATCCTGTGAAAGTGATCTGAACAGTGGAGCAGTGGGTACATGGGAAAGTCGTCGCTGTTGTGGCGTTCTGCACAACTGCTGAAACTCAGATAGTTCCCTAAGGAGGGGGTGGGGTGCAGCTCCCATCAGCCCATGGGATATGTGGATAATCATCCTTCTGCATTTCTCCTTTCTCTGCTGCCCCTGGGAGGAAGCTGGACAGGCCTGGGCCCATGCTGCCTGGATGAGGCAGATGCCAGCGCTGGGTCTCCGGGAGTACCAACCCGCTCCGGGGAACTTACTTTACACAATACCAGTGGCAGCAGAGGTTGTTGGGGAGATGAGATTTGGACCCTTCGGCTGGGAAGCACTGATGGCGTTCCCTGAGCCTCAAGTACACAGGGGCTGTTACTCTCAAGGGGACCCCAGGGGAGCTGCTCAAGACTAAGGAAGGAGCGGGGGTGTGAGGAGTCTTTCACTAAATATCACAGAAAGCATCTGCCTCAGTGCTCTTAGTTTGCATTTGGAGACAGGAGGCTCGTGAAGGAAAGGGAAGGGAATCCAATCTGTCAATAGCAGAGCCGCTGACCACAGGTGTGCAGGTGTTAAGACGGGCACTGAACTAGGTGGCAGGAGTCTCAGGGTCGAGGTCTGGATCTTATATTAACTGTGAGTGGCTCTGGACTCTCTTCCCCTCTCTGGCGCTTAGTTTCCTGGCCTGCAAAACTCCTATTAGGCTGGCATCTCGAAGTATCCTTCCAGCTCGGACACTGTCATTCTAGTAGAGGAGTGACGGCACCCTAGGACGGGGTGCTGAAAATGTGAAAGGGAAAGTGTCGTGGTTTGTAGTCCACTGAACTTCTCTGGAGGTCTCCCCGCCTACGGATGCTTCCGTTGCCACGGCAACCAACCAGGCGGCATGGTCCCCCGGCGTCCCGCTGAGGAAGCTGGGAAGAACCCTGACCTTACCAAGATGGCGGCGGCCACAGGGCAAGGGGCGGGGTTGAGCGCCGTTGGCCTGTCCGGACGTTTCCTCTCTTTCCGCTTTTTCATGCTAAAGGGGACCTTCCGTCAATACTTGTTCTCCTTCCTCGTTCTGGGAACCCCGGGAGGCAGGGAGGGAAGGGTTGCCTGTAGGGACCCAGGCAAATACCCAGTGCGGGAAGACGGGACTTCCGCGTCCCCCCGGAAGTGACGCGACAGTCGCGGCCGCCGACAGGTGGAACGGCAGGTGGGTTCAGGTGCCAGCCTGGCCCGGACCCGGCTGTGGTACTGACGCTTCCGGTGAGCGACAGAGGCGAGCTCCCAAGGGCCTGGAGACCCGTGGGGCGGGCTCTGGAATCTGAGGCTCCGCCCTGGCCTGGAGTTCCCCCCTGTACCTAGTAAGAATCACCTACCCACCCCCCACCCCGGGGACTACCCCCATCGTCCGGAGGGGAGTGGGAGGGCCCGACTCTCCCAGATCGCCGGGGTTGGGGTTGGCATTTAGGCACTGGTTCCCTAAGCTCTAAGCTCTTTTCTTTCCCGGATCCAGTTCCCCATTCCCCTGCCGAGCTGGGCAGTTAGCCAGCACACTGAAACTCTCGGAACCATGTTTGCAGACTTGGATTATGACATCGAGGAGGATAAACTGTGAGTATGTTGTTACCCCAGGTCCCACTAGTGCAGGAGCCCCAGGTCTCTCAGGTGCCTGGACTTACCAGTTCCACAGACCCTTGCTTCTCAGCAGAAGATTAGGTCTCGTACTGTAGCAGAAATGAATCCTGCCCTTCCAGGAGCTCACCATCTGTAGGGGGCTGTGGACACATTGATGGATAAATACAGTTCAGGCCCATAAGGGTGCTAATGGAGAGTGACCTGGCTACACGAGGAGAACCGAGCAGACCAAGCAGTGCCTTTTCTGGGGTGTTCAGGGAAGGCTTCATAGAGGAGGTGACAGTTGAGCCACATTTTGAAGGATGAACAGGAATATCATAAACATACTTTCCTCCCCAGCGTAGATGATCAGTGGGGCAGATTTTCAAAAATTAAGTTAGTTTCCTTAACAGAATATATACTCCCGCAGAGCAGGGACTGGGTCCAATGCCTTTCTGTGTCCTCAGCACTTAGTACGGTGCTCAGCATCAATAGGTTGTTAGCAAATGTTTATGAAGTGAATAAGAGAATAAATGAGAATATTTACCACAAAACATAAATAAGTGCTAATGTATAGTGAAAACTGAGAGGTAATTGAGTACAGCGATTGACAGATGGGTGATGGATAGCTTAGCAGGAGAAGGCTTCCTGGAGGAGGTGGCTGTTATGTTCCATATGTGCCTGAGAAGGTGACAAGGATAGAGTCTGACTCAAATCTTAGAGAGAGAATGAAGGAAAGGGAAGGGGGACCTATTTTTACGGAGTGCCTGCTCTGGGCTGGGGTGGTATTTAAGTGCCTTCCATGTACTTTCTTCCAAGAACTTTGGTAAAGTGGCCATTTTTAATCCATACCATTTTATGGATGAGGAAACTGAGATGCAGAGAGGGTGACTTACTTACCCTAGTCCCACAGCTGATAAATGGCTGAATTGGGATTTGATCCCCCATCAGCGTGGCTCCAAGAGCTCTGTGACGTTCCAGCACAAAATGCTGTCTTTTTGGCCAAGTGAGAAAGAGAAAAGGCTGTGCAGCACTTGGAGGCTCTTGGGAGTTTTAGAAGGTCTGTCTGTCCCCGTCCCCTCCAGTCATCCTTTCTCCAGGGGACTCAGCTGCACGTGCTTCTCTCTCCAGCGGAATCCCTACGGTACCTGGGAAGGTGACCTTGCAGAAGGATGCTCAGAACCTGATTGGGATCAGCATTGGAGGAGGAGCCCAGTACTGTCCCTGCCTGTATATCGTCCAGGTATTGAGTGCTTTGGAGGTGGAAGGGAGGTGCTGGAGGGGGTGAGCCACCTCCCTACTTGGGCGTGACAAAGGTTCATTTCTCCCCTCTGCACAACTGACTCCTCATTCTCTTCAGAGGGGCTTCCCCGAACACCCACTGTCAGTAGGTCCGCCCTTGTTTTCCTCTATCATTTCAGTCTGTTCTTTTCCTTCTCAGCACTTATCACCATCTGTACTCATGGATTTGCTCATTAGTTCTGTATCTAACTTCTTTTCCAGACTCTTTGCACTATGAGGTCAGGATCCCAGTTTGCTTTTTCACTGCAGTCAGCACCTTGTACAATGCCTGGCAAATAGCGGACCTTCAATAAAAATGTCATCAGTGAATCAATAAAATCATCAGCCTTTGGTACTAACACAAGTGAAGCATAATGGAAAGACTAAGACTGTGAAATAATAATGGCCTGAGTCCAAGTGCAAGCTTCCCTGCTTATTAACTAGTTACTTAAGCTCTCTGGGCCTCAGTTTCCTCACCTGGAAAATGGGGATATAAAATATGTAGATCTGGGCATCTTTGGGTTGTTGTGAAGATTAAACAAAATGACATCACACAATGTCCGGCCCTTAAGCAGCACTCCCTCGATAGCAGCTGCGATTATTTTTATGACAGTTCACTTTCCCAGATGATCTGCCAGTGATACTGAACAATTCTATGGTCCTTATAAGAAGGGCTGCCCTGGTGATATTCTGTCAGCTGTGACACAGGAATGGGGACAGGCCTCGTTTATTATGTGGCTGGTCAGAGTCAGTGATCTTTCTGTAGCCTTGGAAGGAAGCTTGCCCCCCTCAGACATAAACTTGACCTGGATTCCAGCTATGTTTTAACGTTCTCAGCTATGTAGCCATTGGTGGCAGATGGGAAACTGCAGTTTCTCTGAGGATCTTGCAAAAGAGTCACTTCTAAGGCCTAGAAGATGGAGATTCCCTGGATCTGGTCTTGCCTGCTTAGGGTGTGGCCTTTACGAGCGCTTTGGCTTCCTCTGGCCCAGGAGGTGTTAGGGAGGCCTCCCCCAGGCCTGGCCTCCTTGCCATCTCCCTGCTCAGCCTCCCCTGCCACCTGCCCCTCACCACCTGTGGGGGGCCAGGTTTGTTCTTAATATGAACTGTGATTATAAAATAATAGAATTGATTTTTTTCAAAAGTCAATTTTATTTTTAATCAAAGGCTATCTGACTTGCTTTGAACAAGTCAAGAGTACTAAAAGGCTAGTGTCAAATAAGCAATGCCCTCTGCTCGCCGCCTTCTCACCGCCCTTCCCCCACCCCAATCCCGGAAGCAACGCCGCTTCCCACCCTTTTAGCTGTTGATTCAGGTATGAGGTCCCATTTTTCTCAGTAAGATGCTTAGCCTGTTAGTTTTTGGTCTATTGCTTATAAACATCTGTCAGCTTCTCTCAGTCTAGGAGCTAAAAATTTAGCTTTCTTCCAAAACCTATCTATCTATCTTCCCAACATAGTTATCGTGTCAATTTTGGTTAAATCAGTATCAGTACAACATATTATGTTCGGGAAATATTTTCTGAGGGCCTGGCCAGGCTCTTTCGTAGCCACTAGAGATAAGAAAGCAAGAAAACGGAGACCCTGCCCTCAGAGAGCTCGGAGCATAGTAACATGCCGTTTTTTTGTCTTTCTTTTTAAATGGCATAGTGTTTGCATGTGACCTCTGCACATCCTCCCGTATAGTTTATTATTATTATTTTTTAAAAAATAAATTTATTTATCTACTTATTTATTTTTGGCTCTGTTTGGTCTTCGCTGCTGCACACGGGCTTTCTCTAGTTGTGGCGAGCGGGGGCTACTCTTCGTGGCGGTGCACGGGCCTCTCATTGTGGTGACTTCTCTTGTTGCGGAGCACGGGCTTTAGGCGCGCCAGCTTCAGCAGTTGTGGCACGTGGGCTCAGTCGTTGTGGCACACGGGCTTAGTTGCTCTGCAGCATGTGGGATCTTCCCGGACCAGGGCTCGAACCCGTGTGCCCTGCATTGGCAGGGGGATTCTTAACCACTGCGTCACGAGGGAAGCCCTCGTGTGGTTTTATAGGTGAGCAGACCCAGGCTCCTGGCCCAGGTCCCTAGCTGGCTGAGTGGTAGAGGCCAAGTTAGAAAGCAGATCTGACAGGCCCCAAAGCATCCACGTGCTCTCCTGCTGTACCAGATGGCACTGCCTGAAGGCTCTAGAAATGCTGGTCCCTGCCCGCCCCCCCCCCGCCTTAATCCCTGCGGCTGCTTCGGGGGGCCCAGAGGCTTCATTGCAGATTGTCTGCCAAAACCCGCAACGGTCTGGGAAACGTCTGCTGCTGAAGCTCCAGCAGGATGTGGGCAGGGAGGCCAGTGGCCGGCGCTGAGGCGGTGGCGTTCCGTGTCCTCCGTGTTCCCTAGAGAAGGGGTCGTGGAGGGTTGTGTCGGTTGGGAGGGAGCCTGGAGTTGAGTCTGTCCCCCTACTTTCTGCCTTGCCTTCCACCCACCTACGGATGTTTCCAGAGGTCTGTTTCCTGGCCTGCCGGCAGTTTCCAGCAAAGACTAGCTCTCTTTCATCAACCCCCTCTGCAGGCCCTTGGATCCCCACTGTTGCATCTTCTGGAAATGGCTGTATATCTTTTATTGTTGTGATCTCCTTTACCATTCTTTTTCAAATAATTGTGATGTTTTTATTGTGATTCTGGAAGGTAGCAGAAAGAAACATTTGTCTTAATTATTTCATTTTTTTCTTATAATATTAACGTATATGAAACATCATGAAATATTCTTTCTACGTGCTTTGCATAGAAAACTTGGAAACTAAAGATAAGGTATAGGGGAGACAGCTAATAATTTTGGCGTCTCTCCTGGTGGTTTTTGCCTGATGTGACTTTTGTATTCTTGGGTCCGTCTCTGCATACACTTGTGTAGCCTGCTCGCCCCTCGCCCCGAGCGTCCCCCATACATCTGTCCTTTAACAGACACATTCAGCTGCACTCAGCCAGTGAGTGCAGACCCTGTGTTAGGGGTCATCTTGGGAGAAGGGGCTCACACGTGTGGTGGGGCCCTTGCTCCTTGGAGACAGAGATGAAGTGCAGGAACTGATAAGTAGTGCGTTGAGGCTCTGAGTCAGCTCAGTGCAGTGTTGTTGGAAAAAAATGTCAAGAAATGGCTTGGGAGGAGCAAACACTCCTGTGGTCGTGTAAGGTTTTGTGTATTTGATACCAGAAGAGGAAAGTCTCATCAGTCGCATTTACCTCCAATTCCCCCTTCCCCTCCCCCAAGAATGTGGGTCACTCGTTTCTGGCTGTTAGGGTGCTGTCTCCCCTTGCCCTTCTCCAGCACCACTTAAGGGATAGAGGGCAGAGACCAGGACGGAGCTGGGTGCCGGTTGGAGTGGAGGGAATGACTGTCCCCCACCAGGTTTCTTCCCAGCTTTCCTTTTCTCCCCCACCCGCCCCCCCTTATGCACCCACAGGTGTTTGACAACACCCCAGCCGCGCTGGACGGCACCGTGGCAGCTGGCGATGAGATCACCGGGGTCAATGGCAGGTCAATCAAAGGAAAAACTAAGGTGGAGGTGGCCAAGATGATTCAGGAGGTGAAGGTAAGGGCTGCTGCGGGACCTCCAGCCTGCCCAAGGGCCTGGAAGGGGGGACCGGCCCTTTCACAGCTCCCTCCTCAGTGCAGCAGGGTCTGGGTCACATCCCGGCTCCGTGTTCATTCAGTAGATACTATTTGTGATCCAGGACTTGTGCTGGGCCTTGGTGAGAGAGTGGGCACCAGGACTGAAAGGTCCCCGTCCTCGAGCTCCCAGGAGAGCTGTCAGACGGAATCACTCCTCAGGGCGGGCCCGTGTGTCCCCAGTCAGGGCTGGAGCCGAAGCTGGAAGTCTGAGGTGAAGCTACCTGGGTCAGTAGACATCCAGTAAATGTCCACTGGGCCATGCTGGGCCCAGGAAGTTGTAAGAGGGAAAGAGGGGCCCCTCCCTACAACCCCCGTCCCTGTAGGAACTTTCAGTCCCCTGGGCCCTGGGGCAGCTCCTGGTCCAGCGGATGGTCTCCTGTTCTGCAGACCATACTGCACTCTGCCTGTTCCCGGCTTCCCCCTCCCTGCCCCGCTGCTCCAGGCCAAGGCCTCTCCCCACAGGGCCCCTCTCTCCCTGAATGGCAGGGAGCATTCTGGCCAGTCCTGGAAGCATGCAGCCCTTTTGTCATTTCCTAGAGATTTTTGCTGCTAGTAGCTCTTGGGAAACCAAAACAGTGAAGGAGGTGCAAAGCCACAGGATGACTTAAAAGTCTGAGAGTCAAGCGTCCCAGCTGTGTGTTGAGCTTGGCCGAGAGTTTGAGCTCCCTCACCCCATCCATCCAAACCTCTCCTCACCTCCCATCCGTCCTCCGTGTCCTCTGTACCGTGTTTCATTCTGGTACAGAAGTGGGGGGCGTGTGCCCCCTCTGGATCCCCTCCCTCATCCCTACTCAGCAGAACCCTCCTCGTCCTCCCAGGCCTGTGTCGCGCCAGCCCCTCACGTTGCCCACGAGAACAGGAGCTTTCGGTGTGTGAGCACAGCCTTGCCATTGCGCAGGGACTCCGCAGCTCCCACGTCTGGGTGCCACGCAGAGATACAGCCCCTACTTTACTGGTGCCCAGAGTGGGGGGAAGGATTTGCTCGTGGTCGCACAGCTGGACCAGAGCCCAGGTCTGACTGCTGCCGCAGCGCTCCTTCCTTTCCCCACAGCTGCTCTCCACACACTGTGCTGCAGCCCGAGAGCCTTTTGCATCTACGCCTGATTCACTGCGTGGGGTCACTTAGGAGGCAATCTTGAAATCCTGTGCATTTTGAAATCCTGTGCATTTTGAAATCCTGTGCATTTTGCATTTGAATGGATTCTGTCCCAAGTTCAGAGGTCTTAGGATTCCGAGAACGAGAGAGAGTGACCTGGGTGGCCTCACGTGGTCAGGGGAGGCTTCTCAGGAGGAGCGCCACCTCTCTTCCAGTCACTAGACTGCAATTCATGTAATTTCCCTGAATTGCATCGGCCTCCCTTGCTGGCCTCAGGCCCTTGGACGCTGGGGCTGCCCCTGCACCTGCTTCCTCCATCCCCGCACCAGGCACAGAGAATGTGCTGGGACAGTTTGTGGAGCGAATGGAGGGAGGATGGGGATGCTTTAGAGCGCGGGAGAAGATCCTCTGCGTGTCAGGAAGAATGATGTCGCAGAGCTTTGGAGTGTGGCCGTGGCATGGGGGTGGCAGGGGCACAGGACATCAGAGATCGCCAGGCTGCGAGCTCAGTGTCAACAGGGACCTTGTCTGCCCCTGTCCCTGCTGATTCTCCAGGGCCTGGCGGGTGGTGAGAGAAGGAGGGACCTTTTTCCAGGGCTCAGGATTTTTTCATGACCACAAACTCCAGTGAAAACAGGCCTCTCCCGGGAAGGGGCTTGGGGTCCGGGGGACTCCGTCACCACTCTGCTCGTCCTGCTTTTCCAGGGGGAGGTGACTATCCACTACAACAAGCTGCAGGCGGACCCCAAGCAGGGCATGTCCCTGGACATTGGTAAGCTGAGCCGGGGCAGTGGCGTCCAGTGGCCCCATAAGCCCCTGTTCTGCCTTCTTACGACCATGCGTCAGCACTCACATGGATGTGGTCTCTGACTCTTCTGACCAAGCCGATGCAAAGGGCCTGGGAGGACGCAGGGGTGCTCCCCCTGCAGCTGGTCCCAGGAGCCTGTCCCTGGTTTCTCCCTGCCCTGTGTTTACCCCCTCCCCCCAGCCACCTCCTCGAGGACCTTGCTGCCCTAGGGTTGTCCTTTGTACGGCAGCCCTCCAGCTCACCAGGCCCAGGCCCTCACCCTTCTGAAAGGGAGGGCAGCCCAGCCCTGGCCTGGTATCTCATGCCCACTTGCATACCCCTCCTCAGCCCTGGCCCCTTCTACGCACCTTCTCCCAGAAAGGCTCAGGGTCTGAACTGGACCTCAGCTTTGGGGCAGAAGCCAGCCCTTCTGCCCATAGCATGCCCTGGGACATGTCGCCTCCTGCTAGGGGTTCTGGGCCTTGGTTCTGTGGAAGCTTCAAGGCTCAAGAGCTGGACAGAAGCTTCAGGGTCCTCTGGGCCAGACACTTCATTCCAGATCAAGGCCCGAGATCCAGAGAGACGCTGTGTCCCTGGGTGACGGCACACCCAGATCTCCTGGCTCTGGGGTCCAGCACCCTTTTCCTACACCCTTGGGCCACAGCCTCCTCCTGGTTTTTAAGGAAAGAGGCTAAGGGCAGATCAAGTCTGTCCTGGAGGTTCTTCCTCTAAAACCCTCTGGTCCCATCCTAGTCCCCTTCCAAGGACCGAGTATGTGACCACATATCATCCTAGTCCCCTTCCAGGGACCGAGTATGTGACCACATATCATCCTGGTCCCCTTCCAGGGACCGAGTATGTGACCACATATCATCCTGGTCCCCTTCCAGGGACCGAGTATGTGACCACATGTGCAGCAACCGAGTCTGGGGCCTGAGGCCAGTTGTCACTGATGGTGCCTCTGCTCCCGGAAGTGGAGGAGAGGCGGAGGAGAGGTTCTCCGCGGTCGGCCTGTCAGCTGGTATCAAGCCTGGGCAGCTCTGGGCTCTCAGTGGTAGCCAGTAGCCACTTTGAGTGCCAGGCCCTTGGTTAAGCGCTTTACATATTTACCCTTCCAGGCTCCCAGCGCCTCCCTCAGGTAGAGAGTGAACAGGGCGGGGGCCCAGAACCCCTCACTGGGACCCTCCCGACTTCACAGTCACGCACACACCAAGCCCCGGTTCAGCCCCTTCTGCCCCTAGTGTCGCTCCCAGTGAGTCGCGATGGGGCGGGGATGGCCTGGGGGCCCAGACTCTACCTCACTGAGTCCCTTTCTCACCTGGTCCCAGTGTTGAAGAAGGTGAAGCATCGGCTGGTTGAGAACATGAGTTCGGGGACCGCAGATGCCCTGGGCCTGAGCCGGGCCATCCTGTGCAATGGTGAGTCCCCTCCTTCCACCCCCTGACCCTCGGTCCCGGGGGACGCAGGCCCAGGCCTCAGGGGCGGGGGCACCATGGCTGCCCACCAGGCTGCATCCTTGGAGGCCTCTCCCGCTCCCAGAGCATTCACAGTAGTCAGCGTAGGCATCTTACAGCCAGTGTCTTCCATTCCCCAGCAAGGGTTCACAGGCCCAGGTCACAGATGAGACAAATTCATGGTGGGGAGGTGCCCCCCTCCAGCTCCCCAAGCTGGTGCCTTCGCCACTGCCCCCAGCTGCTCTCACGCAGCCAAGGCCTACCCCCCACCGCCCCACGCCAGCCCAGTTCCACCCTGTGCCCTCTTGTCACCCCAGCATGCACTGCGCTGCTCCCACATTGCCCGCTCTGCCCCGCCTCTCTCCAGGAGGTGGCGCTGCTGCCCGCATCCCAGGGCTGGAGGTGACTGCCCGCCTAGGGCTGGGGGAAAACCGCGTACACGCACATTCTCGCGCGCGCGCACACACACACACATACACACAAACACACACACACACAAACACACACACACGCGCTCTCTCCCCAGGGGGCCAGTGAAGCACTCGGTCCTGCTCCTGCTGTCACCAGCCTGAGTGTATAAATAGCAGCAGCTCTGCTGTGTACGTGCGGGGACAGATATAAATACCTGCGTACATTGTAGGCTCAGCTGGGCACACTGGGCTTTATTGGCGGGGATGCAGGGGAGGGGGGGTCTGAGCTTGTTCCAAATGGGGTACAAAAGTGGCGGCTGCTATTTCCAGCTTCTTGGTGTCTATAAATCCCTGTTACTGTAGTTACCATGCATTGGGATGAAATTAGAACTGGTTGTTGTGTTTTTCCCCCCAGACCTTGCAATTTCCCGAGCCTTAAATAGGGTTTCTAAAATTGAAGCTGTCATGATGTCCCATGACCCAGCTAAAAACAACAGCATGGCGCTTACGTGGCTCCTTCCCTGCCAGGCTGGCCAGGGGCCAAGGCTCTGGGGAGCCAGGGCCTGGAGGCCAGCCCAGTGGCCGAAGCCTCCTGAAGACCTCCGAGGCGCTCCCTTCCAGCCCCCAGAGCCCGGGCCTTCCTCCCTGACAGCCCAACACACAGCCGCCTTCTCTGCCCAGAGAAAGGCCCAGGCCCGGCTTCTGCTACTCCCCTTCTCTCCTGCCACTCTGAAAACCCTGGCCCAGGTCAGCACAGGAGCCTGGGGGGCAGAGGGCACCCCAGCCTGCACAGCCCTCGCTGTGTGCCTTTAGGCAAGTTGCTTTACCTCTCTGTCCCTCGATTTTCTCTATAAGATGAGCAAAGTAGTCTCTGCCTCCAAGGCTCATGTGGAAGGACTGAGCTGCGGGGAGGGCACTCAGTAAGGCCAGGCCCCGTCTAGGAGGTGCCGGGCAAGGAAGCCACCGACATGGGCCCTGCCCTGCATTTGCTGCCGGTGCCCCCGGTGGGGAGTTGGGGGTGGACCTCAGCCCTGTTGGAGTGGAGGAGGGTGCCACTCGCTGCTGGTGGGAGTCCCACCCGCCCCGATCTGGAATGCAGCCCCCTCCCTGGCAATCCACTTGCTCTCGTTTTGAGCCCTTGAGGTGAGGCAACTGCCCCTGCCCCTCAGCTTACAGCCCTTACTGCCCCTGCCCGTCGTGGCCTGGCCACTGTCGCTGCTGGACTATAAGCCTTGAGGGCACAACTCAGATTTCATTCACCACGGTCATTCCTGGGCCTGACGGGGTCCGGCGCACAGCGGGTGCTCAGTAAACTACCTGTGAAGCCAGTGAAGATGATCACCAGGGCCCGCTCCCGTGCAAGGTCCTCCTCGAAGCCCTCGCTGAGTTTCTCTCCCCTCCCCGATTGCTCTCGCCTCTGAGCCGGCCGGTGGCGGGGGGGGGGGGGGGGCCGCCTTGGAGCCTACCTTAGAGTTATTGTCGAGGCGTCCCGTCTCTGCTGCTTGTCTCTGACTGCCTTGCTCCTCGGCCATCAGCAGGGAGTTGTTAGAAGTCCCAGGGCCTTGACTGCCAGCCATGGGCCTGCCTTCTGCCGGCCATGGGGAGCCACCCGCGGGCTTGGCCTTGGGAACGGCCCAGCTGGTTTTCACTCCTGATTTCCGGAAGTACCCGCATCCTCTTCACCTTTCTGCCCCTTTGCTGTGTCCCAGCCTGCTGGGGTGGCGCTTATCTCAGGAGCATCCTGAGGGCTGCCCTGCCTACCTCCACTTGTCTGGGTGTGCCAGGCTCTCTGCAAAACACCAGTGAGCCCAGCTGACCCTGAGGTGCCAAGACCCCCTCCCTGGGACCATGTCCTGTGCTGCTCCTCTGGGGGCGACCTTGCCCCTCCCAAGCCTGGCTCAGGTGACCTGTGGGTCTCTCCCCTGACCCTGTGGCTCTCTGATCCCCACAGATGGGCTTGTCAAGAGGCTTGAGGAGCTGGAGCGGACCGCCGAGCTGTATAAAGGTGGGCAGGCGCACCCTCTGGCTGGCAGCCCCATGGTGGGTGGGGTATCCCAGTCTGGAAAGTGCCTGGCACTGGCTCTGCCCTGGGGTGGAGCTCTGGAGCCCTGCTCTAAGGATGATGGCAGTGGGGGCAGAGTGCGAGCCTGTGCAATTCTGGGACCATGGCCGTTAAATATTCTTAAGGAAAAAAGTCTTAAGACATACTTCTTTTTTTTAAATAAATTTATTTTTGGCCGTGTTGGGTCTTTGTTGCTGCTCGCAGGCTTTCTCTAGTTGCAGTGAGCGGGGACTACTCTTTGTTGCGGTGCACGGGCTTGTCACCGGGGCTTCTCTTGTTGTGGAGCACAGGCTCTAGGCTTGCGGGCTTCAGTAGTTGTAGCACGCGGGCTCAGTAGTTGTGGCTCGCGGGCTCTAGAGCACAGGCTCAGTAGTTGTGGCGCACGGGCTCAGTTGCTCCGCGGCATGTGGGATCTTCCCAGACCAGGGCTTGAACCCGTGTCCCCTGCATTGGCAGGCGAATTCTTAACCACTGTGCCACCAGGGAAGCCTAAGACATACTTTTTCTGATTGTAAAAGTAATACATGCCCATAAAAATCAAATAATGGCACATGTAAACCTAGCGAGAAGAGTCTGAAACCTAGGAACAGTGAGGGCCTCGGGGTGGGGTGGGGTGGGCGTTTGGAGGCCGTGTCCTCGGCCAGTGTGGTCCCCACCATGTGCCCCCGGCCCCCTCGGTTGGGTCTCTCCCACAGGGATGACAGAACACACCAAGAACCTCCTACGGGCCTTTTATGAGCTGTCGCAGACGCACCGGGGTAAGGATGCCCCAAACCTGCTGCGTGACCCTGGAAAAACCCTTGTTACCCTCTGGGCTCAGCACCTCCCCTACACCCATACAGTGAGGGTGCGGCCAAGCTCCTCCCTGGGGCCTTTCTCATGCCCATGCTCAGGCAGACACCGCAGCATCTGACCTCGGGCCAGGTTTGGGCTGGGCACTGTCTAGATGCTGGGGTGTAGCAATAATGGGGCCAGCGGGGAGCATGTAGACCAGCTAGTCTTTTTTTTTTTGGCCGCACCGCATGGCTTGTGGGATCTTAGTTCCCCGGCCAGGGATTGAACCTAGGCCCCCTGCAGTGGAAGCGCAGAGTCCCAGCCACTGGACTGCTAGGGAAGTCCCCTAGACCAGCTTGTCTCGTGTGGGGCACAGTTACTCCTCCGGGCCCTGTCCCGTCTATCTGTACTGCCGTTTACAATGTACGAGGCCCTTCCTTATTCGTGATCTTGTTTCCTACAAGTTTGTTATTAGTTGGGCAGGGCAGCTACAGTTAACCCCGTTTTGCAGTTGGGAAAACAAAGCCCAGATAGAAAAAGTGGTCATGCAGCTCCTTAGGGGCAGAGTTGACCTAAGGCCCAGATTCCCAGACTAGTACTCTGCCCCCAGACAACTTCACCTCCTTCAACCTTGACCCAGCCTTCTGCATGGTCTGGTCGCTGTGGGGAATGAGGGCCAGCTCCCTTGGATGTAGACGCAGCTTCCTCAAGGTGTAGACTCGGGTGTCTACACCGGAGTCTACGTTCCTTGGGGATGTAGGTCCGACTCTCTTAGGGGTATAGATTCACCTTTCTTGAGGTTTAGACCCATCTCCCTTGGGACGTAGACCTCGGGCAGACCTTGGCCTCCAGCCTGCCACACCCCCTGCCTTGCTTATCCCCAACAAATCCCTGGCTTCTCCGTTAAGGGGTCAAGTAGGGGCAGCCTTCAGGACAAACTTGTCACGCAGCCTTTGGGGACGTGTTCTCCGTGATTGGGGTGCGGGAGCCCCAGCCAGCTGCGAGCGAGGCTTTCGTGAAGTTCGCCGACGCCCACCGCAGCATTGAGAAGTTCGGCATCCGGCTGCTGAAGACCATCAAGCCGGTGGGTCCCGTGGAGCGTGTGTGTGTCAGCACGTGATGGGGGAGGGGGCGGTGTGGCGAGCGGAAGGGGTCCTGTTCTGGTCTCGGAGCACCGGGGGGCCGGCTCTGGCTTGGTGTCCTACACAGCTGACCATGCGTGAGGCTCTCCTCCTCCGCGGCCTCAGCATCGACCTCCAGGCTCTTTTCTGGCCTTGGCTCCACCGGAGTTACAGCTTGCCCGTGACCTGGTCTGTCTTCTTGTCCTTGAAACGGACAAAGCTGTCCAGGAGCCTTTGGCTGTGACACCTGAGTCCACTAGAAGCATTGACACATCAGTGCCATTCCTTGCCACCCTGGCCAGCCTGACCCCTCTGCCCATGGGGGCTTAAGCGTCCGCCCCATCCTCCCCTTCCAGATGTTGACGGACCTGAACACGTACCTCAACAAAGCCATCCCAGACACTCGCCTCACCATCAAGAAGTACCTGGACGTGAAGTTTGAGTACCTGGTAAGTGGTCTCCAGCCTCTGCGGGGGTGTGGGCCTGGCCTGCTGGGGTCAGAGCCCACCTGGAGATTTGCCCCTCCTCGGTCGGCTACACGGTGGCCAGCAGGGCAGGGCCAGAGCCTCAGTCACATCTGATTGAGGAGGTGGGACCAGGGGCCTAGGAGGTGCTGGGGAATCAGGCAGCAGCCTAGGCCCTGCTTCAGCTGTTCAGAGGAGCCCCTGGGAGCCTGGGGTGGGTAGAGCCCTCACTCTGGAGCACTCTGACCCCATGGGAATCCTTTTGGTCACTTTTAACAATGGATTAGACTAGGTCAGTGGTTATAAAGTGGGTACCAAGGGATGTCAATGAGTTTTATGTTCAAATAATAATTCTGTGGTGAAAGGAGGTGAGGAAAAATGCTCCATCAAAGAGGCCAAGGTCCTTTGCTTGAGGACTTGTCAGAGCCTTTGGTAGACCCAGACGTACCACGGGTCTTCAGGGGCCTTCCCAAGCTCTTTGGACCATGGAGCCTTTTTTCCCAGAGCATCTCTTGGGACTTGAGTGTGGTAAATGCTGGGCTGTCTCTCAGGCCCTTTCCGCCCTCCTAGGTGAGTGCCCTGTCCTGAGCCTCCCGAGCAAGGCCAGTCTGACTGAGGGGCCAGCCTCTGCCTGACACGTCTCGGCCCATCGCAGCTGAGGGTGCACAGGGCCCATGAGGCCCGGCACACCGGCTCCTCTGGGTGGCCGAGGGGTACAGCGTGGCATGGGAGGAACTGGGGACATCAGGGTAGGCACCCAGGTGGTGCAGCCCCTCTGACAACCTGGCCTCACCTGTCCCACAGTCGTACTGCTTGAAGGTGAAGGAGATGGACGATGAGGAATACAGCTGCATTGTGAGTGCCACGGGGGGAGGGGGCATGGCTGTGCTATTGGAAGGCTCGGGGTGCACCAAGAACGGGCTGGGTCTGCCAGGGACACCAGGTGGGCCAGGCCAACCCAGCAGAGGCCTGGGGGTTTGGCCAGGCTCTTGTTTCTGGAGATTTGGGGTGATCCCCCCACCCCTGGCTCCTCCGGGCCTCGGAGTGCTGGCCAGCTTGCTGTGGGACACTCCCAGTGCCTGCTCCCAGACCAGCTGCCCCCCAGACTTTGTGGGGCTCTTGCAGGGAAAAACTGACTCTCCTCACTCCTGAGAGGTGGTGTTTTACTTCTTTTTAATTTTTTTTTATAGATTTTTAAAAATTTTTAATTTTTTTTTTTTTTATGTATTAATTTTTGGCCGTGTTGGGTCTTTGTTGTTACACGTGGGCTTTCTCTAGTTGCAGCGAGCGGGGCTACTCTTCATTGCTTCTCATGACAGTGGTTTCTCTTGTTGCAGAGCACGGGCTCTAGGCACATGGGCTTCAGTAGTTGTGGCGTGTGGGCTCAGTAGTTGTGGCTCGTGGGCTCTAGAGCGCAGGCTCAGTAGTTGTGGCTCATGGGCTTAGTTGCTCCGCGGCATGTGGGATCCTCCTGGACCAGGGCTCAAACCCGTGTCCCTTGCATTGGCCGGCGGATTCTTAACCACTGCGCCTTCAGGGAAGCCCGTTTTTAATATTTTTGGTATCAGGGTCCATCTAGGACTAAATATTCATTTATTTAATATGGCAAGGGTTTGGGTTTTAGGTTGTTTTTTTCAACAAAGCTATCACTAAGCGCTTCTAGCAGTCCTGGCGCCTCAGAAATGGGGATCCATGGTAGCTTTGAAGAGTGCCGTGCCGTGCAGGGGTGTGAACCCGTGGGTCGGCTCTGCAGCCTCCCTGCCCCCACCCCCCTCTGCTCCAGAGCAGGCTCCCCACCCTGCCCAGGGTCCCTGACGTGCTTCCCCTGCCCCAGGCTCTAGGGGAGCCCCTGTACCGCGTGAGCACAGGCAACTACGAGTACCGCCTGATCCTGCGCTGCCGCCAGGAGGCCCGTGCTCGCTTCTCCCAGATGCGCAAGGACGTGCTGGAGAAGATGGAGCTGCTGGACCAGAAACACGGTGAGGGGTGTGGGCTGTGGGCAGGCGCCCGGCCCACGGGCCACACCCTGCCTCGGGCAACCCCTACACCATCCTCTCCCCATTTCACAGCTGGGAAAACTGTGGCCCAGAGAGGTGCAGTACTTACCTGAGCTCCCAGGGCCAGCGCATGGCAGAGCTCTGAGTCAGACCCAAGATGGGAGCTTCCCGGAGCCTGGCCTGGGTGGGACTGGCCGTGCCCCGTGGGCTCCTTGGGGTGTAGTCCACCATCCCCCCACCCTGCCAGGCCTCCTCCACTGCCTGACTGGGAGCTGGGAGGCGGCCTGGGTTCTGTGCAGGGCTGGGCAGCCCTGGCCTTGCCCCCTCCCGGGGCACGAGGGGTCAGTGAGGTGCATGATGGGATGCCCAGGAGGGCAGGGAGGGTCTTCTCCACACGCAGGCAGCCCTGGCCCACTGGCGCCCGTCTGCCCGCCCTCCTGCCCCAGTCCAGGACATCGTGTTCCAGCTGCAACGCTTTGTGTCCACCATGTCCAAGTACTACAACGACTGCTACTCAGTGCTGCGTGACGCCGACGTCTTCCCCATCGAGGTGGACCTGGCCCACACCACGCTGGCCTACGGCTTCAGCCAGGATGAGTTCACTGACGGCGAGGATGAGGGGGAGGAAGACGAGGAGGACACAGCAGCCGGGGAGCCGTCCAGGGATGCGCGAGGGGCTGCCGGGCCCCTGGACAAGGGCGGAAGCTGGTGTGACTCCTGAGTGCCCCCTTGGGGTGCGGATCTGGGGGGTAGGGCGAGTGGGAGGACGGCAGCATGGGAGTGGGGGCAGGGCTGCCGCACAACAGGGTGGCGCATAAAGGCCTGCTGGCTTGGGGCGTCTGCCTCCCTGCTCCTCTGTCCCAGCACAGCGAACCCCAGCACCCGCCCAGGAAAGGCACCGGGCCGTGGCCTGGGACCTGGACACTGGCCCCTCCACCTTCCCTCCCCACCTCCCCGGCCAGCTGGAGAGCTTGGTCTCTGGACCTGCCATAGGAAGGAGAAAGAGGGCAGAAAGGAAGAGGGGCTGGAGGTGGCGGGGAGTCCAGGAGCCGTTCCTTGTGGGCACCTCCACTGGCCCCCCGGAGACCTGCCAGGAGGGGGCGCGGGTGGACCGCCGAGCTTGGGACCAGGGTTTCACGCGCACCCTCACCTTGCCCTAGGCTGGCCCCGCCCCAGTCCACACTCACCTCGGCGGCCTTGATTAGCTTTATTCCCTCGCTCAGCCACTTCCCTGGGGAGGGGCTGGGCGCTGGGCCTGTACTGAATAAACACAAACCCAGATGGAGCCGGGCTCTTTGCAGTGGCCTCAGACCCTCTCTCCCCTCGACGTCCCCCTCTTCTGCCCCCGATCACCAAGGCAGGGCAACAAGGTTTACTGACATTCCCTTTATAGCACTGACTCCTCACAGCAATTCTGTGGATTAGCACTACTGTCCCCATTTACAGATGGGAAACTGAGGCTCAGAAGAGGCTTGCCCAGGGCCACATGGTGTGCAGGGACAGAGTGGGATCTGGACTCGGATCCATGAAATTCAGAAGACTGCACTTTTCCCCCTGCCTCCCAGGCTTTCTGCTCTGTGGAGCCTCTTACGTCCTCCCTCGTCTTTGATCCTTCAGTGCTTCTGGCCATGAACTCAACCTTTATCTGGGGAAGGGCAGGGCAGATACTGGGTCAGGAGGACCCGAGGCCCCAAACTGGGGAGAATGTTAAGGGTGCCCCTGCCATTCCAGGTCGCCTGTTCTGCCAGGGCCAAGGGGAGAAGCCCAGTGGGTGGTACCACGCTAGTATCCCAGGTGTCCAGCTTCACCTGGACAGTCCCAGTGCACACCTGTGGTCCTAGTGTAATTATTAATAGTGGCCCTTTTCACTCTCAAAGTGTCCCTGTTTGGACAATGAAATATGTGCTCGTCCTGAGAATGGGAGGGGTGCAAGAGGGTGTGAGAGGTGGGCAGGGTCCACAATGGCCGGGGCGGGGGGTCCCGGACAGAGACCTGAATGGGATCCTCAGGCAGGATTGGGAGTGTGGAGAGAGGGAGGGGCTGTCACCACGTAGATCCCCTAGAACTGTCAGACCATACCACCTCCCTGAAGGGGCAGCCAGTGCGGAGGCCAAGGGCACAGACTGGAACCGACAGCCTAGGTTCCAGTCACAGCTTCTGTGACCCTGAGCTACCTCCTCACTTCCTGTGCCTCAGTTTCCCTGAGTGTGGCTAATGAAGGTACCTACCTTGGGTCCTTACTGAGGATTAGATGAGTTAACATTTGTGAAGGGCTTAGCACGGTGCCTGGCACAGTCAGTGCTCTGTGGGATTTGTTAAAATAAGATGTAGTCACTGTTGTAGTGGCTCAGGGGAAAGCACAGACACGGTGTAAGTTGGCCGGGCATCTGCAGGGGCTCCCCACACCTTCCTGGGGCATGGATGGAAAATGAGACTAGTGGGGAGGGGGTCACCAGTGAGGAGTACGGATGAATGGAGTCAGGGTCTGCGGTGGGAAGGCTGCTTCCTCCACTGGGCCCGGGTCACCAAGCTGGTGATTTGGAGGGAGGGAGGCAAGGAAAGGGGTGTCTAGTTTGTGGGAAGAGAATGAATACTTAAACAGATCCCTAAACCTTCCAGCCAGGGTGAGACCTGGAGCTCCCTGCACTTGACTCAAAGTGCCATTGAGGAGCTACCCCTGGGACTCCACTGGCGGGCGGGGGAACAGATGCCAGGGTCCGCAGTGGCGTCCGTAGGGACACGTGTCCAGAGCAAAGGTCCCAGGACACCCGAGGAGGGTCCCTCTTAGGAAGGTGAGGGGGCAGGGCAGGTGCCGGTCTCCCCTCCGCCACCCCCCTGCTGTCCACAGGATGGAGTCATAGAGTCAGGTACTCTCCACCTCCAGTGTGCGAGAGGAGCCCGGGGCTCGGGGCCAGGATCCAGCCCCAGCCCGCCACTCGGACCTGTGCTCTTTCTCTGCTCTGGGCTGCTCCAGCGGCAGGTGCTGCCAGCGAGGGCTTCAGTGTACAGCTCCGAGCAGCGGGGCTGGAGCTGGGACACTTTCCCCTGCCGTCCTCCACCTCTGCCACTTCCTCCCCAACACCCACGGGGTGGGGGGTCGGAGGGCCCCAGGGGGAGCCTCTCAGACTCCCTGCTAACCCATCCCCCAGGTAGCAGCCAGAGGCGCAGGAACAGAAGCTCTTTCAGCTCAGCTTTATGGACTTAAGATCGACACAGGCCCACACCCTGCCGTGCCAGGGCCAGTGGGCAGATGAGGGGGGCAGCTCCCTGCATGGACCCTGGCGGTGACCACCGGAGCAGCCTCCCGTGTGCCAGGTCCTGTGGGGACAGCCAGGGCTCTGAGAGGGGAAGCCCCATTCCTGAAGTCCCTGGCCACCCCACCTAGTGCCCCCGCGCTACACAGACTCGGAGTCTAGTCCCGGCTCTGCCTCCATCTCGGGTTCCGAGGGCCCAGTCCCTGGGCTCGGCACCGCCAGGGCTTCGAGGCCACCGGGCTCCTCGGCGCTGGTAGGCAGGGGCTCAGAGTCCACTTCGGCCTCAGCATCCTCCGTGTCGCCGGCCCCGCCCTTGGTGCCTGGGCTGGGCGTGGCGTCCTGAGAGCAGCGCAGGCAACACTTGGTGGCGACAGCCATGAAGACCCCGGCCAGGGCCACCTCAGAGCCTGCCAGGTAGAAGATGATCTCGTAGTTCTTCAGTGCGTCCACCAGGCGGCCTGCGGGTAGGGCGGATGGGGAGGTGAGGGCCTGCGGGGGAGCCCACCCTTCACACCCACACCGTCAGATAAGGGCAGTGCTCTTGGTGGGGCTCACGGGTAACACACACACACACACACACACACACACACACATGCCCGTCTTTGTTCCCATTTTACAGATGCAAAAATCCATGAGGGTTCTGCCCTTTGAGATCTTAAAACTGTCACTTCACCTCCCTGGACCTCAATTTCTTAAGTGATATGGGGCCTTTGGTGAGGCAGCACTTCACAGTTTACAAGGGACCTCCTGTCCTCGGGATTTCAGCCCCACATGTACCCTGGGACTTGCCCAGCTGGGGGTATTTGACCCGGGAGTGGGGAGAGCACTGGGCTTAGCCCTGCTCTCCTGGGGGCCCCCAACTCTTGTCCTTTCCACTTAACCTCCTTGGTCTTCAGGAGCCTGGCTCAGCTCTCCCCACAACCCCCAGGGCTCCCCCCTCCCAGGAGGCCCCGTGTACCCAGGACTGAACTATCATTAGCATGGGGGCTGGGGACAGGGCTTGTAGAACTCTTGTTTCCTTCTGTGTATTTTCCAAGTTTTCTATCACAGGTACATGTTACTTTCATACTCGGCAAAATCTTTTAATTGCAAATATTTCCCCTAAAGTGTGGTTCCTCAGTGGGCTCCCTCCTCTCTCGGAGGCATCCTTGTGGCTGTCCACACCAGGCTGTGACCTCTCAGTCTGTATCTCTGAGGCCTTGGGGAGGTTCCCTGGAGTCCTCCAAGCCAGCTGCCCGCCTGAGCCCCTCTGAGCAGTACCCCAAACTTGCCTTCCTGACCCCTGCCCAGTCAGCCAGTCCCGCCCCTTCCACACACAGCCCTGTGGTGTCCCTCACCTTCTTCTCACCCCACGTGCCTTCTCTGCCTATTAGATCCACCCCAGGGTCACCCAAGAAAATGGAAGATGGGTCCCTGAGCCTCTGGTTGGTTTTATAGCTTTTGGTGGTTGGGATGCTCACACAGGGGTTCAGGTTCAGTGCAATTCCCACTGCACTGAAGTGGAAATTCAAGGTCAGGTGAGGTGACAAAGCTTGACGGCACTCAGCTAGCCCAGCCCTGGAAGAATGGGCAGCTCACCTCATCTCAGGTGCAGCCTGGGCCCTAGCAAAGGCGGCCCCCATCTTTGCTCCATCCTACAGCCTGACCTCAGCTCTCTCCTGCTCACAGGCAGGCTCCCTGCTGTTTCAGGGATAACCTGACAACCCAGCAAGACCCTAATGTCCCCCACCCCCACCTTTCTGATCCTAGCTCCTGCCTTACTTGTATAGGAACAGTGTCCCCCAAACACTCCCTGTGCCCTCTCCTGGGGGGTCCTGCCCTGCCCCGTGAGACTGCCTTTATGCCAGCCCCTGCAGGAAGCCTTCCCCTACCACCGTGTCATGAGGATTTCCTATGACGTGTAGAGCACCCAGCAGGCGGTGTGCACGGTGGAAGCCTCCCGTGCCCGCCTCTCTGTGAGCGTAATGAGCCCTCCCACTCTGCTCCTGGTTCCCCAAGGACTCTCCCTACTCCAGTCACCCTTAGAGGCTGGGGACACTAAAGCACTCAGATACAGTGTTTCAAAGGTATGGGCACTGAGCACTGGGCAGGGCCCCGCTCTGATTCTGGGACTGCAACCTGTACTGGGCCTCTGGTGGTACCGCCTGGAGGGGAGGGAGGCTAACTGGCCATGGTAAGGGGAGTCTACCCCACCGGGCTGTCTCTCCCCCCTCCCCACCCACCATGGGTCCCTTCCCCTCTCTCATCCCTGGACGTTCCATCTGGGATAGGGAGGGGCTTCCCTTGGGCTTAGGGGCACTAGGCCGCGTCACCCTCTCCTCCTGTGGCGCGCACCGGCAGAGGGCGGTCCGATGAGCACAGCCACAGCCTCGAGGAGTAGCACGAGGCCCAGCGCACTGGGGAATCGGGCCGCACCCACAGCCGCCATGAGCACCTCGAACTGCAGGGCGCCCACCATGCCATAGGAGAGGCCGAAGGCGACGCAGAAGGAGACAAGGGCGCCGTAGGTGCGCGCGCGCGCGCTGCTCAGGTCCGTGAGCCCGTTGGCCATCAGGGCCAGGCTGAAGAGGTAGGCGACATGCGGCCGCAGGCGCGCCAGGCCGGCCAGGGCGCCGCACGCCGGCCGCGCCACGATGTCTACGAAGCCCACGATGGAGAGCAGGAAGGCAGCCTCGGAGTCAGGCACGCCCGCGTCCTTGGCGTAGTTCACCAACAGGATGGCGGGCACGAAGAGCCCGAGCGCCATCAGGAACTTGGTGACGGCGTACACCGCGAAGGCGCGGTCGGTGCACACGGTCACGTCCAGCAGGCGCCGGCGGGTCCGGCCACCAGAGGGCGCCTCGCGCAAGCGCAGTCCCGCACTGTCCGCCTCCGCCTCCCCGGGAGCGTCGCCCGCGCTGTTCCTGCGCGGCCGCGGCCCGGGTGGCGGCCGCATGACGGCGCCGCACGCGCAGCAATGCAGCAGGAGGCCGCCGAGCAGCAGGAAGCCGCCGCGCCAGCCGAAGTGCTCGAGCAGCTGCTGGCCGAGCGGCGACAGCGCCGACAGGAACACGGGGCTGCCGGCCGCCGCCAGCCCGTTGGCCAGAGGCCGCCGCCGCTCGAAATACAACCCCAGCATGATGAGCGACGGCTGGAAGTTGAGGGCCAGGCCCAGGCCTGTGGGCGAGGCGGTGCTGTGGCGGGCTCCCCGAGGGTGCCCCCACCCCAGGCGCCGGCGGGAGGGAGGGGCGAGGTCCCGACAGGGTGTGCAGACCCCGGGGTGGGGGGTGGGAACGGGGCCGAAGGATGAGGACCGCCCCTCGTGGGGAAACTGAGGACAGGAGGTCTTGCAGCAAGGGCTGCTGACCCCCACCTGCACCCCGACCCCCACGAGGAGGAGAGCAGTGGGCGCCCTCACCTGTGAGCACCCCAGCCGTCAGGTATAGCTCCAGGAGGCGCGTGGCAAAGGATGCTAGGACCATGCCGGCCGAGGCCAACAGTCCACCCACCAGCATCACCGGGCGACAGCCAAAGCGGGTCACGAGGATGCTGGACACCGGGCCTGTGGGCAGGGCGGGATCACCAATCAGGCTGGACCCCTCTGGCAGACACTCCAGGCTTTGTACCTCCCAGCCTTGAAAGACGGCTTGAAGGAATGAGGTCACCCCCGGTTCAGAGAGGGCAGTGTTGTGGCCAAGGTCACTAGCTTGGCTGGGACAGACCAAAGAGAGCCATATGGGGGGATGCAGAGGAGGAGCCTCTATACTGGTCCCCAGCCCTCCTGAGAACACGGAACATAAAGCAGAAGGGGCGGACCCCATTCGCTTTATTACCTTCACAGCTGGAATCACAGCTTGAGCCGCCTTCCTCCCCAGGCTTCCCCCATCCCTCTCCTCCACCCCTCCACGCTGCCTGGCCAGGATATCTCCAGCATCTCCCCCACTCCACAGGTGGTTAGAGCTTCGGGACTGGGAATCTTAATTAGATCTTAGTTTTCCCACCTGTAACATAGGCGGGTGTGGGTCTTTTGACAGAAATGGAGGGGCCCTTCCAGCTGGCCAAGCTTGACAGGTCAGCCACCTGGGTGCGGGCTCCACCTCTGGCCGCTGCCACCCTCCTGCCCTCTGCTCCCCTCTCCAGTGCTAATGTTTCCACAGGAAGGAAGGGGTTTCCATGCCCACCCCGAGGGGCCTGGGGGAAGATGCTCAAGGGGTCGGGTGTCTCCTGGTCCCTGATCCCGATTCTCAATCCTGGGCCTGGGGGAGGGGGGAGGGATTGGCGAGGGGGCGCTGACCTGTCCCGTAGAGCATGGCGAGCATGATGGAGGATACCCAGGCCGTGTCGCTGTAACCCGCGCCGAAGTCGCGCATAAGCGCGCGGAAGAAGACGCTCACGGCCTTGGGGAAGCCATAGGCGAAACCGGTGACCACGAAGCAGGCGCCCAGCACGGCCCAGCCCCAGCCGCCGTCTGGGGGGCCAGAGCCCCGCCGGGGGCCTCTAGTGCCCATCGTTACCGCCTCTGCTGGAGGAGAGGGGACAAGAGGAAGCGGCGAGGGTCTGTAGCCCAGACAAGAAAGGGGGATGGAGACCCCGGTGTGGGGAAACTGAGGCACAGGGCTACCCACGGGAGCCCTGCTCGGGGAATGGAGCCAGGAGGGGAAACCGAGGTAGGACCTCACCCCGAATCTCCCCTCCTCCAAGGGGCGTGAAGGATGAGGGGTGGGTAATAGAGTCGTTCCCACCTGAGTCTTAACTTCAGGAAGACTCCCTCTGGAGGATACTCCTTGCCCTCAGGACCTAGTAGTGTCAGGAGAGGGGGTTCGGATGAGTGGGAAAGCCGACAGCCAGTGTGTGACCGGAGGCATGTGTGGGCACCGGCAATGTCCCCAGGGTGTACATGTGAGGGTCTCAGGGCAACGGAACAAACAAGGTGTGGGGTGGAGGGGGAGACAAGTGCCAGTGGCAAAATGGGTGGCGTTCATTTTCCTCCTTGGCCTTGGGGTATGTACCTGATTTTTCTCAGTGATCAGGAATGTCTATTGTCATTTAGAAAATTATGAAAAGAAAACCAAAACATGTTGTAACAATGTTAGCCTCGTCCCAGAAGCCAAGGGAGCTGAGTTCCAATTCATCCCAGCTTAGCCATGGATTTGCTCCATGACTTGGGCAGCTCCCCTCCCCTTGCTGAGCCTCAGTTTTCCCACCTGTAAGGTGGGTGACTGAACACCCCAGACCAGCTGGGGATCTTGGTGTGGGGAGGGTCAGATCTCTGGCTCCACTGGACAGATGCAGACCTTTGAGGGGGCACTGGGAGAGAGACCCTCTGCCCTCCAAACCCTTAGCAGCCCCCAACACCTCCACATTTCCAGAGCTCCACCCAGGGGTTCACACAGCACCCCTATTGCCCCCATAACAGACCAGGAGGGGGGCCTCACAGGCAGGATAGACCAGCCCACAGCTGGAGCCTCCCTCCCTCCTGCAACTCCTCTGCGCTGGGGTCTCCCGCCTGGCCTTGGGCAATGCCAAGGGCCCCGTGGGACTCTGCCCCTGCCCCACCAAGACCAAGTTCTGGCTTGGTCACCACAGCTGCAGCCACCTGAGGACCAGGACAACAGGTGGTCCCTGACAGCCGTCGCTGCACACTTACCTGAGCCGTCCCGTGGGTTTGGGTGTCCAGCCTCGCATCTCCTGAGGCCTGCAGGGAGGGGCCGCCCCACTGGCTCCCCTGTGAAAGCCTAGCCCGATGGGGGCTGCAGCTGAAGACTCCCAGGCTTCCCGCAGATCAGCCACTCAACAGCTCGCTCCCCCAAGCCTGGGGCTTAGTGTTCCCCACCCCCATCCCCTCTAAGAGGCTTTCCGCTGGGAGGGGAGAAGGGCCAGGCAGCCATCGCAGCACAGGGCCAGGCTGGGCCTCGTGGTGGGGCTCCCCGTCCCAGGCCCATCCAGGGAGAGCTAGAGATAGGGGGGCCCCTTCACCGCCTGGAGCTTCGGGCAGAGAACACAGAGAGCCCTGCCCTGGGGGGTCCGAGTGGTACAAAGGGCACAGCCCTGCCCTGGAGAGACCCCACCAGCCCTAATCACCTCAACTCCTCGCCCGCCCTCCGCCCCCAGGCCACATTCCAGGAGGGGCCTCCATGGCTTTCCCCTGGATAAGGCTAATCCAAGCCAGAGCCTGGGACTGAGGGGGGTGGGGATGGGCCGGAACAAAGGGTGCTGTGTCCCAGGGCACCCGAGGGTGACTTGCTGATGGTCCCAGGCCTCAACCACTGCCATCCGTCCGGCTCTAGGGAACCCACAGCAGAAATGAGCCTGGGCCAGAGGGGGGGGGATCCAGCTTGCAGGAGTTAGGCCAGACCTAAAGGCTTAACTTAAAATGAGGGATGTGAAGGGCTGGGAGTGAGTGAGGCCTCCCAGGGAACTGCCAGTGACATTTAGAACCTTCTGGACTCCCTTCTCCAGTGGGAGGGCTCCATGCCCACCCTGTCCCACCCTGTCCCCAAGTCAGACTCCACCAGCCCCGCTGCCGTGTCTCACTTGCTTTATTTCTCACCGTTTACAAAAGTTAAACAGGGGAGGTGTGTGGGGCAGGGAAGGGGGTGTGCAAGGGGCTCCTCCCCAGTGGGACAGAGAAGGGGGAAAGAGGTTGGGGGGCATGAGGCAGGCCCCCAGGGAGAGTCCGGGGCCCCTGGAGGGGAAGAAATGGTTCTGTCCCCCACTTCCGGCTGCTTTATTTTGAAGTCCCCAGACCCCAGGCCGGTGCCTTTGGAACTGCTCAGGCTGGGGCGTGGTCTGGGGAAGGGCAGCTGCCCCCGGTACCAGGGCCCCGGCTCCTTGGATCCACTGCTGCTGCTTCTGCTGCTGCCAGCTCTGGGCAGCCCCCAGGCAGGTGTCGGGGGGACGACCTCAGACCCCTGGTGGAGGAAGGCACCTCAGTGGATGAGGGGCGCTGAGCGGTCATTGGTGACAGTGGGACGCAGCTTTACGGTGGCAAAGGGGTTTGTGCCCCTGTTGGGGGAGAGGAGGGGGTGAGAGGGGCCCAGGTCCCCAGCTGGCTGTGGATCCAGGGAAGGCAGCTGGGCATCTGAGCCAGGTGCCCCCCTTACCTCCTGTCCCCGTCGGTTCACCTCCACTCACGCCCACCTTTGTCTCCCCTCCACAGCCCTCTGCTGAGCCCGGCCCCCTCTGACCCTCACTCAAGGACTCACCGAGGGAAGAGCTCTGGGGGTTGCTGCTCCCAGGACATGAGTTTCTGCAGTGAGCGGGGAGGGAGGGCCAGGTTTGGGGGGGAAGGAGCAAGAGAGCCCCTGCCCCACCCCCCACTCCCCAATCCAGCAGGGCAGAGCACTGGACCAGAGGCCCCTGCAGCGCCAGGCTTCTGGGAAATGAGGTCCAGCCTTCCGAAACCCAAGATGCTGTGAGTTTCAGACTTGAGGAGCCTCTGGGCCAAAGTGCCATCTCCCAGGGCCAACACCACCCCCAGGGAAGGCTTTTCCAGTGCTCCCAGCAGGAGCCCAGGGCTCCCAGCCACTAGAGGAATGCACTCCCCCCACCCTCCACCCCACACTCAGAAGCCCATCCCACCCCTCCCGGCACAGATGGGCAGACTGAGGCTGGACAGAGCCAATGGCAGGGCAGGGAGGGTTACCTGGTCTCCAGTCTTCCTGCCCACCGGACCACCCCAGGGTTGAGGGCAGACTGGGGGAGGGGGCTCACCTTGATGTCACTGGCCACCCCCATGCTGCCCATGCTACTTCGGCGGCTGCCAGGCAAGGGTGTAGATGCGGGGCTGGGGGTGCGGCTCGGGACCCGGCTCGGGGTTCGGGAGCGGGACTGGCCATCCCAGTAGTCTGAGGGTGCTGTGGAGTTGCCTGGCCGGTCCAGGAGGTCATCAAGGCTGTGGCTGCCCCGGAGTGGGTAGGACCTGAGCCCAGAGAAAGGAGGGACGGGAAGGGGGTCAGGGGTCAGGCCCTGCTGCACCCCCACCCCCACCCCATCTGCTGGGCTCCTGAGCACCCTACATCCTCCTCCCTTGCCCCTGGGTGAGAGGAGACTTGGCTTGAAGGCAGCCCTGAGAGGAGGCAGAGGGACGGACACGTGACCTTCACACGTAGAGAGATGGGGGTGCCCTTTCTCCAGGAGCTGAAGGAGGTTGGGCTAACTCCGGACTGCAGCTCAGAGATGCCCTTCCTGGTGGCTGGGGCCACCCCCCACTGGAGTCCCCGCCCCTGCCCCATCTCTGACCACAGCGGTACCTGGAAGGCAGCTCATTCATAGGGCTCATGGGGTTCATGGACGTCACTGGGTTCAAGGGGTTCGTGGGATTCATGGAGGTCACGGGGTTCAAGGCATTCATGGGATTCATGGGCAGCTCCTCCAGAGGCTTCACATAGGCCTCGGGGAACCAGCCGCTCCTGTGGGGTGGAAGCAAAAAGCCCGACAATGGTGGTCAAAATACCGTTTCTAAGAGGAGCAGATGATTACTGGGCACTGCTGTGTGCCAGGCCTGGCTCTAAGAGTAACTCATTTCATCCTCTGAAGGAGGTCTTTCCTGACATTCAAAGTCACTCATCCAGCCTCATGTCCCACCAGGGGCTGGGGCGCCTTAGCGAGGAGGAACTGGAGATCCGAGAAGGAAAGCATTGTGTCCAAGGACATGTGGTGACAGCTTCATTCCCTACTTGCTGAGTACCCACCACACGAGGGCCCACGGAGAGCCAGATGCAGTCCCTGTTCCCCAGGGGCTCCCAGCCAGCCCGGGGGTGGGGGCGGGCAGACAGACCCACAGACAGATGATTACAAGGGTGAGGCAAAGGGGACAGGTTGGGGGGACCAAAGGCAGCTGTAGGAGCCCAGAGGATGCGGAACCAGAGCCGGGGATGCCTGGCTACCAACCCTCCACCATAGGCCCTCTGGTCCCGGTGACCCCAGCCACCCTGCTCTTGGAGTCTTTGTCTGGCTGGAGGCTCATTACTGCATCTTCAGAGCAGCCAGGGTTGAGGGAGAGGCACTATGATCCATGTTCCTTAGCCTTTTCAGACTCCGCGGAACCCATTAGATTCTTGCAGAACATCTGGGAAAGTGTTCGCCAAACAGCCACCTTAGATCCCCAAACCCGCTCAATAACGTTCTCACCTGTAGGTAACTGGAAGCTATTTCAAGTCAAACTGACAGAGTAAAACCATTTCAGATCGTTTTACTTCTGTCTTCACCATAAAGTGCTACTGATGAAACTTGCCATTGTTTTCCCTAACCTGAGTCACAGAAAGAATAACGATGTCCCAGGAACGCGGTTTGAGAGGTCAGATCTGGGTGGTTTTATAATCAGGTCCCCAGGAGGTTTGCTACACACCTGTTTTGGGGACTTTCAGGGAGGCACCCTGCTGCCCTCTGATGCGGGTCTGCAAAGCAGGTGTTTTTTTCCACTACTCGTGTTCTTAGTCGCGTCTCTACCCACCGGCTCCTCTTTCCATTCCTGATCCGTGCGGTCACCTGCCATCCACCCATCTATCTACACGTCATCCCATCCATGCATCACCCATCCATGATCCATGTGGGCAACCACCCAAGGACCACCAATCCACTAACCCATCCATCAGCACTTGCCCACCTGCCCGCCTCTCTATCAACCCACTCACACACCTCTCCAGTCACCCATTCATCGATACATGCACCCCACATCCGTGCATCCTCCCATGCCCCCTTCCATCTACCCATCTGCTCACCTCATTACGCCCTCATCCATCCTCCACCTGTCCATCTACTAATCACATGACCATCTCGGCAAGCGCCCTCACATGCACTTGCTGACTCCCCTGTGGACGCTCCATTCATTCATCCCCTCTTCTTGTCCTCATTCATTCCTCTCTCCTTAGCGTGAGTGGGCGTGGGCACCACACAGTCTCTTGCCCATAAAGCCCTGTGGGGGGCATTGCCCGGCTCCAGCAAGCTCCCACCTTCCCCTTTTTCTTTGGCAGAAAGAGTGATCCCTGCTTTCCTCCAGGCTTACCGTGACTGCAGTGTACTCCCTAGCCTCCCCCTTCTACTCATGGTGTCAAAAGCAGCCCGTTTATGTTCTTTAAGGATTTCCACTGCGCCTGACTGCAAGGAGGTGAGCACATTCAGCTTGCAAGGTCCCAGCACCGCCCCTGCGCCTGGCCCCCCTCTCTGTCCATTCCCTCCGTCAGAGCTTGGCGGACTCCCTCAGGGTAGAAGGCAAGCTGCCCCCTCTCTTAGTGTAAAGCGCAAAGTAAGTGCTCAAGCAATAGGGTTTCTGTATTGTTCCCACTTGTGAGAGAACCTTCCCATTCCCCATCCTCTACCACCCTCTCAAGGGCCACCACCCTGAACTTGATAAAGAGACTCTTCCTACCCTCGTTGAATGGATGAGGAAACTGGTGTGGGACAAGGAGGGGATGGGGGATGGGGGATGGGTTGTTCGAAGGCCCAGGGACAGCCTCCATCCTGGAAGACTCAGTTGCAGCTGAAGTCCAGGCTTTCCGGTCCTCCTTCCAACCCACCCTGCGCCCCGAGGCTCCTACTCACGTGGATGAGCCCTCCAGCTTGCCATAGAGCCAGCCGTTCTGGGCCTCCGGTACCAGCACCTCCACAACGTCTCCGGCCGAGAAACGCAGCAGCGTGTGGTTGGCGCCCTCCGAATGGGAGACCAGGGCGCGGACTCGCCGGGCGCCGCCGCCGCCCCTGCAGCCCGGGCGCTCGCCGAAAGAGTTGGAGCGCGAGCGCTCAGTGCTGATGCTGTAGAGCGAGGCTGCCGAGGGGCAGGAGAGCGCCGCGGCACGTGGGTGGGAAGTTCTCCCTGGCGTCTACCCTCGATCCCTCCTGCTGCAGCGCAATCTCGGTTCCTCTTCCCGGCCCCGGATCCCCAACCTGGGTACCTGGCCCTCCCTCTGCGCTTCGGGCGCCGGGGGTACTCACAGGCGGACGGCGTCCGGGGCAGGGACCGGCGGTCTGGCTCCAGCTGGGACGCGTATCTCGCCTCAGTGGGCTCGGGGCCGTGGGAGCCGGAGCCGTGCCGGCTGCGTGGGGAGCCGAACTCTCCCAGAGGCCTCTGGGGCTGCGAGGGGAGACGGGCAGGGGAGGGTGGGGCGGGGAGGGGCGGGGCCGCGGCGCCCTAGTCCAGCCCCCACCCCCAGTCCCAGGCGTCGGCGGCGTAGGGGTTCTCTGGCCTGCGGCCGAGGAACCACGGGGGCGCCGAGGTCACGCTGGGGCGGAAGGGCCGGCCGAGGGGCGCTTCGAAGGACGGGACCCTCGGGGGGAGGAGGCTCCAGGCGGAGGGCCTCAGGCCCCAGGGCCCCGCGGAGGGTGCCGGGGGCGGCGGGGGCGCGAACGGCGGCGGGGGCGCGAACGGCGGCGGCGGGGGCGCCCAGGGCCTCACCATGTCCAGGCGGGTGGGCGTCAGGCGGCCCGAGGGGTAGGGCGGCCCCAGCAAGGGGCCCAGCAGGCCCGGGGAGTGGGCGCGCGACGGACTGCGGCTGGCCTCTGACTGCTCCTTCCACAGCAGCACGCGGTTCTGCAGCATCCCCCGGGCCTGGCCGGGTGGGGACACGGGGGTCAGCGAGATCCAAGCAGACCCCAGAATCCCGGGGACTCAAAACTGGCATCCTAGACCCGGGAACTCGGGCCCTGCAAGCTGAGGATGACCGGACTTTCCAGCTGGAAGGAACCAAAGATCGCTGTGGTCACTTTTGGTTCACCCACTGGCCAGCCCTCCCGGTCTTTTGTCAAATGCCCCTCACTTTTCCTGGAGGAGTTTCCCCTGACCTGTCTCTCAGTCTTGTGCTTTGACGGGGGCTCTCCCACTGTCTGATGCAGGGGTAAGGGTGCAGTCCAGGCTTGGCTACAGAGATGGAGTCAGGTATGTGCACCTACCCAAAAACTGTTACCAAAGAACCCAGTCCCGGAACTTACCCTGGAACAATCTGGAAAAATATATTCTCTCACCTCACGGGGTTTGCTAAATGGATAGAGCGAAGCCGGCATAGGACACTTCAACTAAGCAACAGACAGTGGCAAATTTCTGATGACATCTTGTGTGCTCCTGGATCCAACTGTACCTGAAACCCTTGAACTTCCCAGTGACTAAAATAATAAACACCTTTTCTGTTTAAGCCAGTTTGAGTAGTTTTCTAAAAGAAGACATCCAAATAGTTTTTCCAGTCTATCCGTTTAGTTTACATAAGCATCCCTTTTCTAGTATCCCCAATACACGGGCATCTAACTCTGCCTGAATACCTTCAAGGACAGGAAACTCAGCCGCTGACCACATAGTCCATAACAACTTAGGGTGGGAAGGTTTTAAATGTTAGACCTGCTGTGTGTATTAATCATGTTTTTAATTTTCTGGACTTTATGATGCTTTGACATCGTAGGGCCTTGTCAGTCTGAAAAGACTGCATCTCACAGGGCCAGATAATTCCTAGAGATAGTAAACAGTTTGCTTGGAGCACACCTTTCATATGCAAACCAACCAACCCAAAACCCATACCCCCAATCACCTCCTTCTAATTCACACACCACACCAAAGTTTCCCCTGCCCTAAATCACCCAAGCCAGGTACCAGACAATTAGAATAACCCCTATAGCCCAGAGTCCACTGAAATTATTCAAACCATCCAATCCTAAACTTACTTAAACTTGCTTACCCTTCTTTGCCCATCCCTTCCCATGGAAACCATAACAAAGGTTCTGGGCCATGCTTTCCCTTGGCTCCTTCTGCCTCTTGACCAACCCCCAGTACGACTCCCATGTGGCCCTGCGTAGTGTGTCATGACCCTTTCTCTTGGGAAGTGTGATATGTAATAAAACTTCTTTCAGTGGCATTGACCTCTCTGTGTTGTCGCTCAGGTCATCCTAGGTACAATCAAAACACTCCGCTCTCCAGTTATCAGTGTCTCTCCATTTTCTACTCCAATACTCGATCCCTCAAGGCCAAGTTCAGGACTGTCACCTTAGGAATAATAAAAGCTTCCCTTTGCTGAGCATTTACTCTGTGCCAGGCCCAGTGTTAAAAGACTTTACCTCCATAATCCTATTCGATTCTCCCAGTAGCCCTGCGAGGTAGGTGCCATTATTATCTCCATTTCATAGAAGAAGATGCTGAGGGTCAGAGCAGTTAATGACTGGCTCGAGGTCTCTCATCCAGTAAGCAACGGAGTGGCCTGTACTCGTCTGTCTTGAGGAAGCTTCCTGTGACTACATTTCCATGATTTTTCCCTTCAGTCTGGCCCAGCTGCTGAAAATTTGATCTCAGGCAGCAAAACAGAAAGCCTCAGTGCCTCAAGTCGCAGGAGCAACTAGTCCAGTTGGTGGCTAGGTGGCCGCCCCCTCTGTTGCCTTGCCTAGTTAATTAGCAAAACAGCACAAAGACAAAACTCCAAAGGCCTTCGTGCGCTTGTTTCAGAGGCAGTAAGCAAAGTGAGACCATTAAGTTTTGCTTATCGTATTTAAAAAAGGGTTTTTGTCCAATTTGAAAGTGCCTGCCAGGGTGCTAGGGGGTTCTCGGAGTAAAGGCCTCAGCACTGAGTCTTGGCCTGGGCAGCACTCAACTTCACTGGCTCCCCTCAGCCCTGCCTTTAGGCAGTTTAGCCAGTGGTTGGGAAGAAACATAGAGGAGACCAGGGGAGAATGTTAAAAATATTTACAGAGTGGAAAAGCCATTCTGGGACTTCCCTGGTGGCTCAGTGGTTAAAAACCTGCCTACTAATGCAGGGGACACGGGTTTGATCCCTGGTCTGGGTAGATCCCACGTGCCGTGAAGCAACTAAGCCTGTGCACCACAACGACTGAGCCTGCGCTCTAGAGCCCGTGAACCACAACTACTGAGCCTGCGTGCCGCAACTACTGAAGCCTGTGTGCCTAGAGCCCGTGCTCTGCAACAAGAGAAGCCACCGCAATGAGAAGCCCGCGCACCGCAACGAAGAGTAGCCCCTGCTCGGCGCAACTAGAGAAAGCCTGCGTGCAGCAATGAAGACCCAACGCAGTCAAAAATTAAAAAATTAAATTAATCATGTAAGAAAAATATTAAAAAAAAGAAAAGCCATTCTAAGTATGATACAAACCCCCTAAACTATAAAAGACTGCTAAATTTGACTAAATAAAAATAATTATTTTTACCACGGCAAAACTCACAGTAAGCAAAATCAAATGATAAAGAACAAACTGGGAAAATAAGTTGCAACTCATCACTATGAAAGGGCTTATTTCAGTAACATATAAAGAGCTCCTACAAATTCATAAGAAAAATGGAGGAAAAGATACTGACCTGTCACAGTAAAGAAAATCAAATGGCTCCGAAACACGAAAAGATGTCAATGTCACTTATAAGACAAGCGTAACAAGTGTAAAACTACACTGAGATACCATTTTTATCTTTCTGATTACCAAAAATCAAAGTTTGCTTGCATACTGTTGTCAAGGAAACAGGGAATCTCCGCCATTGCTGGTGAAAGTGTAAATTGGTACAGCCAATGCTTATATCCCTGGACTCACCAATCCCATTTCTAGGCATTTATCCTAGAGGTATACTTACACAACCGCGATAAACCCAGAGAAGCTGACGGTGAGGTAGAAAGGCGTGTTAATTGACTAGACTTGGACTAAGCAAGGACCGATTATTGGAGGCAGATGAGAAAGACACCTTCCTGTGCTCAGGCACGTAAGAGTTCTTTAAATCTTGTGCATTCTGCGTACAGATATACTTAACAGGTAAATATTTATGCTTCACTGTCTTAGGAGTTAGATCGTGTATGTCCTAAAGCCCAGCCGGGTCAGACAACATGCTACCTATTCCCCTGTACCTAGGGGAAGTCTGGTTCATTCAATCCACAGCTCCCTCCTGAGGGGGCCATCACTCAGCAGGAGGCAGCCAACGGAGGAGTCAGCTGTCCTCTTAATGTTGGAGGCTAACTGTTCAAGACACAGGCGGAAAGGAGTTTCCTTCCAAAGAAGATGTACACACGGCCAGTGAGTACAGGAAAAGATACTCAGCATCAACAGCCATCAGGGAAATGCAAATCAAAACCATAATGAGATACCACTCCACACTCACTCGGATGGCTAGAACCAAAAAGACAGACAGTCACAAGTATTGGCAAGGATGTGGAGAAATTGGAAACCTCATAAACTGGTAGTGGGAATGTAAAATGGTGAAAGAGTGTGGAAGTTCCTCAAACAGTTAAACATAGAGTTACCATACAATCCGGCAATTCCACTCCTATATACCCATGAGAAATGAAAACACACGTCCACAGAAAAACTTTTACGTGGATATCCATAGCAGCACCATTCGTAATAGCCAAACGGTAGAAACAAGCCAGGTGTCCATCAGTTGATGAATGGGTAAGTACATGTGACACATCCCGATGATGGAATCCTATTTGGCAATAAAAAGGAATGGTGTATGGATACATGCTCCAACACTGATGAACTTGAAAAACATGACGTTCAGTGAAAGAAACCAGTCACAAAGGACCACATATTGTATGATTCCTTTCGTATGAAATTGCCAGAAGAGGCAAATCTATAGAGACAGAAAGTAGATTAGCGGAGCAAGGGGGAATGGGAGGATCAAGGAATGACCGCTAAGGAGTACTGATTTTTTTTTTTAGCAGTAATGAAATGTTCTAAAGTTGACTTGAGGCAATGGATGTGAATATACTATACCACTTTTTAAAAAATATTTATTTATTTTGGCTGTGCCGGGTCTTACTTGCAGCACGTGGGATCTTTTAGTTGCAGCATGTGGGATCTAGTTCCCTGACCAGGAATGGAACACGGGCCCCCTGCATTGGGAGAATGGAGTCTTACCCACCGGACCACCACAGAAGTTCCTATACTACACCGTTGAATTGCACACTTTAAATGGGTGAATTTCATGGTGTGTGAATTATATCTCAATATAACTGTTTAAAGGAAGAAGCAGCAGCTCCTCCCTGAAGGATCACTCAGTGGTGGTGGGGTAGGGTGGGAGAAGGCGGAGCCCTGAGCCCGGGGCTGGGTGCCGTGGTGAGAGTGGGAGAATGTCAGCCGGGGCTGGGATCAGTCACTGGATCCAGCCACGTCTCCCACCTCTGCTCAGCACCAGAGGGTCCCTGGGATCAGAAACAGAGACTCAGGGAGGACCTGGCAAGGTAAGGACCCCGAGGTGGGGAGGCGGGAGGCGGCTGCCGGCTGTTGGGGGCAGCTGACTGCAAGCACTCGGGTCTCCTGAATGGGAGCCTTTGTTTTCATCTTTGGAGGGGAGAGAGCAGGGGCAGGAGGACCTAATCCCGCTGGGCTCCCGCATAGGCCAGGCTCCGCCATCGCACCAACCTTCTGCTGGGGCGATTATTTCCCTCCTTTTCCAGATAAGAAAACGAGACTCAGAAATGAAATCACTTGCCAGAATTTGCAGCCAGGGCACAGTATTTGGGAAACTGAACAAGAAGACAAAGAAATAGAAAGTAATGGAAAGAGCAATGAGGCTGAGGGAGGGGCAGCGGAGCCCATGTTTGTGGCATCAGGAAAGAGAGGCTGGCTGGCTGGCTGGGTCTCTCTCAGATACCAAATAGAACCAGAGCCTGATATGTCATCTGGGCTCAAAGACTATGTGTTCAATAAATGAATGAATGAACAAATGACATTGGAAAAATGCAAGGATTTTTAGGGAATGATGGAAGGATGGTTTCCCAACAGCCCTGGCCCCTCCCCTCCTGCAGATTCCATCATCCCCCTCCCCAGAGGGGTCAACAGCTGGGCCAGGCCAGGGCGGTGGGCACGTCCACATGCAAGAAGGGTGAGTGGGAGGATGTGGCCCCTGTTGGACTTTCACAGAAGGCAGGACAGAACTTTGACCACCAGTGGGCTGGCCGGGGCCTGAGGATCTGCAAGTGAGAGGCCAGGCAACAGGGCTCAGGGGCCTGAGCAGTGCAGTCACAGAGACACTTGGGTAGGGCAACATCAAGTGTCCCTCCTGAGTGTGCGCTGAGAGGGGCTGCTGGCTTCCCTGAGTTCCAGCCATCCATAGGCTTGGGCAGCTGCTAGCCCCTAAGGTACTTCTTTGTAATTTAGAAACAGATGTTCTGTCTGGATGGACACAGCCTGGTGGGTACACATTTGGTGAGAGAATGGCCTCTTTTTTTTTTTAATTTTCTTGATTTTATTTTTATTTTTATTATTTTTTTTTGCGGTACGCGGGCCTCTCACTGTTGTGGCCTCTCCCGTTGCGGAGCACAGGCTCCGGACACACAGGCTCAGCGGCCATGGCTCACGGGCCCAGCCACTCCGCGGCATGTGGGATCTTCCCGGACCGGGGCACGAACCTGTGTCCCCTGAATCGGCAGGCAGACTCTCAACCACTGCGCCACCAGGGAAGCCCTTCTTGATAAATTTTTAAAAATTGAAGTATAGTTAATTTACAATGTTGTGTTAGCAAAGTGATTCACACACACACACACGTGCACACACACACACACACATATACATTCTTTTTCAGATTCTTTTCCATTATAAGTTATTACAAGATATTGAGTATAGTTCCCTGTGCTATACATTAGGCCCTTGTTGTTTACCTTTTTTATATATAGCAGTGTGCATATGTTAATCCCAAACTCCTAATTTAACTCTCCCCCCACCCTCTGCTATTGCCTTTGGTAACTATAAGTTTGTTTCTATGTCTGTGAGTTTATTTCTGTTTTGTAAATAAGTTCATTTGTATCATTTTTTAGATTCCACATATATGATATGACATATATCATATGACATATATGTGGAATCTAAAAAATGATACAAATGAACATATGATATTTGTCTTTGACTTATTTCACTTAATATAATAATCTCTAGGTCCATCCATGTTGCTGCAAATGGCATTATTTCATTTTTTATGGCTGAGTAATATTCCAGTGTGTGTGTGTGTGTGTGTGTGTGTATACATATATATATATATATATCACATCTTCTTTAGAGGATGGCAAAGGTAATGATGCTCCTTTCTTCAGGCAAACACAGTCTGCACCAGTATGTTCAGCTTGGAGAGCAGAGCATAGCTCTACTCTCAGCCAGGCTTCCTTGTGCAGTACACAACCTGTACAACCTTCCCTAGAAGCCCTGTCTGCTGTGGTTCTCCACATGAGAGGCTGAGTGACAGCTGATGCTTGCAAAGGGAAGACCTGAGGCAGAGTGGGGTCCCACTGGGTAGAGATTGCTCCATTCTCTTGCCCCCCCCCACATTTGCCAGCACCACTGCCTTAGCCCTCGCAGTTCAGCTCAACCCAGAGTGGGAACAGGACCATGAGGAGGCAAAGGAAAGAAACAAGGCACCTAGTGGAGGACCCAGTGGTCAGCGAGGAGAACACAGCAAACCACCCTGGCAGCTGAGAGGAGGGAGTGACAAGCTTAACAAGGACTTGATAAGGGTACTTACTGCAAAACAAAGGCCTTCTTACCCAGACAAAGCATGATGTTAAGATTTAAAATTGAACAGATGAACAGTCCAGGGTGGGATAGGGAGGGTGGGAGGGAGACGCAAGAGGGAGGAGATATGGGGATATATGTATATATATAGCTGATTCACCTTGTTATAAAGCAGAACCTAACACACCATTGTAAAGCAATTATACTCCAATAAAGATGTTAAAAAATAAAGAGAGAGAGAGGACAGTCCTGTTGAGAACAGAATCAGTCGCTTGCAGATCAAGGAGGAGAAATATCTCAAAATACTGAGCAAGAAGAAATGAAACAGACATAGTGGGGGAGAAGATGCTCATAGATGTGGAGGCTCAAATGATTGGAGCTCCAGCAAGAGAAAAGGTAATGATGGCAGAGAGATAATAATTAAATAATTAAATAATTAAATATTTAATTAATTAAATAAATTAAAAAAAGAGGAAATAGCTCCCCAGACCTGAAGAAAGACTTGAGCCTGCAGGCTGAAGGGCCACTGACAGGCACTCATCTAGGTGGTACCGGGACGAGTTCCCGAGTTGCAAGGACACAAAGAAAATCTCCAAGCATCCACAGAGAAAGAGCCTGTTACTTAAAAGGGAAAGGAGACAGACCAGCACCTGACTTAGCATCTACAACACCGAGCACTAGAAAACAGGGGCAAATCATCTTGGACCATGAGAAAAAAAAGGCTGCAGCTCCTTCAACCAGCCAATCTGCCCTCACCAGCAGGGTAAAAGTGAGACATTTGCAGAGATGCAAGGATTCCGACAGTGTATATGCAGAAAATACTCATGCAAGTTCTCCAGCCGTGCCAATTAATCAAAACAGAAACCTCAAGACAGTGGGAGGTGAAAAGGATTGAAAACAGTGGTAAGCATTGTATCTGATCGTATGTGTGGTGAAATGTTAGTGGACGATGGTGGAGCACTGGCCATGGTAATATATGTAATCGAAGTACAGATTCTTGAAATAGAAGGGCCATGCTGCAAAGAAATGACTAGTGAGGGTCTGGAACTAAAAGTCCTGAAGTTTCTTGGCAAAACCAAGAGGTGGTGGTTTGGAAGGATTAGAAGAGGAGTACAGACCTTACAAGCCTCGTCTTAGAGCATCAGGGAGGGCAGGAAAATCCTTCGCAAGGTCTCCCCTTATGGGGTGAGGGGAGCAAAGGACCAAGTAGTGTGTGTGGGGGGGTGGGCATTATTTTTTGAAAAACATAATAGACAAATATATATGATTATGAGGGTCACAGAGTGAGGTCATCATGAGCAGAGATGAAAAGAACAGTAGGCTTTCCAAAATAATGAAGGGGAGAGGGATGTGGAATTAAATAAATTAAATGACTCTCAGCTAAAACTGGGGTAGGGGCAGGCCTGTAGGGGGAGCTCACATACCCTGCTATGTAGCCTCAATTATTCCAAGCAGGAAGAGAAGCAAGCCCACATCTCCCACAGGCAGTTGGTGCCTACTTTGTTATCCTGCAGCAGAAGAAAACTTCTCCCCCAACCCCCACCCCTGTGACAGCCCAGCCAATCAGACTGTAGCAGCCCAACCAATGAGAAACCTCCATACTTTGGACTCCCAGCTTCCTCCAATGGACTCTTTGGTTATTACAGCCCCTCCCAACTCCTCTCTTTTCCCCATAAAACAAGCTGTCAGTCCCTGTTCTCTGGATTTGCGCGTGGTCTGCCATACTTCACATAACGTGAATTGCAGTTCCTCTGACTGTTCCTGAATAAGCTTGCTTTTGCTGGTAAAATAACTGGCTATTATATTGTTAAAGTTGACAGAGGAATGTATATTTTATCAAACTGACGAGAACAAGAATGGGAGAAAAAGAGGAAACGACAAAGTAAATACAGTTAACTCAAGTTATCCAGAAAGAATAGGGCAGGTATATCAGTTGTCCGGTTAAACGGGAATGAACTGAATTCTCCTACTGGAAGACATAGACAGACTGGTCAAAAGTCAAAACTGAGCTATATCTTTGTAACATAAAACACTTAAAGATAAGAAAAGAGAAAGTAGGAAGGGCAATATTAATGTCAAAGTGGAATTAAAAGTATCAGACTGGATTATGAGATATATTATATACATAAATGGCAATATTTACAGAGAAGGTATAATAGTCAAGTCATAAACCCCACAGCACTAAACAACATGGCAGCTAAATGCAGAAAGCAAAATCCACTAGAAATACAATAGTCTAGCAGATCAGACAAAGCAAGACCATAGAAGATTTAAATACCATGAGAAAATTCATAGACAGTAATTGAATAAACCTATGAGTTAATGATTTTGTGAATAGTGAGTGTATGTAAACAGGAATGAAAAAAATAAATGGTCCATACATGAATGAATAAATGCAGGAATGAGTTACTGAATGTGAGAATTTTAAAAAATCATGACAATAAATGAATGAATATGTGATGATACGAATAAAGAAATAGATGGAGAGAGTAAATAAGTAAAATAAATATCTCCAGGGTGGAAGGAAAGAAGGGAATGGGGAGGAAGGGAGGGGAATTCCCATGCACAGCCAGCTCACAGAGCGCACAGCCCCCAGAAGGCTTCATTTAGCTGTCTCCCCAGCCCCAGCTCACCCGGCCAAAAAACTGCAGGAAGGTGTTGGAAAGCAGAAGGTGCTTCTCAGCCAGGAAGCGGTAGCGCCGCTTCTCTTCCAGTTCAGCTGCCCGCTGACTCTCAGACACGAAGGCCTGCATCTGCGCGTGCAGCCGGTTCACGCTCTCCTGGGGGAAAAGGGGATTCTGGCTGGAGGCAGGGGGTGTGTCCCTCATCCCACTCCCACGAGTGCCAGCTGTCTGAAGCCTCTCTCTCCTTCCTGAACCAGCCACCTCCTCTCGGAAGCCTCCTGTGAGCACCCAGCCTGCCCTCGCTTCTGGGCCTGCCCTCTCGTGTGTATCCTCATCCTCACGAGCCTGGGTTCTGCCTGCCCTCTGGCCCGGGCACTTCTCCCAGGTAGGACTGGTGTCTGAGCCATCCTTCTGGCACAGGGCCAAGCACAGAAGTGAGAGAGTTGGTTTAATGAAAATGCAAATTAATTGATTAATAACCCCCTACTTGGGAGCGAAGATTTCAAAGAGGAGAGATATGAGCTTATTAAAGGAGCCAGAAGAGGAGGCAGGAAAGGAGATAGAGGTCTTGAAGGCAGAGGCCAAGGATGGGGCCCTGAGCTCGGGAGGAGGGGCTGGCCTTAGCCGGGGGGCAGGAGGGAGGGGGAGGGTGGCAGGGCTGCTGGTGGATTCTGCCTTTGCTACCTTGATCAGGAGCAGCGTGCTGAGGGCCTCAGGTTTTCTCAATGAAGTAGGAGAAGCAAGGAGGCCAGGGGAGTGTGGGGAGGGCCAGGCAGCGACAGGACAAGGAGCGGCGCTGAGGGTGTCCCTGAGACACTGATGCCCACGCGCCAGGGGCTGGCTGACCTCTCCAGCTATGCTTGCCACACAGGGTGGGGCGGGACACGCTCCTGGAGTTGGGCCAGTGCTGGGTGGGAGAGCTCCAGCGGGTGTTGGGGGTCCCCTCGGAGCCCCGTGTCACCCCCAGCCCCTGCACCTTCATCTCCCGCGCATTCTTGTCCCTCTTGCGCTCCATACGCCACAGCTGGGACATGCACTTCTCCAGGTTGGCGGCTCGGTGGCGGTACTCCATCTCGTAGTGCTGGCGGCTGTCCTTGGATGGGGTGGAGAGAGGAGGGAGACCCCCGTGTCAAAGAGCTCAAGGCACCTGGCTTATGGGCCAGAGTACTGGACAGGGGCAGGGACTCAGCTGGGAACATGTATAACCTGGGGCCAGTCAATGCCCAGCGCTGGCCTCAGTGTGCCCATCCCTCAAAAGGGGAGAGACGGTCCTGCTGGTGATGGGCTGTGGGGCCAGGATGCATGGCCAGACTCACTTTGATGAACTGCATGTCCAGCTTGGTGTTCTTCTCCATGTGCTGCAGCAGGTCTCCATGGAATGTCTGCACCTGTGTGGAGTGCAGGGTGGGGGTGATCAGGGCGGCCCTATCATCCCCAGGCCCCAGAGTTCCTTGCACTGCTCACTCCAATACATTGCCCACTGCATTCCTAACACACCAGGCACCTCGCCAATCATCAGAGAAATGGGTAAAACAAGAGCACCTATTTGGATGGAGGATTAAATGGTTAAACATACAAAACATTTAGTGCAGTCCCTGGCTTGAAACACATCCTCCATAAATGTGTCGACATCTTCCGGTTCTTAGTCTCAGTCTGTGCCTTGATTATGCCTGGAATTTGCTACCAGTCTTCAAATACCAGCTTCACTGCCCCCTCTGCTGGGAGGCCCCCCGACTCCTCAGGCAGAATTCATCACTCTCTCATTTTGTTTCTGGCATGTGTACAACTTGTTTGTTCACTGTTCGCTCCTCCAGCCATAAGATGGAATTTCTTGCTGGGCCCCTGGTCATAGCCTGTTTGTATGGGCAGCATGAACAAGATCTGTCCCATCTCTGTGGCCCCAGCACCGTGGGCTGGGCCTGGCCCAGCAAAAGAGCTCATAACTGTTGAGGGCTTCACTGGGGTGGCAGGTTCCCGTGACAGGTGAGAAGGAGGTGGCTGACCACTTGGGTGACCAGGAGGACCAGGAAGGCTTTTGGGCTCAGGCTCAGAAAAGCTTCGTTCTAGCCGTTTTGGTTCTGCCTCCAATTTGCCCTGTAACTTTGGATGAGTTGCTGCCCCTCCCTGGGCCTCAGTTTCCCCATCTGTAATAGGAAAGTTTTGCCCAGATGGTCCCTAAGGTCCAACCCTAGAACCCAATGAGCTTGATTCTGTGGGCCTTGGTGGCCAGCTGGCATGTTCCCCTGTGTCCCCCATCAGTGCTCCCTGGGTCACTCCGTGTTGTTAGGACATCAGACCTAAATCCTTCCATCTGTACTCTTTGCAAAGAGGAGCATCTCCCATCCTGCTGCCGCCTCTGGGGACACTTCCAACTCTGCTCAGCCTTCTCTGTCTGCCTGGCCTTTCCCCTCAGGAGTCCCGGCTCAAGAACCCTCGGTGGGGGACTTCCCTGGCGGTCCAGTCGTTGAGACTTCGCCTTCCAATGCAGGGTGTGCAGGTTCGGTCCCTGGCCGGGGAGCTAAGATCCCACATGCCTCGCAGCCAAAAAACCAAAGCATAAAACAGAAGCAATATTGTAACAAATTCAATAAAGACTTTAAAAACAAAAAAAAGAACCCTGGGTGGATCCTGCCTCCTGCCACGGGCGTCCCCAAGCTGTGCCGTGGGAGCTCTGTGCCTCAGGAAAAGGAATGCTGGTCGTCAGGAAAGACCAGTAAATTATAAAAGTTCTCAGTTTTTCTTCCACAGTTGTTTCTGAAACCTTGCTAACTGCTGGTCTATAAGGGAGCTTGGGTGTGGCCCCCTCAGGACGAGCCGGGCCTTAAACCCCTGAGTGTGGCTGCCAGTGTGTGTTTTGGGGGGGGGCACGGGATCAGTGTTACACGCCTCTCTGAGTCCCCATTTCTGCCCCATGGGGGCCCTTTTCTGCTGGATCCAGGCAGTAAGGAAGTGAGATTTCCTGACCTATACCTGCGGGACCTCCCGGTTCAAGGTTCTGCTCCAACACAGGACGTATGTTCCTGAAAACTGCCACATCCTGCCAGATCGCCCAATTAAACAACAGGGCTTATGGAAGATGCAGGGTTGGGACTGATGCTCAAAACCCAGGCAAACGTGGCAACCAGAGCATTAATAGAGACGATGAATGGTACCTGGAGACGTGAACTTGAACCACGCCTAAGGCCGTGGAAAATATTAAAAATGCACAAAACCAATAGAATGGACACACTGGCAACACCTGAATTACTGCAGAGCTGGCTTGTTGAGGTGATTCAGGAGGAGGTGGGGCTGTCATGATGGTGGAAATGGGAGGCTGAGACACCCAACCCCTGCTGAGAGACCCGGGAGGCTGGGGGGTGCTTGTCCTCCCCAGGGAGGCCTGGGTGCAGGAGCTCTTTTAAAATGTTCTTAAAATACAGCCTGGGGCTTCCCTGGTGGCACAGTGGTTGAGAGTCCGCCTGCCGATGCAGGGGACGCGGGTTCGTGCCCTGGTCCGGGAGGATCCCACATGCCGCGGAGCGGCTGGGCCCGTGAGCCATGGCCACTGAGCCTGCGCGTCCGGAGCCTGTGCTCGCAATGGGAGAGGCCACAACGGTGAGAGGCCCGTGTACCAAAAAAAAAAAAACAGCCTGAAGGGCTATTGCTCTCAGTGCAGCAGACAAGCTGGGGGCTTTACCCTTCTTCCTAATTCCTAACTTTCCCCTCCCCTTGCCTAGGAAACCTCACTCATGAACAAACCACCTTCCACATCATAGGGTATGGCTCCTGCTTCTAGTCGCGTAGGGACTATGTCACGCCACGGAAACATGCATTAGAGCAGGACAGGATTAAAGCAGGTGGATTGTAATTCTTCTCATTACCAGGGCTTGGCTGTGATCGCCAACAGCATAGAGGACACAGACCCAGGATGCCCCAATCAGATGGGGCCCAGGCATCAGTGGTTTAATGGAAAGTCATTGTCAAGCTCTCGAAGAAATTGATCTAATAAGATGTTGATACTTGAAGAGAACTTTGAACTCTTGCTGTGGGGGAACCACAGGACTGCCTATAACTAGCCGGTGGCTTCTGAAACAACAAAGTCACCAAACCCAGGGCAGGCTGAGGAATTCCCAGCAAGTCAGAACAGAGGCTGCCGTGCCCTGCTCCCCTCCCCCTGGGACACGCTCCATTAGCGGGGTCCTGTGAGCCCCTCAGTACAGAAGTTGAGAGCAGACCCACTGCTGAGAACATGCACTGTAAGTTCTATGTATCGAGTTATTCCAGTAACTTGAGAAATCCTTTTGCTTTTGATTCAGGAAAATCCCTTTGAAAGAATTGTCTCTGTGGGCTGACCCCAGCTCCTTTCTTCCCATTTGCTCTTGAACACCCTCCATCAGGCTCCTGCCCCACCATGCCAGAAAGAGTGTTGTTCTCAAAATCACCGAGACGGCACCTCGCTAAGCCCCATGATCAATTCTCAGGATTCACCCAACTTGGACACAGTTGGCCACTCGCTCCTCCTGAGACAAGTTCCTCCCTCAGCTTCCAGCCCACCACCCTCTCCTTGTTTTCTTCACACACCCCAGCCGCCTCTTCTCTGTCCTTTGCTCAGTGTCCCTCATCTCCCTGGTCCCCGAAGGTTGAGTTGCCCCGGGGCTCAGCCATGGGCCTCTTCCCTTCTCTATCTACACCACTCCCTTGGTGAGCTCATGCAGTCCACTGGCTGACGCCTCCCAGATGTATGTCCCAGCCCAGATCCTCCCCCAAACTCCAGTCTCATCCATATGACAATATGGGGTCCATTCAGCCAAGAGGAAGAGACAAATACTGAAGATAGGCTATGAAGGTCTAACACACAGATAATAGGAGTCCCTGAAGAAGAGATGCAGAGAAAGAGAACAAAAAAAAAAGTCTAAAAATTGTAATTCCAGACAAGTCTCCTGAAATTAAAAAAAATAGAAAGATTTCAAACTACATATTGAAAGAGTATACCACATAACTAAGAATATTGTCCCAGACTGACCAATATCAAGAAATGGTCTGGAAAAGTTACTAGATTTCAGAAAAAGAAAAAAATTGGGCATCTAAGGCAAAAAAAGCAAGTGATTTACAATGGAAGAGATAGATTATCAGACTTTTCAACAGCAACATTCAAGATGAAAGAAAAAGAAAGAAAAGAGAAAGAAAGAAAGAAAGAAAGAAAGAAAGAAAGAAAGAAAGAAAGAAAGAAAGAGAAAGAAGGAAGGAAGGAAGGGAGGGAGGAAGGAATGAAATGTGAGCCAAGAATTTTATATCCAGCAAATCTGACTTTCAAGTATCAGGAGAACAAGCTGTTATCTTGGTGTCAGAACTCAGAGAACATTGTTCACACGAGCCCTTCCTGTGGGGACAGTCAGAACAAGGCCAAAACGACGAGCAAGACATGGACACGTGGTTTGAGGTGAACATTAAATATGTAGTTACTTGTAAACAAAGATCAATGAGGGTGAAAGGGGAGCAAACAAGGCACAGCAGCTCTGGGTCCTGACAGTGTAGACAAGCACAGCTGCAGATACTGCAGCTACCACTGGGGAGAGCAAATGCAAAACAGATTTTAACAGTTCTCAGAAATCATATTGGTGGTGGTAGAATTACTATCATTATTCAGAGACTGTTGTGTATATGTAAAATGAGATAAAGCAAACGGTAACTATGGGATATTCTTATTCTTTCATTCTCTGTATCCTTAAGAATCAGGACTTTTTTTTTTTTTTTTGGGCTGCGCCGCACGGCTTGCAGGATCTTAGTTCCCCGACCAGGGATTGAACCCGCACCCTTGGCAGTGAAAGCATGGAGTCCTAACCATTGGACCACTAGGGAATTCCCAAGACTCAGGATTCTTGATGTGAAACAAAAGAGATACTGGTGGAATAGGGACGAGATTAAGTAAAAATCTAGTGCTGAATCTGAATTGGAAGTATCAGTATGAATTTATGAAGTGTTCTATCTTTAACTATATATATTGTCACGTATGTATGTGTATATATATGTTTGTACAAATGTATGTATGTATCTATGTGTGTATGTATCTAGGTATGTATCTAGGCATATATCTATGTATCTAGGCATCTGTAGCATATCTATTATATGCACATGTGTATGTATGTATGTCTGTACAGCACTGGCCACTGAAAAAGCCTAGGAGAAACGATCAACCCAGTGGACACCCCTGGTGCCCAGATTATGGTCTTGAAATACCACTTTCCACTAAAAGCAACAAATAAAAACAGGGCTTCATGGAGAGATGGCTGATTCTACGTGTACAGCAGCAAAGTACCAGATGAGGGCAGAACATCTCGTCAGGCTGGATAGCAAGGAGACTGTCCGAACCATGAGAGTTATGCCAAAGGACTCGTGCTTTCCATTAAACCACTGATGCCTGGGCCCCGTCTGATTGGGGCATCCTGGGTCTGTGTCCTCTATGCTGTTGGCGATCACAGCCAAGCCCTGGTAATGAGAAGAGGCTTCTGCTGGTCAAAGCGGGGACATTTTCAACTTCAGTGAAATAATGATTGCAAAGGAGTAAAACACAACAAATATGTTTAGATCTATGAGACTGACTAGATACTAAAAAATAAGATACTAAAAAATATTATAATGATGGTACTAGTAAAAAAAATAAAGCTAACTGGTCACCTTCAGAGGATGACAGGGAGAAAATTCATGATCTTGGAAGCTGACAAGGCGGGAATAAGCCTTTATCCTGTCTTTCCCATAAGAAGCGTGCCACTGGGTAAAAAATAGCACATAAGAAGGAACGTCTCTTTAGAGAAATATTCCAGTTCATAAGTGAAAGAGCAGAATAGCAGCATCTCGTAACTCCACGTATGAGTGGGTGCGGACACACAGCCTCCATTGCTGTTACCGTCACAAGGCGGCAGGAGCCACATGCCTCCTGACGGAAGAAGCCAGCACCCACTCTAGTCTTGCCAAACGGATGGAACCTGAGTCTGATCAAGCTTCTGGGTCCAGAGGACAGAGGAACAAGCTGAGCTGCATGAGGAGTGTTTGGAAAACCAACAGGTCAAAAGGTCCCAGGCCCTTCAACAGATAAATGGTAAGGAAAAGAAAGGGATGGAGGGGGAGCCAGTAGATTAAAAGAGACTCAAAGACATATTTAAAACAAGAGAGCAAGACAAATTCTAGCATCCAGGGACATACAACTGGGTGATCAATTACGAAGAAACACAAGGCAGTGTCGGACCAGTGGTCCCTTTTGGAGGAAGAGGGGGTCTGTGGTTTGATGGGGGCATGTGGAAGGGCTCCAGGAAAGGCTGGCAAAGCTCCTGACCGGGGTGGGAGTTTCAAAGGTGGTTTGCCTTATAATGATTCATTAAGCTCGAATTTGTTCAGTGACACTTTCTATGCCTGTATTTTAGTTTACAATAAAAAAGGTTTGGTTTTGGAAAGCCAAACTTGAGTCAGATCCTGTCATTCCTTTGCTCAATACACTCAGAGGCATGGCTAGAGTTCTGACAATGCCCTCAAGGCCCGGCCCCTTTAGCGGCTGGTCATCTCCACGCTGGCCTTCGCTGCCTCCACTCCGGCCACGTGGGCCTCCTCAAGCCTTCCCATGTGCCGATCCCTCTGCCCAGGACACTCTTTTTGCAGGTGTCTCCCACTCACTCCCCACCTCCATCAGGCCTCTTCTCAATGTCACCTTTCTAGTGCCTTTCACCTCGAGCATCTGTTAAAAATTGCATCCCTCCAATACTTGCTACTCCCCTTCCCTGGTCTATTTTTCTCCATAGCTCATTTTGCATCTAACCCATCACATCTGTACTCACTTGTCCTGGGTTTTGTCTGGTTCCCCCTTGGGGAGAGCAGGGGGTTTTGTCTGCTGTATCCCCAGTACCCATAGCAGTACCTGGCACAGGGCAGTAAATAGTTGTCGAATGAATGAGCCCAAGGGGGAGGCAGCCTCTGGTGTGTTCGGCCCAGTATGGCTCTGGCCAAGGGCCCTGCCCTGTTGTCACAGCCAAGACGCTGGTACCCAAAGAAGGCGGCTCTCCTTACAGAGCAGGCCTGGGTGACACTTGTCCGCGTCCAGCCCAGGTGTGCCACAGGTGACATGGAGAGCCATCAGACACAAGGACAGGAAGTTGCAGGCTGCCAGCGTGACCCATGCTCTGTAACTCCCCGCCCAAGCCCCAGGAGGTGGCACGGGCTTAGCGCTAGGCCTCCAAGTGCCTAGGAGAGGGACCGAGGGTCCTGGTTTTATCGAGTGTAGTGGAAGCACGTTTTCTGCTGGTGAATTTGTTCCCCATTTCAACATGGTTACCAAACTGATGAGTATTTTATGGTGTCCCCAAAGAGTATCCAGACCTCCAGTGGTTTCCCGCACACACGTTTGAGAACCGTGAACTTCCACGATTAGTTCAAATTTCCTTCCGAACTTTCCAAGGTTCCTCACACCCAGCCCCGCCCACCTTTCCCTCTCTGCCTGCCTCCCATCCCCAGCTCTCTTCTGCCCGATGCCATGCTCTGCACCTGCTCAGCCCCTGGCAACCTCTGGAAGGCCCTCTCCCTCTGGCCCAGCCCCGCTCCCTTTTCAAAGCTTATTCTTTCCTTCCCAGTCAGTGAAGCCCTGCTTGGTCCCAGGTCCCTGTCCCAGGCCCTGGAGTTACAGAGGAGACCACGTCCCAGCCCTGGCACAGCTTCCAGTCTTGGCAGGGATAGAGATGGGGGTAAATTCTGCTTCTAATGATCATAGCTAAGGTACATAGCCAAGGTCAATAGTTTATACTTATTAATACAATTAATGCTCACAAGAATCCTGCAAGGCAGTTATTATGATTATGTCCATTTCACAGACAGATACACTGAGCCATAGAGGTTAAGTAGCTTGTCCAAGGTCACAAAGCCAGTAACTGGTGGAGCTGGGCTTTGAACCCAGGTGCTCTGGCTGCAGAGCTGGTTTTCTTCACCACACACTTGCTAAGAATGGATAGAAGCATCTGTTGAAGTCCAGAGGGAGGAGAGACTGAACTTGCCCAGGAGTCAGGGGAGGCTTCCTGGAAGAGGGGGTGACTGTGCTGGCCAGCAGGGGTGGGGGTGGGTGGGTCCTAGGCTGAGAGAACAGCGTGACAGCAGCCCATGGTGGGGACGCCAGGCGTGTCTGCAGAGGGCAGCCCTTCCGGCTGGTTGGGCTGTGACTGGAGGTGCCAGGGAGGCTGCTGGCTCAGCAGGACCTGGAACCCCTTACCGAGGGGCTGGGTTTAGTTCTGCAGGTGGCAGGGCCGTGGAAGGGTTTTCTCCTAGGTGTGTAAGGTCAGATCACTGGCTGCTCCCTGGGGAGGCAGGTAGGGGCAGGGCCTGATGCACGTGGGTGACGGTCCTTTCGCTTCCTGGCTCCTCCACTCACTCTGGAATCTTGGGCAAGTGGCTAGATCCCTGAGACTCAGTTTCCTCCTCTGTCAAATGGGGATAGAAATGGCACCTGCCTCCCAGGTTGCTGGAGCTTGAACAAGATGTGCAGGTAAATGTGCCCAGCAGAGCTGGGCCCTGGCAGGTGCCCAAAAGGGCAGCCGCAGTTGTCATGTCACCAAAGTCCTCTCTGAGGAAGGGTGTGGAGGCCCTCGTCCCCCATAGAACTCAGCCCACTCTCCCAAGTGACCCCTCCAGGCTGTGGGGTCTGGGACTCACCACCACCTCCAGGTCAGAGTTCAAGTGCCGCTGGGTGTCGGACATCTGCACCAAGATCTCACCTGGAGGCACGGAGAGCAGCAGCTTCAGTGCAGGGACCTACCCTGCCCACCCTCTTCCCACCAGCAGCTGTCAGAAGGGCCTGCCCAAGGCTGGATTTGGGGACCAAATTCCAGGGGTTCCCCATACGAGTCAGGGCCTCTGACAGCACCTGTCCTAGCCATGGCAAAGTCCTGCAGGGAGGGGAGCAGAGGGGCCCTGGCTCCAGACGAGAGTCTGGGCTCTGGGCCTTGGGCTGCAAGACCTGTGTCTTTGGGGGGACTTCCTGGAAGGGCCAGACTGTAAAAGGAACCCTCTCTGGGACCTGAGAATGGGGGGCAAGGCCGGTCCCGGGCCTGAGGGGAGGCACCAGGGAGGCAGGCAGAGGGGGGCCCGGAGCCTGGAACACAGGAGGAGGCCGGTGGGGGGAGGGGGGCTAGGAGGAGTGTCCCCCAGGCCTAAGAAGATGAGTGGGGGAGATGGAGGGGAAGAGGCGCGCCTCACCCAGGATCTGCGAGGTGGAGCTCTGCAGGGCCTGCTCCCCGATCTTCTGGATGGCGTTGAAGTACACCTCTGCCGCCTCAGACAGAGCTGCGTGGAGAGAGGGGTGCGTCCAGCCCCGGAGCCCTCCTCCGTGTGCCCTCCCCACTTCTGGAGGCCTCTCCTTCTGGCGGGAGAGGGTGTGGAGGGGACGCCTCGGGCTCTGGCGTAGGTGTGTGCGACAGGGATGGGGGGCCCTGGGCAGCGTGTGTGGAGAGGGGGCATCGGCCAGAGGAGGGGGGGGTGAAAAAGCGGGGGATGGGCTCTCCCTGCGGGGCAGGGCGCAGGGCCTTGGCCTGTTTCTGTCTGGGAGGGGGCGGGGTGCAGGCATCTGTGTGTGCCCGGGAGGGCGTGGGCAGGTGTGTTGTGAGGCATCAAGTGGGTCTGGGGGTGGCATGGGCTGAGGTCACTGCTGTGAGGACTCTGAAGTCCTAAAGGGCGGGGAGGGATTGGGTGACACTCAGCTCTGGGTGTGTCCCTGGCTTGTCCACCCGGCAGGTGGCTCACAACCCTCTGCTGATTAGCTCTGGGGGTGGGGCAGTTGCTGGGAAATGGGGGAGATGGGAGCTGTTTGCACAGGCGCTGAGTGAGTGGTGAGGTCTGGCTGTAGGTGGCTGGAAGTGGGGCAGGTCAGGGTGCCAGGCTGGGGGTGCAGAGGTGGCCTGGGTATGGCAGTGGGCTCAGTGGCAGCATCAGGGTGACATAGAGACGTGTGTGTCGTTGGGGTTTTGAGAGCCTGCAGGGCCTGGCACTCACCGTGGAAGGCCCGGAGGTAGTTGTTCCCCAGGTACACCAGGTTCTCCAGGGCGGGGTTGAACTGCTCCATGATGCTCTGGAGTCCAAGGGTGGTGGGAGGGTAGAGATGGGGAGAGGAAGACGGAATGATGGGCCTCAGGATCAGGGCACCCCCAACCCCAGTGAGAAGCCTGACTCAGGGGAGCCCGCCTAGAACCTGGAGTCACCCAGAATTCTGGCTCTCGGCTGCAAGGACCTCAGAGGCCAGGATCCAGACCGGGGTCCCCTTGGCCGGCTCCAGATCACCACCTGCCCAGCAGGAACTTGTGCCTGGAAGGTTCTCCTCCCACTGGCTGCAGCCTGTGGTCTGTCACAGCGCCCAGCTGGGCGTGGCTCAGCGCTGCCTTGAGTTCAGCCACCTCAGGGGCAAGGGCAGACCTTGCCCTGCTCCAAGAAGAGCCCCTGGGGAGCAAGGCTGTGGCCGAGTCCCTTGGGCCGCCGCAGGCCATGGCCAGCTGGAGAGCACCCTGTGTAGAGGACTTAGACTTGGGTCTTGATTCAAATCTCAGCAGCCCCTCTTCTTCCCTTGGTGACTTTGAACTAGCTGTTTAGCCTCTCTGGCCTCAGTTTTCTTATCTGTCAAATGGGGTGATTATTTTCTACCTCAAAGATAGGGTGTTGTGAGGTTTACATGTTGAAAGTGTCCTGCACACAGTAGGTGCTCAGTAAATGTCTATGGAAACGGCAGCAACCCCCCTGGAGTCGAGTAGGAAGTTTGAGTGAGGGGCTCAGAAACCAGAGAGAGACAGACAGGGAGACACAGAGAGAAAGAGACAAAGAGAGACTCCCCTACCCTGGGGCGGCCAGGTGGCTCTTCGGGCGGGCCCCCTGCTCCCAGCTAAGGCCACCCTGGGCGCTGTCCTGCCTCATCCAGTCTTTGGGAGTCTGTCTCAGCAGTCCTGTCACTCACTGGCTGAAGCCGTGCTCTGGGAGCCTCAGGTTGGGGCTGGAGTGGCCGACTGCCTCCAGGGACCCCCACCCCCATGCCCACTGCTCAGCCCAGCCTGGTTCTAGGCCTTCTTTCCTGGAACACGCTGCTGCTATGCTCACTCTCTGTCCTCCAGAGCTGGCCGACCTTCAAGCCCTGGGAGCGGGGGCGGCAGCCGGGGCCTGGGCCACGCACACACTCACCTTGTAGATGGCCATGGTGGACCTGTAGAACTGGTCCATCTCGGGGGCCATGGAGTGGGCGCACCCGGGCACTGAGTAGAAGGCTGGTGGCACTAGCAGGCCTGGGAGCACCGGGGGTCGGTACCCTCCAATGCCCACTGCTCAGCGGGCTGTGAAGGAGGCTGCAGAGTGGGACCCGGAGATGGAGGGCTGGCCAAGGAGGAGGTGGCAGCTTAATTATTCACCAGCCAGGGATGTCAGAATGCGATCTGGGGCGTAACCAGACCCGGCGGGGAAGGCATTCTGTGACGCGGGCGGGTTCGTGTGACCTGCGCTTCAATTATTTACCCCTCTGAGCCGCGGACCGGTGGGCACGCGTGGATGGCCACTCTCCTGGGTCACCTCCTCTTCAAGGAAGAGCCTTTCCCAGGCCAGCAGGGACCCCTAGCTGTGGGGGACCCCTGCCCTCCCACCTGCCTACACTGGACGGTGCCCACCCTACTGGGCTCGAGCTGTGCAGTGACCACCCCCGGACGCTCCCTGGAAGTCCGTCCCTGCAGGCGGAAGTCACCCACGGCTCGTCACTGTTCTCGGGCCCCCTCTCTACCCTGAGCCCCTCAGCCCTGCAGCCCAGGGGCTGAGGCTCCTACGCCCGCTGCCGCCCACCCAGAGACGGGACAGCACAAACCCTGGAGTCGCACAGACCTGCGGGCACGCTTTGGCCCTGGTCGCTTGCTGTGTGACGGTGCCCGAGCCCCCTGCCGTCTCTGGGTCTCATCCCCTCCTCTGGCAAGTGGGGCTCTCCCTCGCCCTCCACCGTGGGGCAGGTGGGCCTGGCGGCCACCTCTGCACACCCTCAGGCCCTGATTTGGGGAGGCCTAAAGAGGAGAGGTGTCCCTGGCCCGCGGAGCCTGGGAACCAGAGCCTCCATCCGTCCGCGTGGGCACAGGCAGGTGACAGCCAAGGCTGAAGGTCAAGGCTGAGGGGGGCTGGCGGGTGGGGGGCACTCACACCACAGTGCACACAACACAGGCAAACCAGAATTGGACCATTTATTTCACAGTTTGGGGCAGTCCCTGGAGCCCCTCTCCAGTCATAAACCACTTTCTGTCGGGAAGAATAACTTAAGTCACAGGAGCGACCTTTGAGAGCTGAGGAGAGCTCATGGGCGGGCGGCTGGGGTGCGCGGAGGGGCAAAGTCGAATGGGACACCCCACTCCTAGGTTTTCCCTCCCGATGGCGTGGTGATGGCCCGCTTCTCTGGCTCCACCCCCAGCGGAGAGGGCAGAGGGTAGAAGGGGTCTCTGCAGCTCCAGGGGGCCGGGAAGAACCTGGGGCCCTCTGGGAGGCCTTAGTGTTTGAGCCACCTTGGGGGTCAGGGAGCAGCCTGAGTGAGGCCTGAGGCTTCCTAAGCTGGAAGGACACAAAGAGCCAGCAGGCGGGGACAGAGCGGGAGAGAGGCCTGAGGACCAGCCTTACGCAGGAAGCCCCGTGCCCCGCTAGGCCGGGGCTGTGGACACAGAGCCGCCTGGGCCTGGCTCTGCCCCGCCTCCCAGCTGGGCCTGGGGACAGCTGGGGGCCCGGCGGCCTCACGGGGACAGCAGCAGCTGGATGAGCTCCTGGAACTGCTCCCGGTGCTCGTAGATGTAGACCTCAGTCTGCCAGAGGGCGTTGACCAGCACCGTGTCATTGACCTCGTCCAGCATGATGTCTGTCCCCAGCTGGGGACTCAGTCTGTCCGGATCAAGGAAGAGGGGTCACCCCCAGGACACTCGGCCTGGGTAGGGGACAAGGGCTAGGACTGGGGTGGACTCGGGACACACAGCACCTCCTTGGGGAAAGGGAAAGTCCAGGCTGGGGACTGGGGCCAGCAGAGCCCTCACCTGAAGTACTGGATGCCAACCATCTCGCACCAGGCCCGGGCCCGGTCCACGGCCCGCCCGTCCGGATCTGTGCACTGGTGAGAAGCAGCCTCTGTGAGCGTCCAGCGCACGCCACACACACAGCCCCTGCCTGGGGTCCCCAGGTTCCAGGTTGGCTTAGCCCCTATCAGCAGAGTGACCTAAGGCAAATCCGCCTTTCTGGGCTGCAGTGACTGTCCCAGCCATGCAGAGGGGCAGAGTCTGTGGCTTTGACAGGTGGCTTGGCAGCGTTCAGGGTCAGTGAGCGTGGACGGGCTGAGTGGACAGGCCTCCACCTCCCTGCCCCCTTAGCTTTTGTCCATCTGACATTCTGGGCTTCCACATGGGCTGTGTTTGAAGGAAGAAATCCACAGCTAAAAAATGCTTGAAAATCCCACTGGAGGTGGTCACCGAAGGTCCCTGCCAGCATTGAGACGCTATAGGGGAAGGGGAACGCCCCTGCCCCGAGCTGGCTGAGGAGGGTCAACAGAGCCCTGCCATCCCCATGACACCCAGGGTCCCACGGGAAGCCTCATCCTGGGGCTGAGATCCCGAGGGAAGCGGGCCTGGGGAGGGGCCCATACTCACACATTCCACCACCATCTTGCCCAGTTCCTTGGCCCCAAAAACAGTCTTGGCCAGTTCCCAGGGGCTGCTGGGACGGAAGACGTCCACACAGGTCACAGGCACCTGCGGGGACCTCCCTGTCCCCAAGGAGACGACAACGGAGAGTTTCTTCACCTTGTTGCCCTGACCCTGTTGGGACAGGACAGGTGAGAGGAGGCCTGCCCCACAGATCAGGGGCACCCAGGGGTAAGAGAGAGGCTCCCTGGGGGATTGTGAAGAGGAGTACAGGCCTCCTGTGGCAGAAGCACAGCCTGTGCTGCCTCTCTTTTGCTTCAGAACAAGTTCTCCTGCCAATCTTCTGGGCGACCTTGGCAACCCACCTACCCAGGCTCCCCATGCACTCAGACGAGTGATGTTTGAGCACCCTTCCCCATCCCACAGTCTCTCACTGATTCCTTCTTCCTCCAGGAAGCCTGCCCTTCCACATCTGGCCCCTAGAGAGCGCTCACCTCCCTGCCACCTGCGGTTTCATCAGGGGCTTGGTGATGACCGCAGTGACAACTACAGCCAACAAGGATGCGGCACACTCAAGGTCAGGCACTGTTCTCAATACTTCACAGATAAGAGGCCACGGAAGCCTCACGACAGGCCCCAGGCAGGTACTATCAACAGCCCTAGGCAGTGGTTGAAGTGAAGCACGGGCAGAGACAGGCGCCAGACCCAGAGGCCCCCACACCACACTGCTTCTCCTAACCTGAGTGGGCCTCGCCCACCTCTGCAGGAAGCTCCTCGGGCTGAGGGCCGCTTCTCTTCCTCACCATCACTGACTCTGCACTGCCCCATCCCCAAAGGCCTCAGCATGGGCTCCCCTCCTCTGTGAGCCCTTTCTGAGCCCTCATGTCTCTCAGCAGGGGCGATGCTCCTGGGCCCCTGCACAGTTCTCTGTCACAGCACCTAAAACACTCGGATGGATGTGTCCTTGTTTATGGACTATCTCCCCTGAATGTGAGCTCCCCAAGCGTGTGTCTCCAGGCCGGGCAGCGTGGCTAGGCCTGTAAACTGGCACATACTGGTATGCATGCTGTCCTCCCCACAAACAGCAGATGCTGTTAATTGATCATAACACCCTTCCCCACCTAGTCCGGATTGGGCCTCAGAATCCCTCTTAGCACAGTGCTTTGGGCAGACACCACCAATCAGGCAGGTTCGAGTGTGACATAAAATTGCTGTTAAGTGCACAAATGAATGAATGCATGAAGAAAAGCCATTTGCTCTCCCAGGAGTCAGCCCAGAGTACAGTCAAGGTTTGCAGAAAGAGGAGAGGCCGCTGTGGGCGGTCAGTTCCAGCCCCTCCAACCCGAGGTGGCTCTCACCTTGCGGATCAAGTCCTGGTTGTACTCATGGATCTCCGTCATGGCGTCCAGCGTGGGGTTGTTGGCCAGCAGCCCGCCATCCAGAAAGCGCCCGTTGGGCCGGAAGTAGGTGGGGGCTGCCCCACTGCTCCGGGCTGCCCGCCACACCAGCTGCTCTGCGGGTGGGGGAGGAGGGGGCCCAGTGGCACAAGAGATGTGCGTTTCAGATCTAAGGGGGTGTGTGTGTATGTGTGCGCATGGCACTGTGGGAAGAGGGCGAGGCTGGGGACTCTTCAGAAGCAGGACCGACAGGCCATGCTGTCTGGCCCCGCCATCCTGGTGGAAGGCAGGGTGCAGCCTGCCCGAGGCCTGATGGCTCCCTGGCTCTGCCAACCCTCAGCTGATACCCTTGGGAGGGAAGACCAGGGCAATGGGTGGGATGGTGGTGGGCTGGGGGTGCCTGGCAGCAAGCTTGCGACTCCCACCCACCAACCTGCAGCCTCTCGGGCCAATCGCTTCCCACAGATGCATCAAACATGGTTTTAACCTGAGGGTTGAGGTGGAGGCTTTAGGTTAACGTTCTGGCCAACACGAGGCTCCCGTACACACTCCGGAGCCTGATAATTCCGGAAGAGGTGGAGCTCAGCCGGCTGCCGGTCGGACAGTGTCCCTGTCAGCATCACCCTGGAGAGAAACAAGGAGCAGGACACTGAAGCCACTGACCCATCCGCCCTGGACAATCCACCTCTGGCAATTTTTGTCCAAACCACCGACGCACTAATTCTTAAACTCAGCATTCCTACTTCTGGGAACCCATCCTAAGACACTCCCACATGTGCGGGGAGATAGGCACACACTAGGCTATTAATGGCATTAAATCAAACGACTGGAAACAACTAAATGTCCACCAGTGGGATGGTTCATGCTCCGTTCATGCTCCTCTGCGCAGTGGGGTCTGTGTCGCTGGAGAACGGCTGACGTATTGCTTCATGTACTGATGGATGGTGAGCGCCAAGATTTATATTTAAGTGGAAAAAGCGAGGTTCAGGACAGTGTGTATAATATGCCACCATTTATTTAAAAAGAAACCCCCAAAGACCCTATGTACCTATTTGCTTGGTCAGAGGGTAACTCTGGAAGGACCCATGTGCAGAACCTGGCAACAGTGAGCTGCCTCTGGGACAGGGGACTGCTTGCGGGCTGCAGCTCCAGGACAGGAGTCGGGGGAGACTTTTCAGCATGTCACCTCTGATACCTAATCAGTGTTCTACCATGTGTGTCTACAACCTGTTAAAGAAGACTCCTAACTGTCTCAAGAGACTCAGACATCCTTAAATACCGAGGGGAGTGTAGACTGACACAGCCCCCTTGGAAACTAATATGTATTCAGACCTTTACAAATGTCCTGGCTCTTTTTTTAAAAATTTATTTTCTTTCTTTATTTTTGGCTGTGTTGGGTCTTTGTTGCTGCATGAGGGCTTTCTCTATTTGCGGCGAGTGGGGGCTACTCTTCGTTGAGGTGCGCAGGCTTCTCATTGCGGTGGCTTCTCTTGTTCCGGAGCATGGGCTCTAGGCATGCGCGGGCTTCAGTAGTTGTGGCACGCGGGTTCAGTAGTTGTGGCTTGTGGGCTCTAGAGCACAGGCTCAGTAGTTGTGGCGCACAGTCCCAGCCGCTCTGCGGCATGTGCGATCTTCCTGGACCAGGGCTTGAACCCGTGTCCCCTGCACTGGCAGGCAGATTCTTAACCACTACGCTACCAGGGAAGACCTGTCCTGGCTCTTTGATCTGGGAATTCCGTTTTGGAAAGTCCAGCCTAAGGGAATAACCTTGGTTACAATGAAAGCTTTTTGTTTAAGGCTATTCATGCAGTGTAATTTATTACAGTGAAAAATGAATGCTCTACATGGAAATAATAGGAGGGAGTGCCTAAACAATGGAATGTTTTGCAGCCATTTCAAATTACACTAGCAAGGAGTTGAGACTAACACAGAAAGGTGTTTGTTACAATGAAAAATATAAAGAAAAGGGAACAAAAACTACGCATGGGAAAAAAAGATTAGTTTTCCACCTCTAAGAATCTTGTGGAAAGGTTATTTGAACATACCTCTCAATGAACAAAAAACTAAATGCTGGAAAAAAAATTTTTTTTTGATCTTCAAAGCACAGAAGGGGCTTCCCTGGTGGCGCAGTGGTTGAGAGCCCGCCTGCCGATGCAGGGGACGCGGGTTCGTGCCCCGGTCCGGGAAGATCCCACATGCCGCGGAGCGGCTGGGCCCGTGAGCCATGGCCGCTGAGCCTGCGCGTCCGGAGCCTGTTGCTCCGCAACGGGAGAGGCCACAACAGTGAGAGGCCCGCGTACCGCAAAAAAAAACCCAAAAAAAAACCAAAAAAAATTTTTTCTTTGGTACGCGGGCCTCTCACTGTTGTGGCCTCTCCCGTTGCGGAGCAACAGGCTCCGGACGCGCAGGCTCAGCGGCCATGGCTCACGGGCCCAGCCGCTCCGCGGCATGTGGGATCTTCCCGGACCGGGGCACGAACCCGCGTCCCCTGCATCGGCAGGCGGGCTCTCAACCACTGCGCCACCAGGGAAGCCCTTCAAAAAAATTTTTTTAAAAAGCACAGAAGATTGGGTGATTGGGATTGACATGTATACACTGATGTGTATAAAATTGATGACTAATAAGAACGTGCTGTATAAAAAAATAAATAAAATTCAAAAAAAAAAAGCACAGAAGATCTGATAAGATAGAAAGGAAAGATGAGGGTAAACTCTGAGGATAAGCAAGAACTCACAGAGGTAAATGGAGCACAGACTCATCTCTGACCTGAAGGCAGACACCAAACTATCAGTTTGAACTTCCATGCTGATGGCCTCATGGGGCCAGAGGGACAGAAGTCAAAGCCCAGGGTTCACTGAAGGTTAGGGATCTAATGGGAGACCCTCCCCACATTAGATTGTAATCCCAAAGGGCTACCCTCTTGGATAAGGGTTAAACCAGAAATAAACCTGCCCCTTTCCCACGCCTGGAGGCTGTGAGTAAAGTTGGCTGGCATTAAACAAAGAAAGGAGAAAAAAAAAATCCCTGAAAATGTATAACCACAAACTAACCCTTCTGCAGATCTGTAGTCTAAATTCTCATCACCTGGGGGAAGTTCCAAAACCTTCATGCCAAGAATTTAGTTACAGTGACCCTAGATGCTACTGTACATGGGTACCTGGAGGATACAACATAAGACACTCTGGAGAAGATACCCTCATTCTAGGCTTCACAGAATCTGCACATATTTCTCAACACTAAGGAATACCACACAGTTCCAAAAAAGGTGGGGGGGGACGTCAAGAAATAAAACACCATGAATAAAAATAAGCATAAACAACACATACCTACATAGACAGCAGTTATTTGAATCCTCAAACAAAGACTGTAAAACAGCTATGCTTGGGACTTCCCTGGTGGCACAGTGGTTAAGAATCCGCCTGCCAATGCAGGGGACACGGGTTTGAGCCCTGGTCCAGGAAGATCCCACATGCTGTGGAGCAATTAAGCCCATGCACCACAACTACTGAGCCTGCGCTCTAGAGCCTGCGAACCACAGCTACTGAGCCCGCGTGCCAAGAAGCCCATGCACTGCAACGAAGAGTAGCCCCCGCTCGCAGCAACTAGAGAACGCCCACGTGCAGCAATGAAGACCCAATGCAGCCAAAAATAAATAAATAAAATAAAATTATATAAAAAAAAAACCCAGCTATGCTTACAATGTTGAAAGACATCAAACACAAGCTTGATAATATTTTCAGGGAATAGAAAACTATAAGTAATGACCTAGAAGATCTGAAGAAAAAAACAAAGAGTACTTCTAGAAATTTAAATAAATAAATAAATAAAAACTCAATGAATAGGTTAAATGGAAAATCAGATAAAGTTAAAGACGGAATTAGTGAATTGGAAAATAGGTAAGAAGAAATTATCCAGAATGCAATGCAGAGAGATAAAATGAAAGAATATACAGGAGAAGTTAAAAGACATGAAAGACAGAAAAGCTCTAACATTTTCAACTGGAGTTCCAGAAGGAGAGGCAAGAGAAAATCAGGCAGAGGCAAGGTTGAACCAATAATGACTCAGGCTTCCAGAACTGAAGAAAGACATGAATCCAAAGATTTAAGAAGGCCAACAAATCCCATGCAGGATAAATTAGAAGGAATTCATAACTAGATATATCTTAGTGCAGCTGTAGAGCACCAAAAACAAATAAACCAACACATAAATAAAAGCAGCCGGAGGAAAAAAGACTACTTACTTTCAAAGGAGTAAGAGTTAAATTGAAATTGACTGCAAGTGTAACAATGGATGCTAAAAGGCATAGAATGATATCTTTCTTGTTCTACAAGAAAATCACCAGCCTAGAATTCTATACTCAACAAGAATAAGAGAGAAATAAAAGAATGTTCAACTGATAAGGGTGAAACACAACTAGTTTCAAATGATGAGAGTGAAATAAACTTATTTTCAAACAACTCTGCTAGTGGAGAATTCACTACCAGCAGACCATCTCTATGGGAAAGGCAAAAGAAGGTACTTTAGGCAGGAGGAAGGTGGTCACAGGAAAGACTGTAAAGCAAAGAAGTGATACACATGTATACATACACACACACATATGCATACTCATACACATACACACATACATGAGCTGGAGCCAGCTCACACTGGCTTGTGAGAACCTATTGCTAAATCTCATGAGCTGGTTGTTAAACTGTTGGTAGCTTGAAATCAGCCATGGTGGGGGTATTTACACCATGGGAATTGGCAAACACTAAATACCAGGGTTTTATCCCCCTAGAGATCTGGTTTCCCAGCTCACCACTAGATAAATATAAATAAACATCAACTTCAAAAAACAATATCTTGTGAGGTTTTAAAAAAACAAGATAGATATAAAATTCAGAAAAGTAATTATTGGGTTGGCCAAAAAGTTCGTTTGGGTTTTCCCATAAGATGGCATGGACCTAGAGACTGTCATACAAGTGAAGTAACTCAGAAAGAGGAAAACAAATAACGTATATTAACGCATATATGTGGAATCTAGAAAAATGGTACAGATGAACTGGTTTGCAAAGCAGAATATAGATACAGATGTAGAGAACAAATGTATGTACACCAAGGGGGGAAAGCGGGGGGTGGGTGGTGGTGGTGGGATGAACTGGGAGATTGGGATTGACAATCACTGATATGTATAAAATGGATAATTAATAAGAACCTGCAGTATAAAAAATAAATAAAATAAAATTCAAAAAATAAAAAGAATGATTTGTGCCATCCAAATTCTTCTGCAATTTTCTTTAAAAAAAAAAATCCTTTATTATCTGAGGGGGGATAATGGTATCAGTTAAATTTAGACTTCTATAATACGCACTAAAAAAAAAGACAACAGAAATGAGTGCATAAATTTCAAACTATTGGGTTGGGGGTGGAATGTAATGATTAAAACTATTCAGTAAATCCCAAAGAAGGCAAGAAACACGGAACAAAATAGGATCGCATATGTCGTGCCCCAAATATGAGTAATTATGTAAGTATAAATGGACCAGCCACATAAACTATTAGATTAACTATATGAAGGCTCTGATAGCCAAACCAATCAGCTAAAACAGACTTAACTAATTAAATAACTTAAATATATTACTATGCAATAAAAATCTATAAATACACTAAATGCACAGATCAGATAAAGAACAAGTCCAGCTATAGGCTATTTACAAGAGAGACATGTAAAACATAGGGATCAAGAAGGCTGAATTAAAGCACGAGCACAGACACACCACATGCAGATATAACCAATGAAGGCTAGGATAACTATATTAATATCAGACAAAGTCAAGGCAAAAAGTATTCTGAGAGGGCTTCCCTGGTGGCGCAGTGGTTGAGAGTCCGCCTGCCGACGCAGGGGACACGGGTTCGTGCCCCGGTCCGGGAAGATCCCACGTGCCCCGGAGCGGCTGGGCCCGTGAGCCATGGCCGCTGAGCCTGCACATCCAGAGCCTGTGCTCCGCAACGGGAGAGGCCACAACAGTGAGAGGCCCGTGTACAGCAAAAAAAAAAAAAAAAAAAAGAATAAAAATAATAGGTGTGTAAGACTGCTATAGATAAAATTATCAAACTGTACTGACAAACTTTCAACAAATGGAATGTTTTGCTATGTTCCCTAATTGGAAGACTTGGTGTTTTAAGATGTCAATTCTCCCCTAAATAAGCTCACAGAAAACTCCTATATATATAATAGATAAACAACAAGGTCTTACTGTAGAGCACAAGGAACTATATTCAATATCCTATAATAAACCGTAATGGAAAAGAATATGAAAAAGGATACGTGTGTGTGTATAACTGAATCACTTTGCTGTACACCAGAAACACAATATTGTAAATCAAGTATACTTCAATAAGAAAAAAATAAAGCATACAGATTCAATATAATCACAATCAAAATCCCAACAGGATTTGCTTTTCTGTAGAATCTGACAGTCTGATTCTACAATCTCTATGGAAGCGCAAATAGCAACAAGTAACCCACATCTTATGCGGCACTTCTACGTGCTAGGTGCTTTTTACGTGCTTTATAAACACAACTTTTTTACTTCTCATGTAAGCCCCAGGAAGCAGGCACTATATTATTCCCATTTTTGAGAAAAGGAAACTTCAGGGTACATGCTCTTAATTACTTCCCTAAAGGGCCTCCAACAATAGGAAGCCCTGCTATAAACTTGCTATAAACACTGCAGAATAAGGGCTCCGTGGTCAAAAACAGACCCAAGAAGGACCCTGGACCCACTAGGAAGCAAGGCCTGCGATGTGGAGGGAAAGACAGACTTTTCACAGATGAGGCTGGGGAAACTGGTTATTTGTGGGGAAAACAGGAAATTGGATTTCTCCTGATACAAAAATCAACTCCAGATTGATAAAAGACCTAAACGTGATAGGCAGATGGAGGGAGCTTCCCGACCTGAGACCCAGGAAGGGAGCTCCGTGCCTCCAGTTAAGGAAGCACAAATCATAATAAGGAAAACATTTCGAAATTCTGCTGCATTAAGAACATCCGCTCTGGCTTCCCTGGCTTCCTGGCTTCCCTGGCTTCCCTGGCGGCTCAGTGGTTGAGAGTCCGCCTGCCGATGCAGGGGACGTGGGTTCGTGCCCCGGTCCGGGAAACTGTGCTCCGCAACGGGAGAGGTCACAGCAGTGAGAGGCCCGTGTACCGGAAAAAAAAAAAAAAAGAACATCTGCTCATCAACAAAACACCGTAAGGAGAGTGAAGACAAGCCTAGAGTGGGAGAAGAAATCCATCAAAGGACTCGTTTTCAAAATATAAAAAAGAGAATTAAGAAGCCTCATAACCCCCAACACACAACCCAATTGTGCCCAAAATGGGTAAAACACTTGAATAGGAACTTTATAAAAGAGGAAATGCAGATGGTCTCTAAACATATGAAAAGGTGTTCAACCTCACTAGTAATCAGGAAGATGAAAATTCCAATCAACAGAGACAGTATCTTTCACTCCAGATTTATAAAGACAAAAACGTTACAAAGCTAAATTGGTTTGACAATAACCAATGTTAGCAAGAATGCAGAGTGCCAGGAACTCTCAAACATGGCTAATGGGAGTGGAAATAGAAACCACCACTTCGGAAAACAGCTGGGCAGAATCTAAGCGTTGAGGCCAAGCAGACTTGGCAGCTCTGCTCCTAGGCATGTGCCCCACGGGGTCTTCTGATAAGTCCTAAGATGTCCACTGCAGACTCAAGAGGCCCAAACGGAATGACCCAAGTGCCCGTTGAAGGTATCTGGAGAAATAAACCGTGGGGGCACAGTCATATGAGCCGTGAGAATGAACGAAGTACAGCTTCACCCAACAGTAGGGACCATGCTGACTAATGCGGCATTGACAGAAGGAAGGATAACACACAAAAGGATTCCATCCAAGCCCAGAGACAGGCAGGACCGGAACCGTGCTCAGGGCTGCATTCAGGTGCCGAAACTAGACAGAAAGTCCAGGAAATCCGGGTCGCAGGAGAACGGTTACCTCCGTGGGAGGTGGAGGGAAGCAGGAGCTATGACGGGGGCCGGCACACACTCAAGGGGCTTTTGGACTTGGCTGGTGGTCATATCTGGGTGTCTGCTTTAGAATTATTCATGGAACTGTTTAATGTCCTTTTCTAAATGTATGTTCTATTTCACCACAGAAAAGAAAAAAACTGTCTAGGATAAAATATACAAAAAATGTTTTTCAAAACATTAACTTTTGGTTAATAAATCATGGATATTTTCCTCTTCTTTTTACTTTCCAAAACTTCCAAATTTTCTTAAAAGACTATGTGTTATTATTAAATGGAAAAAAAAAAAGTTTTACTATGAAAAGAAATCCTCCCAACTCTCCAGGGCTCGCTTACACCTCACTTCCTCCAGGAAGCCCTCCCTGACCACCTTGTTCTCAGTCCTTTCTCCCCCTTGGTTCCACGGATAGTCAGTTGCTGAACACTTTTCAGGGGTCTGCTCTGGGGCAGGCACTGTGCTAGATGCCGGGGCAACAGAAAAACAAGGCAGTCACGTTCCTGCTTCACGCAGCTCACAGTCTGGCAGGCGAGCCAGGCGTTAGGCAGACAATAATGTAATTCCAGGATGGGAAATAAATACTACAAAGAAGTGGTGGTGCTGAAGGTTCTTCTGGGACCTCTTAATAAGCACATGCTGTCTTGCGTGGTTGCCATTTTTTTAGGTCACTTATCTCCTAACCAGATCGTAAGCCTTCCCACCTGATGGTTGCATCACCCCATCACACACACACACAGGCAGTGCCGGGGGCAGAGCTGTGCTCAGCAAGTGTGTGTGTGAGGGACGAGAACCAACCCCTTTGACCCAGGGATGTGCTGTCTGGGTAGAAAAACATCAGACATGGGTCGAGGGTGTTCTGCACCTGTGTTCCTCAGCCACCCCCCCGCCCCCCATCCAGCTTTAATCAGACCAGGGCAGGGAGTCCTCTGCTCCAAGGAAGAGCCGACGGGGTGCATGGCTGGGGCCAAAGTCGCTGTGCTCCCGAAAAGGAGGGGGAGGAGGCTTACTTGGGTTTCTTGACATCCGTCATCTTGGTGTGCTCTCCAAACTCCCGCTTCAGGAACTCCTCCAGGGGCCCTGACTCGTAGGGCCGAGAGCCCTGGAACACCTCATCCTTCATGCGAAAGTACACACCACGCATGTAGGCCATGGACTTGCCTAGGAACAAGGGGGTCGGAGGTGGGGAGAGATGCGAGGGCTGCCCTGACAGGGGGCCTGAGCACAGGAACCAGCGGGGTGCGGGGGGCAGATTTACCAAAGCACCAACCAAGCTGGGGCTCCTGGGACCATCCTCGCAACTTCCCCCACAGGCAGAAACCCCCTTCAGCAGCTCCAAGGCTCGGCACTTAACCTTGTACTCGTAATTTGCATGTTTTCTTTAAAGAAGGGGTCCTGAACGTGTAAAAGCTTATAAATCTAGATCCACCCCATTTGCCGTGGAGTAGAAAGACCAGCCCTGTCCCGCGAGAACAGACAGCTTCCAAGGGGCAGGGTGCACCTCACAGTATGGAGAAGCTGCCCAGCACGCCTCAGCGGCCCAGGGGTGCAAGTGGGGGGCTGCGGAGGGGAGGGCTTCTCAGATCCCTTCCATAGCCCCCGGGCGCCTGAAGACCCTGCATGGGGGATAAATGTCCCCTGAAGAAGGAAGTGACCCTTTCTGGAGGAGAAACTAGAACCTCCGCCCACTCTGCTCCACGCCCAGATCTCATGCCCAGCCGGGTGGAAGCCAGCCCTGAGCTGGCCCTTCTCTCAGGGAAGACCAGAGAGGGGACACGGGGCCCCAGAGGCCAGGGGACAGAAGTCCCAGCAGCTTTGCCGACATAATCCTCCTCCTCCCAGGGCCCCACGGGACGCTGCTCTAGGTCACCTCCTGGGCTGGCTGTGCCCCATGTCCCTCCCACGCACACCCTGGGTGCCGGGCCATGGCCTCCTCACACTGGGAACACCCGGATGCCTACGCCTCCCCCATGGGACCCGGGGCTCCTTGAGGCGGGGCGTGCACCTGACTCAGCCCTGCACGCCTAGCACCCAGCACAGGCCTGGCCCGAAGGCCTTGATGTCCTGGAAGGGGAGGGTCCTCTCCTGGTGCCTTCAGATCTGCAGGACGAGTTGGAGGGCATGGAACCCAACCCAGGCAGGGATCCCCAGTCAGGGATGCTGAGACAATTCCCGCCGGGCGGTAGCTCGGTCGGAGGGGGCCCCCCACACGCAGCATCATGCAGCCCAGACAGCTCCATAAAGGAGACCCTGCTCGAGCCGAGACAAGGCCTACCCGGAAGTCTGTCCAGTAAGCAAAATGCCCCGTCACCTCTGGGAGGTTGTAGTGACAGCAAACTGCGTGGGTTTTCTGTGTCGCTGGGGAGTGCTGGGATGGGTGTCCTCGGGACTCCTAGCCCCAGCAAGCCCTCCAGTGGGCCGTGTGACTTTGGGTCACCTCTCCCCCCAGGGCCTCCATTACCCTGTGTGGGTAAAATGAAGTGTGCAGACTAGGGCCCTGGCATTTGTGACCCCTCCAAGTCACATTCCTCATTCCTGAGGCCACCAACTCCACCCACCCTCAGAATGCTTCTCCTCATTTCCAGCAGTTCTGAGGCCCTTCTGTGTCTGCCTTGCAGGGGCATGGCAACCGGTATAAAAATGCTCCCAACGCTGAGAGTGAAACCAGTTCTGTCCTCTGTGGCTGGGTGGGCATCATCCTAGCCCACCCCCCAGCCCTTCCTCCTTCCAGCCTCGGACCCCAACACCCCAGCCACCCCCCGAAGGGCCTATGGGCCCTCCCCTCCCCCATGACGTTCTCCGCAAAGCTCGGAGAACAAACTCAGCCCCATTTGAGGGCAGGTCTCGGCCCCAACCCGTCCTGCCTCAGCAGCCCAGGGGTTGCCCTCACCGTGCAAGATGGCCAGGGCCAGGATGCCCCCCGTGCTGGTCCCCGCCACCCAGTCGAAGAGGTCCTTGGTGGCGATGCCCGAGGCCTTCTCAATGGCAATGAGGAGCTGGATGATGACGAGGCCTTTCACGCCCCCTCCGTCCAGGCAGAGCAGGTGGTCGCGGCTGTGGTGGGGACAGCAGTGGGAGAGAAGAGGGTCCCATTACAGCCAGCACTTTGCATGCCGTGTCCCTGAGCACCTGCCCCGTGGTAGCCGCTTGAGCGCGTGGAGACCAAGCCCTGCAGAGCTCGCGTGCTACCGGGGCTTCGGGGAGGCGGTAGCGAAGTCAGTACAGGAATAAACACAGGACTTCAGGAGGCGAAAGGTGCAATAGAGAGACAGACACAGGAAGGTGAGGGCAGCAGGGGGCAGGGAAGACTTCCCTGGCCATGTGCCACCTCGGCAGACGCCTGGGTCTGTCTCCCACACTTTGAACAGGGGCTCCCCAAGGCCACTTGGTTTTGGTCAGATCCAGATCCCCAGTCCCAGACCTGAGCCGAAGCAGGTGCCTGATAAAAGTCTGTTTGAATTAAACAAGGCTGGGGGAAGGGCTGCTCTCCCGCGGCCACAAGGAAGAGGCATCCAAGAAGGTCAGGCCCCTCCAGCCGGGTGGGAGCAGCACGGGGGAAGGACCGTCTGTGCGTCAGGCGCCATAAGGAGCTTCCACCAGCATGAACTCACTTAAATGCTCCAAACCCCTTCCAGGTGGATACTCCCTGTCACCCTGTGCATATCTGTGAGAACACGAAGCTCGGAGTCACACAGGTGGATCTGGACCGGGGTCTGTGGACTCCCGGGTCACACACTCTCCAACACATCCTGACCCGTCTCCCTACGGCCCGCCACGCCCAGCCCCTGCCCTGGGGAAGAAGGCCTCTATCCTCTGTGCTCAGACCTGGAACCTTCCTTCCGGTCTCCTCCTCTTCTTTCTATCCCAGCTTAAATGTCACCACTGAGAGAAGCCTGCCTGATGCCATCGGGATGCTCCCGCTCAGCCCGCCCCTGCCCCACCCACTTCTGTGGTGCAGAGCCCTTCTCGCTTCCATCCGCAATTGCTTTTGGTCACTTGTTTGCTGCCTTTCTTCCCCCCATGAGGGCAAGGCCCGGCTCTGCGGGTGGGAGGCGTCCCACGGACACACAGCTGGTAGATGAACGAGCCTGCGCCGCCCGCCTGCGGGGTCCCTCGTCTTTTCCTGGACAAGCTGCCCAGCCCTGCAGCAAGCCCAGAGCATGTCAGAAGAGGCGGTGCTGTTGCCGGAGGCCTGCAGGGCCCCTGGCCAGGGAGGCTGGAGCAAAGAGGCAAGAGACCTTTCTGAAGATGTGGGGCTGGCAATGGAGGGAGCAGGGCTGAGCTGTGTGGCTCAGAGACCTGCGTGGGGAGGTCCTCACACACCTGCGTGGGGAGGTCCTCACAGGGGTATCCTGACTCTTGTCTCAGCCCCACCTCTAGGGAGGGCGCTCAGGCTTGTGCAGACTCCCCAGCCCTGCTGGAGAATCTGCCGCCTCCTTCCTCTTACTGGTGGGGACCTGTCAGTCCTCGGCCCCTGTGCAGGGGTGTGTGTGGGAGGGGGGGCGCAGTGGGAGGGAAGGGGGAGACGGCCAATAGGGCAGGTGCACCCTCAGGGCACATGGCACAGGGTGGCCGAGGAAACGAGTGGGCTACAGCAAGGGGAAGCCGAGCCTTCTGACGAGGAGAGGCCCAGCCACCCATGTGGCTGCCTGGTCCTGGGAGCTGCTTCTGGGAGAAGAGAGCTTTCCCTGCAGGGGAGGGCACTAGGGGTGCAGCCAGGAGAGAGCCTGCAGGAGCAGAAAGGGCATGGACTCGGAAGCCCTGGGCTGAGTCTGCTCTGACCTTAAACAAGTCACTTAACCTCAAGTTCTGCATTTGCAAAACAAGGTTACTAATGCCTCCCTAGGAAGGCTGTTAGGCACACAGGATAGTAAAAAACAGAGAACTGATAAACCACCTCCAGCATTACAGGGAAGGGTGGAGAGAGCACAGCTGACAGGAAACACGTTTGTCCTGGTAACTCGCCGAGCTGGTGGGCACTGATTCTGACAACCACTGTCACCAGGGACTGTCCTCAGGGACAGGGCTTGGGTTTCTTCCCTTTGTGCCCATCACCCCAGCCTGCCTCCTAGAATGGGCCTGGGTATACGGCAGATACTTGGGGAACCAACCCACCCACTAGCTCTTGGAGGGAGGCAATGTCAGCATCAGGGCAGCTGGGGGCTCCCTCCAGAGGAGAGCGGGGCCATCTCCCCCGACAGTCCATGACAGGGTCGGAGAGAGAAGGGACAGGGCCGCAGCCAGCTCCACTGTGTGGCCTGGAGCCGGCACAGTGATTGACGGAGAAGCAGGCCCAGCCTCCCTAAAGACTCAGTCTCTTTGCTGTGAACTACAGAGAGTGCGAGCTACCCTGCAGAGCCAGAGACAGACTAGAAAAAGTCCCACACCTGCTGCATGGCACCCGGCAGAGGCCCTGCCCATGAGCCTGCCCCCGACACTTACGTCCGCTTCTCGTCCCTCATGGAGCTCAGGATGAAGGCCGGCTTCCGGGCCCGGGAGATGTGCATGAGGTCCTGCAGTTCTGTGAGGCACAGGGCAGGGGGGGCTGGGGCCAGGCACGTGCCACTCACCGCCCCCCCATGGGTCCTGAGGGCAAATCTGGAGCTGGGCCCTTACCCCACTGTCCCTAGCAGGAGCATCCGCCTCCCACCCCCTGGAAGGGCTCTTCATCCCAGGATACAGCAGGGCCAGAGGCCACAGGCCCCTCAGGGAGCGATGGGCTGGAATGCAGAGGGGAGCCCGCTGCTCTGGGAATGGCGCCCCACACTGCCCGGCCAGCTCCCGATTTCCTGTGTCTTCCTCGCAAAGCCCCGAAGCACAAGCGCCCACCACGTGCCCTGTGTGTGCAGTTCACAAAGCACTTCTTCCTGCACAGGAGCCGGTGCTGCTGACAGCCACCGTCACAGAATCATGGCCCCCAATTTACAGATGAGACTCAAAGAGGTTATACAGCTCGTCCAAGGTCATTTAGCCAAAAGGGCAGAGTTAGGACACTCCTCGGGGTTTAACTCCATGAAGGAATGGAGATATCCCGACCATCTTCCAGATGCCTCTTGCCCTGATCCCAGGTCTGGAAACTTCCTCAGCGGCCTCAGATGGGATGCACCCACCCGTAGCATCCACGTTTGCCCCTGTGCCCAAGGCCCATCCCACGCCCACCAAATGGATTAGCTGCCCTCCGGACAAGCAGCCCGGCCCCAGGTCGCCTGGCCCAGCAGTGTCACGTCATCCCGATTCTGACGGGCCCTTCCCACAGCTGTGCACGGAGTCTAGAAGCAGCAAAGCAGGACGGCAGGCTGGCAGGCAGTGTGTCTCCCCCTCACCAGGGCAAGTGGCCAGAGGGGACAAGGTAAGTGGGAGACTGGCCAGGAGAGGCGTGGACAGAGCACCAGGGAGAGGGACGTGCAGCTGAGAGAAAGGAGCAGCGGGGACTAGAGCCGCAGCTAACCTGGGGCACCGCGGGCTCTGCGGCCCCTCTAGGCCCAGGGCATTACCCATCTGACGCCGCGCCCCAGGCCCACCATCCAGCCTGGCTTAGGTGGCTGATTGCCTGTAAAATCGAGAGATAACGATGGGGGGCAGGTCCTGGGTGGGGAGGGGCAGGGGGAGGAGAGAGGCGGAGCCAGAAGGACTAACTGTGGCTGCCAGCTCTGCCCGTCCGTCCGGAGCTCCAGGGCTGGCCAGGGTATCCTGGCTGAAGATGCTGGCGTCTGATTCGCCAAGAGTTAAAAAAAAAAAAAAGCGCCAGCGTGCCAAGGATCGGTCTCTGACTGCCCTGTTCGGGGAAGCCCACTCCCAAACAATCCGGGGCCCTGGGCGGGCCAGCCCACAGAGGCCCAGAGAAGGTCTCCGCCTCCTCAGGGGCTGTCTCCACGGACACCAAGGATGCACGGCGCAGATCCTGGTTGCCTGGCCAGTAGGTCACCAAAGGGGCCGGAAGAGGAGCACACAGAGATCTGACAGAGATTCAGCAGCGTGGCCGAAATGCTCCCGGTCACAGCCAGAGGGCCGAGGGCTCTGAGCCACCACCAGCACCCCTCACTGCCCACCCGAGCTCCCAGGGCACAGAGAGGCCAAGAAAGTACCCACCTCATGGGTGTCCAGGGCACCCTCTGGGGGAAATGGACCGAAGGCCATCAGCCAGGGACCCCAGCAGCCTCTGGGCGCTACGGGTTGCTGGCTGCACCCGAGGCTGACAAGTGCTGCCCACCCTCCTTTGCTTCCTTCAACAACTTCTCCCATGGGGCCCCGTTTCCTTCCCACAGGGACTGCTCTGACCCAAGGGCCTGGGAGCCAGGTAGAGAGGAGGGGAGCTGCCTACCTAGGTTGTTGAAGTTGATCGGTGGGGGCGGAGATCTTTCCAGGGAGAAGGAGCGCGCTGCTGGGGAGCACTGCTCCGCCGAGACCCCCTGGACGAGTGGGGAGCGGTAGTCGGCCCCCACGGTTCTCAGCAGAGTTAGGAGCGCCTTCCTGGTGACGACTTGTCATGTTTGGGGAGGGGGAGATCGCACAGGATCAGAAACTGTCGATGTGCAAGTGAGAGGTCCCTCCCTTCCACACACGGTCCCCTCTCCCAGGCCCCCTGGGTATGTGGGGGGTCGGGGGTGCCCCAGGGCGTGCTGGCTCTAGTCTGTTATATCCAAAGCAGCTGCTGGGGGCTGGGGCGGGTCCTGGGAGTCGGACTCGGAACATGGAAGGAGGAGGTCGGTGTTGCCCGGCCCGAGTATTTGAGGAACCCCCGCTTTCCCTTCTACACCAGTCAAGAAAGCAGGACTCCCACCTCCACGTTCAGCAATTCTTGAGGCTTTCAGAACTCAGCAGGAATGAACCAGCCAGTGGGCATTTACTCCCATCTAACGGATGGGATAACTGAAAACGCACATGCATGCACATGCGCACACGCTTGCTTGCAAACGCTATCAGGTACACACCCACAGCAACCTCCACAGTTCCCCGGAACCTTCCAGAGGGCGCCAGCCTTCTGGTGAGGAGGATCTGCTCTTTCCAGCCCTGAAGCCAAGGCTTATTGAGCCAGCGTGCAGCACATGCACGGTGCCCGTGTGCACGAGGGGTGCACGCGTGTCATGTAGCACATGCCTGTGTGCACCGGGGGTAACGTGTCATGCAGCACATGCATCGGCTAGTGGCTGTTCTTGCAAGTGGTTCCGTCAGTGAGTTCCCCAAGAGTGGGGAAGAGGGCTGCTGCCGCTGCCTACCCTGCCCCCCACCCCCCAGAGTCCTGGCACCCTGAGGCAGGATGGTGGCCGCACAGAAGAGGACACTGCTGTGGCAACCCCCTGGGCCCCCATCTAGTGGTCAGGGGCCCTGTTCTCGGGAAAAGGAAACTTCCCCTCTGGGCCTCCCACTGCTCTAGCCACTCTGTGCAGGGAGCAACTGGGGGCGGGTATGGACGGGACGTGGGCAACTGATGGCTGGGACTTCCCTGCTCCCCAGTCCCTGCACCCCGCACCCACCCCTGCCCAACTCTGGTCCCAGAGTGTAGAGCACATACGTTTGCTATTCTTGGAGGCTATGAACGCAGGAGTTGCTCCAAAGTCATTCGGGATGTCCACTTCTGCCCCAAACACAATGAGGGCCTTGATCATCTCCATGTTGTCTTTCTGTAGGTGATGGAGTGAGGGGGAAATACGCAACAGCTCAGGGAAACGAAGACAGAAAGGACCCCAGCCTCTTCCCCTCCAATCCATCAACTTGGCGGACCTTTCACCAGCATGGGGAGAGACACTGGAACCCCTCTGACCCACACCCGCAGTCAATCCCATATTGCCACTGCCCTGACAAACAGGCTTACAAGTATCCCCAGGTGAGAATTTAATAACCCAGCCCCCAGCCCCACCAGCTCCTTCTCTAAAGAAGCAAAACATCTATGACCCCCGACCCAGGAGCCGTGGGGCCACTGAAGAGTCAGCTGCTGGTCGCTCGCAAGACCAGCAGGAGAGGGTAAGTGAGGAAAGGCCCCCATCAAGTCCAGGGCCCCGGTTCTGAGGGGGAAACCGAGCACACATCCTCCCTGACGGCAAACCCCTCCCCAGAGAATGCACAGTGAACGTCTGGAGGCTGGGCAGCGGGGCCGGGCTGGGTGTGTTTTCCCAGCACAAACCAACAGACTGGCTGCCAGGAGACCTGAGTGCTGGGCTTATCACCTCCCTCTCTCGGGGCCTGATCTCCTTGCCTAGAGAATGAAGAGGTGTGTCTAGAAAGCCGTTTTCCAAACTGCTGTTCGTGTACCATTAGGATGTATATGGGCACAGGTAAACGTGTGTTTTAACCATTAGTTATGTATTTCTTCTTTGGTTACCTTTTATTTGTGGCACTGGTTTACCAGTGTAATATAACAGTTCCTTCAAAATAAATTTAAGCTTAAAAGCAAGCCAAATTAAAGCAATGATTAAGCACAAACTTGTAAAAGTGGCTCGTGAGTCCGCCAGAAACTGCACACATGGTGCGCAGGTGACTGGAGTACGGAAGCAATGGCCTACGTCAGCAGTTCTCAAAGTAAGCCCTCTGAATACGGAGACCCCTTGGAGGGTTCAAGAGGTTAGAACCATATTCATGAAAACATCAAGGTGTTGTTTGCATTTGCACTGTGTTAACTTTTGCACCGATGGTGTAAAAACAACTGTGGATAAAACTGCTGGTGCCTTAGCATGAAGCAAGGCAGTGGCACCAAACTAACAGTCATCATGCTTTTCTCCTCTGCCACGCACTCACCGTAAAAAGTAAATTCATTCATTAAACAGCCAGCTTCACTTAAGAAGGCCCTTGATGAAGCCGTAAGAAATGGTAATCTCATTAAGTTTCCACACTGGTGTATTCGTTGTCATAAAATACACAGTATGCACAAGGCATTTCTGTGGCCTAACCACGTATGATGGTTGTCTTGGGAAAAGCACTACGTGACTGTTTCAGCTGCAAGCAGAACGAGCTGCTTTTCTTGCAAGAGAAACTGTTTTTAGTCGAGAAACTGGCAGACAAACTACAGTTGTTCAGCATTGGGTATCTAGGAGGTATTTTCTCAAAAATGAATGCGGTGAGCCTATCACTTCAAGAGAAACAGCTGGCAGTATTTTGTGCCAGTGATAGAACTCAAGCTTTCAAACAATAACTGGAATTCTGTGGGCTTCCCTGGTGGCGCAGTGGTTGAGAGTCCGCCTGCCGATGCAGGGGACACGGGTTCGTGCCCCGGTCCGGGAAGATCCCACATGCTGTGGAGCGGCTGGGCCGGTGAGCCATGGCCGCTGGGCCTGCGCGTCCGGAGCCTGCGCTCCGCAACGGGAGAGGCCACAGCAGTGAGAGGCCCGCGTACCGAAAAAAAAAAAAAAAAAAGAACTGGAATTCTACAACACTGCTCTATGTCATGATGGGCTTGACAGCTTCCCCAAATTTAAAGACTTTTCTGATGAAATTGTGGTGATATTTACAACTGTGGGGTTTTGAGACTGTATAACAAAATGGGTCAACATTTGGTAGCTAGGCACACTCAGCAAACCAATGTTTTCCAAGAATGACACGAAGCTGTGCAGGGGTAAAGAGCCAGGCAAAGTGCAAAAAGATGCCAATGGTTTTCACGGTAACAGAGTGAAAAGCCCGAGATGATTTCAGAGTGTCCACTGCAACCAACTTGTCAGAAACTACCCCTTGTCAGTTTTGGTGCAATACGAAAGAATATCCAGGGGGAAGTCCCTGGCGGTCCGGTGGTTAGGACTCCACGCTTTCACTGCCGGGGCCCGGGTTCAATCCCTGGTTGGGGAACTAAGATTCAATCTCTGGTTGGGGAACTAAGATCTCGAGAGCCACGCAGCGTGGCCAAAAAAAAAAAAAAAAAGAAAAAGAAAAAAGAAAGAAAGAAAGAATGCCCACAATTATCTGCAAAGGTACAACCACATATCTTTTCCAACTATGTACATATCTATGTGAGACCAGAGATTCTTCATATTTTTAACATATGCAACAACATACTGAATAAATGTAGCAGAAGATAGGAAAATCCATGCCTTCTCTGAAGCCAGGCATTAAAAAGATTCACAAAAATGTAAAACGATGCCAATCTTTTCAATTATTTTTTGTTCTGGAAAATAAAGTCGATCTTCCATAAAAATGTTACTTATGTTAGCAAGGGCTTGGTAAATTATTGGTTTTTTTTAAATGAATTAATAAGGACCTTGAAAATCCCTCACTTCTAATTTCTAATATGGTAAATATGGATAGATAACATTCAAATAAACAGTCTTTGAGATTCTCAATAATTTTGAAAAGCATAAAAGGATCAAACAGACCAAAAAGTTTAAGAACTGTTCAACTACATAATTCAAAGGGCCCATTCGGTGCTAAAAATGTCCACAGTTTTATTTATAGTTTCGGTCTCTTGGGCAACATCCCCTCTACAATTATGACCTTTGGTATAAAACAGGATGTCTTTTACTTTGTCCTAAATCTCCTTCTTTTAGAGTTCCAGGGGAATCTCCTATTCTATCACTCTGAGACATGTTCAACAGAATTATGGGTACATATGGTTTGCTACAGTTATACACACACACACACACACACACACGTCTGTAACAAATAACACTCCCTCCCCTGCATTTAGTATGTTCATGCTGTAGTTGTCTAACCAGACTGTAGGGGCTTTAAGGGCAGGAACTGTGCTCTCTAATGAACCAGCAAAGGTGACCAGCAGCTACCATGGGCCACCAAGATGTGTAAGCAGGCCCGGCCTTCCAGGAGCTTGGCGTCTACCAGGGAGATAAGGGCAACATGCAGATGAATGGTTTTCCCTGATGATGCAGGGAAGGAGAACGAACGTCTCGGGGATGCTTACTCCATGCCAGGTCTTACATGTGCTACTTAGACATCCCTCATAGAGTTACCGGATGTCTATCACTGAATCCACTCAACCACTCTGTCAGGTGGGTACCAACACCTCCATTCTCCAGATGGAAGTCAAGGCTGGCAGAGGTGATGTGAGTTGCCCAAGGCCACGGTCAGTAGCCAGAGCTGTATTTTCCCCTCTCACAGCATCCAGATGTCACATGGGGGCATGGGAATGAGAGGCCCTGGAGAGCAGCGGAAGGGGCTCGTATTCTGGGCTCAGAGCGGCACATGCCCCAGCCCTGCTGGTCGCCTGCACCCCTGCCGAGTAGGCAGTAAGCCCGGGGCTCACCGACACGGCCAAGTGCAGCGGCGTGTTGCCGTGCTCGCCGCGGGCTTCGGCGCTGGCCCCGTGGGTCAGCAGCGCCATGACGCAGTCGAAGCGGTTGCGCATGACGGCCACGTGCAGGGCTGTGTTCCCCATGGAGCTGGTGCTGTTCACGTCACAGCCCCGTTTCAGCAGCAGGCGGGCCATCTGCGGAGACAGGGTTCCGGCCCGAGTCAGCAGGGTGCTCAGAGCAGCTGCGGCCTGTGGCACCTGGTGGCACCTGGGCAGGGCCGCTTCCTTCAGGTCTCGGGCCGCTGGAAAGCTCCAGCAATGGGAGGAGCCAAGGTGGTAGGCCCCAGTGCTGGGGGTGGCCCCAGATCTTGCCTCCCACACTGGCCACACCCCAGGAACTAGGGGACAAAAAGCTGAAGCTGTGGTGACTTTTGCAAAGGGCTTCAGGGTCCTTTCCTGGAGCTCACAGGACCCCATCCCTCCCTGCAAAGGTTCCTCTGGGCCCTGCCCCAGAAATGCCCCACTCCCTGCCACCCTGCCCAGGACCCTGCAAAGGTATGACCCCATCTGGGCCTTGGCAACACCCACACTTGCTCACCCAACAGCCCCGGAGAGCCTGGACTTTGGACCCTGACAGACCTGAGCCCAAAGCTGAGCCCCACTTCATCCCCATTGTCTGAGCTTGGAAGGTCACTGTACCCCTGTGCACCTCAGTTTTCTCCGCTGTGAAAATGGGAATGCAAGTGCCCACGTCACAGAGTGTGCTGACAAGGAACATGAAAACATACAGGAGGGCCTGACTTGGTGTCTAGCTCCTGGTGGGAAGGTATCCACAGTGGTTGTCAGTCTCTTCCCTCCTGGCCTGTCACATTTACGAGTATCCCATCATCTTTGAGGGCATCCAGTGCACTGATAGCTGTGCTTCCTGGAGATAAGTGATCAGAGACCTCCATCCTCCCAGGGGCTCAGAGCTTAGCTCAGGGACAGGCCTCAGAGGAGATGCCGGCCAGGCTCTCTACAGACGAAACTAGAGCCACCATCTTCACCACCATCGGCATCACCACCATCCGTCACCTTCTATTTGCGATGAGGTGCTTGACAATTTGTGAAGAATTTTCTCACGCACTGCTTTGCTGACTTCACGATACCTCCACAGGCAGGCCACAGATCCCCAGTTCACACATGAGGAAACCGCAGAGGGGACACTCACCTGCAATGCCAGGACACCATCCCTCCTTGGGCTTATCTCCTGGGCCCCCAAGTGCCACCTGCAGAGACCTCTCAGGAACCTCCTTCCCATAGGTAGCTAAGGAACAAAGGGCTCTGGGACCCTCCCCCTGCCCCGACTCACCCTCAGCCCTGCCTACCTCTGCGGTCTTGGCCCAGTGGAGGGGGCTGGCTCCGTAGCGAGGGTCTTTGCTGTGGATCTGGCTGCTGTCCATGCTGACAATCATCTCAGCACACCTGGGGAGAGAGAAGCCACGTGGCAGTGAGGAAGGCTGGCGGGGGCAGCCTGACACTGGAAGAGGCCACGAATCAAGGCTTCATCTACTGGTGAGAGAGAGCTCCTGCAAATACAGTTGCAACAGAACCAACCAGCATGCATACGGTGATACGGCAACGGTATCCTGAGCCCCTCAAGTCACATCTCAAGCCCCCTCCTCCAGGAAGCCTTCCTTGCTGACTTCGGTCAGCAATGATCACGCTCAGTGGTGCTGGCTGCAGCATCAGACAGGCTTGAGGTTAAGCCCCAGCTTCCCACTGGTGACCTCTGGAAAGTGGCTGGGCCTGTCTGTAACGTGGGTGCCTGTGACTAGCACACAGCCACCCTCTATCCTCCCCTGCTTCCCAAACGACTGGTGTTGCAAGTAGTGACTGCGTCCTGTAGGAGGCAGTAGGCAGGGTGGTTACAAGTGCAGTTGCTTTCCACTCCTAGATCGACAACCAAAAGAACTGAAAGCAGGGCTCAAGAAGATATTTGTATGCCAGTGTTTACTGCAGCATTACCCACAATAGCCCAAAGATGGAAACAACCTAAGTCTCCACGGACATACGAATGGATAAGCAGAATGTGGTATATAAAATGGAGTAATTCTGCCCTAAAAGGGAAGGACCTTTTGATACAGGCTACGGCACAAACGAACCTTGAAGACATTATGCTAAGTCAAAGCGGGGTCCTGGGCCCAACCCAGCTCTCGGTGAAGCTCGGCTGAGCCAATACCAACAGCAGAGGGGCCCCCAGGTTGGGGCTGGGATGGAACCAGTCCCAGTAACCCTAACACTTGTGATCCTTGGAGTATGAATGCGTGGGCTGCCACGTGGTGACAGAGAGATGTGCCCCCTTGGAGCCCTGAGAGGAGCGTGGCTGTGTGCAGGGCACACCCGAGGTATGAGACGACTCGTGTTGTCTCATCTGCAACGATCCACACGGGAGGCCTGGGATGTGGTTGCAGGTGTCTGAGGAGGGAGCAACCTGGGCCACATCGGGATCTTGGAAGTAACCTGTACCAAGAAGGTGACTGAAGCCAGTAGGGTGGCTGGAGCCAAGCTGGAGCAGGGCCACCGTGCCAGCCCTCGGGTATGGGAGAGCATCGCTCATCACGTGTGTCCATTCAGGTTGCAACCTGCAACTCAGTAACTGGGGGTGACTGGGGGTGGGAGCGCTGGGATTGTCTCCAACCATTTGGTCAAATCTTCCCGAAAGTTCTAGTTCATCTTGGCTGTACAAGGAAGAATCAAGGAAAGGAGGGTTTGTCCAAGCTTGGACCAGACCTTCAAGGGGACATCAATGCCCTCCAGGGGCCGAAAGGTGGGTGCAGACCCCAGAGGAAGGAAAACCCTGAGGGAGGGGGAGCGTGCCTGCCCCCAACCCGAGGGCAGCCCCTCTGAGCTCATTTCTTGCTGCCCGTCTACCACATGGCTCTGGAAAGTACTGGGCGACTTCTGTATCCCCTGTTCCGGGCTTTCTCTCAACCACCTCTGTAAGGCACAGTGCCCGGGACTGAGGGACCACCTGACTCATTCACTCACTCATTCATTCTAGTTACTGTACCTGCTGGGCAGTATTTTGGGATAGTCATCTCTTTTATCCCTCCTACATACACACACACACACACGCACGCACGCACGCACGCGCGCACGTGCACACACTGCACGTGGAGAAGAATTATCCTGAGACCAGGTTTCCCAGGGCTGGGGAGAAAGGAAGAAATGAGTGGTCTAGCGCTCCCCAGGACATGGGCCTGGCACCTGAGTCCCAGCAGGGCCACCCCCCAGGAAGGAGGGACGCCTCAGGCGGATGGGGCCCTGGGCCACCTTGCTAAGCATTCCTAGGTTTCGAGTTGGGCACAGAAGCTGCACCAGCACAGCAGCCATGAAGGGGCTGTTCAGCTCAGACGTGGTGGGAAGTTTAAGACTGTTTATCTCCAGTTTGGGAGAGGGAGGCTCACGGGCAGAAATTAAGGTGCATGACGGAGCAACTTCCAAAGTTCTATTCTCTGCACAGCAGAGTTCATGGGCCGAGATCGACACTCCCGCACATTTATCAAATACTTTCTTTGTACCAGGGCAGCCCTTGGCACCAGGATCTGACACGCACCTAACGAGCCTGTGGAGGCCACCGCTCGCCTGGGCAGGGGGACTGGCCGCGCAGACGGGAGGCCCCTCGGATCACGTGGGGTAGGGCAGGGTCTTACCCCTTCTGGGAGAACTTCATGGCCACGTGGATGGGGTAGCCACTGGGTCCCATGATGTTGCAGCGAGCGTTGCACAGCAGCAGCACACGGACCATCTCCTGCTTCCCCAGCTGGCAGGCCAGGTGCAGCGGGGTCAGCCCTTGGTTATTCACCTGGTTCACACCAGCCGATGCGTTCTTCCCTAGGAGCTGACAGCAAGACCTCGGGGTGGGCAGGCGCCAAACACAGCGAGGCCCCTGGCCTGTCCCTCTGCTAACATCCACCGCTGTGGCCGTCCCTCTCTGGGGCCTCAGGGGGAGGGAAGCTGGACTCCACGAGAACACTGACAAGAACTTCAAGAGAAGCCACCAGGAAAGGAGGCTTTGGGGAGAGAAAGAAGCTGACTGTGCCAGTATTGGCTGGGCCGCTGGTCTGGCATGACTGTGGCGTGTGTGATAAATTTCTCAATCAGGAAATGTAAAAGAGGTTGTACCTAGGATGGGCACTGGGGGTCTGGGTGGGAATGAGACTTGCTTTCCATTGCATACCCTTCTGTCCTGCCTGAATTTTTCAGCTACGTGTAGGTATTATTTTTTCATTAAACAAAACAAAACAAAACACCAGTATTAATAAAACAGCCTTGAGGATTTTATTTCCTCGACTGTGGTTGAAAGCTGTTTCCCCGAGGTTAATTATGACCCCTGTGCACCCCTGTGACCGGCTGGGTCTGTGGACAGGCTAGGGACACAGCAGGTGCTGGCCGAGGTGCTGGCATCCAGGCCCGATTCAAGGGCCAGCCCCACCGCTCACAGCTCCGTGGCACCCCTCCCCGGGCACAAAACTTCGCTGAACCTCAGTCTCTTTGGCGAAGAGAAGATAACGGCCCCCACCCACAGAGGTTATCTTGAGAATTAACTAGAACAATAAAACACTGAGTACAGGGTCAGGCACGGGCCCAGCGGTAAAGGACAGCTACTGATAAGAGCGTGTACCCGCCCTCTGGATCGAGGCAGGTTCTACGTGCTGCTGTACTGAGCACACAGTGGGGTCTCAGTGAGGGCAGAGTTCAACAGTGGGAATTCCCTTCCCTGAGAGCATTAATCATGAGACAGGAATCCAAATGTTCTGGAATAATGTGGTCCCATTCTGATGCCAAGGCACAGAGAAGGATAGAACCTTTAGAAGAATCTTCTAATTCTAGGCAGTAAAATACTGCCCAGTATTCTGTCTTTTCTATCTGATATATAAGGTAGCCTTTTCATCATTTGATCTACGTGCCTACAATTTTTATTTTTTATTTTTCTGCCCAGCGAATCAAAAATTTAACGGAAGGAGTGCCTTTGGTGCAAATGCCTAAAGGAGCCAGATGGAGTTTTGTTTGTTTTGAGTTACTGTAAAAAGTTAAGCTCAGGTCCTGCTGGACCACGGGCGCCTCCGGGCAGGGGCTGAAATTCACCCGGCCCAGGGGCCCAGCCTACAGTGAGTGATCAGGAGAAGCTGAACTAAACTGACTGACGGGACTAGACCTTGAGCTCAGTTTGCTGGGTTGGAGGACTTTCCCAGGGTTGTAGGAGCAAAGTGGCCGAGGATGTGTCTCCTTGACAAGCATGGGGAGGCAAGTGCCAGGTGGGGCTACACCCTCCACGAAGGGGCTCAGGCCTCAAGGATCAAGGTGGGGACAGTGAGAGGCCCGGAAGGACACCTGAGCCCAGAGGCCCAAAGACAGCTGCGACCGTGGTAAGGAGCGGCCAGAATCAGTCGCCCTGTCTCCACCCCTGCTCACCTGCAGCACTTGGGAATTGTCACTCTGGACAGCGTAATGGAAGGCGGTCTCTCCGTTGCTGTCGGCGACGTCCATCTGGGCGTGGCAGTACTGCACCAGCTCCACCAGGATCTCCCAGTCGCCCTTGCGGCAGGCCAGGTGCAGGGGAGTGCAACCCTCCTCATTCTCCCTGTTGTTGGCGCAGCTGCAGGGGAGGGCCGGGGAGGTGAGGGGTGTGGCACGAGGTGGGCGGGGCACTGAGAAAGCCAAGTGCAGACGCAGGGGAGGTGGGGGAGGAGCCCAAGAGCATTCGTGCCCTGCTCAAGCTGGCTGGTTCAAACTCAGGGCTGAGTCACAATTTACCTGTAACTGATGTGATCTGTACCAGTTTTTAGTTCAGTCTGCACACCTGTATGAGGGATGTGCCCTAGGGCCACACCAGCCTTAAGTGGGCAGTGGGCTGGCACAGAAAGAATCGCAGAAGGCAGGAATCTCACCAACCTCGGGCGATTCACTGAACTTTTCTAGGGTTCAACATCCTTGTCTACGAAAAAATAAAAATAATACCTGCCACGCCTGCCCTAGGAAATCGATAGAACTATTGTGAGATCAAACACCATTCTGTCCAAGATCATGCCGGTAAGCTGTAAAAGGCAGTGAAGAGTTCTGAGCTTTGGGCCCGGGAGCTGCACCAAGCTGTCTGAAGCAGAGAACTGGAGGCGTGGCTACCTCAGGGCAGGATGGGGAGCTCGAGTCCTCTGGCTGGCACGGGGCCCTCCCCAGGGGCACGTTGGCCGAATAGACATACGAGACTAAGTGTTCCAGCTTCCAGAAGGGCAACCAGGCCTTTGGAAGGAGACACCAAGGCTCTGAAGCCTCTTCAGCCCTCTGCAGCTGAGTGACCTTGCACAAGTCACATAACCTCTCACTGGGATGACACTACTTCATGGGCATGTTGAGAGGATTCAAGTTCATGGTGGGTATAAAACAGCTACCAGGGGCCTGGCACCTGGCAGGCACCCCAGAAATGTTACATTGTTCCTTCTGACTTTAGTCAGCATTCCCCTGCTCTAACCCAGAGGCAATGCTGCCCCTTTTGAAGTCAAACGTTCTGGGCAACCTTTGAGTTTATGGAGGGGAACTGAGGCTGGACTGAGACTCCCCATCCACACCCAGTATCCCCAGGGTCCTGCCCTCCTGCCCCACCTGGCCAAGCCCCCCGCCCACCTGATGATGCGGCTGTGATGGAAGCACTCTCGGATCCCCAGCTCCACCGCCAGGTGGGCCACCGACCAGCTGGGGTGGTTGCGGATGAGGTCGGTCAGCTGCTGCAGGACCTCAACATGCAGGATGTGGTTGGAGCTCTCGTAGAAGGGTGGCAACTGGGAAGAATACTGCTGGAAGTTCACCAGGGCATCGGCCTCTGTCTCCAGCTGGAAGAGCCTGAGGAGTCAGGGCAGAGGAGGAAGACACAGAAGTGAGCCGGGAGGAACCCTTGGCCTGTGCCCTTGATGGAATCTGAAGACTTGTGTCCCTGCAAACAGATGCCTGCCTGATTCCTGCTGTGGACTGACCTGCTCCAGCTGGACTCCCTTCCCCCACCACACACACACACACACACACACACACACACACACACACACACACACACACACACCTAAATGGAGTTGGGGCTTTCTTTTTATTTGAAAAGATTTCCTTTCCTTTCTTTCTTTTTCAAAAAATATCATCACGTATATTTCCACAAGCATTGTTGCAAATCCATGGTCCAGCATGAAAGCAAAACTCCCCAGGCGCATGAAGAGATAAGAAAACATGAAAGATGGGACTTCCTTGGTGGTCCAATGGTTAAGAATCCGCCTTCCAATGCAGGGGACGCAGGTTCGATCACCGGTCGAGGAACTAAGATCCCACATGCCGCAGGGCAACTAAGCCCACGTGCCGCAACTACTGAGCCTGCACGCCACAACTAGACAGCTTGTGCGCTGGAACTACTGAGCCCCCGCACTCTGGAATCTGCACACCACAAATAGAGAGGAGCCAGTGTGCCACAACTAGAGAGAAGCCCGCACACCACAACGAAGAGCCCGTGCGCCGCGACGGAAGATCACACATGCCGCAACTAAGACCCAGTGCAGCCATAAATAAATAAATATTTTTAAAAAAGAAAATATGAAAGAAAACCAACAGAGACAATATACAAGAGAAACAGATCTATAACTGGGGGTCTACAAATACTGAAGTTACCTGACACAGACTTTAAAATAACTATGACAATATTAGGATAAAATAGAAGATTTACAATTTTGGCAAGACACTTTAAACTATATAAAAAAAAGAACCAAGTGGATATTGCAGAATTTAAAGATACAATTGCCAAAATTAAGAGCTCAGTGGTTAGGTATAATAGCAGATTGGACAACGCTGAATAGAAAATTGTGAAAAGGAAGACAGGTAAGAAAAAAGTAAACAGAATAAAGCATGGAGAGACAAAAGCTTGGAAAATACAGGAAACTAGATAAAAGACATAGAATACATAACGAAAAGATCTAACATACATATAAGTGGAGATACAAAAACAGAATAGAAAAAGAATTGTACAGAAGCCATATTTGAAGAGTTAATGACTATGAACTTTCCAAAATTGATGGAAAACACTATTCCATTAATTTAAAATATTCTATAAATCCTCCTCTACCCCCTCCCACCAAATCCACACTTACATTCCTCCCACTGAGCCACTGAGCAGTGGGAATTTATGTGTCTTTACCCTTTAACCTGGCTTTGTAACTGCTTTACCAAGAATATGGCAGAAGTGATGCCATCCTAGTTTCTAGAGCAAGGATTTAAGAGACTGGAAGCCTCTATCTCTTTTTTCTTGGGACCCAGCCATCATACCACAGGGAAGCTGAAACATCATGTAGATGACTCTTGGACCCTTAACCCTGGATAAACTTAACTCCTGGACCCTTAACCCTGGATAAACTCCCAGCCAACAGCCAGTACCAACTTGCCAGTTATGAGTCATCTTAAAAGAGGATCGTGCAGTCAAGCCACCCCAGCTAATACTATGTAGAATCAAACTGAGCCTTTCCCACTAAGCTCTGCTCAAATGGCAGATTTGTGGGCTAAATAACTGATACTGTTTTAAGCCACTAAATTTTGGGAGTTTGTTGCATAGCAACAACTGAAAATGACACATGTTGGTCAACATATTGTAACGTAGCAATAACTGACACATGTGCCATGTAACAACTGCTGAAAACAAAACACAAAGAGAAAACATTAAAAATAGCAAAGAGAGGGCTTCCCTGGTGGCGCAGTGGTTGGGAGTCCGCCTGCCGATGCAGGGGACGCGGGTTCGTGCCCCGGTCCGGGAAGATCCCACAGGCCGCGGAGCGGCTGGGCCCGTGAGCCATGGCCACTGAGCCTGCGCATCCGGAGCCTGTTGCCCCGCAACGGGAGAGGCCACGACAGTGAGAGGCCCGCGTACCGCAAAAAAAAAAAAAAAAAAGCGAAGAGAAAAAATGTTTTCAGAGGGCAACCATCAGACTCAACAATGAAACTCAACAGTGGAAGCCAGAGATAATGAGACGACATCCTTAAAGGGCTACAAGAAAATAAATGCCATGGAGAATTCTACACCCAGAAAAAGTATGACGTTGAAATTAAAATATTTCGCTAGTCAAACAAACAAATGCACCAGAGAGACAGACTGACTGACTGTGACATTAACAGACCCAAATAAAAGGAAATACAAAAGGATTTTCTTCTGGTAGAAGAAAGTTGATCCTAGATGGATGGGCAAAGATGCAGGAAAAAAATTAAGCACCATGAAAATGGTAAATATGTGAGTGAATCTAAATAAATATTGACAGTATAATGCCTTGTTGGGTTTAAAATAAAAATATTAATAAAAAACAATATATGGCATAGAAGTCTGGAGTGGGATAAATGGAGTTAAAGGGTTCTAAGACCCTTGTATTGTTCTGGAAGAGGCCAAAGTACCAATTATACTTCAGTAAGGCCAAGGATGTGTGTTACAATCTCTAGGGTCCTATCAAGAACTGTGAAGGGTACCATACGACCCAGCAATCCCACTACTGGGCATATACCCTGAGAAAACCATAATTCAAAAAGAGTCATGTACCAATATGTTCATTGCAGGTCTATTTACAATAGCCAGGACATGGAAGCAACCTAAGTGTCCATCAACAGATGAATGGATAAAGAAGATGTGGCACATATATACAATGGAATATTACTCAGCCATAAAAAGAAACGAAATTGAGTTATTTGTAGTGAGGTGGATGGACCTAGAGTCTGTCATACAGAGTGAAGTAAGTCAGAAAGAGAAAAACAAATACCGTATGCTAACACATATATGTGGAATCTAAGGAAAAAAAAAAAAAGGTCATGAAGAACCTAGGGGTAAGACGGGAATAAAGACACAGAACTACTAGAGAATGGACTTGAGGATATGGAAAGGGGGAAGGGTAAGCTGTGACAAAGTGAGAGAGTGGCGTGGGCATATATACACTACCAAACGTAAAATAGATAGCTAGTGGGAAGCAGCCACATAGCACAGGGAGATCAGCTCGGTGCTTTGTGACCACCTAGAGGGGTGGGATAGGGAGGGTGGGAGGGAGGGATATGCAAGAGGGAAGAGATATGGGAACATATGTATATGTATAACTGATTCACTTTGTTATAAAGCAGAAACTAACACACCATTGTAAAGCAATTATACTCCAATAAAGATGTTAAATAAATAAATAAATAAATAAATAAATAAAAGAACTGCGAAGGGTTTCAGATTTTACCCTACTTGCAAACTAACAAGTTAGCCTGACACAGTTTCATGGACGCTGGCAGAAGACACAAGGTTCCTGGATGAAGGACAAAGGGCAATTTATTACTCACAGCAGTAGCATTTGTGCCAGAGTATCAGCATTTGCGCCTATTCCCTGGGATCCATTTCCCAGAGGGTGACATGAAGAGGGTCAGGTGACACCTGCTCATGTTGCATTAGAAGACAGAAACCCTGAGTGTAGGGAACTTGAATCTGTTATAATCATCAGTGAGAAAATCTGTCTAATCTTTGCTCTGGAGGAAAATATTATCTTTATTATATAGAAGAGTAAGCAAACCTACCCTTTGCTCTAGAGATAGACTACCTCTATCTTCCAAGGCTGTTCACAATACAAACATGCTTGTAAAGACAGTACGAAACAAAACTAGTCAGAGCCTCTGCTTGTAAGATGTACAGAAACACAAGAGACCCAAGGAGAACTACCTCCCAAAAGCTATCATTAAAAGATAATAATAGAGTATAAATGTCCAAGCTAATAGAGACGGAAAAATAGAATAATAAGAAAACATTTAATCATAAATTGCAAAAGCATTATGCCAAGGGAAAAAACTCTGATTCATAAGACTGCATGCTGTATGATTAAAAGATAAAACTATAGGGATAGAAAGTAGATCAGTGTTGGGGCTTCCTTGGCAGCAAAGTGGTTGGGAATCCGCCTGCCAATGCAGGGGACACGGGTTCAAGCCCTGGTCCGGGAAGATTCCACATGCCGTGGAGCAACTAAGCCCATGCGCCACGACTACCGAGCCTGTGCTCTGGAGCCCGTGAGCCACAATTACTGAGGCCCACGTGCCTAGAGCCTGTGCTCCACAAGAAGAGAAGCCACCGCAGTGAGAAACCCACGCACCGCAACTAAGAGTAGCACCCATTCGCTACAACTAGAGAAGGCCTGTGCGCAGCAATGAAGACACAACACAGCCAAAAATAAAAATAAATAAATTTATTTAAAAAAAAAAAGTAGATCAGTGTTTGCTAAGGGCTGTGGTGGGTGCAGAGGCATTACTACAAAGGAGCACGGAGGAAATTTGGGGGATAACAAAGAAGTTGTGCATCTGTATTGTGGTGATGGTTACATGAGTGTGTACCTTTATCAAGATCCATTGAATGATACACTTAAAATTGGTAAATTTTATTTTTTGTAAATTGCATCTCAATAAAGCTAAAACAAAACAAAACAAAAACCAAAAAATAAAAAGAAGACAAGAAAGAAAGGAATAAAGAAAAGAAAATAGGTGGAAGAATAACCAAAAAAAAAGCAAACAGTAAGACAGTAGATTTAAACCCAAATATATCAGAATTACATGAAGTATAAATAGACTAAATGTTCCAAATAAATATAAGAAATAACAGACTGGATAACAGGGAAAAGAAAAGACAACTACATATTCTTTACAAGATTAAAATTATAAGGAAATATATAAATACTAACCAAGAGAAACCTGGTGAAGCTATATTAATATTAGAAAAAGTAAAGCTTAAGGTAAAAAGCATTGCTGGACACAAAGAGGGACAATTTGTAATGATAACAGTTTCAATTCACTAGGAAAATATGATAATTATGTATCTAATAATAAAACTCCAAAATAAAGTCAAACTTGACAGAATTAAGAGAACTAGACAAATCCACAGTCACACTGATAGATTTTAACATATTCTACTAGTTTCTTACACAAAAAGCAGACCAAAAAAAAAAAAAATCCCTATTGGATATAGAACAATTAATAAACTTGACCTAACAGACATATATAAAGCACTATTCCCATCAAGTACAGAATACACATGCTTCTGAAACACACACACACAAAATTATAAATATTGGTCCCATGCTGGGCCATAAAGCAAATCTAAACAAATTTCAAAGACCTGAAAATATTTAGACTATGTTCTCCAACCATGATGCAATTAAGCTAGAAATCGATAACAAAAAGATAACGAAAAATTTCCCATATGTTTACAAATTAACCAAGATACATACAAATTATCTACGGTTCAGACAAGAAGTCACGGTAAAATTTGGGAACTACCTTGACTCGATGACAATGCAAACATCACATATCAAATTTGTGAGATGAACTTCCACTTCTGGCTATGACAGAGGAGTTTGTACCAGACTAGCCTTCCTGGTGAAAACAAATATAAAGGCAGGATTAAATTCAAACAAATATTTGAAGGTTCTGGAGAGAACCAAACGCAGGCAAGGCATAGCGGGCCAGGATTTTAGAGAAAAGGGAAGCACACTGAGGTATGCCCCACATTTTTACTCAGGGAACTGAGGTAAGCCCCACGTTTTTATTCAGTTTAAAATAAAAGAATAAAGGTAAAATATAGTCATTTTTAGAGACAGAAAAACAGAGAATCCACTGTCAGCAGACTTGTACTAAGAGACTTAAGCAGAAAGAAAACTATCTCAGATGGAAGCAACATAATGCAGGAAAGAATAAAGAACACTGGAAAAGGTATTATGTGGGCAAATCTAAATTGACTGTGTTTTGGGTTTTTTTTTTTTGGCCATGCCACACAGCTTGTGGGATCTTAGTTCCCTGACCAGGGATTGAACCTGGGCCCTCAGCAGTGAAAGCATGGAGTCCTATCCAGTGGACGGCCAGGGAATTCCCTGAATTGACTGTTTCTAAGAACAATAAAAATGTTTGGGGGTATATAGATAGAAATATTTACATATATATTTAATTAAAATGAAAATACATCACAAAAAGTTGATGAGATGGATAAATGGAATTGAAATATTCAAAGGTTTCTGCATTGTCAGGGAAGTGTCAAAGTACCAATTTAAGGTAGACTGTGGGACTTCCTTGGTGGTCCAGGGCTAAGACTCTGCGTTCCCAGTGCAGGGGGGCTGGGTTCCATCCCTGGTCAGGGAACTAGATCCCACATGCTGCAACTAAGAGTTCACATGCCGCAGCTAAAGATCCCTCGTGCCACAACTAAAAAAAAAAAAGATCCCACACATGGCAACGAAGATTCCACAGGCTGCAACCAAGACCGAAAGCAGCCAAATAAATAAATTAAATTAAAATATTTTTTAAAAAGGTTAGACTGTAATAAGTCAAGGGTGCATTTTGCAATTTTTAACTACTTAAACATGAATAAAACAGCTCATGGACAGGGGAAATGGCGTTAGTATACATACAGCAGCATTTGGCTTAAACATGGTCAAAAGTTGGTTCTTTTGAAAAGACTTTAAAAAATCAATAAACTCCTAACAAAACTCAATGAGAAATACAGAAAACCCGAAGTACCATCTTTTCAGGTTCTTCAGATGTTAAAAAGAATAAAAGAGGACATTATGAACAACTTTATGTCAATGAATTTGACATTTCTTGAAAACACAACATACCAAAACTGACACAAGAAGAAGGAGAAAATCTGGTAGTCTGGTATCTATTAAAGAATTGAATACATATTGAAAAGCTTCACACAAAGGAAACTCCAGGCTCAGATGGCTTCACCCATGAATTCTTCCAGACATTTAAGAAAGTAGTAATATCAATCTTAAACAATTTTTCAGAAAATAGGAGAAGGATTACTTCGCAACTTTTTTTATCAGCCAGTTAAAGCTGACACCAAAACCTGATAAGAATGTTTTTTAAAAAGAAAATTACAGGATAATATCTCTCATAAACATAGTGCTGAAAATCCTAAACAAATATTTGATTTGATCTAGCAATATACAAAAGGGATGCTACATCATGACAAGGAGAGATTTATTCCCAGAATGTATGGCTGCATTAACTTTCAAAACCAACCAATCACCCAATCAATGTGTAATTCACCACACTGACAAAATAAAGGAGAAACTAATGAGCTAATAAATGCCAATCTCAATTGTTTCAGTATGAGCATTTGATAATATACAACACCCATTCGTGAATTTTTAAAAAAGGAAGCTCTTAGAAAACCGAGAATAAAAAGGAATATCCTTAATGCAACAGACGGTATCTGCAAAAAACTTAGAACAAACATCATGCTTAATGGTATGATGTTGAAGCTTTTCCTCTTGAGACAGGAATGAGATAAGGATGCTTGCGTCACCATTTTACTCATCATTCTTACCAGTGCAGTACGGCAAGAAAAATAAATAATAAGTATAAGGATTGGAAAGGAAGAAGCAAAAACTGTCATTATGTTCATGATGATATGATTATGTTCTCAGAAAACCCAAAAAGTCCTACAGATAAATTATTAGAACTAATAAATGAGTTTAGCAAGGTTGCTGAACACAAGATGAATGTACAAAAGATCAACTGCCTGGCTATACAACAACAAACAGGTAGAAAATTAAACTTTAATAAATATCATTTATTAGAACATCAAAACATGTCAAACACTAGGCATAAATCTAACAAAATATGTCCAAAACGAATGTGCAGAAAACTACAAAGAATTATTGAGAGAAATTAAAGAAAACCTAAATAAGTGAGAGGGTATTTCAGGTTTTATAGTCTGGAAGACTAGACAGTAGTAAGTTGTCAATTCTTATTTTATTTTATTTTTTTGCGGTACGCGGGCCTCTCACTGTTGGGGCCCCTCCCGTTGCGGAGCACAGGCTCCGGACGCGCAGGCTCAGCGGCCATGGCTCACGGGCCCAGCCCCTCCGCGGCATGTGGGATCTTCCCGGACCGGGGCACGAACCCATGTCCCCAGCATCGGCAGGCGGACTCTCAACCACTGTGCCACCAAGTTGTCAATTCCTACTGAACTGATCTATAGAGTCAGTGCCACACCAATCTTAACTCTCAAGAGCAGAGGCTTTGTTTCTTTCTTTCTTTGCTTGTTTGTTTTGTGGGTGGAACTTCTTTGTCCCATAAAAATGCAAAGAGTTGAGAATAGCCAAGATAATCTTGAAGAAGAAGGAAGTGAGAACTTGTTCTACCAGATATCAAGATTTATTATGAAGTTACAAGGCAGCATTGTATTGGTGCAAGAAAAGAAAAATAGAACAGTGACTAGAAACGAATTCATTCCTACAGGGAGGGACGCCTGGATTTATGTCCAATGGCATTCTAGAGCAGTGGAAAAGAACAGTTTGTGATAAAAGGTCCTGGGAAAACTGAATCTCCAGCTGAAAAACAAGAAAAAGAAACCTGAGTCCTATTTCACACCATACATTAAAAAATATATATATTCCAGGTAGATTATCAACCTAGTTGTAAAAGCAAAACAATAAAGCTTCTAGAAGATAATATAGAAAAATATCCGACTTCCCTGGTGGCACAGTGGTTAAGAATCCGCCTGCTAATGCAAGGGACACGGGTTCGAGCCCTGGTCCGGGAAGATCCCACATGCCGCATGCAACTAAGCCTGTGCGCCACAACTACTGAGCCTGCGCTCTAGAGCCCGTGAGCCACAACTACTGAGCCCGTGCACCTAGAGCCCGTGCTCCACAACAAGAGAAGCCACTGCAACGAGAAGCCTGCGCACCACAAGGAAGAGCAGCCCCCGCTTGCTGCAACTAGAGAAAGCCCATGCGCAGCAAGAAAGACCCAACACAGCCAAATAAATAAATAAGTAAGTAAATAAAAAGATACATGCACCCCAATGTTCATGGCAACATTATTTACAATTGCTAAGATATGGAAGCAACCTAAGCGTCCATCAACAGATGAATGGATGAAGAAGATGTGGTACATTCCATACAATGGAATACTGACTCAGACCCAGGCCCTGTCCTTCCAGAGCTCTGTGGTCTGGTGGGGGAGACAGATGTGCAAACAGACATGTGGCAATCCGTGGCAAGAGGGGCGGACAAAGGTACAGACACTGCTGAGGGAGAACAGAGGGGTGAGCACAGGCTCACAGAGCAGGGACACATGAGTCGCAGGCCAAGGAGTGCAGGAAGAGCATTCTTAGCAGATGGAAAAACAAAGGCAAAGAAAACGTGTAAAGAGTGAAGGTCTGTCCGGGGAACATGAGTCTGACACAAGCCCATGTACCCCACATTGACTCCACTGAATGCCGGGTCCTGATCCACCTTTTCTGGCTACTGCCTGAGCCCCTCGAGGGCAGAGACCTGCCACTGGTGGAGATGGGCTGTGGGCTGGATAAACAGTGAACGGGCAAACCTTAGGGTGTGTGTCCAGGCAAAGTCCCAGCACAGAGGGCCTCAACAGTCAGTCACCTTTCGAGAAGTAAAGATCACGTGTCACACACGCTTTGATCATTCCTCCCAGGATTCCTGGGAAGTGCAGCCCTGCTTCTGCTGAGATACCAGCGAGGGGCTAGCGGGCTTCATCAAACAGCATATGTCACAAATCAATGTCAGCAGTAAATGATTAACTCGTACCAGGAAGAGAAGTATGGACGTTATCACAATGTACACGGCGGTGCTACAAGTGACCACCACGGGGCTCACCCCAGAAGAGCCAGGCGCCTGGACCATATGTCAGGCTGGGGGCCCAGGATGGGCCCAGCTCATCACACTGCAAAGCGGCCCACCTGGAGGAAAAGGAAGAGGTGGGCTCTGGAGCCAGGATGTCTGTACCCCAGCTCTGCTATGAGTGGCTTTGTGACCTCAGGCAAGTTACTTAACTTCTTTGAGCTTTGTTTCCTCCTCTGTAAGAAGGGGTCAATAATAGCCCTACCTCTGGGGACTGTGGTGAGGACAGAGGGAGCTAACAGTTAGACCAGCACCTCACACATGCACTAATATAACGCGATACTATCATTGATGCCGTCTGTGTCAGCCGGCGTCCAACTCTCCACCCACAGGGGTGTTGTGGGACTCCCAGGCCTTAGGGAATAAAACCTGAGGATTTGGAAGACCCTGATCCCCTCCCCCAGCCGGAAGCTCTGCAGTTACAGGACAGGAGCACCTCTACCTGGAGGCTGGAAGCAGGACCCTCACACCTCCGTCCAACACACTTAAGTACTTTGGGGACAAAGCCCTCCAGGCAAGTAAAGGAGGAGACTTAAAAGACAGGACCTCGGCCCCCTGAAGAGGAAGTCCAGTACACCAAGCCTTCTCTCCACAAAGCGCAGGGTGTTCGGAGCAGTGGAGAACCCCCCACGATGACTACCCCCAGTGAAAAGCCCAGGGCTCTGGCACAGTGCCCCCATCCCCCCAAGAGCCCTCACTCCCAGCGAGCCCCAGGCCTTGGCATCACCATTTCTGCAGCTCTTCAGAACCTCTGCTCCAGCCTCCCACCCTCCATCCTCCATCCGCGCCTCCCAGCTCACTCCCTGGACGACAGGACAGCCAGATGGGTGAACGAATGAAGCAGGACCATCAGCCGTAGCCCAACTCAGCCCCGGTCTGCCAAGCTCCCTGGACCCTGCATTTGGGGTCCTTGGTCACTCCTCTCCCCTTTTCCCAACCGGCCCTGCAGCTGCTCAGTTTCCTCAGCCCTGTCCTGGATTCCTACACGTTCCTCTAGCCCACGGAGGGGGGCCCAGCATGCCCTGAGAAGAGCAGCTGTCCACCCCTTCCAGACTCCCCTGAACAAACGTCGGCCAGCCAGCCCCTACAAGGACAGTCACGCCTTAAGGACCCAGGGCTACAGGTGATCCCTGGGCCTTCCCCGACTTGACCTTCTCGGCTTCCCCATCCTTCCTCCCTCCCTCCATCGGTATGGGTCAAGCCTCGAGGGAGGCAACAGTCCTCCAGCCCCAGCCCCTGCTGCCAGGACCCTGATGGGCCGGAAGGTGTCGAGTCCAGGAAGCCCCTCCCTCCGTTTTAAAAGCAGCCCCACCACCCAACAGACCCCTCAGATGTCAACCTGAAGAAGCTGCTCTCGGCCGAGGGACCTCCAGGCTGAGACCTGGGAGGAGTCAAAGGAGAGAAGTGTGTGTGGGGCAACGGACCATCACCCACCGGAATCCACTCTGGGGGTTCCTGGGGTTGACCAGGATGCAGTCCCACGTGCGACTGGGAGCGTTCTGGAACAGACACAGCTGCCTTTCTTCCCGGACCCGGCCGCTCGAGCTGTAGTCCGCCACGTCCACCTCCTTCACCCGGAATGGGTTGGAGAACAAGTTGGTGACGTTGCTGAGGGTGCTGACCAGGCGGCCAAAGAACTGCATCCTCCGTGGGGCCGGCGGGGAGGCCCCGCCGCCTTCCTCCTCGGTCTGGAAGAAAACGGGGTCTCTGGTCAGCCGGGCTCGGTCTCCCATGCGCACCTCACCTCACACGGCGGTTTCCTGCACGGGCACCCAGGTGGCTCCCCACCAGCGCTGCTCCCCAGATTCTGGGCCTGGAGGGACCTGGAAAGGAGGGGAAAGAGAGAGAAACAGCACTGAGTGGGAGGGAAGAAGGGTTGATGAGAAGTTCCAGGGCTGCCACTGTGCACAGGTGACCAGCACTGTCCTGCCCCCTGACGCAGTTTCCCCAAAAGAGACTCCGTTTCCTCATCTGCAGTGCGGGGCTGCTGTGATCAAAGGAGATGGCAGACATGAACGCACGTGATGGGTGACACTGCCCTGTGCAAACGGGGTGTTCTCACTCTGTAAAGTATGGAGTTAACTTTTGGGAACTCAAAGAGCTTAGCACTGGTCATTTGAATTCCACAAACAAAACCAGTGTCCCCTCTCTACTGGGGGCCACAAAGGGACCAGGGTCATCTCACACTCCATCGGGGGCATTTGTCTAAAACCTTTGGTGCCTGCTACCACGGGCTTCCCAAAGAGCTCTGAGAGAACGCAAGAGCAGCCCCTCGGAAATGAATGTGAACGTAAAGACTTAGAAACACTGCCATAGGTTTGGGTGGAAATTTTGTTTCCTACCCACAGGGTCACAGTTTCTGCTATGGAAATGTCCCCAGTTTGGGTAACAGAATCAGATGCCTTGTTATTTCCTGGGTTCCCAGAAAGCTCACTACCTTCCTCAGGCAGTGCCACCAAAGCTGCATGACAACTGGCTGGAGGCCACCCCTGCCTCTGTGCCAGGATGTCACCTGCCAAAAGAGCAGGTCAGCTGCAGGCCAGAGCGTGCGAGTGTGGGCACCGCGGGAGAGCGTGGACATGTGAGTGGATACTAGTCATACCCTGGCCTGTGGGTGGAGGGAGGAGCGACGTTAGGGATGAAAGGAAAAGCAAGAGGCCTACAAAGGATCATCTGAAAAGGCAGTAAAGGTCAACAGTCATCGTCACACCAGGAGACGCTTACTAAGCACTCACTAGGTAGCAGGCCCTGAGCTAAGCACTGCACGTAACTGTCTCCTTTAATTCTCACAAACTGTATGAGGCAGATGGCCAAAGCACACCATGCAGCTTGGGAGCAAAACTGCATTCAAGGGCTTCCCTGGTGGCGCAGTGGTTGAGAGTCCGCCTGCCAATGCAGGGGACAAGGGTTCGTGCCCCGGTCCGGGAAGATCCCACAGGCTGCGGAGCGGCTGGGCCCGTGAGCCACGGCCGCTGAGCCTGCGCGTCCGGAGCCTGTGCTCCGCAACGGGAGAAGCCACAACAGTGAGAGGCCCATGTACTGCAAAAAAAAAAAAAAAAACTGCATTCAAATCCCAGCCTCACCACTGACCAGCTGTGTGACCTTGGGCAAGTTACTTAACCTCTCTGAGTCAGTTTCCTCAACTGTAACATGGGGATCACAACAGTGCCTAATAACAGTACCTGGCAGATAGTAACTTTCAACAAACATTAGCCCTCTTTAGTTCCATCACCCCCTTTTACAGATAAGGAAACTGAGGCTTAGAGACCATGATTGAAGAGCTTTGAAAACGCTGTGAAGCTTTGTAATGTCTTTCCTTTTTTGATGTGGTGTGAGCAGATTGTGACAGTCAGTTTCTCCTCCTTTAAAACGAGGACAACGCTCACCTCTCACGTGCGGTGAGGATTAAATGAGAACGTTCATGAGGATGCTTAGACCTATGTCAAGGTCCTTCTTTCTTCCACACTTGGGAGCTGAAAGGACAGAGGAGCTGGGTACCTGCGCCTTTCCCCACAGCCAGGGGAGAGGGGCTGGGTCCCCAAGAGAAGGCATGGGACTTGGTATCCGGAAAAGAATTCCCCCAAAACAGAACACATGGCATGCACGGCAATATGCTTTATAACAATTTCTGTTTCGACACAGAAATGGAAGCAGCTTCAATAGCCAGCATTAGGGGAATTGTAAGTTATGACATGTTACCCCCAAGACACCGTGTGCTCACTAAAGGCCGCTACTGAGAAGGCGGTAACAACTCAGGGAAAGCACGTGGCGTCGTTATAGGCTCGGTGGCAATGAGTCCATGATGCTCCCTGTGCTGTTCTGGGCTGCGAGCTCGGCCTGCAAAGCCACTGCAAAAAAAAAAAAAAAAAAACTGATAGAAAACATGCCAAAATACTAAGGGTAGATGAGAGTATTAGGTTTATGGGCAATTTCTTTTTCTTTCCCCTATTTTCCAAATGGTATAGAAAATTATTATATTTTTTATTTATTTTTTAATTTTTTTGTGGTGCGTGGGGCTCTCACTGTTGTGGCCTCTTCTGTTGCGGAGCACAGGCTCCGGAGGCGCAGGCCCAGCGGCCATGGCTCACAGGCCCAGCCGCTCCGCGGCATGTGGGATCTTCCTGGACCGGGGCACAAACCCGTGTCCCCTGCATCGGCAGGCGGACTCTCAACCACTGTGCCACCAGGGAAGCCCAAGCCCTATTATATTTTTTAAAGAAAGTGGGAGTGGGCTTCCCTGGTGGCGCAGTGGTTAAGAATCCGCCAGCCAACGCAGGGGACGCGGGTTTGAGCCCTGGTCCGGGAAGATCCCACATGCCGTGGAGCAACTAAGCCCGTGCACCACAACTACTGAGCCTGTGCTCTAGAGCCCACAAGCCACAACTACTGAGCCCAGGTGCCACAACTACTGAAACCCGAGCGCCTAGAGCCTGTGCTCTGCAGCAAAGAGAAGCCACCGCAATGAGAAGCCCGCGCACTGCAAGGAAGAGCATCCCCCGCTCGCTACAACTAGAGAAAGCTGCGCACAGCAATGAAGACCCAACGCAGCCAAAAATAAAAATAAATTTAAAAAAAGAAAGTGGGAGCGTAGGCTGAGCCTCTGGGGCCTGCATGTGGGGAGTCGGGGGGCGTGGGCGGGTCAGGCCTGGCTTAGAAAAGCAGCACAGAGGCTTCCCAGAGGGCAGGCCGCAGCACCGGGAGAGGCGCTCACAGGGAGCTGGGGAGTCGGGAGCAACCAGCGCCCACGGCCCACCTGGGTTAAGGAGGAGAGTCACCGTGAGGGTCCAGCTGGATGGAAGGCAGATGCCCCGCCCCAGAGGAGAGCCTCCCTCCTCAGGGTCCCCAGGGCTGGTGGCGAGGGTGCCCCATACACACACCGACAGCAGCCTGGCCCCAGAAAGGACGGGCCTGGCCCTCCTCCAGCCTTCCAGGGTAGGCGTGAGGATGAAATGACACAGTGGAGGGAAAGTGGGACGCTGGCCACTTTGGGCACACAAACAGTGGCCACTGTCATCACGAGGTGGAAGAAAGGAAATGAAAACCCTGGGCCACATCCTGGACCGACTGTAACAGGCTGGCCTCGTTTCTGTCCCCTTCCTCCTGTCCCCGCCACCTCTGACCCTGGAGCCCAAGTTCTTTCCGGCATAGCTGCAGGGATGGGCGCTGGGCTGGGGGGCAGCTGCCACTCGGAGCGTGGAGGGTCCCTGCGCACACGACCCCACCTGCACCCTTCCCCCCACCCCCTACCCATCCCCGTCCCCTGCCTGGACTGTCCTCCCTGCTGTCTTCACCTGCCCCAGAGCCTGCTTTCAAGAAAGGGCTGTCAGACAGACAAATAAACCCCTTCTCATCCTTCAGGACTCAGTTTACGTGCCAGCTCCTTCAAGAATCACACCCTGCGCCTCCCCTCCTCCCAGCCCCAGGCGCACGTGTGTGTGCGTCCTCCGTGCCCCACCCCGCCCAGTGCACGCCCACTGACCACTTAGCCTGGGATGGTGGTGCCGTATCTGCTGGCTGGGGGGAGGGGGGCCCATCCCCCCTTTATGGGTTTATCCAAGCCCCTGGCATGCTGTTCCCGTCTCACAGTGGGCATAACGTAAATGTTTGGTGAATGAATGAGAACAAATGAATAAACCAGCTGGTGGCCCCGGGGGGCCAGCACCTCTGAGGCACCCCTCCCTCCCTCCTCTCTTCACCCTGTGCGGTGGTAACACACCACATGTCCCATTCCTCAGCCACTCTGACCACAACAGAAATGCCCAGGAGCTCACCCCAGCACAGGGCAACCTTTTCGGGGCACCTGCTGGGCTTCGATCTGGAAAATTCGGTGCTCGAAGCTGAGCTCATTCATACTCCAGACAGGGAAACTCGTCAAGCTCGCTGCTGGACCAGAGGGGCAGGGTGGCTCTCAGGAGGTGCGTGCCAGGACAGCCGGGCCAGGTGGCTGACCTCACAGGACGGGCCACATGGGGATTCTGGAAGCACACACAGAACTGCTTGAGTTGGAAATCAGGCTTTGTGAGCCCCAGCTGCTTATGACAGGATGTCCCATGATTGGAACGACTGGCACAGGACAGCCTCCGGTGCAGCCGACGTCACCCCCGTGCCCTGCCCTGGCAGGACGGGCTGAGAACACAGGGTCAGATCAGAGCACGCCGCCTCCCCTGACCCCCGTGGACTTCCTTCCTGCAGCGCTTGCCATCTGCACCTCCCAGCCCACGAGCGCATCACTGCATGCTGGCCCACGGCACATCCTCTCACAAGGCCACCTCGCTTTATGGCTGGCAGGGGGTTTTCACGTCTGTCAGCTGCCTCAAAGCTCACAAATGCCCATGAGACAGGGACAGTGCGATCGCTATCCCTGTTTGGCATACGGGGCAACAAGGCCCAGAGAGAGGAAATGGGAGGTGTTGCCTGGCGACTGGACTCACGCCTTCTTCCTCGGACTCCTGACAGCACTAGCAGAGAGCCTGCACGGAGCACGCAGGCGCTCAATTAGTGCACGAGGAAAGACAGGATGAATGTAGGCATCAGGTGAAACGGCATTTCTACCTCTCATCCGAGCGTCTGGGCCTCCAAGGCTGCCTCCAAACAAAACATCCCTCCAACTGCTCACCCTGAGCCCAGCTCTTCCCAGACTCTTCCCTAAGCCATCGAGGAATGGGGGAGGGCTGGCTCCTGTCACCTCGCACCCAACAACACTGCCCCATCCATCCAGCGCCCACTGAGCACCAGATGCCTCACCAAGTTTGGGGGTAACGATCATATTTATTCCTCAGAACACTCACAAGAGAAGGTATACTTCTTCCCATGTTACACACAGGGAACTGAGGCACAGGAGGTGATATAACTTGCCAGGATCTGAACCCAATTAGTTGGAATCCAGAGCCCCAGCTCGTAATCCTCAAGCGGCCTTCAGGAGAAATCCCGAATGGAATGTGGCTGAGTGAGGCCTGATGTGCAGACCCCCGTGTGCCAAAAGCCAAGGCTCTCGTGGAACAGTGCACCGCCATTCACATGGGCCAGAGCAAAATGGCCTGTCCGAAAAGGAAAAGGTGTCTCTTTCACCCACTTTGTTTAGCTGGACCACAGCTGGAAGCAAACTGCCCAGAACTGCTGCTGGAGTTCCCCAGCACGGGAGACCCCAATGACTTTAGGACATTTGGGGGCTGGTGGCATGATACAGGGTGACCATTTTACGATTCACTCTAGAAATATTTATCAAGGACCAATCCTGTGGAAGGCACTGTTACAACTGCTGAGAACACACTAGTGAACAAAACAGATTAAATCCCTGCCCTCCTAGAACTTCTGTTTCAGAGGGGGCTGCAACAAAGAAGACAAATAGGCAAAATAAAGACAGAGTTTCAGATTAGATGCCAAGGAGAAAAATAAATGAAAGAAGGGAGACAGGAAGTGTCCATGTGGAGATTAAAACTTTAGATAGGGTGAACAAGTCCTCACCAAGAACTTGACCTTGAATAAAGACTTAAAAGAAATGAGGGCAAAAGTCATACGGGTATGTAGGTGGAGAGTTTTCCAAGCAGCGGGAAGAGCATGTGCAAAGGCCCTGGGGCTGGACCATGCCTGGTGAGTTCCAGGAACAGCAAGGAAGCCAGTAAGGTCAGAGAGGTAACAGGGAGCCAGGCAGGTACACTGAGAGGAGAAGCTATTACAGGGCTTAGAGCAAAGGAGTGATATTAACTCTGGCTGGATGCGGGGTGTAGAGAGGCATCAAGGATAATCTCACAGGTCTTCCCTGGTGGCACAGTGGTTAAGAATCCACCTGCCAATGCAGGGGACACGGGTTTGAGCCCTGTTCCGGGAAGATCCCACATGCCACGGAGCAACTGAGCCCGTGCGCCACAACTACTGAAGCCTGTGTGCCTACAGCCCATGCTCTGCAACAAGAGAAGCCATCGCGATAAGTAGCCCCTGCTCGCCACAACTAGAGAAAGCCCACACGCAGCAACGAAGACCCAATGCAGCCATAACTAAATAAATAAATGTATTTTTTTAAAAAAGGATAATCTCACAGCTTGAGCCAGAGCAACCAAAAGAATACTGCCATTTCTTAAAGATGGGAAAGTGCGTGTGAGGGACAGATTTTGGTAGAGGGTGAGGGAAGGGATGAAGGCGATGGATACAGGTGCTTAAGTCTAAGTACTTTAAGTTTGAAATTCCTAAGTTTGAGATGTTGAGGGAGCAAATATGTGTGTGTCTATCATTCAGCGAAAATGTCTGGACCGGACTGGAGATATAAATTTGGAAGTTGGAGTCAGAGTAGAGATGGTACTTAAAGCTATGTCACTGGATGAGATCACCAAAAAAAATGAGGATGGACAAAAAAAGAGAAGAGGCATTTAAGGCATGGACCTATTAAAATGCTCTCCCAGGAGCCACATTCTATAAAGTGAAGCTTGTAACACAAGACCTCCCCTTCACTACAGCCCCTACCTTTTCCCACACACACCCAGTACATACGTACAGACACACACACACACACACCGCATTTAAATTTCTCCTTCCTTTATCTCTCGGTGATGTCATTCTGCTGAGTGAGAAGGAAATTCCCTTTTGAGGATACCGTCATTTAATAAGAAAGTAACCCACGGAAGGGAAAAAGTGCCCTGGGCACTTAGACAACAGACCCTTACAGAGCAGAGCAATCCCACCACAGGCTCTGGTGTTATAAAGTACTCTCTTCAGATTCTAGCTCCAACCACATCAGTTGGTGTGAACTCAGGCAACTCAATTGCCCTCTCTTCCTTATTGATTTAAATGGGAGTAACATTGGCTATGAAGGTAGCCTAGAACATAGCAAACAGTCCACTAATATTTGTGAAATAAATGAGGAATGAATGAATAAACGGTAAGAATAACACAGAAAAGAGCCTGACTCATAGCAGATGGTCAATAAATCTGTACATGCTAAATGCAAGACTTGTCTTTCCCTCCTTGATTTTTCATTCTGTCCCTTTCCCTTTTCTGCCAATGACACAATAGCAAACCCATGCACAGGGCCATGCTGGTTACAAAGCTTTGCCTTCTACATTTTCTCAAATTTTGAACCTCGTGGCAGCCTGAGGAGGGCAGGAAATAACAATCCCCCTGTCACAGATGAGGAAACTGAGACTCAGACAGGAAATGGCCTACAAACTCCAGGAAAATTTTAAGGCAGAGACAATAACAAAAACACTGCATTCAGCCCAAGGGTGGAGCATCTGTGGTGCCACACCAAACTTGCCTGACATCCTGTTGGGTGGGTAAGAGGGCAGGTGAAGGGAAAGACTCCGAAGTTTAGGGGAAGGGAAGGTATTTGAGGTCGTGTGAGTAGTCCATACAAAACATGTGCACAGGTCCCTGAGCCCTGTGCCCTCCCTGTCCCACACCCACCGGCCTGCCCGTTCCAGTCACATGGTCACAAGGGTCACACACTTCCTGTCACCAGCTTCCAGGTCATCGGTGGGAGCAGGAGGTGGACACAGGACTGGGGGACTGGGAGACTCTGGGGTGACTAGGCTATGGGAGAGGAGGGAGCATGGGGGGCGTAGGCACAGATGAAATCTGGAGGCACCTGGGAGACAATAAGCAGGGAGAAGCAGGGAGTTAGAAATGGGGAAGAGTGATGGAGAACAGGGCAGACAGATGGAGGGACACAGAAGACAGAGATGCAGTGGGGGATCGGGTGGGAACACACAGAGGCGGAAAAATCGGGAGCACTTAGAAAGGCACAGCAAGAAAGCTGGGGACAATGATTGGGAACCAGACTGAAAGCTGGGGGCACTAAGAGGCACTGAGAGCTGGGGCACGACGGGAGGGGTTGACTCAGAACGTGAGGCACGGGATAGAGGAGAGACGCACAGGGAAGAAAGAGGGGGAACCCAGGGTCGCAGCTGGGGTCCCTGAGGGAACACAAGTTAGAGATGAGACAAGAGCGGTCACAGGATGGGAGCTGGGGACGCTTGGGGATCAAAGGGTGGAAGCTGGGGGCATTTAGGGGTCAAAAAAGGGTTAATGGAGGACATGCCTCGGAATCGGGGAACAAGGGGGAAGCCTGCGGGACGGTCGGGGTGAAGTCCAAGGAGTCTGGGACACGAAGAAGGTTTGGGAAAGGTGCCCCCGGCCCCGCCTTCCCCGCGCCGTCACTCACCTCGGCTAACTCAGCACTTCTACTTCCTTCTACTTCCGCAAACAGACGCGCCCCGGGCCACGTGACAACCCGGCCACGGCTCTCCGCCAGTCACCGAAGTCTGTGCTTCGCGAGAGGAAGGCAGGGGCGGGGCTCCGCCATCTTCCATAACTGCCCAATGGAAGGGGCTCCCATGGCCGAGGGAGGCCGGGCTTTGGGCTGAGCCAATCCTCGGCGGCGGGGCGCGGCCACGTCTGTGCGGGGCGGAAGGTTCGCGTTACCGCTCCTTGGCAGACATGTTAATGGGCGGCAGGGGTCTCACCGTTCTCCGCCCTCAGCCCACTAAAACGGTCAGAGGCCTGAAGTCTGAACCTGCCTTTTACGACGGCTCGTAAAGACAGAAACAAAACCAACAAAGATCTGTTAGGGCATAACAAGCAGGAACCGGCTTTGATTTTGCCGGGTACCTCCAAGCTAAGGTTGCCAGATTTAGCAAATAAAAATACGAGATTAAATTTCGATTTCAGCTGAACAATGATTTTTTAGTATAAGCAAAAAGTACTTAGTTATGGTAAAAAAAAAAAAAATTATTCCTTGGTTTCTGGCAGCCCTTCCCCAAGCCGATCTCAGGAAATATTGCAGCACTTTTAGTAGAAACTTGGGCAAATGACTTGGTCTCTGTGAACTCCTCATCTGAGAGTGAGCACAGTAATACCTCACGGGGTTGTTATGATGACTAGAGATAAATTAGTCCCCCTGCCTGCACATAGTGGGATTTCAATAAATGACAGTTGTGGGACTTCCCTGGTGGTTGGTCCAGTGGTTAAGACTCAGTGCTCCCTGTGCAGGGGGCCTGGGTTGCACCCCTGATCAGGGATCTAGATCTCACATGCCACAACTAAGAGTTCGCATGCTGCAACTAAAGATCCCGCGTGCTGCAACAAAGACTGGAGACAGCCAAATAAATAAATAAAAATATTAAAAAATAAATGACAGTTGTTATCATTAGTAATGCTGAGAATGCATTAAATAGGAGGGAGGAGGCTGGGTTTTAGTCACAAATCTGCTTCTGCCTGAACAGATCATGTCCCCTGTCCAGCCTGCCAGGCTTGGTTAGACGCATTTTCTTCCCCCTAATCATTCCCCAGCCCTAGATCTAGATAAATTGTCCAAACTGCTCTCTGTTGGCATGGGAAGGGTAGTTTCTGTTTGTTATTCCTGTGAATAGAAGAATATTTCTGCCTGTCTGTCCCAAGATATTAGTGCCCAGACTGGGGGCAGCCAATGTAACTGGGGCAAGATTTAGTTAAGAATCTAGACAAGTTAAGAAAACTAACCACAGTAAGTACTATTTGTACAGAGCTTTGCCAGTTACAAAGTAACATGACTTCACATCCATCATCTGGGGATTGTAGTTACTCTTGTTCATATTTTACGGGTGAAGAAACTGTTCCTTTAAAGTAAGATTAAAATTTTGTTCGGAGTTTCAGCTTTGAGTTGAGAGAATGGGAAGAAGACTCAGAATTCTCAGTGAAATGTATCTTGCCCTCCGCACCCCCAAACAATTGAAGTTAGGGCCATGGTTATCAGGGAGCTTGCAAAAGGTCAGGTATTCCACCCACTGCTGAGCAATCTGACCTGGGAAACCTCAGAGGCTCAACAGGATGAGTCCCATTCTTCAGCAAATACTCTCCCGTATTCAAGGTGAGTCTACAAGGCAGGTTTGGCAACACAGACACACAACTGAATCTGAAATGCAGAAAAGGCCAAGGAAGAGAGATCAATCATCTGGATCAATCTTCAGAAACACTAAAAGAACCATAGAGGAAATTAATAAAAGAGAGTAGAAAGAAAGTAATAAATAGAAGAAAATAATACAATAGATTCAAGGCCTGATGAAGTTGGGTGCCCCTCCCTTGGGTGTTTCTGGTGAAAACTATTAAATGCGTGGGTAAAGCAAGAGGTGAAGAATCCGGAGTCGGTAGGAAGCGCTGAATGAACAAGCCGTGCGAAGGGAGGGGGCAAGTGAGCACCGAGAAGGTACTCCTTTCAGTTTCTGCTGGATTTCGCTTTGGAACAGTTCAAGCCAAAGAGCTTCTCTTGAGGGGCTGTGCTCCCCGCAGCTACAATCATCCCAGAGCCCGAAGTCGACCCAAGTCCCCTCCTCAAAGAGTTAGATGGAAATTAACACACACGCTCACGGTGAATTTTACACTTTTACCTTGTTGGTCCTCACGACGATCCTGAGAAGCAGTACTATTATCTCCACCTTAGAGATGGAGAAACCAAGATTCCGTCAGGGGAAATGATTCACAGAGTCACATGTCAGCGAGAGGCAGAACCGGAATCAAGACCTGTCTTGACTTTTCTTTCCCTACACGGCAGGAGGACCTACTATGTGCCAGGCAGTGTTCTTGGTGCTGAGGAAACCACAGCAAAGAAAATAGACAAAATCCTTGCCGTCACAGTGTTCACAGTCTTGTTGGGAGAGACAGACAATAAGACAGAGAGGTCAGACATAGAGTGTGTTTCGCTAAAGTCTTTGGGTGAAGTGTCATGATATTACCATCTTACTTTCAAAAAACCTAGTGTGTTGAATCTGGGGTTGTGTATATGAGTGCCTTTGTATTCATCCTTCCATTTTCTGTGTGTTTGAACATTTTTATAATTAAAAAGTTGGGAAGGGCTTCCCTGGTGGCGCAGTGGTTAAGAGTCCGCCTGCCGATGCAGGGGACACAGGTTTGTGCCCCGGTCTGGGAAGATCCCACATGCCGCGGAGCAGCTGGGCCCGTGAGCCATGGCCACTGGCCTGCACGTCCGGAGCCTGTGCTCCGTAGTTGGCAATGAGGCTGAAAGGAAATCAGGGCCTGTAGTACACTGTGGACAATTTCTAAACTTTAGCTTTCACTCTGAGGGAAATGGGGAGCCACGGGAAGTTTTTGAGCACAGGAGTGGCCTGTCAGACTTACCTTTTAACAAACTGTGTCTGTTCTGTAGGAATAGACTGTAAGGGCAAGGCAGAGGCTTGGGAGACCAGTGAGGAGGCTCTTGCAGCAACCCAGGTGAGGTGAGAGATGATGGTGTGACCACCATCCCATTTAATCATCACAACTGTAGAATCATTACAATCGGGGTTTGTATTATGACAAAATGTGTAAGGTACAGGGGGCTTTGCGAGAAGGCATGGTTGAACTCTGTCTCTAGGGAGATCTGTGAGATGACTCTTGAACAGGGTTGGGCAAACTATCCCACCTACCACCTGTTCCTGGAAATAAAATTTCATTGGAACACAGCACCATTCGTTTATGTATGAACATACTTTCTACAGTGGCAGAGTTGAGTCATCATGACAGAAACTGTATGGCCCACAAAGTCTGAAATATTTCTATTTGGACCTTTACAGAAAAAAAAAAAAAATCACCAACCCTTGATCTTAAGTTGGATTTCAAAGGTTGAATGGGAGTTTGCCAGCTGGATTAGGAAAGTAGGAAAGCCCGGTGGAAAGAGCCGTATGGGCAAAGGGCAACATCGTGAGATTGTGTGGATTGTTTGGGGAACGGCAACAGGTCAGGTGTTGCTGGAACCTGCTATGTGAGCAGGTGAATGGGCAGGTGAGCCCCAGAGGCAAGGCACGAAGGGTCACGAGTGCCAGACTGAGGCTGAGGACCTTGCCCTGCGGGCGATGGGGGCCCCAGAATGGTTACAGGCAGAGAAGTGACTAGAAAAAAAAATCATTCTGCTGCAGTGGAAGAGTTGACTGAAGGGCCCAGAGGCCACAAGGCAGCTGTGTAATGATTACAGTAACGAGGTGGCTCTGATCTGAGGAGGGGGCCATCGGGGCTTGTGCCTTCCTCAGGGGGGAAACGAGCACAGGTGACCTTGAGCTGTGAGGCTGCAGCCACGTGTGCTCCCAGCCTAAGGGGGACAGCCAGTCCTGGCCAACAAAGGCAGGATTTCCCCACTTGGGGGTCCCTCAGCCCAGCTCAGGGGCTCACAGGACAGACTGTGGGCTGAGGGGAGGCTGGTTCTCAGGGCCAGCAGGCCAGGGAAGCTTGGCCAAGAAGCTGGCCTGAGCCTGGGTTCTGAAGGATGGGGAGGGTTTGGAGAGGCTGCTAAGCAGACGGCATTTCAGACAAAGATGCACGCCGTGCGCTGGGGGTCATGCAGGATATAGCTTCTCAGGACGAGGTCCAACGGGGGGTTCATGAGGGTCAGAGTGTGCAAAGCCTTCATCCCTGTCTTCTTTCTCCTGGGCTTTTCATCCTCACTTAAGCTTCTTCAGTCAGCAATTATGATTTATTTCCCCCTGAGCCGTGCAGCATGCGGGATCTTCCCCGACCAGGGGTTGAACCTGTGTCCCCTGCAGTGGAAGCGCGGAGTCTTAACCACTGTACCACCAGGGAAGTCCTCAGCCAGCAATTATGAAGTGCCTACTACTGTCTGCATGGCCTCACTCCTGGTGGTGTGGGGTCACATGAAATATATCCACTCCTGGGCTTCCCTGGTGGTGCAGTGATTGAGAGTCCGCCTGCCAATGCAGGGGACGCGGGTTCGTGCCCCGGTCTGGGAAGATCCCACATGCTGCAGAGCGGCTGGGCCCGTGAGCCATGGCCGCTGAGCCTGCACGTCCGGAGCCTGTGCTCCACAACGGGAGAGGCCATGGCGGTGAGAGGCCCGCGTACCGCAAACAAAAAAAAAAAAACAAAAAAAGATATCCATTCCTGTCCTTAAAGTTCACAACTGAATACAAAGTTGCCTCAAATACAGAGATAATTGTTGGTTGTGAAAAAACACTGGAATAAAGGCAAATACGGTCTCCTGAAGAGATCACGAAATGACAGCAGATGATGTTCCAGACTCCGTCAGGCAGGATAGGCTAGGGGATGCTGCAGTAACGAGCAACCCCACAGTCTCGCTGGCTTAACTGAGTTAACATCTTTGTTCACACTGTGTGTCTGATGTGGGAGGGTGGTGGGCGGGGCGTCCTGTTTATCAAAATCACTCGGGAACCCAGGCTGAGGGGGCCTCTGCTCTACACGGGGCTGGGGGTGCTGTGAATCAGGCCCTGGGTCTTAAAGTCGCCGCTCAGAAGTGACGCGTGAGTCTTCTGCTCACGTTTCACTGGCCGAAGCGCATCACATGGCCACACCCAACCTCAAGGGAGCTGGGAAATGCAGTCCTACCAGGCGGCCAGAAGAAGAGGAGCTAGGATAGTTGCAAATATCCCAAATAACTACACTGGTTGACAAGGCAATGAGGTTCCGTTTTTGTTTGTGATGACAGAAACCTCCCTGCTTAATCAACTGTAAATCATATTCCCAGTCAGTCTTCAGCCTAAAGTTTTCTAAAATGTATATAAATTAATTTAATATGGCAATACCACCATAATTTTAGAGCTTTCTGGAAGAGAGGACTGAGTAAGAGGCACAGGGTTCTATGGGATTAAGAAGAAAGAGACCGGAATGAGTCAGGACTCTCTTGATGGGAAGCCTCAGAAACCCGACTCAAATTAGCACCGGCAAACAGGCAAAAAGACTGGAAAGTAACCAGAGAATCTCCCAGAATCCAAGAAAGAGGTGACCGGCCAAATGCTGGAGGGACCTCACGGTGAGCCTTAAACAGGCCCTCCGCGGCCTCTGTCTTTCAGCACATCCAGCTCACTCGCTTCTCTGGCTTCTTCTGCCCAGGAGTGAGGAACGGAGCCCCCGCACCACCTACAGCTCTCAGCACTGGAAATGGACTGAGCTTCTTCCCTTAGTTCCTGGAAATGACTCTCACTGAGTCAGCTTGGGCTGTGTGCCCACCCCCGAGCCCATCAGCTCTGGCAGCTCCCACTCTAGCTGGGCATGCACAGAATTATCAGGAGAAAAGAGGGTGCTGGGCACACAGCATCCTACAGAGGCCCTTTCAGCCCTCAAGGAGGTGATTCCAAGATAGAGAAGACCACCAGAGGCCAAGAGCAGAGAGGGGGTCTGAAGCCTTGGGTGATGACAGGGGCCAGGCACGGTGAGTGAAATGGCAGGGAGAGGAGGTGAGGTCCCGAAGGAAGAACATGGGCAGAACCCACTGGGCAACCATGCATGTTTGAATTATCCTGGATGATCTACATTCTGTCCTGGTGGCCCTCGTTTATGTCCCAGGGGCTCCCGAAACTCTGCTGCAAATCACACATTTGTGAGCAGGCTGACTCGAATGGTCTCTGGGACGCAGTAGTCATCAGGGGGCATGGCAGGGACTCCCCGAGGATCCCATCAGGCAGGGCACAGCGGACAGCCGGCGAGTGGACACAGCCTCCACTATCAGGGCAGAAGGACCTTTTAGGAAATTAACCCTCCCTCCCTCCCCTGCCCAGCCTGCCCCACTGCTCCAGCCTAGGACACGGCCCAGCCCCAGCAGAGCAAGGGCAACTCCTCCATTCATCCAGCAAATAGTTACTGTGCCACAACTGCATGACGGCCGGGGCTAGGCACTGGGGACACAAAAATGAAAAGATGTAGTTCTAGTCCTTAAGGAACTTGTGGATTAAGAGGAGAAGACAGCCACAAAAACACGGAACACGAACTCGGAGGGAAAAGTGCCATTGCGCAGGGGGCCATCCCTACTGTGAGGGCAGGAGCCTGGGTCCGCCCGGGGGTTACTCGGAAAGCTCGCTGAGGAACGTGACCTGTGCGCTGGGTATTGAAGGACAAGCTGCACCTGGGGAGGGAGTTTCCGGTCGAGGGGTCTACAGGAGCCAAAGCGTGGCGGTATGGAAGAGCCCAGAGGGAGGGGTGAGAGCTGGGCAGTCAGAGGAGGCAGAGGCCAGACCTAGAAGGTCTGTGGAGAGAGTGTCAACTTTGTTCTGAAGGCAGTGGGGAGCCGTGGAAGTTTCTGAGCCCAGGAGTGTCCGGGTCCAATTTAGGTTTTAGAAAGCTCTCTCTACTCTCCCCCTGGAGGCTGGATTAGAAGGTGCTGGAGGCAGGGAGACCAGGCAGGAGGCCGTTGCCATGTCCAGGAGGAGAGATGCTGTGATTTGAACTGAGACCATGGCTGAGCGAAGAGAGCGGAGCATGGAGGGAAGCTAAGGAGACCACGGGGACTTGGTGACGGGTTAGCTGTGGGATTGAGGGACGGGGGTGAGGCAAGGATGGTGGCCTGGTTTCTCTCTAAGGTGATTGATTGGAAGGTGGTGTCACCAACCCATCTGAGAAATGTGTGGGGAGCAGGGGTGCAGGCTGGGAGGGTGACGCTGAGTGGCGCTGTGACTGTGGTGGGCTGGACGTACCGGAAGCGAGGGGGGGGTCGGGGGGGTGGAGGGATTGGGGGAGGGCAGGGGGAAATCCACATCTACTGTGTAACTGTTTAAGAAGATCTGGCCCCTGAGACACAGAGGCACGCAGGTGAGAGATTAGGGAGTCATCAGCATCAGATGCCGCCTGGACTCTTGAGGGTTAATAAGATTCCCCTGGGAGAAGAGACTGCGGGCAAAGGCGGAAGCTCTGAGCATCACTGATCACCGAGAGGTCAAGAGGAACCAGAGACGGAGACTGAAAAAGGAGGAGAGAAACCCACGCCCTGGAACCCCAGGGGCCAGAGTGTATCAAAAGGAGGAGGGGAGGGAGCAACAAGGTCCAGGGCTGTCAAAGGACAAGACAGATTAGGACGGAACATGGGCCCCGGATTTAGCAACAGAGAGGTCACGTGGACCTCAGCAAGAGTCCCTTCAGAGGACTGTGGGTACTGGAGCGAGGCTGGGAGGGGAGGGGGCAGGGAGGGCTCAGAGGCAGAGACGACTCGAGCGTCTGGCCATAAAAGGGAAGAAAAGGCAAAGGTTGGGTGGGTGGAGGAGTGAAATGTAGGGGAGTGGGTGTTACAGATGGCAGCCGCTTGGGGAAATTTCGGGGCTGAGAGGACAGGAGCCGGAGGGTGAGTCTGAGGGTCCAGGAAAGAAGAGAGGGAGGTAGCTTTGGGGCCGGAGGAGGAGCAGCTTGTGCCGGGACTGAGAGGGAGGGGATGAACAGTGCAGGGAGCTGGGGCCGGGCCTCGCAGGTGGGGGCGAGGACGAGGCCACCGAGAATGGGGTTTGGAGAAGGGAGGCGGTGATCAGGGACCCCGAGTGCCTGGCTGTGACTGGAGGATGACTTCGCAGTGGAGTCTTGTTGCTGTGGGTGTCGTGTTCACGGTGGTAGTTTCTCTCCGAAGCCCAGAGCAGCTGGCAGGGCAGAAGGGTAGCAGACAAACGAGGTGCCCAAGGTTATGGGTTTACAGGCTCGGGGCATGGAAAGGACTCAGGCTAGGAGTGGCAGATTTCCAAGTACCCTGAAGCTGTCAGGAGGAAAAAGTTTTTAGAGGGAAAATATGATGGAGGGGTGGGAGAAAAAAGGGCATCTGTACAGTTCTAAGTCTCAGGGCCCTGAAATGTCAGTTTGCAGAGAAGAAACTCAACTGATGAGCAAAAGTAAGGGAATGTGCCCAAGCCCATTCATATTCAGAGAAATGTAAATTTAAACAAGACAATGTTAGTCGCCTAGAAAATTAGCAGAACTTAAAAAATGGGAACAGGGACCTCCCCGGTGGTCCAGTGGTTAAGACTCCGTGCTTCCATTGCAGAGGACATGGGTTCGATCCCTGGTAGAGGAACTAAGATCCCACATGACATGTGGCGTGGCCATGAGAAAAAAAAAAAAAAAGGGAACACCCAAAGCTGGTGAAGTGGCAGTGAAACGCTCATATTCACACAGAGGTCGTGAGGGCCTTTATTCACTGGGGTGTCCTGAGCAAATGGCATTGCCTCTCCGAGCCTCAGTTTCCTCATCTGCACAGTGGGGACAAGAAAGACACTCATCTCACAGCGTTTTGTGAGATAAAATGTTCACCAGGGAAGTGTCTCATAAACGGGACAACAGTAGTTACTACGATTGTCTGGATTTGTTCAAACTCATTTTTCTCCCTGCTAGACCATCTCTAGCCCAGACCCAGGACCCTTGCAGACAGCAACCCAGTGCAGGGACACCCTTCGCCAGCCCCTCCCTAGTTTGCCTTATGATTTAAAAGTAGGAAGGGAGAAGAGGGGGAGGAATGGCCACGTGACAGGGGACATCTCTCTCCAACAAAGCCCATGGTTATGCCTGGCCCTGGGCAGTGGGAGGGCATGGCCCTTGAGTCAGACCACCTGGGTTCAAGTCCTCCTCTGCTGGGGACTAGCTGTGTGATATTGGGCAAGTTTCCTCACCACTCAGAGTCTCAATTTCCTCACCTGCAACATCTAACTCCTAAGATGTGGGAAGAAGATGAGGGGCATCAGGGCACGCCCAGCAACAGGAGGGTACTCCCTGGACAGTTAGTGAACCCATAAATCAGTCAGAACCTCAGCTTGCCTTATTTATTTACTTTTTATTATATAGCATTTGATTTTTAAAAAACTTTACCTTCATAGAATACATTTTCACATTAGAGATTCCCACAGTGGGAAAAAAACAACTTACTACTTATAATTTTATATTTGTGGACAGATTATTTTAGGACCAGTAAAACAAACACATTTGAGGATTAAGTCTCAGTTTAGAATCTGTAACAATTTGAAACGTCTATAAAGGGACCTCTTCCCTCCATGGAACTTCTCTATATTCAGAAACTCTCCAGGCTCTTCTTCCTAGGATTTAGAAATCAGTAATGTGAAATATCAGCATTTCTAATTTTCAAATTTCCCTGGGACACAGAACCATTGGTAACTGGTATCAACTGAACAGAGAGGGGATGTTTGCAAAAACTAAACACTGCCTAATTTTCTGCCAAGCCTTTACTTACGAAATAACAGTCTTTCCCTTTCTCCATCATCCTAGGACAAATATAGATGCTTGATCGGATATTGAGAGTAATAAAGCTGAATTCCCTCTAAGAGTTTGATAAATTAAAAGGCAAAAGCTCATATATAATGTTTAGTTATACTGTGAGTCTTGTGAGAAGCTGAGAGACACCCCATTAACTCCCCAGCATACAGAACTCAGTCTGACAGCTTTTTGGATGCAACTCCTCTCACATCTTTCCTCAAAGATTACATTCTAAAAATAACCAGGAGGGGACTTCCCTGGTGGTCCAGTGGTTAAGAATCTGCTTTCCAGTGCAGGGGATCCCACATGCCGTAGGGCAACTAAGCCCTTGCACCACAACTATTGATCCCGCACGCCACAACTAGAGAGAAGCCCGCGCACCGCAAGGAAAGATCTCGCGTGCGCAACTAAGACCCGACGCAGCCAAAAAATAAATAAATTAATTAAATATTTAAAAAATTTTAAAAATTTAAAAAAATAACCAGGTGATTAGGAGAAGAGGTTTGTCTCACCAGTGGACTTATCTGTTATTTCCTTGTTATTGTGAATTGAATGGCATGACGGAGCAAAGGCGAGCTGGTCTACAATCAATTCTCAAGGTATTATGTCTAAAGCGTCAGAGCTTCCACAGCACGGCCACAGCTTTGCAGATGCCCGCATCATGAGAGTTGAAATAACAAAGCCCACCCAGCAAAGGTGAAAGCCGAGGGCACCAAAAGGCCTGCCTTGACAGCTTTCTGCCATGCATCCCCTCGAACATCCAGCTGGTCCAATGCCTCAGTGACTATGAAGAGTGAGGGCTGCCGCCAGGAAGTAGTGCATCGCAGAGCAAGGATTCAAATAAGCAGCTGGGGGTCTTCCCTGGTGGTCCAGGGATAAGACTCTGCTCTCCCAATGCAGGGGGCCCAGGTTCGATCCCTGGTCCGGGAACTAGATCCCACATACATGCCGCAACTAAGAGTTCGCATGCCGCAACTAAGGAGCCCGCCTGCCGCACCTAAGACCCAGTGCAACCAAATAAATAAATATTAAAGACAAAACAAACCAACAAAACACAAATAAGCAGCTGGAAGTAGGCCCAGGAGCAAAACACTGACCATCCTCTCACCAATCCAGTGGAGAGATGCAGCCTTGGAAGCAGAATGGTGGTTGGGTGACAGGTGAATATGCTGTATTCCACACCATTCTGGGGTAGGTCGGTCCTAGAGAAATGCTGAGACCTGAGCCAGTCTGACCACTGGGATTTAGAGGAACAGAGCTCGCCCTCCTCCGGCACCACAGAGGACACTCAGCCTCCAGAGAGTCCCCATGTCGCTCCTGAAGGCTCAAGGTCATCCCCAGAACGTCAGCTTTAAAATGAGGATGATTATTTCTGCACCACCGTTCCGCCTCACTGGGGAGGGCTATGGTAAGAAGGAAAAGTTGAATTTATAAAGATATTGAAATGTGATAAAAAGTACAGATAATTTTTGTTTCGGATGATTGTTTTGTTTAGCAGTAGGAGAAAAGATACACTATGGGAAAATATATACCATGCAAACAGGTTTAGGCATGTAGCACTGTGCTTGGCTCAAAGGAAGCATCTCATAAACGTAATAGGAATAAGTATAGTCAGAAGTAATAAGCTGTAAGAAGAAACTGATATGGGCCATGCGGTGGGTGGAAGAACTGGGACAATATAAGGTGCCTGAAGGTGCCGAAAGGGGTGCCTCTGATTATCACTCCCACCTAGTAGAGAGCCCTGCAGGAAATGTGGGACCCAGCCCAGCTGATGGAGCTGCCCTGCAGAGCGGGGCAGGGAAGGCCCCAGGGTCCAGGGACAGGCATTCATGGGGGCCTGGAAATCAAATCTCAGGGCAGGAAGGGCCTCCAGAGAACCCTCAACAGGGTAGCAGTCTCCTCCGTAGCAGCCCAGCTTCTAGCTGTTTTACGAGGAGGGACATTCTGCAGAGTCAACTTTCATGTGAAGAAAGTTTACTGTGGTTTGAGATTGTTTAAAGACCACTGCCCTAATTCTAGACTCTCACCCTGCAGGTGGAAAACTGAGGCTCGGAGCAAGGAATGCCCCACTCTGGGGTCAGCCAGGGGTGCGATCTGAGCTGCAGATCCTGGCTTGGGTCAAGCCTGGTTACTGAGCTGCTACTATTGGGCAAGGTGCCTACCGTGCACCAGGGTCCCACAGGGATCTGCTTGGGTGCTGTTTGGTGTTTTGGACCCTCGAGCAGGTGAACAGGGACTAGCTGGGCCGGTTAGAGGTCTGCTGGACTGTGCTGGCAGAGGGTGGCTCTATGCCTAGAAACTGGCAACAAGGCCACTCCCTATTGACAGGAGGTGGGGTCTCTGGGCAGGGTGAGGTCTTCATTGGCTTCGAGTCACTCACCTGGGGAAGACGCAGGTTCTCAGAGGGAGTGTTCTAGGGGACTCCAGAGGACTCATCTCTCTCTAACCCAGTATTTATTCCATACGAGACACTGTGCCCAATGCTTCTAAGTGTGAACCCAAGAAATTGTTTCACAATCTATGAAGCAGGCGCTATTAGTAAACCCAGGTTACAAAGGAGGCAGGGAGAGGTTAAGTCACTCAGCTGGTGGTGGGTGAGGCTGGGATTTGAGCCCACAGGCTAACTTGAGAGCCCCTACTTAATTTTTCTTTTTTTTTTGGCCGGGCCGAGTGGCTTGCAGGATCTTAGTTCCCCCACCAGGGATTGAACTCAGGCCCTCAGTAGTGAAACCTTGGAGTCCTAACCACTGAATCGCCAGGGAATTCCTGACAGCCCCTACCTTAAACTAACAAACGGGGACTTCCCCGGTGGTCCAGTCGTTAGGACTCCACACTTCCACTGCAGGTGGCACAGGTTCGATGGGGGAACTAAGATCCCGCATGCCGCGTGGCACGGCTGAAAAAAGAACCAAACAAACAAAAACCTACTTCTTTATTAAGCCAAAAATTGCAGGAATGGTAGAAAATTTCTATATGCACTTCACCCAGATTCCCCAATTGTAAATATTTTATCACATTTTCTCAATAATCTGTTCTCTCTCAATCTCGTTTTGAACCATTTGAGAGTAAACTGCAGATAGATGCCCCTTACCTCTAAGCACTTCAGTGTGTGTTACCTAAAATCAAGGACATTCTCTACCATGACCATAGGACAATGATCAAAACCAGGAAATTAACATCGAGACGATACTATTATCAGACCTTATTCAGATTTTACTAATTATCTTAATAACGTCCTTCATGACAAAAGAAAATTCTGGGTCACACGTTGCATTCGATCATCTCCTTTGGCTCCTTTAATCTGGAACAGTTCCCCTTTCTTTATCTTTCATGATCCTGTCATTTTTTCTAAGCATACAGTTCCAGTTATTTTATAGAACTTCTCTCAGTTTAGGTTTGTCTGATGTTTCCTCATGAGGAGAGCGATTGTATGAATTTTTGGCAGGAACACCACAGAAGTGATGCTGTCTCCTTCTCCATGAATCATTTAGGAGCTACGCATGTCAATTTGTCCCATTCCTGGTGATATTAACTTTGGTCACTTAGTGAAGATGGTACCTGCCAGGTTTCTCCACTGTAAAGTTACAATCATTCTATTTGTAATTAATAATTGTCCATGGAGAAATACTTTGGACCCATGTAATATCATGTTCCTCATCAAATTTTTGTGTCCACTGGTGATTCTTTGAGGAATCTATTATTACTTTGTGGTCTTAATTGTCATTTTCTAATTCTGTCCTTTTTACTCGAAGGAGGAGTTTTCTCATTTATTTATTCATATCACTTTGGATTCCTCTCTTATTCAGTAGGTTATAATCCATGGTTACTGTTACTTCTTTTGATGTTCAAATTGTCCCAGATTTGGCCATTAGGAACCCCCTTCAAGCCAGAGAGCTCCCACTTTTAAATATGACATTGCACCATGTCCCTTGACCTTGACCAGAAAGGGAGACACATCCGTGGGGAGCAGTCCCTGCTGGGTGGATACTGAAGCCCTGACCCCCTAATGCAGGCAGGCAGGGGATGGGACAGGGTTTAGGCAGCCTGGTGTCCAGGGGTGTTGTGCAGACCCACTGGGGATTCATTCACTAGCTGAGCACCTACTATGACCTCAGCTTTTGAAAAGCTCATTGAAAATGGAGGGTAAAGAAAACAATCGCAGTTGTGCAGTTTCTAAAACTGAGAACTTTTTACCCCAAGAGGTAACATGAGTGGCTCTCCTTGATATGTAAATATAAGGTAAGGGGAATTGTTTGAGTGCCAGACATAACTGCTGCAATATTTGGTCACTTGGGAAGCTAGTGGGCCAATCTGCATATGAAACCCAAGGCCTTTGGGAGGTAAGGGATAGATGTCACAATGCCAGGTGGACAAAGGCCCACAGCCCAGAGGCAAGGAAGCATAGCAAGGGCTCTGAAATCAAAGTACACTACATCAAAGGAAGAGGGAGCCTTGCTGGTGACCAGGGCTCCACACAAAGACCTCCTAGTTGGGGAGGTCCTATGCCCTACTCAGTAAGATAAGGTAGGTGCTGTGATGTCAGTTTCAAAAAAAAAAAGACATGGCTCTTGGAGTGACAGCAGGCACTTCAGGCAATGGAAACACCATGAGCAAAGAAAAGAAGGAACTGGGACACTCTCCCGTTTTGCCCCCAGAGCCGCCTCTTTTGGGTGGAGCTCCAGGCCCTGAATACATCCCCACATTTATGCTGGGCCCCACCCAGTTGGACAGAGCCCCAAGCGTCTGGATCAGGAATTAGTTAGGTCTGGATTCAGACTCAAGTTCTTATACTTCCTGGCTGGGTGACTTTGGAAAGTCACTTTACCTCTCTGAGCCTTCACTCATTTATTTCTTCAACATGCGTTTATTGAAGGCTTACTATGTACAGAGCACTGCTCTAGGTACAGGACGTGAAGTGGTCAGCAAGATAGACAAGGTTCTACCTTCATGAAATTTACATTCTGGTTGAAGACAGACACTGAATAATAAGCAAATACATAAGCAAGATAATACCCTATGGGAATATTAAGGTAGTATAAAAACGAATTTCAGAGGTGGGGGCTCCTTTAGCCAGGGCTGTCAGGAAAGACGTCTCTGAGGCAGGGACATCTGAGCTCACCTGAAAGATGAGAAAGAGCCAGGCAGTGAACAGAAGAGGGAACAGCAAGTGCAAAGGGCCTGTGGCAGGAAGGAGCTTGGTGTGTTTGAGGAACAGTAAGAAGGGCAGTGTGGCTGAAGAGTAGTGGTGAGGGGAGAGAGACGGGAGGTGAGGCTGCAGCGCTGGGTAGAGGCCAGATGGCTTAGGGCCCTGTACGCCAAAGAGAGGAGTACAGTTTATATTCTAAATGCAAAGGGAAACCTTTGAGGGCGTTAAGCCAGAGGGTGGGAGAGTGTGAAACAATCTGATCTTTGTTTCGAGAAGAACATTGGTGTGCAAAGAAAGCCTTTAGGGGCAAAGTGAAGAAGTTATCAGGAGCCCTCCGCCATTGTCCAGGTGAGTTGATGGTCCCTGGGTCAGGTGGTAGGACTGGGGGTGGCCAGAAGTGGTCAGATGCAGGGTAGTGTTGGAGGTGGAGCCAGCCTGACTCATGAAGTGAAGAGGAAGGAGAAAGGGATGCGGCAAGGCTCCTAGGTCTGGGCTTGAACAGCTGATGTGGGAGAGACTGGAGGTGTGGGTTGCTGAGGTGGGGTTAATGCTCAGGAGTTGGATTTTGGCCGTGCAGGGTATGCAGGCCCCATCTGGTACCAACGTGGAGGCGTTGAGTGGGCAGTTGGATACAGTCTGAAACTCAGAGAAGCTGTTCGCTCTGGAAATACAAATTTGGAGCTCCTGGCATTTAAAACCACGAGACTAGATGAGATCATCAAGGCAGAGGGTGTAGGTCGAAAGGAGGCCCAGAACTGTCGACTGTAAAATGAGACAAATGACACCTTCATCCGAGCGGCTCTAGTGAGGTGTCACGTGAACGCCCCTAGCCGCGCTCTAACTGGGATTGAAAATTCTGGGGGCGTGGTCTTGATGTGGGCGGGGTCTTCCGGGGCGGAGTTGGCCGGGGGCGGGGCTGAGGAGCTGGGAGGACGCTGCGGGGCCGGGGGGCGGCCGGGGAGGTGACGTCACCGCATGACTGAGTTTTTATGAATGAAAGGAATCCTGTGAGTGAGTAATTCCGGGAAGCTCGCCTTACAACTCCGCGCGGCCCCCTGCGCTTCCCGCCCCACAACAAAACTCGGCGCGTCGCTCCCGGGAGCCGGGCTCGGAGCGACCCGCGGTCGGGACCTGAGGGGAGACTGACCAGGGCACGGGCCGGGACAGCAGCTCGGAAGGCAGCGGGACCCGCGAGTGCCAGGGACGCCAGGCGAAGCAGGCCGAGAGGCGGGTGAGGGTCGCTGGTCCTGGACCGGGACGGGCGCGCCGGACCCGGAGGCGGCAGGGTCTCCGCACCCCGGGAACGTGCCTGGGGCAGGGCGCCGGGGCTCACTCAGTCGGTGCTCCCGTGGATCCCTCGCCGGGACGACTGGCTTGACGACTGGTGGGGGGGAAGGGCAGAGGTCCGGCGGGGCCGAGACGCGGCCGAAGCAAGCTTGGCGGGGTGCGGGGGTTAGGGGTCCCATTTGGGGGGCGCAGGCCGAGAGGCGGCGAAGCCAGGCAGGAAGGGACAGCGCGGGCTGGCGAGCGTCAGCGTCCGCCCAGGCGGGGCCGGGAGCGGTGTGTGAAAGTACGTGACTCGGTGAGAACAGTCCCTGGACCGGTGCCCGCGGGCCGTGCGTGCGCGGTTTGTTTACGTCCGAGGGCGGCCGTGCGTGTGTGTTCCCTGGCCACCTTCCTGGGTATGCCGTCAGGTGCGTGCTTGCGCCGTGTACCTTGGGGAGTGTGCGTGTGTGTGAGTGTGCGTGTGCGTGTGCGTGTGCGTGTGTGTGTGTGTGTGTGTGTGTGTGTGTGTGTCCGCGCGCTCCCAGGAGGATAAGGATCCTGGCGCCTGTGTACCAGCGGAGCGTACCTCGGAGAGAGAGTGACCACAGGAATAAACACGGAATAGGGACGCAGCTAGAGAAGCGCCCCAGTCCATAGTCACAAGGGGCCCGGGAATTCTCTCCCGAGTTGTCTCCTCTCCACCAGCCGGCGGCGTTCAGGCCCTCGCTCTCCCCGGAGTTTCCCAGGACCGCAGCCATGTGACCCGCGGTGTTTGTCCCCCGCCCAGAGCCGGCGCCTTCAGCCACAGGGTGGGGCGAAATATCAAAGATCCCACCGGGCTCGTCTGGGCGACGAGGTGAGGGGGCCACCCCTGGCCCCAGCACCCTAGTGGGTCTGGCAACAAAGTGGGCTGGGGTCCAGGTCCTTGTCCCCAGGTTTTCTGGGCAGCTCGGGGAAGACAGACTCCCCTCAGGACTCTCCTTCATCCCCAGGGTTGCCCAACCCTTCAGTCTAAGGAGAAACAGGAAGAGCCAGAAAAACCCACGGCAAAAGTCGGAGGTAGGAAGGGATACCACGCTTCCTCTGGGTGGTCTGGGTTCTAGAGGTTGTACCTGCTGGGTCAGGGAGGGTGAGAGCCCAAGGTTGGGGTGGAGCTGGTTTCTGCACTCCTGGTGGTTTCAGTTCACAGGTGGGACTAGTCAGACAGACCTATGGATGACTGGACCTGAGGAGATAGTTGAGGGCCTGGGCCAGGCATGGAAAACAAGCAGTGGGACTGCTGGTCTTGGCGCATGAGGGGGTAATGCGAGAGGGGTGGGGCCCCCAACCTCACCCCGCCCCCTCCCCATCAGCCCCCTGCTGAGGGAAGCTGAGGGGTGGGCTGGGGGTTAGGGATTCCTTGGTCCTATTCTGCCCTCCCTGTCCTCCCACCCACAAGGCTACAGAATCATGGGGGTTGGGAGGAGGGCATTGAGCTTGATTAGATTACCTTTTTTTAAAAAATAAATTTACTTTATTTATTTATTTTCAGCTGCAATGGGTCTTCGTTGCTGCATGTGGGCTTTCTCTAGTTGCAGCGAGGGGGGCTGCTCTTCGTTGCCGTGCGTGGGCTTCTCATTGCAGTGGCTTCTCTTGTTGCAGAGCACAGGCTCAAGGCACATGGGCTCAGTAGTTGTGGCTCCCAGGCTCTAGAGCGCAGGCTCAGTAGTTGTGGTGCACGGGCTTAGTTGCTCCGCGGCATGTAGGATCTTCCCGGACCAGGGATCAAACCTGTGTCCCCTGCATTGGCAGGTGGATTCTTAACCACTGAGCCACCAGGGAAGTCCGATCAGATAAACTTTTAACTTTGAATCTTTGAGCAGCTACCACAGCTGGGAACTTCCATGTCCCCATCTGCAACAGGAACTAGGTAACATCCAAGGTGGTAGGATGGGAGTAGAATGGGGGAGGTATGGCAGCCTGCACACACAGACTAATTTCCAGGGGAACTGTGGGAGAGAAAGCAGAGCTGACCACCCCAGGCTGAGGCCAAGGGTGTCCAGAAGTATGTGGAGTCCAAGTAAGGGAGGCGGCCACCAGGAGCACAGGAATCAAGCAGGCCCATCCTCAAAGCTGGGCAAGAAACATCCCTGCGTAGGGCTAGGGACCAGGGGGGTGGGGGGCAAGAGGGAATGGCTGGTTGACTCAGTCATAGATGGAAAGCTAGTACTGAGAGGTTTAACCTCCCATGGAACCACCCCTGGGCCTTCAGTAGGGTCCAGGACCCAATGTCAGCTCCCTTGGCCTCTATGCCTCCCTCAGTCCTAACACTTTTAGCCTGCATTGCCATGGAGCCCATCAAGGCCTAGATGCTGGGGATAACATTGTGCACAAATCAGATCCAAAGCCTGCCCTCTGGGAGCTTACAGTCAAGGAAGGGAGATGAAGTTGAAGGAAGAGCCACTAACCTAAATGTAAAACCACAGCTGAGATGGGTGGTATGAGGGGGAAGTCACTGTGGTTAGAAAGTATATAACAGAGCTCTGACTTAGCCAGGGCAATCAAGGAAGGCTTCCCTGAGGAGGTGACCAGTCAGCCAGGTTGTCAGTTCAAGTGATGATCATCTATGAATGCCTTGAGGGCAGGGGCTTTGATTCAACTTTGGGTCTAAGGAAGCCCAGCACTGAGCCTGGCACCTACAGGGTAGGTGCTTCTTGGGTGTTTGCTGATTGAATGAATGAATGAGCACTGGGTCAGTATTCTGGTAGAACTCCACAACACCTAGAGAAAAAGGCCTGGGAACCCCAGGGAAGCAAGAAGCCTGGGCATGGGCTGTAGGATTCTTGAAGCAGTTTCTCCAAAGCGAGCAGATACTTCAGGGTCCAGGTGACATCCTCCCCCCACCCCCCTCCACACACACCCCGTGTGACCCTCTGGGAAAAGTGCAGAGATGGTAGAGTTTACTGGGTGCTCATTCATTTATTGTCAGCCTGAGGATCCTGGAAGAGAGTGGGGAGAGAACATAGTGGAGGCCCAAAGGGCTGGAAGGGAGGCTGGCGTCCTAGGGTTTTGAAATGGGCCGAACATGAGCAGGTTTATAGGTGTCAGTAATGCTCCCTCTGACAGCTCTTGGGGGAGGATGGATGGTGGGGTCAGAGGTGGAGGCAGGCACAACTAGAGGCCAGTGAGGAGGTGGCTTTGGTCATGGTTCAGCTGAAAGAGGAAGCAGTCCCTGGCTATGCAAGTGGAGCAGAGGGAGGGTTGAAGCTGATAGTCTCTGAGTTTGTGTTCTCATGCCCCTGCCCCCAAGAAGCCTTCCCTGATTTCCTTTCCCTTCCTCCAGGGTCTCTACTCTGCTAGTGGTCTTGGAGTTCCATTCTGGGCCAGAATCTGACACTCTAAACTCTGAGATTGTCAGTGCTAGGTGGTACCCTAGGCTTGGTGGTTTGGCGTGTTGGGCCCAGAGAGAGGAAGTGGCATACCTGAAGTCACACAGCGGGTGTGAGCAGGTGGTAGAACCTGAGCTGGACCCCCAGGCTCCCACTTCCCAGCTGGGTTCTCCCAGCTTTGCTCCCCTTCCAGCAGGGAGGAGGCTCCACCAGTGCTGGCTGCCAAGGCCCAGGAAAACACATTTTTTCCCTCTGTCCTCACAGAGGAAGCAAAATGGCTCAGCAGTCAGCGAGGAGCCCATGCCAGGGGGTGGGCCGTCTACTAGGGGGCCGGGGATGTGGCTGCTGACTGGGCAGGGCAGCTGTCAATCCCCCAAGGGTAAGTTCATTCTCCAGGCTTCCAAGGGAATGTTAGGAACCTGCAGACCCCAGAGGTCAGCTCTGCAGGCCTCAAGAAGAAAAAGGGAAGAAGCAGGGCTGGGGGTGTGGGGGAAGTGCGGTGACTGGCAATGAAGAAAGAGCCCTGAGCTGGGGGTCGGGACTCCTGGGTTCCAACCCACCACTGCCACCAAACAGCTGCCCTGTTGCTTCAGTTACAGAACAAGGAGGTTGGAACAGCTGCTGTCTCAGGTCCCAGGTCTACCGGACTGGCCGAGGCAGCCTGGTGGAGGACCCTGGCCCCTTGGCTGACAGCCCAGCAGCCCCTGGCCTGGAGTTGGAGGCTGAAAGCCTGAGGTTATCAGAAAGGTCCCCCTTCTTGTGACTCTCCCTCTGTGGTTGCCTGACTTTGCTGAGCTAGGACATTCCTGCACAAACATAGGTGCCTCAGCTGACATCCAGCATGTGCTTGAGGCAGCTGGGGCCAGGTCAGGAGGAGGAAGATGAAAGGAGGGAAGAACAGGTTCAAAGCTTCCCTAGGGCCCCAAGTACTTAGAATCACAGCCAGCAGAGGGGGTGGGGCCTTCAGCCATTAGACAGAAAAGGGCATGGCCAACAATTTCCTCTTGGGCCTAATCTGGAGGGCCGTGTTGATGAGGATTCTGAGGTTGTGTCCAAGCTCAGTGGAAAACAGTGCTATGCCGAGAAAGATTCAGGGGCTGTGTCCAACCTCAGTGGGAAAAAGTGCTGTGATTGATTACTGACGTCTGTGTTAGGAGTGGAGGGAGGGGTGATGGTGAGATAAACCAACCATCTGCCACTTCTGATCTTGTCTAAGCCTCTTGTATTTTACACGCTAATACTATGATGATTGTCCCCCCTTTATAAGTGAGGAAGCCAAGGTCCAGAGAGGAAAAATGACGTATCCGAGGGGCCATGCCTCCCAAGTTCTGCATCAGCCCTAGCACCCTGTGCTCAGCACCCAGCAGGCTCTCAGTTAACCTACGTCAGGAGAGGCTTCCCCTCTCCCATTAGGCTCTCCGTGTAGCCCAGACTTCCTGGGTGTCACCTAACGCCCCAGCTCCCTGAACAACCGGCCAGGGGGCCTGGATATCTGTATGTCATTTGCATATCCCTAGCAGACCCGATACAAATCCTAGCACATCAGAGCTGGGCAGCCTCGTAGACTGGCAAGTCCTCCGCTTCACAGGGTTGGAGAAACAGGGCCCAGAGAGGGTGCCCTGTAAGGGCCACACTGGGAGGAGACACATGGCTCAATGTGGCCTCAGTCCCAGGATCCACCCCTTGTTAGCTGTGTGACCCTGGACTACTCTATTGACATCTCTGGCCTCACAGGGCTGTTGGGAGAACTGGGGTGATGATGGTGTGAAAGGGATCAGGATTCAGTCCTGGGGCCTTTACAGGTGTTCAGAATTCCTCCTGATTTGGGGGGAGGCAGCCATTCACCGGCTGTGTGACTTCAGGCAAGAGATGCCCCTCTCTTGTCTCCACCTCCCCCTGGGTGAAGTGAGGAGGCAGGGGCCAGACGGTCTCTCAGGACCTTTCCTGTGTGGCTCTGGCCAGCCGGAGCTGCCAAATCAAAGCGAGGTCCCAGGAACTGCTACAGGCCCAACCCCTCCTGGACAGACTCAGCAATTCTAATAACCACCCAGGTGCTCACTGACCTCTCCGGTTTGTACCACTTAGTTCCACCAAAACCCTGCGAGGCAGGTATTGTTTGCATCCTACAGATGGGAAAGTGGAGACCCAGAGAGGTGGAGTGGCTTGCCCAGGGTCACACAGCCTGGAGCAAAGAGAGATGCGACTCAAACCCAGGCTTTACCCTTAATCCCATGTTCCTCTCCCATACCCCACCTGGGAGCCAGTCATGAGGATAGAATCCCTTCTGCTCCCTTCCCATCCTCCTGGTGTCTGTGTACCATCCCTGCCATGCAGAAGCCAGGAGGCAGATGGAAAGCAGGAAGAATCGGAGGTAGGGCCAGGAGGTTTGTCTCTCGATGGTATTCAGCGGGGCTTGGGCTTGGCACTCGGTTCAGACTCTGACAAGCTGGGTGACGGACAGTGTCATAGACCCATTCACACTTCACCAGTGCCTGCTCCCTGCCAGCCCCTGTGCTGGCAGCCTCAGCACCCAAAGCTGCCTGGGCCTGGTTCTTGCCTGTGGAGCTTCCTGTCTGGTAGGGAGTCAAGGAAACAGACCATTACAACGTAGGGGAGAACTGCTGGGGTGGGCGGTGTTGAACAAGTCCTAGGAGCCTGGGAGGGCTTCCTGGAGGAGGAGATGTCTACGTCCGGGGCAGAAGGCTGAATGGTAGGAGTCTGCCAGATAAAGTGGGGGTGGGGGGAGAAGTGTCACAAGGTTTGGGGTGGCCCAAAGGCAAGAAAGCATAGGGTGAGAGGAAGTGTAAGCAATTCTGGGACTTCCCTAGTGGCGCAGTGGTTAAGACTCCGTGCTCCCAATGCAAGGGGCCCAGGTTCGATCCCTGGTCATGGAACTAGATCCCACATGCATGCCTCAACTAAGGAGCCTGCCTGCCGCAACTAAGACCCAGCACAACCAAATGAATAAATTAAATAAATATTAAAAAAAAAAAAAGAAATTCCTTGTGGCTGGAGTGCAGAATGGAGGCGGGCGGTAGTGGGAAATGAGTCTGGGGTGCCTGGGGGTTAGTAGATGGGGTTATGTGATATGGCACGAGGAGTGGTTTAGCTGGATAGTTAGACCTCTTTGAACAGGTGGCACTGAGCAAAGACCTAAATGATGAAGAGTCTATGGGGAGATAACAGGGAAGAGAACAGTAAAGAGAACAGCAAAGGCCCTGAGGCTGGAATGAACCACTCAGTGAGGCCACTGTGGCTGGACCACTGGGGCAGAGGAAGGTGGTATGAGATGAGTTCTAAGACAGCGGGGGCCTTGAATGCCAAGGTAGTGTGTTTGGGTTTTATTCCAAGTGGGAAAAAAAACTGACCTTGGCCTCCTGTCTCCCCTAGGTCTCAGCCCAGAGGGCACCTTCTGCAAACATGTCTGTGGATCCCTTATCCAGCAAAGCCCTGAAGGTGAGAAGGCAGCCCTTATTGTCTCTGGTCCTCCCCTCCCTCCCTGCCCCCGCTGAGCTCCCATCCCAACTTCCCCTTCAGTTCCTGGAATCCCCAGGAGTGTCTCAGCACTCATGAAGCCACTGAAAGGGCCCCGGGCTGGGAACCAAGAGGCCAGGGCTCTGGCCACAGGCTGTGTGCCCTGAGGCAGGTCACTTCCCTCTCTGGACCTGCTTCCCCATCGGAACAATGTTCCCTGGGCTGTAGGACTTCAAAGGTGCTTTCCTGGGTTTCTCCGGCTGAGTCCAGGCCCGGTCGCTGGGTTAGAATCCGGGCTGAGCTCTGGGGTGGCTCCTTTTGTGTTCAGATCCCGGTTTGGCCCGGTTTCCCCTTTCGGGATTACTGCTCCCCTTCCGAATCTTGGAGCAAGTCCAGCCACCACCTCAGTGCCCCTGGCGGTGAAGGGGGAACACTAGCGGTGGAGGGGGAGCCGTCCCCAGCACCTGCTGCGCGCCAGGTCCAGAGCTCTGGGCCCGCAGGTCGCACTGTGACCCTGGGCCTCAGTTTCCCCATACGCCCGACCTGCTGCCCGCAGATCAAGCGCGAGCTGAGCGAGAACACGCCGCACCTGTCCGACGAGGCGCTGATGGGGCTGTCGGTGCGCGAGCTGAACCGGCACCTGCGCGGGCTCTCAGCCGAGGAGGTGACGCGGCTCAAGCAGCGGCGCCGCACACTCAAGAACCGCGGCTACGCAGCCAGCTGCCGCGTGAAGCGCGTGTGCCAGAAAGAGGAGCTGCAGAAGCAGAAGTCGGAGCTGGAGCGCGAGGTGGACAAGCTGGCGCGCGAGAACGCCGCCATGCGCTTGGAGCTCGACGCGCTGCGCGGCAAGTGCGAGGCGCTGCAGGGCTTCGCCCGCTCCGTGGCCGCCGCCCGCGGGCCCGCCGCGCTGGTGGCTCCGGCCAGCGTCATCACCATCGTCAAGTCAGCCCCGAGCCCCGGCCCCGCCCCCGGTCCGGGCCCCGCCCCCGGCCCCGCCGCCTGCTCCTAGTGGCCGCCGAGCCCCGCTCGCTCCGCCCACGCCCATTCTCCAAACCACAGGCCCCTCTGACCCCAGCTGCCTTCCCTAAGTGCCTAAGCGCAGTCTCTGTCTCCAAGTGCCATATCTCTGCAGCCACCAGCCCCCGTGGTGAACACACACGTTCCCTCCCCAGAGCCTGTCTTCCTCCCGCGGCCCCTGAAACTGGGACCTAATGGCCCTGGGGAGGGGCAACGGTGATGAGATAGGAGGTAGGTGGGGTCGGGGTCTGGGGTTTCCTCTGGTAGAAAATTTCAGACTTCTTAGTTTGGGAGGAGGGGATACAGAGCGGATTAGAGAAGGGCCATCGAGGGGAAGACGGCCACCCCTCATTCTGTAACAGCTCAGCTTGTGCCATCAGCCCCTCCCCACCCGCTAGGGATACAGGACTAGGCTTGGCCCGGTATGGGTCTTGTGGGGCTGTCTAGTTGGGAAGCTGATGCTCCCGCCTCCGCCTTGCACCCGGATGCCTGGCCTTCCAAAGCTGGAAGACTCATTAGAAATCACCTAGTGAAGCCCACTTAACAGATGAGAAAACAGGCCTCTATCGGACGTGCCCAAGGCCACATATGCTTAGTGGTTGAGCTGGAACCCTGTCTTCCCACGCTGCCCTGAGATTCCAGCCATGGTTGTCAGGGGGACAGCGGCCAGGGCCTGAACAGGTGGTGAAAGGGCCTCCGTGGCCTGGGAGATGGCTCTCTGTGAGTCAGGTGAAGAGACGCAGAGGGAGAGAGAAGGTGACGCAGATGGAAGAGAGGGAAGGAGCTGGCCAGGCTCAACCCTGGGCTCTCCCTGCAGCCAGGGAGCTGGCCAGCCAAAGAGAAAGGGGACCAAGGAGGTGACCACTGTGGCGGTGGGGAGATGAGAAGACAGATCCTATGGTTCTGCAGCCTGGGATAGGGGTCCTTAAAGGGAAGGGTCCCACCTGTCCACCCTGTGGGATGGGGGCTGACCACTGCCATTGATCACCATTCTCTTGGGAAGCCCGGCCCGAGCCTTCCCCCGCCTGCCTGCCCCCCAACTATACAGCTGCTCCTCCCTGCTGTTTATTTATTGCACGAATCTAAGTTATTCTCCCCAGCCAGAGCCCAGCGCCCACTGCCCGGGAAAAGTGGTGTGTGGCCCTGAGCTGGACTTTATATTTTATATCTGCAAATAAATCACATTTTATCTTATACTTAGGAGAAGCCGGATGGCAAAAACAACCAAAAAATGTTTTTTAAAAACAATTGCCCGGCCCCCGGAATTTATTTATTTTTCTGACTTACAGTAAGCGAGTTATCCGCCTTCTGTATTTTGTAGACTTTCTGAATAAAGTCAAGTTCTCTTTTTCCACAGTTTAGAAGCGTATGTCCTGGTCTATGTTTTTTTTGGGGGGGGGTTCTGAATGAGGGGCCCAAGAGGGGGTTCTGCTTTCAGCCCCAGACAGGCCCCTCTGCTGGGTGGGAAGGTTAGCCCCAATTTGCAGAGGAAGGAATTGTGCCCCATCACTAGCTCTTGCACCCAGGCTTGGTGCGGGGGCAGGTTAGGCGGAGGTGGAACCGGGCAGGGTGGTGCCCAAACATCTGTCCTTCCATCTGGTTGCCTGGGGCCAAGGAGCTTCCCTGGGGAAGGCAGAGCCAGGAGGATAATGATATGGGGGGTTAAATTCCCTGGGCATCCCTTCAGCAAATAAACAGCCCCGCCCAGGGAGGAAAATTCCCCAATTGAAGAGTAATCTTTCCAGCCTTTCACATTGAGGTCAGACTTTCTACAGCCAAGTAAAAAATATTCTCCTCGTGTTCCAAAAGGCACTGAGAAGCAGGGAGAGAAGTAGCTTCCTCAACCCCCGCCTGCGGGCCTGAAGCACAACCCTGTGTCTCATCCTAGGCCCCAAACTCCCTGTAATTCAACCCAATCTGCTAGCCCAATGGGGTGTTCTGTGGTCTGTGGGTCAGGGAAATCGAGGTGTGTTTTTCTCTAGCTGTATGACCTTTGATGACTTATTTCGCTTCTTGCAGCCTCGGTTTACCCACGTGTACAACTAAGGTACTCTAAGGGCGTAGGTGTGACAAGCACTGGGAACCTGAGGGGCTGCAAGCTTTAACACGCAGAGTGAAAGTTTTTACCCAGCGCACCTGACAGCGGTGAGGAGGATTTCTGCGTGGCTGGGTACGGAGGGATGGCGGGGCTGGGAGAAGGCTGCTCCTGTCGAAGGTGCAGGATCTGAGAGCTGGGGAAGGGCCAAACCACATGGTTTGGGTTGGTCCACAGGCCTTTCTCCCCTCACAGGTTGGGGCCCAGGATCCTGATCCAGAGACGCTGCGCTCAGGCCGGCAGAAAGGGCAGCAGGAAGCTGTCAGGGGGACGAGTGGAGGTTGGCTGGGCTGGGAATTGCCCCCACCCACGCTGCATTCCTGAGTGCCCCCGTCAGCCAGGCCAGGCCCCAGGAAGGCATGCGGCGGTGGTAGGAAGGTGCCAGGTGTCTGGCGCATGCCCACTGCCCCACAGGCCCTGCTCCGGGCCTCCTTACCCCTGGGGGAAGGCGCCTTGGGTCCCAGGGTGGAGGGTGGGCCCAGCGAGGCAGGAAGATAGCCTGGGAGGCATGAGGACCCTGGGAAATCTCTTCCAACCCCTGGGAGACACCTGCAGGAATGGGGCTGCCAGAGTATGGGCCCCCCTATCTGGTTGACCAAACTGGGTACGAGCTATCAACCCACTGTGCACGTCAGCCCTGTGGGGTGTTGAGGAGGGTGGACCCCTAGCGACCAAGGCTGCCACCATGTCCCACTGGCCAGGGGAGGGGGAGACACTTTGTCCAACAGGGGCCTGGACCCCAACTTCAGTCTCTGGCAATGGGAATCGCCCCATCACCTACACCTACACCCGGAAGGAAGGGGGTTTCCTAGGACACCCTTGTCCACAACCACTAAACTCACCCCCAAACACATACAAGGGAGCCAAAGAGGAGGAAGGAAAAAGCCTTACCCACAGGCAGAGATTTCAATACAATCTATATTATCTCATATATATATTTCTTTCTCACTGTATTTGCTCACTTCTGTCACGCATTTAAAATGTCACAGAGACCAAAATAGAGCGGCTTTCTGGTGGAACTCATGGCAGTCACACACGAGATACAAAACTAGGGGACTCTGTCTTCTCATACATCATACAATTCATTTTTCAAGTATTTTTTATGTACAAAGAGCTACTCTATTGGGGAAAAGAAATTAACAAAAAAATAAAAAATAAAAAGACAAGGCAGATTACACATCCTAGGAAGGAGGGGTGGAGTGGTCGGGCACGCGTTCCCAGCCCCCAGCCCCCCAGGGGCTGCTAGCTCCCTGCCACGGAGCCCTGCCTCCACCATGCCAGCGGGCAGGTAGCAGGGTAGGCAAAGACCAGTGGGGCAGGGAGTCAGCAGCACACTTTGGCCTGGAAGGAGAATCAGAGAAACAGATTCATGAAAGCAGATGGTGGGGGTGGATAGAGGTCCTCCTGGGACGGGCTGCCTCCTGCGTAGCCTGCCGCCACTGGCCAGGCCCACCAGGGGCCTGAGAGCTGGTCTCCGGTACCAGACATGCAGGCCTCTGCGCCTGCCACCTGCAGAGCTGGCTTGGTCACCGAAGGAGGCCGGGGGACACTACTGTGATGGAACCCCCCTCCCGACCTCGGCACAGTTCAGTCCAAGAGTGGCCAGAAGGAGAGATGCCACAGTGAAGTTCTGCGCCCACAGGGCAAGGCCCTTCTCCCCCGCTCTGCCCCCTCCTCCAGGCTGTTGCAGCCCAAACCCACGTGCTCTCTGGGTTTCAAGTGACAGAACGCTCCGCCTGTATGAACGTGCGTTGTGTCCCATCACAAGGCTCTTCCGAAGACAGTGGCCAGTGTAAGCCCGGCCTGCCTGGGGGCTGTGGCCCCGGGAGGCTCCATGATACGGGCGAGGAGGTGGGGGAGGGGGAGGGGACTGGTGGTCCTGGCCACCCGAGGCCTGTCCAAGGGCGCTTGGCCCAGCACTGCAGGATCCTCTGAGCGCCAGCAGCTTAACAGGGGGCCCCCAGGGAGTGTCTGGGACAGGCTGAGGGCCCAGTCGGGGGGAGCTTTCATATGTGACTAAGGCACAGAAGAGATGGGCCTTGGGGCCAGATGAGGCAGGACACCAGGCCCTGTTTGGATACGGGGCCAGAGAGAGGAGTCTCCCATCTCCTGGCTCCCCGCCACATGCCCCATCCCTCCCTCCTCCCTCCCGGAGGACGGTGCTCCTCCGGAAGCTGGAAGCTGGTCTGAAATGCGGAGACCAGACCCTCCCCAGGAAACAGGAGGGAGCAGCCCCAGGGAGAGAGACCAGGATCCAGCAGAGGTGCTGACTGCTCAGCCTGGGAAGGAGGGCTGGGAACCCCTGACCCTTTGAATAGCTGGGAAGCAAGGGCTCTACCCAAAATGCTCTCAAGAGGAAAGACCGCAAGTGGGAGGGCAGTGTGGGCGGCTGGCTGTCTTCAGCAGGCCAGGAGGAAGGGGCACGAGGCAGGCAGAGGTGCAGCCACAGAGAGATCACTCAGGAGCCCAGATGCACCTGAGCACCCTTCTGAGGTGGACCCATGGCTCTTGGTGTCTGGCTCTGACCCCTGCAGCATGCCAGCTAGGCCTGGGTCAGGAGGAAGGTCCACAGAGAGCATCCGTTCCCTCCTCCCTCCTCCTGCCCAGGGTGAGGCTAAGCTAGCATCAGACAGGGAGACAGGGGGACAGGGGAGGGAGCAGGCGGGAGGGAGAGCCCGGGTCAGAGTATTGCACGGTGTTTGGGGGAGGGGCTGAGAAGGCTGCAGCCGCTGGTCCACAACACAAGCGTCTGGGCCTGGGCACGGCTGGTCCCAACATGCTGCCGCCAAAGGACGAGCTGCAGGGGCATGGGAGTCGCTCCCACTGTCCTGTGCCCGTCGTCCAGGCAGTAGAGCCTTGGCCTTGTATAAACATTCCTGAAGGCTCCTGGGTGAGCCTGGGCCATCCTCTGGGCAGACAGCATCTGGCTGTTCCTCTTGAAGCGATATGTGTTTCTGGTCCAATAAATTAAAGGGCACTGCCGAAGCTGTGGCAGCCTGCCTCCCAGCCTGGATGTGAGGCTGGAGGCGGGGCACACCCTGCCCTGGGCCAAGGTCCCAGTCCTTCCCCGCCAGCAGCCGCACCTAGAACTCGTCATCAGAGCTGAGCAGGAGAGTCTTCTCGTTGTCCCGGGTGCCAGTGAGGCTGTGGGAGCGCGAGAGGCTGTGGGCACCCCCGCGCCAGGTGGGCCCGGGCTCCAGGGTGGACTGCTGCGTGTACTGCTGGTAGGCGGGCGAGAAGTTGTGGATGGCATCCTGCACGATGTCGTGCGGGTTCATGGTCTCCTTGAGGCTGCTGGAGATGCTCTTCATGGGGGCGCAGCGGCCTGCAGGGCGAGAGGCGGGGGTGAGGGCTCCGGGCAACGGGAGGCAAGGCAGCTGGCCCCCTGCCCCTGGTCCCGGGACCGAACCCCTGCCCCAAGGCTGTGTCATCTAACCAACCCCTCCTGGGACAGAGAATGGGGTCCCGGACATGAGAAGGGACAAGCAAAGCAATGGCTCCTTTGGCGGGGTGCAGAGTGGAGCGCACCCCCGGGGAGAAGGTAAGCAGCCGCTTGGGAAAGTCTGGCAGGCGGGAAGGGAGCTGGGGCGGAGACTGGTGTGCTGCAGGCGCGAGCCCGAGCACCCTGGGGAGGCCAAGACAAGCTCCGCGCCAACTGGAGACAGGGAGTGGAGGGGAGGGGCCCAGGCCCCTCTCGCCTGCGGGGTGCTCCCCTCCACTCTGGGGAGTGGACCAAGGACCCGCTCCATCAGGACAGGCCGACAGGGGCCTGGACCCACAGCGGAGCAGACACCTTGGCTCTTGACAGGACAGGGGCCACCTGCCTTGAGGTGCTTCCTCGTAATTCCCTAACAAATCATCCCCAAGGGCTCTGGGGGGGCAGAAATGGCCCAGGCCCCCAAACCGAGATGGAAGGGGTGAGCCCGACTCTGGTCCCAGGTCTTGAGACTCAAACTTGCATGCTCTTTTCCCCTTCACGCTCTCTGCCACGGAACAGAACTAACTCCCCAATTCCCCACTAACAGGCACCGTGCCCCCAGACAGTGCAGGGCATGTTCCAGGACAATGGGAGACCAGGACGGAAACAGGAAAGCTCTACGGAGGGCACCCCTTGGAGGCGAGTGCTCTGGGCTCTGCCGCCCAGGGGTGCCTGGGGGGGAGGGGGCGGGGACACAGCGAAGGAGCTTGGGAGACACACATGCTGGTGACAGGGACCAGGACTGACGTGCAGGACAGACGTGCAGACTGAGAGCAGAACCTACCGTAAGGGCCGTATGTCGGCACTGCCCGCGGCCAAACCCGGGGCAAAAGCGGGGCAGGGGGAGGGGGAGAGGAGCCAGAGAAACAGAGAAGACAAGAGACAGCTGAGTGAACGCCTCGTGCCCACCGCCGAGGCCGGCACCGCACCACGCACCCCGCCCGCCCCGCCCCAGGCCCTGCCCGCACCCAGGCAGCCCGCTGCCCCCTGGGGGCCTGGGGGGCGTGTCCACCTAGGAGACTCCTCCTTCGAGGCTCACGCTTTCTTCTGGTGGGGGACAAAGAGTGGACCCCCAGAACGCTGGTCGGAGTTCCACCTCCGCACTGAAGTAGGGACCGCCCACCCCATTTCTCCTCAGGCTTAGCTAGAACTGCTGAGCCCGTGTCGCCTGCTTTACAAACCTCACAACACTCCACAGACGGGACACGGAGGAGGGGGCAGGTGACGTGTACTGACCACACCACAGCTTTGCACCCAACCCTGACGGGCTGAGAGGGGCCGGGCGCCGCGGTTAGTGGGTGGACAACCGGCCTGGGACCAGCACAGTGGTGGACAAGGGCTCTCAGCACCTTGGCTGGGCTGGGCTGGGCTGGCATCCCCACTACAGCTGGATGCCTGACAACGCTGTTTCTGGCTGGAGCTGGATGTGTCTGGGGGCAGTGGACGGGAAGACAGCCCAGGCAACCGCGGAGAGCCTCTGCAGGGCCACTAGTGCAGAAGCGCCAGCTTGAACCATGGTAAACCTCAAGGGTGTAGAAAGGGTTCTTGGCCACGGCCTCAGACTCCTGGCATAAGGGTGACTTTCCCAAGGGCAGAGGGTGTCAGGACCAGGTCGAAGGGACATCACCCTCAACACTGGGAGGGTGTCAGCCAGATCCTTCCAACTGGGGGCCTGGTGGGAACCAGGTGGGATGCCGGCCGGCAGCGGTGAGCCCTGGCCAGTACAGCGCCCAGCACTAAGTGCAGAATGCAAACCGGGAAGAGTACCTAGAGTGCCCAGGCTGCAAGCGTCAGGTGCCCGAGTCGCGGGGCCTGGAGGGTGAGTCAGTCCACATGCTTCCAGCGGCCTCGGGTATCTTAAGGCCTCTTCCCAACCAGGGAAAGAACAAGGAAGGTAGGGCGAGAGGTGGGGGGCCCGAGGAGCCCTGCACAGGCCAGGCCAGGACAGTGTTTCTACACTCCTCTCAGCACGCCGCTCCCGGGGCCCGAGGTGGGCACAGGTGGTGGGCCTGGGCAAGTGGGTCCTGCTTTCAGCCCACAGGCAGGGAGCTGGCAGCAGCCAAACCCCAGGGTGGATGTGTTAGACCAGGAGGCTTCCTCCTCCCCAGGCCCCGCCCCCCCACGGGGTGAGTCAGTTCAGGCATCCCGAGCCTCCTCTTCCTCCGCCCCCATGAGCATCCCCTCTCTGCCCAGCAGCAGCCAGAGGTAGCCCCCAGCCCCTGATTCTCCAGCCAGCAAGTCAGAATCACCTGGGGATCTGTCAGCACATCCTGCCAGGCCCAAACCCAGGCCAACTATGCAGCAGCTCCGAGGGTGGGGCCTGGACAGCATGGACTTCTAAGACTCTCCAGGGCACCTTACTATACAAGCGGGCTTGCCAACTGCTGTTCTAACAAAGCGAAGATTAGCAGGTGTAAAAAGAAAGCTGTTAAGAGCTATTACCATCTGAGTCTGTTTCTTAGAAGGGATCAGGTTAAAAAAAAAAAAAAAAAGAGCTTTAGAGACAAGGGAATTACAGGACAAAATGGATAACAGTGTCCGATGTCAGGAACCCTCAGGAACTTGCTTATTCTCGGGTCTCTGTCCTGACCTTCCCAAGGGGATATTGTGCTATATCATCTCCATACTCCAGATCTGCTGCAAGAGACAGGTGGGTGTAGCTTCCAGGACCAGTCCCTGACCCTGACACCTTGTGACAGGGGACAGGGGAGCCTGGACCTCTGTGGCCCTTTTCCTACACCTGGGATCCCTGACCTGACCCATCAACACCTGAAGGACCCTGGGAGGCAGGAGGGGCCCTGGGGCGGGGCCGGGAAGCACCCTTCCTACTGGGGGGGTCGACTCCAAGACCCTGGCACATACCTTGTGCGTCCAGCCTCTTGTCAGCGTAGACCTTGTAGGTGAAGGCGTGCCGCAGGGCCAGAGCTGCAAAGAACATCTCCACGCAGATGATGAAGTCCTGGTAGCCAGCAGCCACGGTGCCCTCACCCACCGACACGCGGGCTGAGTGGATCTTGGGGATGGCCCCGCACTTCTCCAGGATGGCCAGGAGCATGCCTGGAAGGGGAGGTGTGGAAGGGGAGGCATGGGCGTCTGGTCCCAGACTGGACCCCCTTCCCCATCTCCCTTCCTCCTTATAGCCCCCCAAATGCCACACTCCCCAGGGAGGCTGGAAGCAGGGTCCACGGTTACTCCTGTTGGGCAGGGATGCTGACACAGGCCAAGGCCTCAGGGAAGCCACACTCCCCAGGTCCTGGCTGGACACCACCTGGATTGGATCCCCCTGTCCAGGAAGCAGTCCCGCCCACGGGCATGGTTCCTGTGAAAGGCCCCTGAGGGCCCAGACATCACATCCCACAGGTGCTCAGTGGACAGAGGTCCCTTTGAGCTCCAGGCCAGGATCGCCTAGGGACAGCCCCATGGCCTGGGCCCTCGGGGCACTGGGGACAGTGGGCAGGAGGAAGAGGACAAGGCTTAGGGGACAGAGGGGCACAGGCCAGCCTCACAGGGGCTGGGAGGAGGCTCACCTTGCCAGAAGGAGAGAAAGATGACAGACTTGACCATGAAGAACTTGAGGACGGGGCTGTAAGGGCTGAGCAGCTCCCGAGTGGCAAAGTAGAAGAGGAAGAGGGCGTAGAGGGCCAGGCTGACAGAGATGTTGTAGATGATGGTCACGTAGAGGTAGCCACTGGTGACGCTGTGGGAACAGGGAGCATTCTCTGGCTTGAACTGACCCTTCTGCGGGACAAGGGGCCTCCTTCCCCCCTTTGCCCTGCCCACATGCCACTCTGCACAGCTCTCAGCAGTGCTCCCCGAGCCATCAACGGGAGGGGACGGGTGATCAAAGCGGTCCAAACACTGCGGGGAGTGCAAGGGTGAGCACCTGCAGGACAGGCCAGCCCTGCCACCTGCAGCTCCGGTGCCCACGCTCCTGGTGGAGGACTCCAGGTGTCCTTGGGGGCAGGGCCTCAGACTGATGGTCAGAGGGACACGAAGCTCAGCTTTTTTTTTTAACATCTTTATTGGGGTATAATTGCTTTACAATGGTGTGCTAGTTTCTGCTTTATAACAAAGTGAATCAGCTATACATATACATTCGTTCCCATATGTCTTCCCTCCGAAGCTCAGCTTTGCTCTTTGCGCTTGAGCCAGGGGACGTCCCCGGTGAGCCTCTGTTTGCTCACCGGCCCTTGGGGGCTGTCGTGTAGGGTACAGGGAGTGTGTCTGAAGTGCGTGCAAGCTCAGGGCCACGTGGGCCACGTGGTCACTTTCACTAACCCCCCGCAGTCTTGTGTGTGCGTCAATTCACACAGGAAAGGAGACTCGAGACGGGCCCCGCAGGGCCCTGGCCCTCTCGCCCCCTGCCCTGGGATGGTCACTGTCCCTTCTTGCTCTCCCCGGCCCCCACCCAGCACCACTCTGCAGCCTGAAGGTGACAGACACCGAACGCTCACTCTGGTGCCAGAGGCGGGGCCGAGTGTGATGGTACCACTGCCAGGCGCCGGCCCCACGATTCAGGGGTGCAGCAGGCGGGAGCAAGGCCAGGGTCAGGCTTGGCCTCCACTCAGAGGATGGACACGGGGGTGGGGCAATAGGAGGCCAGGGCACGCGCCTCGGGGCAGGGCCGCCCACTCCTCCCCACACGTGCCGTGGGGGGACCCGCTGCTTACTCAAAGTCACCGTCTCGGTACTTGCCGAAGGCCTGGAGGACCACGGTGCTGACAGCCATGAGCGGCTTCACCACGCAGAACTGCAGGGTGGCCTGTTGCAGAGAGAAGGTCAAGAGTCAAGGATAAGCCCAGAAACCACGGAAGCAGCAGCTCCTCTGGCCAGCTGGGCCTGGGCTGGATGCCAGGGGATGGGGGCGGCCCAACCTCTTGCCCCTGGGGGAACTGCTGTCAGGAGGGCAAGGCAAAATACACGAGACAGTAACAGGGCGATGCAGCTGCGTGAGAAGACAGGATGGGGTGAAGGAAGAATGGCGGAGACGCAGGAGACGGAGATTCCACCAGAGGAGGGGCCACCGTGAATGTGCCAGGGACGGGGGAACGGGCAGAGCGAGCAGCTCATGCCAGAGGCATGAGCTCGGCCCGGGGGCGGAGAGCGGACAAGTGCAGGGGGTTAAGTGCTGGTGAGGGGCGGCAGCAGGGAGGTGGCCCCAGAGAGCAGAGGCAGGTGAGGGTCTCCTTGTCTGCCCCGGGTCTGGCTCCCTGCCCCATGCTCTAGGCCTGGGTCCAGGGTTTCTGTCAAGCTGGGGTCTTACTGGGGATGGAGATGACCCCACAGGAGCACAAAATAGGAGGCAGCCTGAAGCCCAAGGTCCGGAGTCCCGGCAGGCGTCTGAATTCTGGCCTTTTGCCAACTACCGCTGCCGAAGCCCGAGTGGGCGGCCACCCAGCCTCCGAGCGGTTGCTCACGGTAGATGGCTGTAACCAGCCCCGTGCTGCGCGGTCGCTGTGCGGGGACTGGAGAACAAGACCGCACGGGCGTCCTTGGAGGTCTCCCACTCTGAGCGCTCAGCAGAGGCCTCTGCCAGGGAAAGAATCCCTCAGCCAGGTTTCCACACGTCCCCACAGAGGCGCCAGTAAACGCCAGAGGCACCCTCGGTGCCCATAAGATCACCAGAAGCGCGATTCTCTTGAAACCAAGTAAGTCTGAGCCACGAGGCCCTTCTGTGGAGATGGGAGCCATCTAACAAGGCTAAGCTAGCGTGGCTCCAAACAGGACAAGGCCCCGGAGCAGAGGCAGTAACCCGCGGAAGCCACAGTCTCTGTCCCGAGAGAGGCTCGAGTGCAGTTTGCAGGGGAGCCCGGGGCGGCCTGAGCCGCGTGGCTGCCAGGAGGAGAGGCGCGTGTGACGGGGGCTAGAGGGGCGATGCTGCTGTCAGCAAACCCCACAGAACTCCCCTGCCCCCCACCCCCTAGGGGAAGCGGGCCCAGCACGCTTTGGGGAAAGGGCGGGTCAGCAGCGTGTCCCAGGCGAGCCCTGCGAGCCTGCCAATAGGCTGGTGCTGCCCCGGGTCAGCTCACTTGGGGCCCACGACAGCCCCGTGACTTCTAAGTACTGTCAGCGTCCTCAGGGTACAGATGAGGAAACTGAGGCACAGAGAAGCTGAAGTGGCAGAAGAGGCAAACTCTCCAGGAGACTCGGACCCAGGCACCGGCACTGGTGACAAAGCTGCGGTGTCCTCTCTCACGTGGGAAAGGGGGGAGGAGGCTTCTCCAGCTCTTTCCTTTTACTACCTGACCCTGCCACTTCCAGGAACAGCAGTGGAACATCAAAGCCCACAGAGCTGGGGAATAATTTGCAACAAGGCAACCCAGCTAGTGATCTGGGGTCAAAACTTCATACGCAACATCACCATCAAAGAAGGCGGTGAGTCACAGCTGGGCCAGCGCTGGTAAACAATGGCTCTGACAGGCCCCACCCTGAACCCAAGACAGTCTGAACTCCTTCCCTGCAGGTCCTGCGGGGAGGTTTTGAATTTAGAAACACCCTAGGGAAGGAGGATCTGGAAGCTGCAGACTGGGCCGCCCAGGCAGTGCTTTGTGGGTGCGTCTGCACTGCAGGCACGGCCCCGCCCAAAAGGGAGCAGAAAGGCCAGTCCTCCCGCAGGTCACGGTGATGCGCCGTGGGTTTCATTTCCCCTCGTGACGACGCTGCATGATGCTGGACGGGCTGACAGGCCCTGTGGAGCCCCAGAGGAGACTAAATCGAGGTCATGCCAGCTGGGCGTGGTGCCTGCCTGCCTCCCGGGCAAGGGACAGCGGGCTCTGAGCCAGGGCTGTGTTAAGGGCTTTCCCTCACCTGTTCCTCAAACCATCCCTTGAGGTAAGTATCATTACACTCATCTCACAGAAGAGGAAACCAAGGCTCAGAGAGGTTTCGTACTTTATCCAAAGTCACACAGTCACAGGAGAGGCTGGAATTCAAACTCAGATGGTCAGACACCCAGACCCGTGCACTTACGCACAACACCACACTGCCTCCACCCAGGCCACTCGAGGCCACTGGGGCGGCAGCTCTGGAAACTGGAAGCTGCTAGACTGCCTGACAAGTGGGAAATGGGGGAAGGGACCAGAGGCTGCTCAGGCCTGTTCTGTCATGTTCTTTAATGCAGAAACCCTCCTGGCCTCTAGCCGCAGCTAATCAGAAGTTTTCAAACAGATTCTAGACTCGCCATGCACTTCCTCAGACACTCACACGCCACAACTTGGTCAAAGTGAGCAGGAGTCTGGGACCACTTCCTGCCCAGGGCTGCATCAGGCACTCCTGGGAGACCTGTTGCTTCCCCTCTGAGCACACCCCACCCATGCAGGTGCATCCCTAACTGCTCAGGGAGTGGGTGCTAGGGCTTGGGGTGCCTCACAGGAAATAGGAACCCTGCAGGTGGGCCCTACGCCCGTCTTTGTCCCTATGTCAACCAGGGGCAGCACGGCCCCTGCAGTGGCTACTCCAGGGCACAGACCCAGGCTCCTGGTGCCTGGCCTGCAACTCCTGACCAGGGCAGTTGCTGGGGGTGCCCACCTGCTTGCAGAACCGCAGAAATCCGATGGAGTAAGTCTTTCCCCAGAGGCAGCACGTGCCATACATGCAGCTGGACCTGGAAGAGGCGAGCAGAGAAGGGGCTGGTGAGCAAAGAGCCGGACTCAGGAAGGCAGGGCTGCGGGAGGCCGCCCTCACCCTCCTGCAGATCCAGACAAGCTGGGGTAGGGCGGGGTAGGGTGAGGATGGGGCTTGGATCCTGGGCAGTCTTTGAGCACAAGGCCAAGCACAGGGAGAGAAGCAGGAGAGTGTTTGCATACGCAGTAGGGTATATGCAGGAGCAGGGAGACACCGACCTTGGGGTAACAAACCAACTTAAAAGGCACTGAACGTAAAAACTACAAGAGGGAGAAACAGGCAAACAGGAAAGGACAGGAAGAGAGAGAAGGAGAAAGAGCCAGACAGGCCCTCCCAAGAGTTCCAATGAATGGCCTCGCTCAGGAAGTGTGGGAGAGGCAGAGGTCAAGGTCACGGGCAGGGATGGTCTGTGTGACCGGCTGACGCCAGGAGAGCTCGGAGAACGTCAGGCCCAGGAAACAGGGTGGTGTGGGGGGGCGCTGGGGGGACTTCATACTCACTCGATGGGCTTCCCTCTGATCTCTGACATGATGGAACTTTCCCCCCCAAGGTATTCATAGCACAGGCTCAGGAAATTATAGATGACCAAGGCTGTGAAAACAATGTCCAGAGAAAAAGCACTCAAATCAACAGGATGGATAAACAGATGGTGGAATTCTAAACAGCAACGAAAGTGAAAGAACCACAGTCACAGGCAGCAACGGGGAGGGAACCTCAGGGACATAAGAATCCGCAGTGAATATTCCATTTGTAATCAAAATCAGTCACGGCTAAATCATGCTGTTCAGGGAGGCGCACACACACTGCTGGTCACACCACAAAGAAAGGCAAGAAAGTGATTAGCACCAAATCCAGGGCCGTGTGGGGAGCTGCGGGAGGGGAGCTCGGGACGGGGTGCTGCGGGCTTGAGGAGCTGGCAGTGTGCGTGGTCTGGGTTTCGGCTTTACAGTTGGTTATTAGCTTTATGCACTTTTCTGTTTGTGTGTCACAGATCACAATTTTATGACAAAGCAACAATAAAACTTTCTCCAGAGGGATCTCAGGAGAAATGCTCAGCAAGAATGAGATAGAACCCCTTATGCATTCAGCAGCGTGTAGCCGCATCTCAGTGAGCACAGCATGACAAGCTGTAACAAAACCTATGAGAGGTGCACAAAATAGAGTGCAAATTCCTTAGGAAGCTGGGCCAGCTCATCCTGAATCATGACACAGCTTGACATCACCCACAGAGATCCAAAATTTACAACAGCGATCTAGGGCACAGCAGAAGTACGCTGTAAATGCCGCAAATACAGCACTATGTTGTAACTGGTCTCCTGGTCAGAGGACTTCTGCGGGGTCAGCAAAGGCAGGCTGCTGCCTGCAGGGTGCTACAAGCACACAGAAGTGCCGGGAGCCAGGGAGCCAGGGCGTGGAGGGGAGGACAAGGTGCACAGCGGAGGACGCCACGGAGGAGAGGATGCAGGAGGCAGATCAGGGACCTAGCGCAGGGGAACAGGAGACGTGTCCAGCGCAGGAGTGAGGCCAAGGCGAGGGTCAAGGCGGGGTCAGGGGATAATAAGATCAAGGGAGAGGCACCAGCAGCCCTGCAGCCAGCGGGCTCCTTCTTATCTGACCCGCCAACCCCGGTGCAGCAGAAGGGCCTTCAAGGCCCCCCGGTGCAGCCCCCTAGCTCACCTCAAGATCTCTCGCCAGGTGGCTTGGTCCCTGCCCACCCGTCACACTTCCTTCCCAGGAACACTAGGTGCCCCCTTCCCCTCGGCAGGGTCTCGTGCCCTCCGTGTTTCTGCCCTTGCAGATCCTACGGCCTGGACGCCCTGCCCTCTGACCTCCTGGTACCGTCAACCCGTCAGACACCACCCACCATGAGAAGTCCTCGGCCACCACCATGGGGGCTCATGCGTCCCCACCCACGGAACCTACCGGTTTGCGGACAGACGCTGTGCCCCCGCCCCGCCCACCCCCGGAGTGTGATTACCGACTGGGAGCCTGCTTCTCCCTCGAGCGTGGGCCCAGCCCTCGGCACATACTAACCACACCACAAACGCTTGACTGCCTGAAACTGGAACACAGGAAATCCTGGCCGTACGTTTGGAGGTAGAAGTTGGCCTTCAGCAACGTGGAAAGGAATATATTTGCGGGCTGTACGCCCCTCAGTTGCTCTAACCTAGTAAGGTTGCACGTCTGGGGCTGGGGAACAGGGGCCCAAGTGGCACCCTGCATAAACGTGACCCACAGCATCTGTCACCTGTGCTGCAACCGTCCCCCTAGAGACACACAGCAGAGGGTTTGCAGTGTGACTCTGCCGGGAGCCTCTCTGTGGCTCAGTTTCCTCACCTGTTAAAATGGAGACAGAAAGAGCCCCTGCGGAGTTAGGAGGTGGCAGGATTTCAGTGAGTATGCAAAGTGCTCAGGAGAGCGGCCAGCACTCTCAGTGTTGGCTGTCACGGCCACTATTGTTTATCTGTCCCCTGACGGGGCTGAGGGCCCTGTGAGCTGCCTGTCCGACACGGAAGCAGCTCGGGATGCTTGGTGGCTGCAGGAATCTCCACTGACTGGGCTCCAGGTCACTCTCCACTGACAGAAACTTCGGAGTATCTGACGGCAGGGGGGTGAGGGGCGGGGGGCATCACGCCCAATCTGATGTCAGCCTGCTAATAACCTTCGTCCAGAACCATATAAGGCCAAGTAGGGTGGATGTGCCCATTCCAGTCTGGGTCCAGCTGTCTTGTGGCTGACGGTATCTTCCAAAGGCAGCCACAGCCCATGACAACGACACTCCTCTCAGAAGATGGGGTCTTCTTCCCTCTTTTTGCATCTGGGTGAACTGGGGTGACCACGGCGGAAGCGAAGCTCGGTGACGTCTGATGCTGGGCTTAGAAAAGGCCTCTTTCTTCCGGCTCTTCCTCTCTTGAGACGCTTGCCCTTGGACCCAGCCACCATGCGGTGAGGAAGCCCATGCTGGCCCACGTGGAGAGTCCACATGGAGAGGCTCATGTGGGGGAGGAAGTGAGGCCCCCAGCTGACATCAGCTTCAACTGCCAGACACATAAGTAAACCAGACATCAGATGGCCCCTCCCCCAGCCTTCAGGTCTCCAGCTGAGGCCCAGGTACCACGGAGCAGGACCAAACTGTCCCCAGCGTGCCCTGTCCAAATTCCTGACGTGCAGTATCCATGAACACAATACATGGCTGTTTTACACTAGTCTGTTTGGGGGTAGTTATGGACACAGCTACAGTAAGTGGAATGTACGTTAACACCACTTCCGGAGTTCCCAGGACGCGCCGTGATCTCTCACCTCCCCTCGGCGGCACATCCCCATCTCTCTGCTAAACCCCAGGGGCAGACCCAGCTCAGATGCCACCTTGTCCTTGGCGGCCTCCCCCGTCCTGTCGCCATGCTCACATCACACCCCACAATCTCTCTGCTGATCTGTCTGATCCTTCCAGTACAAGAGGCAGCATAAAGCAGCCAGAAAGCCATGGATCCCGGAGCCAGACTGCCTGGGTGTGAATCATGGTTCCACCACTTAGGAGCTGTGTGATCTCAGGCAAGTTTCTTAAGTGTTCTGTGCCTCAGTTTCCTCATCTCTAAGCTGGGGATAACAACAGCTTCTTCCTGGTGAGGCTGCTGTGAGGATGGGCCTTAGGGGTGGGAGTGTGTTGCCTTATCTATAAGGCTGTGCTCACGATGAACAGTCCATAGTGTTACCCACTGTCTTCTGTAAACACTGTAAACACCTTGCAGGCAGGAACCGAGGCCCACCCACAACAACTACCAAAGGGCTTGACACTTCCATACTCAATCAACACGGAAGGAACAAACGAAAAACGAATGGATGGACACAGGCCACAGCTCCAGGTGAGGCTCAGAGAGGCGGGGCAGGCAGGTATGGCCAACACTCAGTCTTGCACTCAAGGAGCTCACCCTGTCACAGCCTGGGAAGCTGCACCTTCCCCAAGGTGACCAGACTTCCAGTCCCCAAAGACAAAACCCTCAGGCGAGGCCACAGGGGCCCAAGGTTCACCAGCCTCTCTGTCCAGAACCACCAGGCTAGGCTGTCCTGCAATCCACTCCTGGGAAGAGCTTGGTGCCCGAGCTCACATCCTTTCCTGTGTCACAGCACACGCGGCACGCTCCTGATTACGTGGTCCACCTGTCTGTCCATGTGCCGCTCTGCACTCAACTGGTCAGATCATCAAATTTCATCCATCTCTCAGTTCAGGACTTTTGACCTTTTCACAGTGCTATGGGGCCAGACAGTCTGGCCAAATACCAGTTTGCTGACGGTGTCTGTTAAAGAGTCATTAGTGAGTCAATATTGCATCTCGGAGAAGGGAGACAAGACAGAATCTCCTCGAGATCTCCTCAACCAGCCCACACCAAGACCCACTGACCATCTGGACAAATCAATGCCCTTCCGAGCCATGCAAAATACCCCCACCCCCCACCCCAGCTGGGCAACTCAACACACACCCCAGGAACAAACACAGTGATATGCTGGCTCTGGACATCAGAAGAGCAAAAAAGATTATGAGTGGGGTTCTCGACCGGCAGCACTGTCGCCTGACCACGCTTCTGACCACAGCTCCAGTTCTGGTCCCCTGGGGAGGCCCCAGACACACAAGTGACCAAGGGGCCCACAGGGAGCATCCAGCATGAGGGAAGGGATGGGTTCCCGCCCACCCCACCCCGGCCTCTCTCTCTCTCGCCCTGGAAAATCAGGTACCTGGAACTTTCAGCTCCATTCTAGATACCAAATCTTAAAGGAACTAGAGACAAATGCACACAATCAGGGGCAAAGGACCAGAATGGAGATGAAAGGAGGATGGCACTGGAGACTTGAGGCCTGGAGAAAAGACATTAGGGATCACTTTCATATAAGTGAGGACCACCTTCGTCCAGACGGTCAGACAGGACCCACTCATCCCAGGGGCAGATCCTAGGACTTCAGCTTAGTATAAGAAACAATTTCTGGCAGGTAGTCTTCAGAGATGAAAGGTAGTGAGCTCCCTGCCAGTGGAAGCATGCAATCAGAGGCTAGGCAGCCTCTGAGCTGAGACATTAAAGGGGTTCCAAGCAGCTAGGATTTTACAGGTCCCTTCCGACCCTGAGATGCGAGGCTTTCTTTCCTCACTGGCAACTTCTCCCACCAAGAGCTGTCTGGACAGGAAGCTGTAGACCAAGAGGTTACTCTCCACCCAGCCTCCCATCCAGCATCCCCCTGGCCTGAAAACTGCAACCACACAGCCCTCAGGGGCCCGAGGGACTTCAAGAGAGGACCCGCTAAGAAGCACACTCTGACTGTCCCTGCCAGCTGCAGAGGACTGTCCTCATGAGTCCCCCACTGCAAGTGACACTGGCTACAGGTCACTGACGATCCCAAGTTCACCTCCTCCACACACCTGCAGCCCCTAAAGCCGGCCTCAGGGCCTAGCCCTTTTCGCTGCACAGAAATACTTTGGTTATTTGGAAAGATATATTTCAGAGTAACTTGTGGATGAGCCCGGAAAACTTAATTTTGACCACTTTGGGCAGAAACCTTCTCTGCTCAGTAAACAGGGGCACCAAACATTCTTTCCCGCTTTTTCTGTTACTGGTGATCACCGCTGACAACGACGGATGCGACGTGCTACAGCCAGGTGGGCGGGGTCCTCCCTAAGCACCTGTCCCCAGACACTGAGCTGCTCCGACGGCACTTTGCTCTTCCTTCCTCATAGCTTTTCTGTCCTTTGCCGTTCCTGCTCATTGATGCTTCTTGCCACCGGAAACACTGATTCTGGTCCCTCTTTCTATCCGTTTCTTCCGGATGTCTGCCTTTATTCTGATTGGTTGAGCTCTTCTGATTCCTGGCTCTCTCAGAGCCATGCCAGCAAGGGCCACCACCAGCCCGTGAGTCCTCCTGGCAGCACACCGGCCTCTGGGTCTTCTGTGGTCCTCAGCTGTATTCATCCAGGCTGTGTGCTCCCTACCTGGGAAGACGTTTTACTTGGGCCAGATTCCAGGAAGCTAAGTTTTGTCCCAAATCTGAAACCGGGACAGCTTTCAGAAAATGAGGCGTCATTCTTGCTTCTTTCATGCATGTAAAATCTCTTCCCTTAACAAGAGTTCACACTTTTGCAGGGGAGAAACTTGTCCTGTATTCCTTCACCAAGCCTGGCACGGAGCAAGTCCTGGGCCTCAGAGACCCAGGGCTGAGTCCAGCCTCTGGCAATCACTCTCTGGGTAACTTGGGCAAGTTTCTTAGCCTACGTGAATTTTTTTTTCACATCTGTAGAACGGGGGTGATAATATATACCCCACCAGGTCATTGAGAGGTGAGAATGAGCTAACAGTAATGAAACAATGCATGGTAAACTGTGACGTGCCACACGAACGTTATTGAGAAAACAGTGCCGCGCGAAAACACCTGTGGAGGGCGTCTCCCTCGTCTGAGCTCTGGCCACCCACATGTCTGCCCACAGAGCTCCCCAGGCTGTCTCAGAGTCAACTTTAGGGGCTACCTCTCACCCCAAACACAATCAAACACTAAATGTAGGTAAGGGGGCTGGATTCTACCCCTCCAGCCTGCCTGCCCCCTACACCCTGGTGGCACGTTCCTTAGGCTCTGTGAATTCCGGCCCTTACCAGGCAGTAGCTGCAGAGCAGGGGCACCGTGGACAAGCATTCACTTCTCCCTGGAAAATGGAAACACTACCTCCAAATTCGCAGGGTTTACCTCCACTCTCCCCTGAAATGCCCCTGAAGTGAGAACGAATGGGGGGAAAGGTACAAACCTTCAAGGACAAGGACATGGCACCAGAGGCAGCAAACAAGGGATGTCGACCACAGCTCTGGAAGATGCGGCACGGTCACTAACCCCAGGGACAGGAGGGAGCCAGTGAGAACCCCAGGAACCCGAAGACTGGGCGCACCACGCAGCTCTGATGGCTGTGGGTAGGGGTGCAAACGGAAACGCTGGCCTACAAGTGTCCACGTGGAGCTCTGGGCTTTTTACTTTCAAGACAGGTTGTGATGGTTCTGTCCTCACAGAACTTGGCCCAGCTGAGGACAGCAATGCGAAGACTTGCAGAAAATATAGAGAGGAAGTCTAAATACCAAGGGAAGATGTCCAAGGCCTTTCCCGGGCTGCACCTGTAGCTCAGCCCCTCAGCTGCTTCCTCCCAGGCAGGAGATGAGAACATTATTCTCTGGGGAAACAGGTCCAGAATCAAAGCCTTCATTTGGTGTCTGCCCCACCACCACACGAAAATGGAAAAGGAAACGCCCCGTGTCCTATCACCCAACTGGGAGGAGGCCCAGCAGTTTTAAGCCCCATCCTTTTTTTATTTTTATTTTTTGCGGTACGCGGGCCTCTCACTGTTGCGGCCTCTCCCGTTGCGGAGCACAGGCTCCGGACGCGCAGGCTCAGTGGCCATGGCTCATGGGCCCAGCCGCTCCGCAGCATGTGGGATCTTCCCGGACCGGGGCACGAACCCGTGTCCCCTGCATCGGCAGGCGGACTCTCAACCACTGCGCCACCAGGGAAGCCCCCCATTCTTAAATATAAAAAATAGCCAAGGACATGAGACATTTGAGGAAAGCTTCTTACCCAAAGGTCAAAGAGCAAAGCAAACAAACAGATGGAAGGAACTCAGGAGACAGAGATAATGCAGGGAACAGAAGAAAACTGTAATTAGCATCCCCAGAAAAAGAAGAAACAATACCAAGAACAAGGCTAGGAAAAAGAGAGCAGGGACGAGCTCCTGACATTTTACAACATGATAAAGGAAATAAAACCTCAACAGAGGGACTTCCCTGGTGGCACAGTGGTTAAGAATCCACCTGCCAATGCAGAGGACATGGGTTCGATCCCTGGTCTGGGAAGACCCCCACATGCCGTGGAGCAACTAAGCCCGTGCACCACAACTACTGAGTCTGCACTCTAGAGCCCGCGAGCCGCAACTACTGAGCACGTGTGCCACAACTACTGAAGCCCGTGTGCCTAGAGCCCGTGCTCCGCAACAAGAGAAGCCACCGCAATGAGAAGCCCACACATAGCAATGAAGAGCAGCCCCCTGCTCGCCACAACTAGAGAAAGCCTGCGCAGAGCAACAAGGACCCAATGCAGCCAAAAAAAAAAAAAAAAGAGAGAGAGAGAGAAAAAAACTTCAACAGAAAAGCTCAAAGGTAAAGATTAAAAAACAAAACAAACAAACAAAAAAAAACACCTCCTGAAAAGCAGAACAAAAAAGAGATGGAAAATCCCAGGAAATTGTAAAGGAAATTTGAGGCTCAATCCAGAAGTGCAACATTCTGCTTAACAGGAATCCCAGAAAAAGGGCTAATAAAGTGGAGGGGAAGACATGATCAAAACACATTCAGGAAAACTCCCCAGAACCACAGGACGGGGGTTGCTTCCACACTGAACTGAAAGGGCCCATCAGGGGCCCGGCACAATGAACATCCCACCTCTTGTGAGGTTTCAGGACAATGGGGATAAAGGCAAGATCCTAAAAGCCAGGGGGGGAAAAAAAAAAGGTCACATACAATCATTAAGGATCAGAATCCAGCAGACTTTCCAAAAACAACACTGGAAACTAAGAGAATGTGAAAAACATGTCTTCAAAATTCAGAGGGAAAATGGTTTCTAATTTAGAATCATATTCCCACTGAACACCCATCGAATAAACAATATAATAAAGATATTTGCAGATCATTTTCAGATTTCAAAAAACAAAACTCCAGGGGCTTCCCTGGTGGCGCAGTGGTTGAGAGTCCGCCTGCCGATGCAGGGGACACGGGTTCGTGCCCCGGTCCGGGAGGATCCCACATGCCG